>NC_064922.1:359376588-359976588 GCF_023897955.1 Schistocerca gregaria
ACACACGCGAGACAGATACTGTTAGTGAAAGAACATGTTTGTGAGTGGTTTCAACACCTCAAGAACGGTGATTTCAACATCTTAGACTGGCATAATGGTTGAAGAGAGAATGTTTCTGAAGATGCAGAACTGGAGACATGCTGAGTGAAGACTCATGTCAAACTCAAGAAGACTTGGCATGATTAGTGGGACTGACACAGCAAGCCATTTCAAAACGCCTCAAGACTATGGGAATGATTCAGAAAGAAGGAACTTGGTTCCCATGTGAGTAAAAACCAACAGACATTGAATGGCATTGTGTGTTTGTGAACAGTTGCTTCAGAGGCAAAAATGGAAGAGATTTCTGGATCGCATTGTGACCTGGGGACAAAAATGGGTTCATTACGATAACCCTAAACACAAAAAGTCATGGGAATATCCCGGCCTTGCTTCCACATCGATGGCCAAACTGAATATTCACGGCTCCAAGATCATGCTCTGCATTTGCTGGGACCAGCTCGGCATCGTGTACTACAAGGTGTTAAAACCAAGCGAAACAATCACAGGTGCTGGTTATCAAATGCAATTAATGTGTTTGAGCAGAGCTTTAAAAGACAAAAGACTGCAATACAGCAAGAGGCACGATAAAGTGATTTTGCAGCACGACAACGCTCGTCTCCATGTTGCAAAAGAGGTCAAAACGTACTTGGAAACATTAAAATGGGAAGTCCTACCCCACCCACCATATTCTCCAGACATTGATCCCTATTTAGATCAATGGCACATGGCTTGGCTGACCAACGCTTCCGATCTATTGAAGAAGTCACAAATTGGATCGATTCGTGGGTAGCTTCAATAGAATGAACAATTTTTTCGATATGTGATTTGTACTCTGCCCAAAATATGGAAGAAAGTAGTGGCCAGCAATGGAAAATACTTTGAATGATACATGTGTGACCAATTAGTTTCATTAAAGCCTCAAATATTGGGGGGAGGGGGGGGGGGGGGGATGGCAGAAGTAAAGTTGTAAACCTTGTAATAGTCCCTTGTAAACATGTAAACATATTTAATCACAGCAACACATGGGTTTTTATTTAATTTAATTTTTTTTGATTTGGGGAGGGGGCAGGGGAGGACAGTGGTCATCATATGCTTTATATATATATATATATATATATATATATATATATATATATATATATATAATATATATATATATAATTGTTACATTTTTAATATATTTTTCCCATGTGGAAGTTTCTTTCTACTCCTTACCCTCTCCCTTGAAACCCACATCCTTTCGTCTTCCCTCTCCTTCCTGAAGAAGCAACCATCGGTTTGCGAAAGCTACTAATTCTGTGTGTGTGTTTGTGTGTTTTGTTCTTGTGCCTGTCTGCCGGCGTTTTCCCGCTTGGTAAGTCTTGAATCATATATATGAAAATGAGAGAGAGAGAGAGAGAGAGAAAGAGAGAGAAAGAGAGAGAGAGAGAGAGAGAGAGAGAGAGAGAGAGAGAGAGAGAAAGAGAGAGAGAGAGAAGAGAGAGAGAGAGAGAGAGAGAGAAAGAGAGAGAGAGAGAGAGAGAGAGAGAGAGAGAGAGAGAAAGAGAGAGAGAGAGAGAGAGAGAGAGAGAGAGAGAGAGAGAGAGAGAGAGAGAGAGAGAAAGAGAGAGAGAGAGAGAGAGATTTAAGCAATCATTCTTCATGCACTCCATATGCCATGGTAATGGGAAGAAACCCTGGTATGAGGGATGCCTATAACATATTCTGCAGTGGTTTGCAGAGTATGATGTAGAAGTAGATGCAGACATAGAAATGGGTATAATGGGTCTCTCAGTGGTGTGTACAGCAGTGTAGTTCTATTATTTCTATCTGGCATTGTATGATTTTTTTCTTTTAAAATACTGTGTTTATCTCACAATGCTCAACGATTATTGTACAATTAAAAATCCTCAAGCTGCTAGAACAACTCAAAATTACTATGGTGCAACACATTGAATGGGTCATCTACACTTAGCTTCTGTAAGAAGGGTGGACATGTGAATTATTCAGGGAAATATACAAAGCAGCACAAATCTGATAACATACTGTCTTAATGACAAATACTATAGCTCAACATTTTTGTAACATCTACAATGAATCAAGGGATTTTTAGCATAAAGTAACAACTATCCCTCAGCTCACTCTGGTGTAATATTTATAGCATGCCGATGTGACATGCTGTTGTGACAGTCCCCAACGCAATGCTGTTTACAATTAGAATGAAACTTTCAGAACTGATAAGTAACTGTCCCTCCCTTTGCCTTCACATTTAAAACTGGTGTAGGAATTTCTTTTCACCACCAGGCTTGACTTGGATGAGGTTTAACAGTGACTGCAGTTATGAAGGTGGGAATTACAGACAAAATATTTGTTCTTTTCAGTTTTCTTTTATTTGGCCTTTCCTTTGTTTTTTTCACCAATGTATGCGACCTGTGATGAAGGTAAAGTCGGAGCTGGGATTGGTGGGCTGGTTAAGCATTTTCAACCCATCAATTTACTTTGATACTGACACACCTGAAAAGATTAATATGGGATAACAGCCTCTGACTTCCAGATATGCTGCAAATGATGAAATAATAAGCAAATTTTGCAATCCCGATGTGCTCTGTGCTGAAACTTAACTTCAGAACACTTTCACTTGCTTTTTCAGATCTCAACGTCGTAAGGCCATAGGATATTGGAAAACCATCAAATCTGGGAAAGGGATAAGATAGAAAAGCATGTATCAGTACTCATGCTGGATTGATACTTTACTTTAATGGCACAGCGTTTGCTGTCTGGGCCAAAATTGAGAAAATGCAGCTACCACGAGTGTTACATTTCATACACCATGGATTCATAAATGATGGAAAAATACTGGTAACTGTAAAAGTTGTCAGTTGCACCTCATTAAATTTGACAGAAGTGAACAATATCTGACATGTTATTAGTTAAACAAGAAAACATCATTAGAGTTGATATATTTTTATTCAAACATAGAAGCTGTTCGAAACATACAAAATTAATGTGCCAGTTTAGTATCATACAAAGGAAATCTATGCACAGTGTGGTGTTTCCGTTAGTTTTTAAATAATGTGTATGATTGTACTAACCGAGAATGTTGTTATCCTCTAACTCTAAACTGCTGCATGTTTAGCTAAAACTGTGTAACTTGACTTACTTAGAACTACTACTTTGTTGCAGTAGTAATTGTGCTGGAACCTGTAAACTTGGATATATTGTGACTTTCTCCTAAATGATAAAAACTGATTCTTCTGACAACAGTTATATTGCATCTTCCGTTACAATTAACAGCTGTATAGGAAACTGCATATACAGTAAGTAGCAACATTTCTACATGCACTCACAGCTAACTGAGGGTCATATGTATTCTGTGACTTCAACAATATTGTCATGGCATGCCCTTTTATTCGAGGCACATCCCATTTTCAAAGATGGAATATCACAGCAAAAAGTAACTGCCAAGCTAGCAGACACTTCAATGCATAGTTTATCTGCCATTGTTGTCCCACCTTGAAGATGCAAGGCATCCATTAGTACCCACTTACACACACAAACATAATGAAATTTCCCAAAAGTTTATGATTCTAAGCTACTTAACAAATAAAAACTTTTATGGTCACAATCATCATTCATTGATTATGTTGAATGTGAGGTAACATATCAGTTTACCAAAGGATATATTACACCACAGTAGTGTAATTATCCTGCAATACAGCATACAGCAGTTTGTGATGTGGTTAATGATAGTTTCTAATGAACTATAGAAGAAGCTGGCCTCTTGAGATTCTTCGGAGTGATCAGCTACTCCCCATTCTTTGTCACCTATCCACCTCTATCCTAATGCTTTCCTTTCCGTGATTTTCCACACCTTTCCTCCATTCTGATAACATCTCTCCTTTCTCAGGAAAAAGCTCATGACTCCTACCATCTGCCAAATGAGGTTGACAGGATAAAAAAGAGGAGTTAAAAAAGAAGACAAACACTCAAGGAAAATACATTCTAATTAATAATAAAAAAGTACAAAAACTAGTTGAACAGTCATGCCAGAGAAAACAAAGTGGTTAGGTAAGTTTGCAAATTGCAACTTCACAGGCTAAATGTTCAAATAACCTGTTCATTAGACCAACAGGTGATGAAGACTAGGTGACAAAATATTTACTGACTACCTAACCCCCAAGAGAGATGTGCAAACAAATCCTTGATCACAGAGACAGACACCAGAAGAAACAACCAAAATCTTCTTTAACAAATAATTAGCTGGTCCTTAAATGTGAACCCAATCAAAAGAAGTGCCCATTTATAGGGTGACAAGCTGTTACCCTTGGCTGTGCTCACGTATCAGTAGTTCTGTTATGATAAGTGATGTAAGTAAGATGCTGTACATGAAGTAACATTAGCTACTCTCATCTGTCTGCCTGTTTTGGTGAGCACGGTTTCCACAGGATAATGTTACCGTCATTTATAATGATCCGATTGGCTACTTGCCTTTCTAAAATGCACCAAAACTGCACTATTAATGGCCTCAGTAAGATCCATACTCATTGTTACTCTCACTCACTGTGACTGCAAAAAGGTTCAATGCTCAGAGCATAGCAACATTCCTCACTTACAATCCAGAGGAAGTGAAGAAATTTCTCAGGTGCATGAGACACCAACAAAATGTTTGAAAAGTTCTCAGACATTTTCAACTGTTGTTTTCAAACAGCATTTTCCCTCGAATCACAGGTTCTAAAGAACACAAGTCTAAAAGCAAAAAGTGGATAACATGAGGCATTAAAATCTCAAACAACATGCAAAGAGAACTGCCTAGCTACAGAAAAAGCCACCACACGTTCATTCTCCTCAAGTTGCATTACAAAATACATTCAGGCATGTAGAAAAGCCATACATCAGGAAAAAATAATGGCCAATGATAAAGTTATATCAGAGACAGAAAATAAAAGCAATTTAGTCTGGAAAGTAATGAAGTATGAAGGCAATAGTAAAAAGGAACAAGGCAATAACTTATCCCCAAAGGGATATAATTCTATTGAAGTGATAGTATATTGACAATACAAAAGACATGATTAGTAATAAGAGAGGTAGCCCAAGCATCCACCAGAACAAATTGAAGTCTTGCCTCCTCATGCTTTATCTACTTTCCCAACTGTCAAACTTGCCAAAGTTGTAAAAAAAATGACAAAGTAAATACAGAAAACTATTGACCAGTCTCTCTATTATCAGGTTTTGCAAGAATCACTGTAAAAATTGTGTATGAGGATGTGCTGGAAGTAATGTGTCTGAACTTTTTATGCGAGAACTCGTAAAGCCTTTTAAATAAAAACAAACATTATTAACATTGCACACATTTATTCTTCATGAATACATTTTTATAGCCCTCTGCCATGAGATGGCTTGAAATTGTAGTATGTAGCATGGCAGATTGTAACATAACTAAGTCAGTACATGAGAAACAGAATGTTGTAATTCAGTTTCTAATTTAAAGAGTTCATCTACACATGGTGCACCTTCTCCTTCAGCATGGCAATGCCAGTCAACACACAAGCACTGCGACATCAACAGTCCAACAGTCTTGTGTTGACTGTCCTTTATCATCCTACTTACAGTCCCAACTTGGTCCCTTGTGATTTTCATCTGTTTCCAAAACTTAAAGAACACCTTTAAGGACTTCACTTTTTGATAGTGATGAAGCAGCGAAAGCAGAGATGAAATGTGGCTCCATCAACAAAATCAAACATCAGTCCCTCATTGGAAGAAATGGGTTCATAGTCAGGATGATTGTTGAGAAACAAAAATGAAGATGTGATGAATGAAGAGGTAGACTGTTAATACAGTTTCTTTGTTTAAAAAGCTTTAAAAAATTTGAGGCATTACTTTTTAGGATGCCTTATATAACAGATTGATCATCATCATCATCTAAAACAATTGTTGACAACTTACCCCATGTTGTGAGACGATAAGCAAGCTTCTCATAAACACGGCTCATGACCATTATAAGAATTAAGTTCACTACGGCACCTGTAAGGTTGGCTATGGCCTGTGCCTGTGATCTGAGGGTTGCATTTTGGAACAGTGGAATAGACACAAGCACTCTGTATATTATGATGGCAATAATAAAAATTATGACCAGGGACATCTGAAACAGAATAAAATTACAAACTACAATATCACATTACCACTGATATAATTTTTGTAGGGAAGATATTTTCTGCACCTATAAATCAATGCAAATAGACCCTTTTTTTGAAAAAAGTAAATAATAATAATACTCAAACTGTATCAGATGCATGTTAAATATTTTTATATTTGTTTATTACTTAAATATACACAAAAATAACAGGAATATTAAAAGTCAGAGATGAGATATTCACTGAATATTTGCACTGGGGGTTACATGAGAGCAGATACTGCAGGGTACCAAGACAGCATAAACAAATTTAGATTTCTGGGCTTTCTACACTGCTAGCCAATACAAGCACTACACTAGGAAAGACAGAAAACAAGAAAATTAGTTTGGTGCTCAGAGCTGCCGTTTCTGGAAGCAACAATAGCTCTAACTCTGCTGGGCATTAAGTCAAAGTTATCTAGGATGTCAGCCCATGCTGCAATGAACTACACACCAGGGGTGCTGGTGAGTGGACAAGTGCAGGTTTATTGGTAACCATGGCAAGATGTTTTCAGTTTTGTGAAAGATCTGTAAAATGTGATGGCCAGAATAACAAATTAACACCCTCTCATACAGAGATAGGTCTTGAACATATATGCAACATCTTACCTTGTTGAAAAATAGTCATGGAGACTCCAAAGATGGTGCACAACCACTGGCCTTAACTCGTCACAAATGTAACTGATGCTATCCACATTAGTGTCTAAGTAAACCAGATGTAATCTTGTGTACCCCATGGAAACTCATACCATCATGCTATATGCTGGTAATATTTGTTCACTCTGGAACCTCCACACATGTATATGTTATGCTGTACACAGAATTGGAACTAATCTGAAAAGATGATGTGATGCCACCCATATATGCAGTGTTGTCACTGGGAACACAGAGGTGGTGCAGCCATGTCAAAGGAAGTTGCAGCAATGGTGCCACACAGACTGGCCATGGTGCTTCAGATTTCAGCACACTGTCCATATGGACTCTTGTACTGCTGTAAATAAGTCCATTTTCTGATTAAAGGTACTTGGTGTGGCTGCACGATCCAGCATGAATGAGTGAACAAGGTGCCTGTCCTCTTGGTTTCTAGTCATATGGTCCACAGCATCGAATGTGACCCACCTGAACTCTAACTCCATATTTACATAGCAGTTGTAGGATTCTGACCAGCACGGGTAATAATAATAAACTGCAGTCTCAATACACCACGTTCCAGGTACTGCCCAATCCCACACCTGCTGGTAGATCTTTGCCCTTCTTACACAAGATACAGTCTGATCTTTTCACAATTCAGCCAGCCAACACTCAAATTCGATTTCTGAATGAGAAACGTTCTGTGTGATCTCTCCTTTTACACAAAATGCTGATGGCATTACCCCTATCTACACTGAGCAGTTGGGCTGAAATATTAATTATTTGTGTGGCTAAGCATGTCATATACTTTATGCCAATTTGACATTTGCTGCATGCTGTCTTCGTGATGCAGCAATTTTAATGATTTTCTATCTGGATTAATTATTTTTTGGAATTTTTAATTTATAGCATTTCTACTTTTATGGTGTAATGGGCAGTGAAATGAAAACGAGACAGGTGGAAAAAGTAAGGAGACTATTTATTATTTCAGAAGTATTCACCACAACTGTTAATACATTTCCCATAGAGAGACAAGACAGTTAA
Organism: Schistocerca gregaria; assembly: GCF_023897955.1. Classification (NCBI taxonomy): domain Eukaryota; kingdom Metazoa; phylum Arthropoda; class Insecta; order Orthoptera; family Acrididae; genus Schistocerca; species Schistocerca gregaria. Next base: position 359,384,450 of record NC_064922.1, read on the forward strand.
TGCCCTCATGGAAAAATGTTTGTGGTGGCTGCCTATGGAATCACAATTGTACCCACACTTGCACCTCCCTGTCCGAATTAACAGATGGCCTTCAGGACTCTAAAAATATGGAAGTTGCAAGGGGAGGGATTGAGACTGTATGGTTGATGTGTAAGGACTTCCCAGTGAAACTTCTGAAGTGCAGTCAATGCAGCAGGCACACCAGCACCGGGAAAGTCATGATGACCTTTTCCTTTGACCGCAAGGGCCCACTGCTCATTGACTTTCTGAAACATGGCAGCACAAGCAACACACAGTGGTAGATGAACACTCTTTATATAGTGTATCATACTGTGTTTATTTATTATTTTAGTACATTCATTCTTTAGAATGTCTTACTCAGTAATCAAAGTTTTAATTCCTATTGTATGCATTTAATTGAAATTTTTACTTCAAAATTAACTGTGCACACCATCTGTGCGAGTTTCCACCACTAAGCTCTATGGACCACTTAGTATAGTTCATAACCATTTATGTGCTTGACATAGAACTGTGTTGGTCAATTTTTACTGTACCATGTTTAAATGAAGCTGCATGTCTGCAATTTTGTAAATGTTGTCATATCACTGCCCTGCCATGCTTACTGTTATGTGCATATGCGTGTTTTCATTTTGCCTCTGCTACTGTATCTCTTCCTTATTTTTTTAAAATGTTTTCTCATTACTTGGTTTTTATTGTACATATACATAGCCTGTTTAGCATATGCTTATTTTAGTTCATAACAGCAAATTTAAGTTTTTCTCTTAATGGTTTATAGGTACTGCTTTGATATTTCTATTTTGATCTGCAAATAATACAACCATACATCTGATCATTTATTATTTTTCCTTTTTTCTTGTTTGTAGAAAATCTAATGATGCCCTAAAAAGGCAAAGCACGTCACTAAACAATACTTATTACAACCAAGACTGTTTTTCTTGAAAATAATCTTTATACAGATGATGATACCAGATAGCCTGAAGTAAAATTTTATATAAATACACAAACTACATAACATCTAAATTGGTGTAACAGGGAATTGTGGCTGGTTGAGCAATTGGAAAATAAAAGGTGAAGCAACTTCCCTGTACACACATCAAAATAATCTACCTGAGATACCAATGAGGGGACTAGACATCATACAGAAGTTGGCTGCAGCCCTCATGGCTTGATATAAAACACACAGAAATAAATATATGACAGGGGGGGAAGTGTTAAGGGCATGACAATCAGTATGACCTAATTTTGTACAAGTGCTTCATTATTATTGCTGACCTCTATAATGACATTCTGTCTTCCATTATAAAGAATATGATGTATTAATTGCCCTGTAAGAATGCCTTGGAAGGCAGCACAATGAAGTGAGAGGGGTATACTTGAAATAAACAAAACTGAGCAAAGGAAGCCACACACTTTCAGATTACTGGTAATAACATAGTCACATAGAGTGAGAGCAGTGCTGGGGTAGGAAGACAATAATGATACAGAAGAAACTGATGGTGTAAAGTACGCATAGGAAAAAGTACAATACTGAAGATTGTGGGCACACCAAACAGCAGAAGTGTTGAACTGTTGACAAACACATGAAAAAGAATAAAAACTTCACCAGCTTTTTGTAGAAATTCTTCTATGAGCTAGACTACACACACACTGCTGGGATTGGAGTTCAGAAGTTGAACTGGGGTGGGGGTTACATTAGGTGGTGTGGGTGGAAGGAGAAAGAGGCAGGAAGAGGGTTGGAGATAGGTAGCTAACAGATCAGAGGGAGACAACAGTTGTGCATCATAGGACGGCATGAGGGAGAGATGGCAAGTGCTTGGGCTGGGAATGTGACAAACAGGCAGCAAAGACAGTGAGTTGCGGCATATGATGATGGTGTGGAGGCATGGATTTGGAGGGGCTGACAGGACAGGGAAAGGGAAACTATTTGGTAGAAGTTATGAGAGAGAGCAGATTAACAGAGACTAAGGCCAGGTAGATTATGGGAGTGGTGTGTTGCAAGAATAATTCCCATCTGCATAGTTCAGAAAAGCTGGTGCTGGAGGGAAAGCTCCAAATGGGACACGTTGTAAAGCACAGATTGAACTCTCAGAGCTTCAGGATATTGGGAAAGGAAATTCTCATCACTGTGCCACCTATGGGTGCAAATGGGTTTGGGTTTTTGGGAGGTTAAAAAGGTTCCCTAAGAGGGCCCATAAACAGATTGGCATGGAGGGTGTGTCGATGGGTGACTGTGGCCATTCCATGGATTTGTTTATAAAACTTCCTCACAAAGAAAAAGTAGAAGTGTGTGAGAATGTAATTGGTAAGGTGAGGTAGTGGGCTTGGAGCCAGAAGGTCAATGGGATAGGTATTGTTTGATAGCAGCAAGGCCTTGAGCATGAGGGATGTTGGTATATAGGGAGGAGACATCAACAGTATCAGAAAGGAATCCAGGTAGTAATGGAGTGGGGATGGTTGAGAATTGGTGAAGGAAGTGATTGGTCTCTGAGGCTAAGCTATGGGAAATTGACAGTTTGTGGTAGCCTTCTGTTAGCTGCACACTGTGATTCATTGTGACAATGGTGGAGTCTTTGTCTATGGGAGGATGATTAAATCAGGGTCTGTTTTGAGATTGCAAATGTCAGTCCTTTTTCTGTCAAGAAGTTTGTCTTCTTGGGAAGCCAAATCGGAGACAAGAGATTCCTAGGGGTGGCTAGGTAGGAGAGGGGCCACAGTGAAAGTATGAAGTGAAAGAGGCAGAATTCAATATTGGGATTAGAATGTCTTTGGTTGGAGGGATTAGTAGTGAAGAAGTGTTTTGACTGTAGCAGTCAGGAGGAAGAGGAGAGGAGAGTAGGTTCAATGTGGTTGTGGGGCTGAGGGTTAGGGTTTTTGGGGGATGGGTTAAGAACAGGGTTTTGGGTTTGTTATTGTTCTGGAAGTTTTGAAGTATTGGGAAGGAGCTTTGGAGGATGTGGAAAATGGCATGGTGTCTTTGCTATGAGAGATTGATGAGTGGTTCACTGTGAGTGGAATAGGTGTTGGTAGGTAGCAGTGCTCCAAGTATGGAGTAGGATGTCAACATATCTGTTAATTTATGGAGGTGGTGTTTGGAGTGCACTTCTAGGTATTGTAGGGTAAGAGTTTTAATTTGGAAGAGGCCTCACCTTCAGCCCCACACCCCGGTTTAACCACGCTGGATTCAAAGACATCTCTCCTCCTCCCGCCAACTCCTACAGTGGAAATACTTCTTTGCTATCTATTCCTCCAACCAAAACCAACCTAATCACAACATTGAACCTTACCTCTCCCAGTTCATCACCATCCAACTGCAACACCCCCCCCCCCCCCCCCCCCCCCCGCCCCCCAACCACCTAACCACCCTGTGATCAACTTCTATGAATTCCTTACTTCTAGCTTGGCCTCAAAATCCTTCATCAGGTCCTTTCACAAGAAACCAAACCTTTCAACAGAACAAAGGACAGCCATTTGAATCCTCAAAACATACCTTGATTTAATTACTCTCCCTGTAGACAAGGCTCCATCATCGTTGTGATGAGCTGCCTGACTACATGACTCCCACCTACAGGCTCTGCCATAATGCTACCATCCCAGAAATCTAATCATAATTGAAATCCTTGGCCTCTCAGGCTCCTCCCAGAATCCCCCCTCCCTCCACACAACCCCCCCCCCCCCCACACACACACACACACAACCACCTTCTAGATGCTTCCCAAAATCCACAAACCCAACAATCCCGTACCCATTGTAGCTGGTTATTGTGCTACCACTAAAAGAATCTCCACTCTTGTTGACCAACATCCTAACCACTTGCTTATAGCCTAGCCTATAAAATATACCAACCACTTGTTTCACCAACTCTCAACCGTCCTCACCCCTTTAACTCTTGGATCCCTACTAATTATGTTGGTGTCAACTACATACACACCAAAATCTCATGTGCCCTAGCCATTGCCATAACTGAACACCACTTCTTCCAAAGTCCTTTGGATTCCAAACAAACTGCCTCATTCATCATTCACCTTACCAATTATACCCTCAAACATAACTACTACTCTTTTGATGTGAAGATGTTTAAACCAGTCCATGACAGCAATAGGCATCTGTATGAAACCTTCCTATTCCAACCTGTTTATTGGCCACCTACAGGAAAATTTCCTAGCCTCCCCAAACCCAAAATTCCAAATACCTTGACTGGTACAGATTCAGTGATGATATATTCATGCTCTGGACCCATGACCATGATATCCTACCTTCATTACCATTCACTTCACCTCATTGTCATCAATCCAGTGTGTCACCTTTCTGGACATTGACCTCCACCTCTCTGACATGTACCTGTATTTTGACAACTGTCAGCTCTTCCACACCAAAAAGCTACTCCTATGTAACCTGGCCATCCAGTAATGACATACCTGCATTGATAATATTTCCCTTAACCAGTATGCCCACAAAAGCCTTCACAGACAGACACTAGCCCATAAATCTAGTGCATAAAAAGGTTTCCAATACCATACCACACACTCCTAATTCTCCCTCCATTCCCAATAATCTCTTAGTATCATCCCTAATGGACAGGAGCAGATGAACCACATACTTTGCCATGGTGTTGATTATTTACCATCATGACTGGAAATGAGGGACAGCCTTTCCGTTATTCTTCCCACCCCTCCTAAAGCAGTATTCCATTGTCCACTCAACCTGCACAACATTCTGCTTTACCCATATGCCACTCCCACTCCCTGTGGAAGACACAGATGCAAGACCTGCCCAATTCACTCACCAAGCACATCCTATTCCAGTCCTGTCACAGGCTTCTCCTATCCCATCAAAGGCAGGGCCACCTGTGAAAGCAGCTATGTCATATACCAGCTCTGCCGCAACTTCTGCACAGAAATTTATGTGGGCGCAACCACCTACCAACTGTCTAACAAAATGAACAGCCACTGCCAAGAACAGTTTACCACCCAGTGGCACAACATAGCCAAGTTCCATGGCTGCTTCACAACCCATCCCATTTGGACCCTTCTCTCCAACACCACATTTTCTGAATTACATATAACGGAGTTATCCTTGTAAGTCATTCTCCGATGTTGCGATCTTCCTCACCTAAATCTCCACTAACCCACTGTCCTCACACCCTCTAGCCAACAGTTTCCCCTTCTTCTAACCTGTCAACCCCTCCAAATTCATGCCTCTGTCTCAACCTCATCACGCACCACACCTCCATGTCTATTGTGCCTGTGAGTTGATTGCCTAGCCTGTCTATGTGCCACCTCTATCACATGCATTCCTATCCTGTATGACTGCTGCCTCCCTCCGAGACACTAGCTACCCATCTCCAATCCCTCCTCCGCTTTCCTCCCTCTACCTCCACTACATGACATAACCTTACCCCAGTCCATCTGCTGAAATTTTTCATTCTTCTTTGCTGCACACCTGTTAAAGACAGACTGCTATTGCTATTCGATGAATGGTTTGCTTTACTCCTAAATCATCTACATAAAAAGATATAATAATGGAATCTTAAAAATATTAAACTCTTGCATAAAATAATATTTAAATATAAAATTTTAATCAAATGAAGGCAGAAAAATATTTACCCATGAACACCATAACCTTGTGACATAATAATGTTGTTCTGAAGTCAATCATTTCTCATCTGTAAAATATCCTTATGACTGACCCCAACTGAAATCTTATTTTTGATTTCTACTTACTTCAGCTTCAGTATTGTTGAGACATACTACATTAAAATTCCAGTTGGATTTGAGAGCACTGATGTCATATATAGTGGTGTAATACAGCCTCCCTCTATATTGGTAGGTGTAACAGTGAAACTTCAGGAACAATGAAAGATTACGTACAGAATATTTATTTGTTGTTGTTGTTGTTGTTGTTGTTGTTGTCTTCAGTCCTGAGACTGGTTTGATGCAGCTCTCCAAGCTACTCTATCCTGTGCAAGCTTCTTCATCTCCCAGTACCTACTGCAACCTACATCCTTCTGAATCTGCTTAGTGTATTCATCTCTTGGTCTCCCTCTACGATTTTTACCCTCCATGTTGCCCTCCAATACTAAATTGGTGATCCCTTGATGCCTCAGAACATGTCCTACCAACCGATTCCTTCTTCTGCTCAAGTTGTGCCACAAACTTCTCTTCTCCCCAATCCTATTCAATACTTCCTCATTTTACTTACTTAACAATTTCATTATTTATCAATACAAAATAAACTGAGTTAGAACATACACTAAAAAGCAGTAGCAAGAAGCTGGTGCTTGCTCCTTTATATATTAGACTAGGAGCCTTTCTCCTCTTAACAACAACTCAATTGTCTGGTGAGACTTTATGATGCACCACAGCAGTACAAAAAGTTTTGAGACTGGATAGTTAAAAATAAAGAAAAGTTATCATCACATCATTGACTTTTCATGTGAATTTATGCACTACACTGGTTTGTGGGTGGCTGCATTGATAATACCAAGTTTTATCACCTGTGATGATTTTTTTCAGAAAACAGTTGTCTGAATTTTGTATTTCAATCGAGTTATGGCAGGTATCCCTACTTCATCATTTTTTGTTTGGGAGTCAAGGTGTGAGGGTTAAATCTGACACACTTTTCTTCAAACCATCCTGGAGAATGTATTGAACATTTGATTTAGAGATGTTTCTCCACTGTGATTTGTTGACAAAAATGTTTACACATTAAGGCATCACATCCACTACTTCACACTGCCTGCTCACAACTGACTGACTGACTGATCATTTGTCACTTACAGTTTTTAGTTCAAGCTGCCATTGTAGTTCCTGTGCTAATGTTGCTTATGTGCCAGGAGTAAAATCAATCTCAGGACTTTCTGGAGAGATGATATGGATCATGAAATTTCTTTTGGATATCTCTCTGACTCAGTTTATGCTTTCTATTGTCTAATTCTGTCTGCTTCCAATTTGTTTTGGAAAGCATCACAGTGGCAGAATTGCTGTTTCAGAGGGACAGGAGGAGGAAATCTTAAAAGGAGCTACGCTGGGGCAGTTATCTCTCATGTGGCAGATTTAGTTTACATGTTGCAGATCCTACACTGTACCATGTTGTAAACTGTTTTACTTCAGATGTTTACTAATTTTGTCAAACAGTAAGTGTGAGTGACATTTCAAGTTAAAAAATTTAAAAATAAGACATCAAATAAAAATTTTTTTCTCATTTCACATCACTCGACATAGAATATCTAGACAGAATGTGGTAAACTTACAAACCTCTCAAACTCTTACTCCACCTATCATCCTTCATGATGTAATTACAAGAGTAGAAAATAAGTTGAAAAGTTATGCAAATTACAAAACAAAATATGCTTACTTAACATAAAGTTGAATATGCATGAGAAAATGTGATTAAGAAACTCACCATCAAAAAAATTATTCCAATTCCTGCAGCAATGCGTTTGTGCCGTAAGGAGGAAGGGAAGCTTGGTTCCCTCACTCCAGTAACAGGATTACGTTCCAGAAATGGGGCACGTGCTGCAAACTCTGGCCGTGGCCGTTCCTCTTCCTCCTGGAACCCCATGCAATCCCAGTGATGAGCCAGGCTTGCAGACTTGCGTTTCCAGTACTCCAGGAAAGTTACAGCTGTAGTAGAAGAGTAGAACTGGCACTGTAGAAGCATGACTGGGGCTGTGTTGACACTACTAGGAATTTACTGCTTAGTTCTGTAGAGACTTGAATTGTCAAAGAGCAGCAGTTTAGCATTTGTTTATCAATACTTGTTTCTATTTCTCTATTTGGGACAAGTAGGCCTTCATCTTTCATTGATTGTGTTATTACCTTCATTATAAGTTCAAATGTCAAACTTGTCACTCTGAAACTCCTAAAACACACACACACACACGCACACACACACACGCACACACACACACACACACACACACACACACACACACACACACACACACACACACACACACACAAGGTTCAAGGAACTGAAGTATTTATTACTTACAGTCGCTTTCAGTTAAATGGCAGGGGCTTTCAAAGTTGTTTGTGAAGCAGAATAGTGGAGATAGAGTGCGTAATAAATGCAAATTTCCTGTTTAAAAAGCTATTTCACTGAACACTAACAAGAGGATGGTGCAGGACAGGTCTCATCAATTTGGCTCAGACTCTGTGAGTAGAAGAATGCATATGACCCTTTGAAACTCCTAAAATATTACATCTGAGTGGGCCATAGGAAATGAGAAAAAACACACTAAAGTTTTTTGATTAAATTGTGAGTGATTACTTGGGTAACAATGGTGACTTTAGTGGTGTGTACAATGTGATAATTTGGCAGCACAGCTTGATTCCTCCTGCTGCTACCCATTTTTCTGCTTATTGTATTTTATTCCTGCCAATGTTAAAATCTACATATAGTTTAACAGTTCAATTTATATACATAAAATTAGTATACACAGCTCACAGTTAATAACGATTGCTTTAATTTGAATAATGAATATAGTTAAACATGGATTGTTTTAAATGACTCATCTCTAATGGTTTGTGATTTCAACTGTTTTCTGAGATATTGTAATGGTCTATAAAGTGTGTACTCCTCTTACTCAACCATGTTATATAAATATCATCAAGTCAAAAATCTAATTAAAAGATTACATATGCTACAAAAACAGCAAGAATTATTCTTGAGGAAAGATGCACATCATGCAGCATCAGTTTACTGCTCCTGTTTTCACTACAATGATTGAGTATGCTTGGTATGCATCAAACTTGATAGAGGGAAAAGCCTCCATTTAAAAATGTGAATGAAGTAGGCTTTCCACTGAAGCATATTTCAGAAAAATGTTTATGCTGAAAAAAATGCAGTCATAAAGTGTGTGTGCTGTGAACAACATTTATGTTTTAAATGTTTCTTTGATGATTATTGGCCAAAATACGTAATGTAGCTGCCTGTAATAAATAAAAAACAGGTAATTCCCTGCTCAAATTTTCAGAAACATTATTTCCATTATAACTACATCCAGTTAAGAAAACTGACTCCTTTAACTATAATCATTATTCAAATTAAAGCAATTATAACTAGCTGTAAATTATATATATTTTTATGTAAATAAATGAAACTGTTAAACTATATTAAAATTTTGTAATTGGTAGTTAAAAATTGCAAGAAATAAAATACAATGAATAATTATCATTCTGTACACTTACCAACTGCCCCACACCACTGACTGTGCGGTTGTTATTCGAACATCACTCACAACGTGGTCAAGAAACTTTCAAAGAACATTTTCTCTTTTCCTATGGACCACTCATGTAAATTATTTTAGGAACTTTGAAAGGTCAAATACTTGCTTCTATTCACAAAGTTTGAGCCAAACCAGTGAGAACCATCCCACGCCCTCCCCTTTTAAGATGAATTAGCCACATAATATAACCAGACCCGTACAGTTGTTCCACGTAAGTGTCCCATAAATTCACCTAATATTGATAATGAGGAACATACATCTCATCTATGAAAATCAGACATATGCACAAAACAGAGTTAACATAAAACTGGGGAAGAGTGGAACAACAAATGCTAGAGGAAAAAAGTCATCTAGTTTAGTGTCTCTTCATAATTATAGCATTCTATTGATGTTTCATAGTTCTACTGAGATTTCCTTGTACTTTTTTTTTTTGTTTCCTTGCACTGGAAAAATCTTAATACTAGTATTTTTTACCACTGGATAAAATAGATGACGTTGTTATCGTACTCCAAGACAACTAATAACTAACTAGAACTTAATTTCATGTACTTTCTTTCATAAAATATGCACAAAAAAAAGTACTATAAGCTTGACAGGTCCTCTGGTATGGTTAGAATTTCAATTTATTCATAACAGCAGGGAGACAGGTAAACACTTTACTGAATTATTGAAAATTCACTTTGCCACTGCAGCATTATGTTTATAATCTCACTCTAAACCTGAAAATTATGTGGTGATACAGTTGCAACAAAACTTCTCACTCTGTATGAATACAGGAGTTAACAGTGAACTGAACAATAGTACTAGTAACCAAAATTAAATACTATTCTCCATCTCACTACTCCACCATATCTACACTCAAATGGGTAAAAGAAGACTGGAATAACAAAATACTTATCTTGAAAATTTGTGGCCTATATGATTGTGGGTAGGATCCTTACAGGACATCAAACACATTGACCATTCTTGTGCAAATATATGTGTCCTGAAAGTATTATGACATGCGGATATGGAACACTCCACATTTTGACAAATGTCATATGTTAGAAATGTTACTTGATAAAACTCTTCAATACAGCTGTCATCTACATTCAGGCCGGTGTATGCAGGGAGCAAAGGAGGATAAGAATATGGGGAGGTGACTGTGGTGGTGCATGGGGAGATCTCTCCTGAGAGTAAGCAGAGATAGCTGAATATATCTGCAGTAACTATGCTGGTGTAGGAGAAGGGAGGTCACAATATCGACAGACAACCATGACAAGTACACTGAGCCTACAAACAGAAGAGAACATGAGAAGCCAGTGGGGCAACAGGTTGGAGATACACGAGTGTAGGTACATTGATGGGGACAGGAAGAGATTGATATTTGGAGGGTTGTTGAAGTGAAATTATTGAATGACTGTTTTCACCCTCGAAATTTAGAGAAGCTGGTGTTGGAGTGGGGTGGACTAGCAGCATAGCCTGTGAACCAGCCTTGAAACTGACAACATTGTCGTGAGCAGCATTATATGACACTGACTGGCAGTCTAGCCTATACAATATGCTACACAGCAATTATGTTTAAGTCAATATATAAACATGGCTGCCCCTCATGAAAGTTATGTGACAATATTACAGACTGACCACAAGATAGGATCGGATAAAGAAGTTAGCTATCACCTTTTCCAAAACTAATGAATTGGCTTGTGCTTTAATTATTTTATAAAAACACTAGGATGACACAAACTGGACACTGAGTATAAACTCATTCCTTCATAATGGGAGTATAGCATCTTACTGCTGCAAAGTATTAGTTGGTGGCAACAACTGAAGCAGATTACTACTACTACTACTACTACTACTACTACTACTAGGGTTATCATCATTAAAATAAATTACTTACCCCAAAATGAAACAAAAATTGCATAGAAGACTGTGCCTGGATGATCAAAGAGGTAGGCAAATTGAGCATAGCCACAAACATCACTCAGGTCCCAATAATTGCAACCAATTTCCACATCACAGAGAGGACACATCTTAAACTGTCCTTGGCTACTGCATACTTCTTTTGCCAGTCTATTTGAGTGCATTGTGCAAACACCATACATGAAGACCAACAAGCCAACCACAGCAGCAGGCAGTAGCCATCCAGTGTAGAAACCTGCAGTTTTAAAAATGTGTTAAAAAATGATCCTATCTTATTCACAGTTAAAAAAAAAAATTTAAGCATTGGCTGTTACATATGTGGCCAATATTGGAACAATAAATGTAGGTACATTCAAAAGAGAGGGAGCCAAACAATACAGTTATCAAAGTCAATAAATATTGGCTTATCAGAAACTGATATTCATCAAGCAAAACATCAAAAAGAACACAGATGGCTCAGAAGATACATGCCAGATGAAGCAAGAAAAAGAGTAAGTGACTGAATACAGTGGAAAGTGGGAGAAAATATGTGTCAGAAAATTCACACTGAACACAATTCATTTCTCTTCTACCAGTGCTACTTTCTGTGAATCTCTTTGTTATTCTCTTAATTTACTTTTTCCAATAACAGCCCTTTTACTAGGCCTCTAACTTCTTTGTTCATTTCATGTTACTATACACTTTTAGTGACTGCCAGAAGGAAATTATTTGTTTTCTTACTGCTATATTAAGCAAACTTTGCGGATCATTGACCAAAGATATAAATTCACACTAAAACATCTAAAGATGGGCATGTCTGCAATCAAACAACATTAAAGAATAAAGTATTGGAAATTAAAAATGTAACAGAAATAATAGGTGGATACATAAAGAAACAGTTATTCCACATGTAATTTAAACTAGTGCATTTATCACTTTCGTCCTAGGATTTCAGTGACTCACCAAGCCAAGCAAAGTAGATTGCTATCTTCTCACCAAAATATTCTCTAATATGGTCAAGTGGTTGGTACTTATACCACTTTCCCCAACGGGCCCAGTATTCATAGAGGACCTGACGGGGATTGAGTGGTCCTAGCGGTGTGCCATCAGTTCTTCTCTTCACTTCATAAGGTCCCTTAGCAATAAAGAAGAATTTATCAGTTATTTATTATCAGTCTCTGTAAGTAATAAAACAACTACTCAGTAAAAAACCATCAATAGTTTGTTTTATATTTAGTGCTGACTGACTCTAGAGGACTGTCACAGCAGTGACTTAGGTATGACCGACTGCTACAAGAATTTGCATGTTGATGTGGAATAGTGTGCTCAACAGCTTTGGAAGTTTTGAGAATTGTGCTTACTTACTGCTCAGTTCGATGCCATTTCAATGAATGCACTACTGGCAGCCTCTCTTTACCCTGTAATTTGCTTTATGCCCAAAGGATACCATCTCAAGGTAGATTATTACACTTCAATGTCAGTTCCACATTAGCAATATTGATAGACTTTCTCATCAGATTCTATACTCTCCTATGAACTCAGAAAATTTGTCACACGGTACTGTGTTGAGGAAAATGAAATGAAACTATCAAAATGTAACACAACTGTCAACAGTACATTATACTGCAAATAAATACTCCTAATAGGTACAGTATCTCTTCAAATATCAGAACAAGAAAAGAATAAGGTGAGAAATATTGAGCACATATGAAGTTTTCAGCACTAAGAGCATGGCCAATTGTGCAAGAAAGGTTGCACCCAAAGCCTTGGTGTCACATCTTGCACACCACAGCCAAAAACTTAATTTTATTTTTTATTCCATATAAATAGTACATGACACTACTTGAACTGATTTTTAATTAAATTCAGTGATTTAATAATAATAATAATAATCCCCGGGGAGGCCCGGGAAAAGGATAGGCCTCTGGTATGTTCTGCCAGTCGTAAAAGGCGACGAAAAGAACAAACCACTAATAGGGCTAACCCCCCTTTTAGTGTGATTAGTTGGTTCAGGACACAACTGAAGAAGCCTCGGACAAGCGCCGTCATGGTCGGGGACGACGCTTGAACCCTATGCCCGCTCACAATGGTAACGACACTGCTAGCCAACTGGAAAATGATTTAAATCCAAATAGAGGTGTTTTGCAGGATATGCTTCCTGCAACCACCCTAGAAGGAAAACAAAGACAGAGGATGAGATGGTCAGATGAAGTTAATCGACACCTCATGTTCTGTTATTACCAAGCAACAAACCTAGGAACCAACACAACTGGATACAGATCACAAGTACACACAACATTTATTACCAGATACCCAGAATTGAAATTTTTAACAGAACAACGACTAGCTGATCAGATCTGTGTAATAATAAAAAATAACAGGATACCCCAGTCAGGATTAGAAAACATCAAACAAAAAGTACAACAAATACTGGAACGAAATAATGTGCACTCAGAAGAAGAAGAAGAAGAAGAAGAAGAAGAAGAAGAAGAAGAAGAAAATACAGTAATGGACTCTCACATCCCACAGCAAACAAACAAAGAACAACACGCATCAATTAAACAATCAGAGGAAAACGAAATCTTAAGACTGCCACCAGAACAAGTAAAAATAGAACACGAAGTGACACACATGTTAGATATAGAAGAAAAATTTCAGCTGATATATATAGAATACAAAGACACAAATACAGACATTAGACCATTCTTGCATAGACCGCCAAATAACCCACAACTCGAAACAACAATAAAAACTATCAACACAATCATACACAACAAAATAAATGAAAACACAACTATGGAAGAGTTACAACTACTGGTTTATATAGGAGCACTCACTACACTAAATATACGCACTAGGCAGAGATCAGAACCAACCAACACACAGAAGAAACCCACAAAACCAGCATGGCAACACAGGGTACATATCAGAATAGAAAAACTGAGAAGAGACATTGGACAGCTAACACAATTTATAAGAAAAGAAATATCAGACAAAAAAAGAAATTAGGATAGGTAAAATCTCACAACAAGAAGCGATAGAGCAATTAGATGAAAAGAAGCATAAATTACAAGCATTGGCCAAACGACTTAGAAGGAAACAAAACCAAACATTCAACACAAACCAAAAGAAATTTTACCAGACAATAGATAACACACACATTAAAATAGACAATCCACCAAACATAACAGACATGGAACACTTCTGGAGCAACATATGGTCAAACCCGGTACAACATAACAGGCATGCACGGTGGATAGAAGCAGAAACAGACACATACAAGATGATACCACAAATGCCTGAAGTGATGATTTTGCAACATGAAGTCACTAAAGCAATTAATTCTACTCACAATTGGAAAGCCCCTGGAAAATATAAAATAGCAAATTTCTGGCTAAAGAAGTTCACCTCAACACATTCACATCTAACTAAATTATTTAACAGTTACATTGCAGACCCATACACATTCCCTGATACACATACACAAGGAATAACGTACCTGAAACCTAAAGAAAGATCAAGCAGATACAGCAAACCCAGCAAAATATCACCCCATAACATGCCTACAGTCATTGCACAGAAATTTATGACACATACAACACAGAAAAAAATTATAAATGAAGAACAAAAAGGCTGCTGCAAAGGAGCACGAGGATGTAAAGAGCAACTGATAATAGACGCAGAGGTGACATATCAAGCTAAAACTAAACAAAGGTCGCTACACTACGCATACATTGATTACCAAAAAGCTTTTGATAGTGTACCCCACTCATGGTTACTACAAATATTGGAAATATACAAAGTAGATCCGAAATTGATACAGTTCCCAAACATAGTAATGAAAAATTGGAAAACCACACTTAATATCCAAACAAATTCAAATAATGTCACATCACAGCCAATACAGATTAAGTGTGGAATATGCCAAGGAGACACATTAAGTCCTTTCTGGTTCTGCCTTGCTCTGAACCCACTATCCAACATGCTAAATAATACAAATTATGGATACAATATTACTGGAACATACCCACACAAAATCACACATTTGCTATACATGGATGATCTAAAACTACTGGCAGCAACAAATCAACAACTCAGCCAATTACTAAACATAACAGAAGTACTCAGCAATGATATAAATATGGCTTTTGGAACAGACAAATGTAAGCAAAATAGCATAGTTAAGGGAAAACACACTAAACCAGAAGATTACATATTGGATAACCACAGCGACTGCGTAGAAGCGGTGGAAAAAACAGATGTCTATGAATATCTAGGATACAGACAAAAAATAGGAATAGATAATACAAATATTAAAGAAGAACTAAAAGAAAAATATAGACAAAGACTAACAAAAATACTGATAACAGAATTGACAGCAAGAAACAAAACAACAGCTATAAATACTTATGCTATACCAATAGTGACCTACTCATTTGGAGAAGTGAAATGGAGGAACACAGACCTAGAAGCACTCAATACACTTACGCGATCACAATGCCACAAATATAGAATACATCACATACATTCAGCAACAGAAAGATTAACATTAAGCAGAAAGGAAGGAGGAAGGGAATTTATCAACATAAACCTACATTATGAACAGGTAGACAATTTAAGAAAATTCTTTATAGAACGAGCAGAAACTAGCAAAATACAGAAAGCAGTCACTGAAATACATCGGCTACACCACTGCAATTTCATAACCACTTCTACAACCCTTTAGATCACATAACATCAACAGATACGAAGAAAGTAAATTTGAAAAAGAAAACATTACATGGCAAGCACCCGTATCATCTAACACAGCCACACATCGATTAAGATGTATCCAACACATGGCTAAGAAAAGGCAATATATACAGTGAGGCGGAAGGATTCATGATTGCAATACAGGATCAAACAATAAACACCAGATATTACAGCAAGCATATTATTAAAGATCCCAATACAACAACAGATAAATGCAGACTTTGCAAACAACAAATAGAAGCAGTAGATCACATCACAAGTGGATGTACGATACTAGCAAATACAGAATACCCCAGAAGACATGACAATGTAGCAAAAATAATACATCACCAGCTTGCCTGACAACATAAACTTATAAAACAACACGTTCCCACATACAAGTACGCACCACAAAATGAACTGGAGAATGATGAATACAAATTATACTGGAACAGAACCATTATAACAGATAAAACAACAACACATAACAAACCTGACATCATACTCACCAATAAAAAGAAGAAATTAACACAACTAATCGAAACATCCATGCCCAATACAACAAATATACAAAAGAAAACAGGAGAAAAAATTGAAAAATACATCCAACTGGCTGAGGAAGTCAAGGACATGTTGCATCAGGATAAAGTTGACATTATACCAATTATACTATCAACTACAGGAGTCATGCCACACAATATCCACCAGTACATCAACGCACTACGGCTACATCCAAACTTTTTTATACAACTACAGAAATCTGTAATTATTGATACATGTTCAATTAGCCAAAAGTTCCTAAATGCAATATAACATATACCATACAGTTAAAAGGAAGTCACGCTTGATCAAGGTCTGCGTCACTTTCTACTTTTGACCAGACATAACATCTGAGATAGGAAAGAAATAATAATAATAACAATGTTTGTAATTTCTCAAAGGAAAATAAAGGTTATTAAAATGACTCAAATTAGATGTAGATGTAGACATTAAAACACTGTAATACAGTTGTGAAACCAGAGTGGTTATATGCAAGTGAATATCTAGTATCAAATTGTAAGCTACCTAGTTCAGAAGTAGGCCAACTGGAAAGGTTTAAAATGTGCGTATCTGTCAATTAGTATCAAATTATTTGGACATTGGTGTGTCATGGCACAGTTACCTGCATTATGCCTTTCACATTGCAGAATGTGATGGAGTAAGTCAATTGGCGCAAATCCATAACTGAAGTGAGAGTAAAAGTGGTCAATTAAGCTCAGAACAACATATGCATTAATCACACACTATCCAAAGATCAATAACACAGTGACACAGGAGGGAGCATTGTCCTGATCACAGTTGCAGGTATTTCTGGCAGATGTTCCACTTTCTTCTGTCCATTGTATCTTCTGGGGATGCTGTTGGTTCTACATTCTGCAATGTCCTCATCTCCCTATCTTTCCACCAAGTCCTTGGATGACCTCTTTGACGTCTTTCAGGGAATTGAACACTCAGTTGGGGATAGATTCTCCAGCTCTTAAGACATGTCCCAACCACCAGTCGTCATCCTCTGATGGTCCTACTATCAGCAGCATTCACAAAATGTTGGTACAAGTCCTCTTTTTGCCTCATTTCCCATGCATCTTTCTGAGCACTTTCCTTTCAAATGCACTCTTCAAGTGTGTGTGAAGTTGCTCATGTGTCACAGCCAAATGATAGAACCAGCTTTACCAGTGCCATGTAAAGTTTGATCTTGCTATTTTGTGAGACTAAGTGTGACTTGAATAAGTTATTGAGACAAAAGAAGTCATGATTAGCATTAACTATTCTCTGTGGAACTTCTTTCTCAACCTCACTTTTATTAGATAGAATTAATCCTAGGTACTTAATTTCTCTACTCGTTCAAAATTGTGTCCGTCTGTATTGATGGTGGTAGGCTGTCATTTCACAGAGGCCAATGAGTGGGAACTAGTGTAAATATAGAAATCATTCACATACAGAGCAGGGGTGACTAATGGTCTGGCAGAGGCCACAAGTCCATTAACAGCAATGAGAAGAAGGATACTTAATATGGAGTGTGTGGAGAGTTAAGAAGGGTGGCAACCTGAACTCTTAACAACCGGTGGGACAGGAACTGGGAAATAGGTAGAGGGCCCCCAAAGAACCCATTCATGGAGTGTAAGCAGGATGTGATGGTGTCAAGCTGCTTTGTAGGCCTTACAAAGATTGAAGAAAAAAAGCATCAAGATGTTGGCGCTGAGAAAAGGCCTATATTCAATGAAAGTTGATGATCAACTGGAGATGGTCCCACACAAAAGCTGCAATGTTAAGAAGATGAAAGGTCCTGAGATACTAAGACCCAATTGAGCTGATGACTAACCATCCATTCTAATAACTTGCAAGGGACCTTAGGCAGGCTGATCAGACAGTAAATATCAAGGGATTATGGATTCTTGCCAGGTTTAAGGACAGGAACCACAATAATGTCTCTCCATTGAGGGGAGAAAATGCCTTGGAGCCAAATACAGTTGAACACCTGGAAGAGATATTGTCGTCACGGAGGATTGAGGTGTTGAAGCAATTGATTATGCATGGACTCGGGCCTGAACTGTGCGAAGAAGAGAGGGCCAAAAGAAGTTCCCTTTCAGTACAAGGTTGATTGTAGGATTCGATCTGACAAGGGGTAAAATGTTAAGTGGGAAGCTTCAGGCCCGTTTCTGGACGAGGAAGGCGGCTGGATAGGAGGCTGATACTGATGACATTGCAAAATAAGCTGCAAAGTGTTCCACAACAACTGATGGATCTGTGCAAAAGCCACCTGGAGTGATAAGGCCTGGAATGGAAGGCTGCCACTGACAATCTGGGAGGGTTCAGAGTGTAGTCCACACACTCCTGATGAAGGGACAGAAGAACCTAGGGAGGAGACAAAGCATTCCCAACACAGCCATGTTCTTGTCTGATTAACTATCGGGCATGTACTACAAGATGTACACATGTTGTTGGAGCGATCTCTGTTTATATATGTATTTCTTGTGACAGCTATGATCGCTTAATTTTAAGACCTTCATTCCAATTACTAGTTTTGACTTGATCATGCTGTCATCTTCAGATTGGGATTATACTTTGCATACCTGTGGTGTTTTTTGTATTGACTTTTGCTCTCAAAATGTTTATGACATGTATGTGAACATGTATGCGAAGTGTAATGCCAATCTGAAGAGGACAGCACGATCCTGTTGAAACTAGTAATTTAAATAAACGTCTTAAAATCAAGCAATCCTGGCTTTCACAAAGTAATGGGCTTTGACATGAAGAAATTTAAAGCTAATAAAACTGGCAGAGAATGGCTGCTACTTAATATGTTGCAAGGTGCCGTGACTATCACGGATGGTGGTGGCAATAGCCACACTCCAGGATGGAACAAGCAAGTGAGGCTTGTCGAGTGGGGAATGGCAGGACAAACTGCCTTATCAAACAGATTACACACCACTTCATCAATACAACGTGACAAAGAATGTGTGAACATGATCTGGGAGGTATATAGAGGCCAATCATCACTATGTGAAGCCCAGCAGAGTAAGCTAGCCATTGGGAGGTGGGAAGGGAATGATAGAAAAGGAAGTGGTCACTACCACAGAGGTCATCATGTGGTGAGCAGTATAAGAGAGGAAGAACAGGAGGGGAAGTGACCACAAGGCCAATGACAGAGGAAGTGCCATATGCAGAACTAAAATGAGTAGGGGAACCATAATTAAGAAGGCTTAGCTCATGGTCTGCAAGAAATTGGTCCCTGGGAGCCCCTGACCAGGTGAAAGAGCACTACCCCCAAAGTGCGATGGGCACTAAAATCTCCAAGGAGAAGGAAGGGAAATGCAAGCTGCTGAAGGAGGGCAGTTAGGACAGTGGGTGTAGGTGACCTGTCAGGAGGGAGGGAGGGAAAAATTGCAAAAGTGACCACAGAGTCCAAGTTGACTGGACATGCCACCAGATGCCCTCAATGGGTCAACCCAGTTCTGACAAAGCATGGACTCCACAAAGAGTCAGTGAGCAACCATCAGTGAAATGAGATTCCTGGAGAATGACACAAGTTGCCAAGTAAAAGGCAATAAGAGATTGCAACTCTAGGAGATGATGGTAGTATCCTTTACAGTTCCACAGAATAAGCATGGAGTGGGTATCCAAATGGTCAGCAAATAGGCTGGAGCCAATCACACTACCAGGTCACCATCTGTCACCAACAAGGATCAGGTGATACCAATAAATAACATATCAGAGGGGGGCCGGGGGTGGAGAGGGGGGCCGGGGGTGGAGAGGGGGGCCGGGGGTGGAGAGGGGGGGCGGGGCGGAGAGGGGCGGGGCGGGGCGGAGAGGGGCGGGGCGGGGCGGAGAGGGGCGGGGCGGGGCGGAGAGGGGCGGGGCGGGGCGGAGAGGGGCGGGGCGGGGCGGAGAGGGGCGGGGCGGGGCGGAGAGGGGCGGGGCGGGGCGGAGAGGGGCGGGGCGGGGCGGAGAGGGGCGGGGCGGAGAGGGGCGGGGCGGGGCGGAGAGGGGCGGGGCGGGGCGGGGCGGAGAGGGGCGGGGCGGGGCGGAGAGGGGCGGGGCGGGGCGGAGAGGGGCGGGGCGGGGCGGAGAGGGGCGGGGCGGGGCGGAGAGGGGCGGGGCGGGGCGGGGCGGAGAGGGGCGGGGCGGGGCGGAGAGGGGCGGGGCGGGGCGGAGAGGGGCGGGGCGGGGCGGGGCGGAGAGGGGCGGGGCGGGGCGGAGAGGGGCGGGGCGGGGCGGAGAGGGGCGGGGCGGGGCGGAGAGGGGCGGGGCGGGGCGGAGAGGGGCGGGGCGGGGCGGAGAGGGGCGGGGCGGGGCGGGGCGGAGAGGGGCGGGGCGGGGCGGAGAGGGGCGGGGCGGGGCGGAGAGGGGCGGGGCGGGGCGGGGCGGAGAGGGGCGGGGCGGGGCGGAGAGGGGCGGGGCGGGGCGGAGAGGGGCGGGGCGGGGCGGGGCGGAGAGGGGCGGGGCGGGGCGGAGAGGGGCGGGGCGGGGCGGAGAGGGGCGGGGCGGAGAGGGGCGGGCGGGGCGGAGAGGGGCGGGGCGGGGCGGAGAGGGGCGGGGCGGGGCGGAGAGGGGCGGGGCGGGGCGGAGAGGGGCGGGGCGGGGCGGAGAGGGGCGGGGCGGAGAGGGGCGGGGCGGGGCGGAGAGGGGCGGGGCGGGGCGGGGCGGAGAGGGGCGGGGCGGAGAGGGGCGGGGCGGGGCGGGGCGGAGAGGGGCGGGGCGGAGAGGGGCGGGGCGGGGCGGGGCGGAGAGGGGCGGGGCGGGGCGGAGAGGGGCGGGGCGGAGAGGGGCGGGGCGGAGAGGGGCGGGGCGGGGCGGAGAGGGGCGGGGCGGAGAGGGGCGGGGCGGGGCGGAGAGGGGCGGGGCGGAGAGGGGCGGGGCGGGGCGGAGAGGGGCGGGGCGGGGCGGAGAGGGGCGGGGCGGAGAGGGGCGGGGCGGAGAGGGGCGGGGCGGGGCGGGGCGGGGCGGGGCGGAGAGGGGCGGGGCGGAGAGGGGCGGGGCGGAGAGGGGCGGGGCGGAGAGGGGCGGGGCGGAGAGGGGCGGGGCGGAGAGGGGCGGGGCGGAGAGGGGCGGGTCGGGGCGGAGAGGGGCGGGTCGGGGCGGAGAGGGGCGGGGCGGGCGGAGAGGGGCGGGGCGGGCGGAGAGGGGCGGGGCGGGCGGAGAGGGGCGGGGCGGGCGGAGAGGGGCGGGGCGGGCGGAGAGGGGCGGGGCGGGCGGAGAGGGGCGGGGCGGGCGGAGAGGGGCGGGGCGGGCGGAGAGGGGCGGGGCGGGCGGAGAGGGGCGGGGCGGGCGGAGAGGGGCGGGGCGGGCGGAGAGGGGCGGGGCGGGCGGAGAGGGGCGGGGCGGGCGGAGAGGGGCGGGGCGGGCGGAGAGGGGCGGGGCGGGCGGAGAGGGGCGGGGCGGGCGGAGAGGGGCGGGGCGGGCGGAGAGGGGCGGGGCGGGCGGAGAGGGGCGGGGCGGGGGGAGAGGGGCGGGGCGGGGGGGAGAGGGGCGGGGCGGGGGGGAGAGGGGCGGGGGGGAGAGGGGCGGGGGGAGAGGGGCGGGGGGGAGAGGGGCGGGGGGGGAGGGGCGGGGGGGGAGGGGCGGGGGGGGAGGGGCGGGGGGTGGGGCGGGGGAGGAGGGGCGGGGGGGGAGGGGCGGGGGGGAGAGGGGCGGGGGGGGGCGAGAGGGAGGGAGGGAGAGGTTGGTTGGTTTGTGGGGGTTAAAGGGACCAGACTACTTAGGTCATCGGTCCCTTGTTCCACGACCATAATAATACACGAAGAAAAGTCCAACAAGCAATAAACACATAACGGAGACAAGGGACGACACAGTACAAGAAAGACATAGACGAAGACCAGAGAAAAGAGACTAAAAGACACACAGAGTGCGACGGTCATTGGCCGACCATGAAAATAAAACTGGAAAGGCCAACAACCAAGCGACACATTAAAACACCACACTAAAACCCCAGGCCAAAAGCCACAGTCGACACTAAAAAAAATAAAAAGGGACTCTCATATTGAATGATAAAAACCCCCTGCTCGAATAAAACGGAGAACAAAGTCAGCCATAGTAGAGTCATCGGTTAAAAGAGCAGGGAGTGTATCAGGCAGCGCGAACGTCTGTCTGAGGGCAGTTAAAAGTGGGCAGTCTAGTAAGACGTGTACCACGGTCAGGGCCAATCCGCAGCGACAGAGAGGCGGGTCGTCACGGCACAAGAGATACGCGTGCGTGAGCCGGGTATGTCCTATGCGGAGCCGGCAGAGGACGACAGCATCCTTGCGAGACCCCCCGCATGGAGGAGCGCCACACACTGGTTGTCTCCTTGACTGCCCGAAGTTTGTTGGGAGAGGGCAGGTTGCGCCACTCATCACGCCAAGCAGCAAGGACCTTCTGCCGCAATACGGATCGGACGTCACTCTCTAAAAGACCGATCTCCATGGCCGGGGAACTGACCGCCTGTTTCGCCAGTTCGTCAACCCGCTCGTTACCCGGGATGCCGACGTGACCCGGGGACCAAACAAAGGTGACAGAGCGGCCGCAACGGACGAGAGTATGGAGGGACTCCTGGATGGCCATCACCAGACGGGAACGAGGGAAAC
Organism: Schistocerca gregaria; assembly: GCF_023897955.1. NCBI lineage: Eukaryota > Metazoa > Arthropoda > Insecta > Orthoptera > Acrididae > Schistocerca > Schistocerca gregaria. The sequence continues at coordinate 359,407,415 of NC_064922.1, forward strand.
ACTGGTCAAGAGCTCGTAAACCGCTCAGGGAGTCACTACAGATGACAAAGGACTCACCTGAGCGGGAGCGGAGAAACTCTAGGGCACGATAGATGGCAACCAACTCGGCAGTGTATACACTGGAGCCAGCTGCCAATGACCGTTGCTCACAATAATCCCGTAGAGTGAGAGCGTAACCAGTGTGACCAGAGACCACCGAACCGTCGGTGTAGGCCACCGCCGCGTTCGGAAACTCGGCCAGGATGGAAAGAAAGCGGCGGCGGAGGGCCTCCGGAGGCACTGAGACCTTCGGACCCTGTGCCAAGTCGAGCCGAAGGCACGGTCGGGGCACACTCCACGGGGGCAGACGGAGATTGGCCCGGAAAACAGGCGACAGAGGAAAAAAGTCAAGGCCACGGAGAAGGTCCCGGAGGCGAACCGCAATGGGACACCCTGACCGGGGCCGCCTTTCTGGAACATGGACGATCGAGCGCGGGAACAGGAGACGGTAGTTTGGATGCCCTGGCATGCTATAAACGTGCGCGGCATAGGCGGCCAGAAGGCGGTCACGCCGGAACCGCAATGGAGGGACACCAGCCTCCACAAGTATGCTGTCGACGGGGCTTTTCCGGAACGCTCCCGTGGCGAGGCGGATCCCGCAGTGGTGTATGGGATCCAGCAATCGCAATGCTGAAGGCGAGGCAGAACCGTACGCCACACACCCATAATCAAGGCGGGACTGGATCAGCGCTTGATATAGGTGGAGGAGGGTGGACCGGTCAGCACCCCACCTGGTGTGGCTTAAGCAACGGAGAGCGTTTAAGTGCCGCCAGCATGTTTGCTTCAGCTGCCTAATATGGGGCAGCCAAGTCAACCGGGTATCGAACACCAGTCCCAAGAACCGATGCGTCGCGACCACAGCAAGAGGTTCACCGTCAAGGTAAAGGCGCGGCTCAGGGTGAACCGCGCGACGCCGGCAGAAATGCATAACGCAGGTCTTCGCGGCCGAAAACTGGAAGCCGTGCGCTACAGCCCATGACTGCGCCTTGCGGATGGCACCTTGCAGCTGCCGTTCAGCAGCGGCGATGCCACTGGAGCTGTAATATAAGCAGAAGTCGTCCGCATATAAAGAAGCCGCGACGGACGACCCCACCGCCTCAACGAGCCCATTGATGGCAATTAAAAACAGGGACACACTGAGGACAGACCCCTGTGGGACCCCGTTCTCCTGGACCCGGGAGGAACTATGCGACGCAGCTACTTGCACGCGGAAGGAACGATACGAAAGAAAATTCTGAATAAAAATCGGGAGCGGGCCCCTAAGGCCCCACCCATGAAGTGTGGCCAGGATGTGATGGCGCCAAGTCGTATCGTATGCCTTCCGCATGTCGAAGAAGACGGCAACCAGATGTTGGCGGCGCGCAAAGGCTGTACGGATGGCAGACTCCAGGGAGACCAGATTATCGATGGCAGAGCGGCCTTTACGGAACCCACCCTGAGACGGAGCCAGAAGGCCCCGAGACTCGAGGAGCCAACTCAACCTCCGGCTCACCATACGTTCCAGCAACTTGCAAGGAACGTTGGTGAGGCTTATGGGGCGATAGCTGTCCACCTCCAGCGGGTTCTTGCCAGGTTTCGATACGGGGAGGACTATGCTTTCCCACCATTGAGACGGGAAAACACCCTCGACCCAGACGCGATTGAAAAGATCTAGGAGGTGTCGCTGGCAAGGCACTGAGAGGTGTTTCAGCATCTGGCTGTGAATGCGGTCTGGTCCAGGAGCCGTATCAGGGCAAGCAGAAAGTGCGCTCTGGAATTCCCATTCGCTGAAAGGAGCATTGTACGACTCCGCGTGGCGCGTGTGAAAGGAAAGCCTCCGACTTTCCAACCGCTCTTTCCGGGAGCGGAAGGCCAACGGGTAGTTCGTTGACGCGGAACACTGAGCAAAATGCTCTGCTAACCGGTCCACAATCGTGTCGGAGTCGGTGCACACCGCTCCATTCAGCGAAAGCCCAGGGACAGAGACAGGTGGCCGATAGCCTTGGAGTCGCCGAATCTTGGCCCAAACCTGCGATGCAGAGGTACGGACGCCAATGGTGGAAACATAACGTTCCCAGCACTCCTGCTTCCGTTGGCGAATAAGGCGTCGGGCTCGGGCGCGGAACTGTTTAAAAGCAATGAGGGTCTCCAACGACGGGTGCCGCTTATGGCGCTGAAGAGCCCGCCGGCGATCTTGAATCGCCTCTGCGATCTCGGGCGACCACCACGGCACAGTCCTCCGCCGAGGTGACCCGGATGTACAGGGAATCGCAGATGCCGCCGCAGAAACGATGCTGGTGGTGACCGACTGAACCACCGCATCAATCGGATCAGTGGAAGGAGGTGCGATCACTGCGACAGATGTAAATAAGTCCCAATCAGCCTTATTCAGAGCCCATCTGGAGGGGCGTTCAGAAGAGTGACGCTGTGGCAGTGACAGAAAGATGGGGAAATGGTCACTACCACATAAGTCGTCATGGACCCTCCAGTGGATGGATGGTGAAAGTCCGGGGCTGCAAATAGAAAGGTCAATGGCCGAAAACGAGCCATGGACCGCACTAAAGTGGGTCGCCTCTCCCGTGTTTAAAAGGCAGAGGTCAAGCTGTGACAGAAGAGTCTCGACATCTCTGCCCCGGCCAGTAATCGCGGCGCTACCCCACAAGGGGTTATGGGCGTTAAAGTCGCCCAGCAACACAAAGGGAGGCGGCAGTTGTGCTATCAATGCAGCCAACACATGACGCGAGACATCACCACCTGGCGGAAGATACAAACTGCAGACAGTAATAGGCTGAGGCGTCCACATCCTTACAGCGACAGCCTCTAAGGGTGTATGAAGAGGCACACACTCGCTGTAGATAGAGTTAAGGACGTAGACGCAGACTCCACCAGACACCCTCTCATAAGCTGCCCGGTTCTTACAATAACCCCGATACCCTCGTAGGGGAGGGGTCCGCATTGCCGGAAACCACGTTTCCTGGAGGGCAATGCAGAAGAAAGGGTGACTGCTGACGAGTTGGCGGAGCTCAGCAAGGTGGTGGAAAAAACCGCTGCAGTTCCACTGGAGAATCACTTTGTCCATGGGCGAAATAGGCGTGAAGGGACCGAGGAGGCAGATCACGTCACTGGGTCACCTGCTGTCACCGATCGAGGACCAGTACAAACGGCGTCCTTGGCGTCTGAGGGTATGGCGAGATCCAGGTCCTCAGCGGACGCCAGGATCTCCACCTCATCCTCAGACGCAGAGCCTGTATGGAGCGGTGGGGTGGATGCCACCGCGCGTTCCTTGGCCTTAGAGGCCTTCTTTTTCTTCGTCTTCTCTCTCTGCTCCTTGGGCTTTACTGGCTGGGAGGGCTCCACCGAGTCAGTCTCCGGGACGGAGGAGGAGCGGGAAGCCCTGCGACCAGCCGCTGGCCTGCTTTTCAGCCATTGGCTGACGTCACCCTTCCCAGAGGTGGAAACCTGGGAAGGGAGGGACCCGAGGGATCCCTTGCGAGAGAGAGTCGCCGAAGAAGTCGGACGCTTCTCCGGCTTAGAGTTGGGGACTTGTGTCCCCGATGGTTGGGGGGTCGTTGCTCCTGAGGTAGGTGGTGCAGGAGCAACAGATGGGGAAGTGCCCCCCACCATCAAGGGGGCAGGTGTAGTATTCCGGCTCAGAGTGTTCAGTGGAATCGGTGCAGCAGATGACAAAACTACTGTTTTGGCAGCGGTGGCATAGGAGCTGGTCAGAGCCACAGGATGTAGCCTCTCGTATTTCCGCTTAGCCTCAGTATAGGTCATGCGATCCAGGGCCTTATATTCCATGATCCTTCGTTCTTTCAGTAGAACCTTGCAGTCTGGCGAGCAAGGGGAATGGTGTTCGCCGCAGTTCACACAGATGGGAGGCGGCGCACATGCAGTATTAGGATGTGAAGGGCGTCCACAATCTCTGCATGTCATGCTGGAAGTACACCGAGATGACATGTGGCCGAACTTCCAGCATTTGAAACACCTCATCGGGGGAGGGATATAGGGGTTCACATCACATCGGTAGACCATCACCTTGACCTTTTCGGGTAGGACGTCACCCTCGAAGGCCAAGATGAAGGCACCGGTGGCTACCTGATTATCCCTCGGACCCCGATGGACGCGCCGGACGAAGTGAACACTCCGCCGTTCTAAATTGGTGTGTAGCTCGTCGTCTGACTGCAAGAGTAGGTCCCTATGGAATATAATCCCCTGGACCATGTTGAGACTCTTATGGGGTGTGATCGTGACGGAAACATCCCCCAACTTGTCATAAGCGAGTAACCGCCGTGACTGTGCAGAGGATGCCGTTTTGATCAATACTGCCCCAGAGCGCATTTTGGACAAGCCCTCCACCTCCCCAAACTTGTCCTACAAGTGCTCGACAAAAAACTGAGGCTTGGTCGCCATAAACGATTCCCCATCGACTCGTGTACAGACTAAATAGCGAGGTGAATAAGGTTCGCTGCCAACCGTAGCCTTTCGTTTCTCCCATGGTGTGGCCAGGGAGGGGAACGATTGTGGATCATATGCCTGAGCGTTGTATTGAGGCCGAGAACGCTTAGAGACTGCTGGCGGCTGGCCGCCAGCAAGAGATGATGTACCACACTTCATCGCGGGTCATCCGCCCTGATGCCACCTACTCCGACCAAGGGCCCTCCCCACGGGCGCCACCCAGCCTCAGCAACGACCACCTGGCGGGATGGCCATTGCCGGGAGTCCCGATGCCCCAAAGAGACAGGCATCTACTCCTTGGCACACGCGGGGAGTTAACGGCGCAGGCATCAGTAGAGCGATCCCTGTGTTGTCAGGGGGCTACAACCGACAGGGTACATGGCGGCCCCACCACAACGGACTAGCTACCGTGCTGGATTTCAGGTGAAATGTAGTCCATGATCGTCATTGGCGCATAAAGCGACACAGCAGAGCAGACTGCAAAAACCGCACCCAAGAACAAAGCCACACCCTAGGATGGTGAGTGGGCGGGACAGCTATGCGACGACGACCAACCAAGCTAGAGATGGTAATGAGCGATGGACACATTGCACCTTGTAAGGCGCCCTTCCCCAATCAGCTCGCTCTTCGGAAGAATTTAGAAGATGGAGGTCAAACCCGGTAGGGGACCATCACATAAGGCCGAAACGTTTGAGACTCCTTTTAGTCGCCTCTTACGACAGGCAGGAATACCGTGGGCCTATTCTTACCCCCGAACCCACAGGGGGGGGGGGGGGGGAGGGAGAGGGAGAGGGAGGGAGGGAGAGGGAGGAAACAAAACTGGGAGGAGGGAACAGGATGTTTCAGAGGCAAAGGTAGAAGTCATTGATAGAGGTTGAAGCCAGTCATATTTTTTATGAGCCTCGGTGTAAGAAACTATCAGTGGTCTTATGCTTCTGTATCATCTCTTCTTATAAAATGGGCAATCAGGCAAGCATGGAGAGAGATGGTTTCGACAATTACCAAACATGAGCAGTGGAACACAGGGACTCCCCTCATGGAATGATTATCCACATTCACTACATAAAGGATCTGTCTTACATTAGGAAGACATGTGCTGAAATGCAAGCACTGAAAGCATCTCAATGGTAGTGAGAAGTACAGCTTCAGGTCACACTGATAACACTTGACCTCAACCTTCTCTGGCAGGGTACCTCCCTCAAAAGCCACAATAAAGTTGCTAATATCAGTGTGATTATCCTTATAACCTATCTGAACATGTGAAAAAATCACTTCTGATCTGCCCGGAGTTCCTCGTCAGTTTGAGGGATGAGGTGCCTGTGAGAAATGACTCCCTGAGCCATATACAAAGAATGGTGAGGAGTAACGAATGCCAGGACATCACCTACATGGTCACAAGCATGCAGGGCTGCAGAATGGATGCAGAATAAGTTTTGATTGACAGTGAACCCAACCGCATCCTACTGAAAGACTCCACTTTGCCAGACTTGTCTGATGTTTTCGACAGAAAATAACAGCTTAGTGGCAGTGAATGTGTCCCCACCCATCCTAATTCGGACTAGCTAACAAGGGAAGTGTTGCACCCCAAGCTGGAGAGCCTGGCCCTTCTCCAAGAGTGTAATCAGGTTAGGGAAGCAGCATTAAATGATCCATTACCAACCTAAGAGAGGGTCACAGAAGAATGGCCAGCTTTCTGGAGCTTGATACGTTTCATACATCTTCCCTGATTCCACCCACTCTGATCAGGGTCTAGCTCCACGGGTACAATGTAGCCATTTCCAGTTCTGATGCTGCAGAATGTCAAGCAACAACTCCTAGGCATACATGGGGAGGCAACAGATCAGGTAATAGAAGTGCGATCCCTTTGTTGTCAGGGGCTCAGCCAGATGGGTTCATAACAGCCCCACTACACAGATTGGCTACACGCACTGATGACCTGTCAGTGTGGAAGGGTGGCTATGCTGGAGAAGGATGAGGGAAAGGAAAGGGAGGGAGGTAGGTATCCACGTGATAGATGCTAGGGAGGGAATTCTTGCCCAAATGGCTGCCTCTACATAGAGAAAATTTAGAAGTGGAGGTCAAACCCCAAAGGTGGACAAAAAATGCCAAAAAGGAAGGATGAAAAACAAAAAGGCAAAGAAAACAAAACTGGAACAAATACAGGAAACTAGATGGCTAGCCAGGTCAACATAAGTAAGAACCCAGAGAGAGATGAAAGGAGGGGACAGAGGGGATGGAAGAGGACAGGATGGAAGGGGCACAGGGAAAGAAATGCAATCCAGGAAGGAAGAACAGGCTGCAATAGCTTGGGGCCCCCTGTGCACCATGCATGAGCTCACAAAAGAACCGTAGGCTTTCATGGGGTGGAGGGGGGAGGGGGCGGAGGGGAGGGTGGAGAAATCTTGCTGTGTCTTCTTCTGAAACCCTGGATGTACATTCACTAATGAAATTTATCATAAATAATGCATCAAAATTTGAGAAGAAGAGTGATGACCATACCTACAACATTAGAATTGAAAAATGACACTTATTACCCATTGCTAAAGCTGTCAAGGGTGCAGAAAGGAGTTCAGTACATATCAACAAAATATATTCATCATTTGCCCAATAACATAAAAGTCTGAGATCGCAAAGCAAGTTTTAAATCTAACCTATAATCATTTATTCTGAATAACACCTGCTATACCATAGACAATTTTTATTTAAGAACTGGTAGCTTGTAAAAAGAAAATTAAAGAAAAAAGACCTAGTTTTAATTGTAGTTCCAAGAAACAGTATTGAAAAATAGTATGATGGTTATTGTTAAAAGTAAATTATGTATACATATTCTGTAAGCTGACACATTCCACAACATTTTGATACAAATATTGGTCAAGTTATCTGTGGAAGATGTAACTAATAAATTAACAAGATTAAAGTAGAAACCATACTTACATCATGTAGAGGAAATGCTGAGCAGAAGACCCCTTCTTCCACTAGCCTTTCAATGCCCACTTCACCTTTCTTCTTCTTGCCAAATATAGCTGTTGAAAGGATCTCATACAATATGCGACTACGCTGAACATTGGTAAAGTATGTATCATGGTTATCACTGCCAAGGAACCTGGGAACAATTTTTTGTAAATCTGTCAAGCCTGGTCTTTATACCAGTTTGCAGAAAAATATGTTCGACATAAGACTTACTGGTAATGTTATGAATTATATTTTTGGATCTGTAGGTAAAACAAATGATGATCCTCATGGATGCAGAGAAAAATCATCATGGATGTATAATGCATCAGAAAAATAATGTAAGAAATATTCATTTTACATAAGAATTAACATATTGAAGGTTTAATATTGACTCCACAGGCTTTTAGTATACTCTCAAATAAATGATGTACAAGTAGCCTGTAGACTTTTTTTCCATGTGATTTGGATAAAATTACTATCATTTAGCAAGACATGGATTATTCTAAAAATTCTGAAACTTCATCCACAAAATTTTCCTATGCTTACCTTTTACTTATTTTGCATGGTCTCCTTTGAAATACTCTCATCCACAACTGATACACCACTCCAAACACTGTTTCCACTTGTGGAAGTAGTCTTGGTATGCCTCTTGCTGCATGGTGTAAAGCACCATCTGTGAACTACCTTTTATCTTGTCTGTCATTGCAAATCTTCATCCTTTCAATGTGGTTATCAAATTTGGAAATTTAAAAAAAGTCCACAAGGGCCAGGTCTCAAGAGAAAGGAGAATGAGGCAGCACAGTGATGTCGTTTTTTGTGCAATAGTGACACACCAACAGGGCTAAATGTATGAGTGCTTTATGGTGATGTAAGAGCCATGAATTGTCTCACCACTTTTCAGGTGTTAGCCTTCTCATTTTCTCACAGACATCGCGACATGTGCAGATAGTACCATTGATTAACAGTTTGTCCCAGAGGCCTGAATTCACGATGAACTAATCCTTCAAAGCCAAAGAAAACTATCAAGATGGCTTTGACATTTGACCTGACCTGACAAGCTTTTTTTTTTATCTTGGAGAACCTTTCCTTATCTATTGTGAAGATAGGACCTTGGGTTCAACATCAGAACCTTAGACCCACTTCTCATCACCTGTTATGAGTCTCTTAAGAAACACCTTATTGCCATTTGTGTGATCCAGAAGCTCTTCACACATTATGAGTCTAAGATCTTTCTGGTGTTGATACATGAGCTTTTGGACAGTCAGTCTTTCGTTGGCACACAGTTTCGTTGACTTTCCTGACATGAGCATCATTTGTAGATGTCGAAGGGCATCGTGAAAGAGGGCAATCTTTAACTTCCATCTGGCTATTTTTAAACTGTGTGAACTATTTGTAACATTGAGCATAGCTTAAGCACTCATTAACATAAGCTTCCTGCATCATTTGGTGCCTCTCTGAAAAGATTTTCTTGAGTTTCATACAATGTTTAATGCAGTTGGGTTACTCCTTTAACTCTGTCATCTCAAACTTTGCAAATTGTCAACAATGTTCTACTCAATACAGCAGTCAACAATAACTAACAGACACACAACAATTAAACTATCGGCAGTTACACATTAAACACAGGTGTATGCAGGGATGCCAGTTGCATTTCACTCCAACAATGGCGCAAAATTACGAATGTTCCAGAATTTTTTGAACACTCCTGGTATAAAATGATTACTAAGGAGATGGAACAGTATTTGACAGTTCATTTTCTCCCTAAGGACATACAATTATGTTTATGTAATAGCGCCAATTATCAATGACATTCTGTTTAAATTATCAGTTTGTCCACCACTAACTCTTGTACTGAGTAGGTAATAGAGTATCAGGTAGCTTTCTTTTCATGTTCACGCAGTTTTATCTTTTGCTTGTTGAATATATTTATTCCCATTAATGGAGGTATCAGAGCATAGAACTTTAGTCAATGAATAGGAACCACAAAATGAATAGTTATGGTTTGCTGTAGAAAAATATTGTTTCGTGTGTGTTGGTAGCAGACTTAAATATACAGGTTTTTAAATAATGGACAACATTATTCCCTTTGATGTGCAGCACACATTTCTGATGAATTTTCTCTGGAGGTTCAGTGAGAGAGAGAGAGAGAGAGAGAGAGAGAGAGAGAGAGAGAGAGAGAGAGAGAGAGAGAGAGAGAGAGATAAGTTCTTATGGGACAAAACTGCTGAGGTCATCGGTCCCTAGACTTACATACTACTTAATCTAACTTATGCTAAGGACCACACACACACACACACACACACACACACACACACCTATGCCCAAGGAAGGACTCAAACCTCCGATGGGGGGAGCTGCATGAACCATGGCAAGTTGCTTTAGGCAGCAGGGGTTCAGTAAACACAATATATTACAACAATATTGGCAGAAAAAAATACAAATAAGTAATTATTCCACAAAGTCACAGTTCCCAAATGTAGCCAGTAAGACCACAAGTAAATATTACAACAGCTTCCTCTTTTATCTCGGTAGTGGTATCAGATAAAAAGGTTTGCTTTAGGAAGCCTAACAACCCCAGAAGGGGGTGTCCCAGTCAAAAATACCATGTTTATTTCATTCCATGTCAATAAAATGTTTTTGTCAAGTGAATATGCTTGAAGCATTTGATGAATTGATAACATTTCCCTTCTAATGTAATGCATGTAATTATTTGCAGCTTCACTTTGTAACAGTATTACCTTTTCTCTCCTCTTAGAGTTTACAGTGTTTCCTTGTGTATTTTAGCAGATGATATCTTTAAGGTAATATGGTTCCTTTCCTTACTCCATGCTTCCCTTTTCTTCCTCCACTCCAGCATTTTTGGTTAAAGCAACCTTGGTTAGATATTTTCATTTTCCTATTACTTTGGATGTCACTTCATGTTTACTTTCCTTCTGGTGTCTCAACCAGATTTACATATCCTGTTGATCATTGAGAGATGGGCTACTTTTAGCTAGCTTATTTTCTGTTCCTTCTGTAAAATTTTCGTGTATTTTCCTCCACTAGGGTACCTACCTTATACATGGTTTCAACAAGCATTCCTTTTTACTTTTATTTGAGATATGAGGAGTGTATGGTCTCTGATGCAATCTGCTCCCCCTGTGTCTTTTTATACTGCTTTGGGCAGTTAATCCATTAGGCAGTATCCAAGTCCCTCTGTGAATGTGTATGTGTGCAAAATATTCTGCTGACTAATATATTTTTATTATTTCTTTAACACAGTAATATCAGGGCTATCAGGTCCTTTCTAATACCTAACCAGACAGTTTATATAAATTACATTGCATTCATTATGATAATGGTGTTATAAGCTACATTTAACATACAATAATACAAAATATTTAGTAATTACTGAGGTACAGAAATGGAAAAAAATAAGCAAGAGTAGTTTATCAATAAAGACAATTTACAGACATGTAGGTTTAAACTAGCAGCTATAGATGTGAGAAGCAGGGTAGAAGAAGAACAGAGAGGAATGTGATAAAACACAATGGACATAGAGGAAAAGAAAATGGTGTGATTGTTAGAATGCTGGTTGGGTGTGGGATTGAAGGGACCAGACTGCTAAGGTCATCGGTCCCTTGTTCCACGATAAAATCACATGAAATAAAAACTGTCAGTCGTTAAAAACAGAGAACTGAGACAAGGGACGACACAATACAAGAAAGACAGACAAAGACCAGACAAACGGAACTAAAATCACACCGAGTGTGAAGGTGGTTGGCCGACCATGAAAATAAGGAAAAGCCAACCACCAAATGACATTAAAACCCAGAGTTTAAAACCACAGGCCAAAGGCCCAAGTCAATACAGGAAATAAAAGGACAAACACTCAAATCATACGATAAAAACCCCCTGCCCGAATAAAACTCAACACGAGGTCCGCCATAGCAACGTCATCACATAAAAGGGCAGGGAGGGTATCAGGCAGCGCAAACGTCTGCCTGAGTCCTGTTAAAAGCGGGCAGTCCACCAAAATGTGGACCACCGTCAGAGCTGCCCCGCAGCGACATAGCGGTGGGTCCTCCCGGCACAACAAATGGCCGTGCGTCAGCCACGTGTGGCCAACGCGCAGCCGGCAGAGGACGACAGAGTCCTTCCGAGAGGCCCGCATGGAGGAGCGCCACACACCGGTCGTCTCCTTCACCGCCCGAAGTTTGTTGGGCGTGGGCAGGGTGCGCCACTCGTCACCCCAGGCACCAAGCACTTTCTGGCGCAAAAGCGACAGGAGATCACACTCCATAAGGCCGAGTTCCAGAGCCAGTGAACTCACTGCCTGTTTAGCCAGCGTGTCAACCCGCTCACTGCCCGGGATGCCGACATGACCTGGGGTCCAAACAAAGACCATGGAGCGGCCGCAACGGGCAAGAGCATGGAGCGACTCGTGGATGGCCATCACCAGACGGGAACGAGGAAAGCACTGGTCAAGAGCTCGTAAACCACTCAGGGAGTCACTACAGATGACAAAGGACTCACCTGAGCGGGAGCGGATATACTCTAGGGCGCGATAGATGGCAACCAACTCGGCAGTGTATACACTGTTCCCGGGTGCCAGCTCACAATGATCCTCTAGAGTAAGAGCGTAACCAGTGCGACCAGAGACCATCGAACCGTCGGTATAGGCCACGGCAGATCCGGGAAACTCAGCAAGGAGAGAAACAAAGCGGCGGCGGAGGGCCGGAGGAGGGACCGAGTCTTTCGGACCCTGTGCCAAATCCAGCCGAATGCATGGTCGGCGCACACACCAAGGGGGCACACGGAGATTGGCCCGGAAAACAGGCGGGAGAGGAAAAAACTCAATCCCACACAGTAGAGCCCGGATGCGATTCGCGATCGTACACCCTGACCGGGGCCGCCTGTCTGGAAGATGGACGATCGAGTGCGGGAACAGGAGACGGTAGTTGGGATGCCCTGGCAAGCTACAAACGTGGGCAGCATAAGTGGCCAGAAGTCGGTCGCGCCAGAACCGCAATGGAGGGACACCAGCCTCCACAAGTATGCTGTCGACGGGGCTTGTCCGGAACGCTCCCGTGGCGAGGCGGATCCCGCAGTGGTGTATGGGATCCAGCAATCGCAATGCTGAAGGCGAGGCAGAACCGTACGCCACACACCCATAATCAAGGCGGGACTGGATCAGCGCTTGATATAGGTGGAGGAGGGTGGACCGGTCGGCACCCCATCCGGTGTGGCTAAGGCAACGGAGAACGTTTAAATGCCACCACCATGTTTGTTTAAGCTGCCTAATATGAGGCAGCCAAGTCAACCGGGCATCAAATACCAGTCCCAAGAACCGATGCGTCTCTACCAAAGCAAGAGGTTCACCGTCAAGGTAAAGGCGTGGCTCAGGGTGAACCGTGCGACGCCGGCAGAAATGCATAACGCAGGTCTTAGCGGCCGAAAACTGCAAGCCGTGCGCTACAGCCCACGACTGCGCCTTGCGGATAGCGCTCTGCAACTGGCGCTCAGCAACTGCAATGCCAGCGGAGCTGTAGTAGAGGTAGAATTCGTCTGCATACAACGAAGCTGCGACGGACGATCCCACCGCCTCAGCGAGCCCATTGATCGCAATTAAAAACAGGGAGACACTGAGGACAGACCCCTGTGGGACCCCGTTCTCCTGGACCCGGGAGGAACTATGGGACGCAGCAACTTGCACGCGGAAGGAACGATACGAAAGAAAATTCTGAATAAAAATCGGGAGCGGGCCCCTAAGACCCCACCCATGAAGTGTGGCCAGGATGTGATATCGCCAAGTCGTATCGTACGCCTTCCGCATGTCGAAGAAGACGGCAACCAGATGTTGGCGGCGTGCAAAGGCTGTATGGACGGCAGACTCTAGGGAGACCAGATTATCGACGGCAGAGCGGCCTTTACGGAACCCACCCTGAGACGGAGCCAGAAGGCCTCGAGACTCGAGGAGCCAACTCAACCTCCGGCTCACCATACGTTCTAGCAACTTGCAAAGAACGTTGGTGAGGCTTATGGGGCGGTAGCTGTCCACCTCCAGCGGGTTCTTGCCAGGTTTCAACACGGGGAGGACGATGCTTTCTCGCCATTGAGACGGGAACACACCCTCAACCCAGATGCGGTTGAAAACATCTAGGAGGCGTCGCTGGCAATTCACAGAGAGGTGTTTCAGCATCTGGCTGTGGATGCGGTCTGGCCCAGGAGCCGTATCAGGGCAAGCAGATAGTGCACTCTGGAATTCCCAGTCGCTGAAAGGAGCATTGTACGACTCCGCGTGGCGCGTGTGAAAGGAAAGCCTCCAACTTTCCAACCGCTCTTTCCGGGAGCGGAAGGCCAGTGGGTAATTCGTAGATGCGGAACACTGAGCAAAATGCGCTGCTAACCGGTCCGCAATCATGTCGGAGTCAGTACACACCACTCCATTCAGCGAAAGCCCAGGGACAGAGACAGGCGGCCGATAGCCATGGAGTCGCCTAATCTTAGCCCAAACCTGCGATGCAGAGGTACGGACGCCAATGGTGGAAACATACTGTTCCCAGCACTCCTGCTTCCGTTGGCGAATAAGGCGTCGGGCACGGGCACGGAGCTGTTTAAAAACGATGAGGTTCTCCAAGGACGGGTGCCGCTTATGGCGTTGAAGAGCCCGCCGGCGATCTCTAATCGCCTCTGCGATCTTGGGTGCCCACCAAGGCACAGTCCTCCGCCGAGGGGACCCGGATGAACAGGGAATCGCAGATGCCGCCGCAGAAACGATGCCGGTGGTGACCGACTGAACCACCGCATCACTGGTGTCAGGGGAAGGAGGTGCGATAGTGGCGAGAGAGGAGAACAAACCCGAATCAGCCTTATTCAGAGCCCATCTGGAGGGGCGTTCAGAAGAGTGACGCTGTGGTAGTGACAGAAAGATGGGGAAATGGTCACTACCACATACGTCGTCATGGACACTCCAGTGGATGGATGGTGAAAGTCCGGGGCTGCAGATAGAAAGGTCGATGGCCGAAAATGTGCCATGGACTACGCTGAAATGTGTCGGCTCTCCAGTGTTTCAGAGGCGGAGGTCAAGCTGCGAGAGAAGAGTCTCGACATCTCTACCCCGGCCAGTAATCGCGGCGCTACCCCACAGGGGGTTATGGGCGTTAAAGTCGCCCAGTAACACAGCCAACACATGACGCGAGACATCACCACCTGGCGGAAGATACAAACTGCAGACAGTAATAGGCTGAGGCGTCCACATCCTTACAGCGACAGCCTCTAAAGGTGTGTGAAGAGGTACACATTCGCTGTAGACAGAGTTAAGGATGTAGACGCAGACTCCACCAGATACCCTCTCATAAGCTGCCCGGTTCTTGTAATAACCCCGATACCCACGTAGGGCAGGGGTCAGCATTGCCGGAAACCAAGTTTCCTGTAGGGCAATGCAGAGGAAAGGGTGACTGCTGATGAGTTGGCGAAGCTCAGCAAGGTGGTGGAAAAAAGCGCTGCAGTTCCACTGGAGTATCGCTTTGTCCATGTCCGAAAAATGCGTGAAGGGGCCGAGGAGGCAGATCACGCCACTGGGTCACCTGCTGCCACCGATGGAGGACCAGTACAATCTGCTTCCATGGTGTCTGAGGGTCCGGCGAGATCCAGGTCCTCAGCGGACGCCCGGATCTCCACCTTATCCTCGGACGCAGAGCCTGTAGGGAGCAGTGGGGTGGATGCCACCGCGTGGTCCTTGGCCTTAGAGGTCGTCTTCTTCGTCTTGTCTCTCTGGTCCTTGGGTTTCATTGGCTGGGAGGGCTCCAGCGAGTCAGTCTCTGGGACGGAGGAGGAGCAGGAAGCCCTGCGACCAGCCGCTGGTCTGCTTTTCTTCCATTGGCTGACGTCACCCTTCCCAAAGGCGGAAACCTGGGAAGGAAGGGACCCAAGGGACCCTTTCCGTGCTATTCGAGCCGGGGAAGTTTGAGGCTTCCCCAGCTTAGAAGTGGGGACTGATGTCCCCGATGGTTGGGGGGGTTGCTGCTCCTGAGGCAGGTAGTGCAGGAGCAGCAGGGAGTGAAGTGGCCCCCCACCATCAAGGGGGCAGGTGTAGCATTCCGGCTCTGAGAGGTGGCAGTCTGAGGGAGAGCTAATGGGGCCATAACAGTAGTAGCCGCGGCGTAAGAGGCAGTCATTCGAACAGGATGGAGGCGTTCGAACTTCTGCCTGGCCTCAGTGTATGTCAGGCGGTCCAGGGTCTTATACTCCATGATTTTGCGCTCTTTCTGGAAGATCCTGCAGTCCGGCGAGCAAGGCGAGTGGTGCTCTCCGCAGTTTACACAGATGGGAGGCGGAGCACATGGAGTATTGGGATGTGATGGGCGTCCACAATCTCGACATGTGAGGCTGGAAGTACAGCGGGAAGACATATGTCCGAACTTCCAGCACTTAAAACACCGCATCGGGGGAGGGATATATGGCTTGACGTCACAACGATAGACCATCACCTTGACCTTCTCAGGTAAGGTATCACCCTCGAAGGCCTAGATGAAGGCACCGGTGGCAACCTGCTTATCCCTTGGACCACGATGTACGCGCCGGACGAAGTGAACACCTCGCCGCTCTAAATTGGCGCGAAGCTCGTCATCGGACTGCAATAGAAGGTCCCGATGGAATATTATGCCCTGGACCATATTAAGACTCTTATGGGGCGTGATTGTAACCGGAACATCCCCCAGCTTGTTACAATCGAGTAACCGGCGGGACTGGGCGGAGGACGCCGATTTGATCAGAACCGAGCCCAAGCGCATTTTGGACAAGCCCTCCACCTCCCCGAACTTGTCCTCTAAGTGCTCGACGAAGAACTGAGGCTTCATGGATGTAAAGGATTCACCATCAGCTCTCGTACACACCAGGTAGCGGGGCGAGTATGTTTCGCTGGCATCCTTAGTCTTTCGTTCCTCCCATGGTGTAGCCAGGGAGGGGAACGATTTGGGGTCATATGTAGTTGCGTTGTATTGAGCCCTGGAACGCTTAGAGACTGCTGGCGGCTGGCCGCCAGCAAGAGATGATCTACCATGCTTCATTGCGGGTCATCCGCCCTGATGCCACCTACTCCGACCAAGGGCCCTCCCCACCCAGCCTCAGCAACGACCACCTGGCAGGATGGCCATTGCCAGGAGTCCCAATGCCCCAAGGAGATAGGCATCTACTCCTTGGCATACGTGGGGAGTTAACGGCGCTGGCATCAGCAGAGCGATCCCTGTGTAGTCAGGGGGCTACAACCAACAGGGTACATGGCGGCCCCACCACAATGGACTGGCTACCGTGCTGGATTTCAGGTGATTTAGTCCAATATCGTCATTGGCGCATAACGCGACACAGCATAGCAGACTGCAATAAACTGCCCCCAAGAACAAATCCACACCCAAGAGATGGTAGGTGAGCGGGACTGCTAAGCGATGACGACAAACCTGGCTAGAGATGGTAATGCATGATGGACACATCGCTCCTTGTAAGGCGCCCTTCCCCAATCGGCTCGCTCTTTGGAAAATTTAGAAGGATGGAGGTCAAACCCATTAGGGGACCATCTCACAAGGCCAAAACGTTTGAGACTCCTTTTAGTCGCCTCTTACGACAGGCAGGAATACCGTGGGCCTATTCTTACCCCCGAACCCACAGGGGGGGTGATTGACAGATATGACAAGAGAAAAGAAGCATAAATGGAAGAAGATAGGGGGCATTTGCTTCACTATTTGACAAAGTGAACTGACCATATACAACTTTTGGGGAACGTGAAACTGCCAGAAGAAAGTGCTCCAGCTGCTTCTTAAAATAAAAGTAGCAGGGCATTTAATTGTGCATAGGATGCAGAGTGTCAAGTTCCAGAAATGAAGTTTGCAAGTGTTTGTTTTTTGGATGGACACAACTAGGGTACTAAATAAGTGAGACTGCCTCAATTATGATAGAGATGACAGGTGCTTAATATCTGATGCAATTTACTGGATTCCTATGCCCTGTGGAGTCTAAGCAAACACAGCATGTGGTAGCAATGTGTTTTGTTTGGCTACAGTCAACGTAACTGGGTGTATGAAACACTGACATTGTCAAATAGACAGATGTAGCAAACATAATGTACACAAGCACTTTTGGTTAGTTCTAGCTGTCTAGTATTCTCACTGCTTTGCCATGTTGGATTACATCACATTAGTGAAGGTTCAGTAGAATAAGTAACTGCACAAATTTATGTTTCACGTCGTACTGAAATAGCTTCCATAAAATTTTTTGGTCACAGAGGCAAGCCACCTGGTGACAATATTTTCTTCTCAATTGCAATCTCTTTCAAAATTACACCCAAGTTCACCATTATTTTTTATAATTACTGGAATACTGTCAAGAACAACATGATGCAATTGTTTATGGAATTCAGACCTTATTAATTTATGATAGGGATATTCAGCATTTTTTCACATTTAGTTTGAGTCTCAGGTTTTGCACTCTTCTCGCCATTGAAGGAGTATCACCATTCATCTGTATGAACACAGTATTAATGTATCTGGCACTTAGGTGAACCTGGAGATTGTCAACTCAGAAATGGTATTGACAGGGAGACAGAACTGACAAGATATTATTGACATAAAATAGTGGGCCCAGAACTGATCCCTGTGACCCTCCTGGGAAAATTTGCTTCTAGGACAACTTTTCATTACCACAGACAACACAATGCTGTCTTTTCCTCACGCAATTTTTAAACCACTTCAGTGTGCTATAAGAAAATTTTAGCTGTTTCACTTTTCTGAGCAGTATGTCAAAGTTGGTATGAAACACTTTGTTGGGTACTAGTGGTGTCAGTTGATCATGGGCTATTTCAGGTCTTGAGTTACCTTAATTAATGCAGGATTAGTGTTGTGTTATTTACAAAAGCTTAACTGATATTTGTCATATGAGTGATATTTGTGTAAGTATTCAGTAATTTGGTCACGCACAATGCAGCACGTTTATAAATAAATATCAGGGTTTTAACACTTTATAATATTTATTACATTAAACTTGCAGTTATAAATGATATGTCAAGTGAAAGAGCAACTTAGTTTTACCAAGAACCTTATAAATGTTCAATGTGAGCACCATTTGTCACACGACACACATCAAGTCTAAAACTGAGTTATTCCCAAACATTGATAAGTGTGTCTTCAGTGATTGTAGCAACAGCTGCTTCAATCCAGTTTCTTAATTCAGGGAGGTCTGCTGGTATCGGAGGCATGTACACACAATCCTTGAAGCCCCAAAGGAAAAAATTGCATGGCGTTAGGTTGGGTGAATGTGGAGGCCATGCAAGGCAACTTATCAATGTTTGGGAAGAACTCGGCTATAGACTTGATGTGTGCTGTTTGGCAAATGGTGCTCACATTGAACATTTATAAGGTTCTTGGGAAAACTGTTTGAGTTTCTCTTTCATTTGACATATCATTTATAACTGTAAGTTTAATGTAATAAATATTGTAAAGCATTAAAACCCTGATATTTGTTTATAAAGACCCTGTATATTGCAGAATTTGTACAGAGTGATCAGTCAGTAATCACTAGGTGATTGTGGTGTTTTATTCTTCGGGATAGGTCAGACTATGCTGCTTTTTCATGGAATGGGATATGTTCTATTCACAAGAGAAAAATTAAATATATCTTAAGCCTGGTACTAAGCTATCTGTGGTGTTCTTGATTATGGATAATCTGATATTGCTGTGTGGAGGCCTTATGCCTGCTCAGCCAGGAACCAACAACACACATGTATTATGTGGACATGGACCTCACAAGAGACAGCTCTTCAGGTGACACCCAAGGGATCAGTACTATCTGCCCAGCCACCAAGTGGCAACCTAAGTGCCACCAGAGATCATTATCCCCATGGACTTTTATTCTCCAAAGGCAGGAGATCAAAAGTAGCAACTGCAGTATCCTGGTGCCAGGGCAGGATTTAGGCCGGTACCTGGGCTAAGCTGCAAGGGCTCCCTCCAAGTGAGTTTTTTGGGCCAAGCACCAATTGTGCAATTAGATTTTGTAATACTTGTCTTTGTTATTCCATCAGCAATATGCCAGACTTAAACTTTTGTGCACCTCTTTATGACTTTGACTGTATCTTGCTCAAGTGCCTGAACCATGGCTTTGGGAACTTGCAATATATAGTGACATTTCCAGGCTTTCAGCTATTAGATATTGTTATTGTCCTTTTCAACATTCAAGAAGTGACTTGCTTCCACACTAACTCCTCTCAGAGTAGATTGATTCTGTGTGTTACAGTAAACTTCATATTCATTTCATACATGGGTATTTTTCCTGTGCTGCCTTTGGCAGATGTCAGTTGGTGATGAAGTATACGTATGCTTTGACCCAGGAAGACAGTGCTTTAGCGTGTCTTCTGCAACTTTCATGTACACTTACTACCACGTTGCTTCCAGCATGACAAAACTGGCAGATATCTCTGCCCAGGTGGTGTTACTGCTACAACAGATGCAGCACACCCAAAAACTCCTGACTGAGCAGCTGGTTGCCATCTCCATGTCACCTCCAGAGCTGTTCAACTGCCCCTCTCAGATTGACTATCATCAAGGCCTTCTGGACAGCACCCCACCCTTCCAGCAGTTCAACAATGCTGAGCCATGGGTGAACTACTACTTAACCCATAGCATTGCATGCAATATTCAGCAGCACACCTTTGTGCCATACCACCTCCAGCACCTACTTAAACCAGAAGTGGAACTCCATGCTCTGCCCTGTGGCAAGTTGAAGTCCAGTTTGTTAGAAGACTCTCAGGTGTGTGAGGTGGCAACCTAACCCAAGTTTTTTCAGGTGCCATAAACTTAATGGACAATGTTAATGCGAATGCATTGCCCACCTCCTGAGGTTTCTCTCATGAATGCTGTTTCCAGTGCAGTAATATTCAGAGTAAGCAATCATATACAGTTTCCTTGGTTCAGGATATGTTTCTTGTGCATACTCCTTATGAAGGACTACACACAGAGATCCTTAAATTGAAGAACCCTTCATTAGAAAGCAACAGCCTTGCCACAGTGGATACACTGGTTCCCGTAAAATCACTGAAGCTAAGCACAGTTGGACATGGCCGCCACTTGAATGGGTGACCATCTGGGCCGCCATGTGCTATTGGTATTTTTCGGGGTGCACTGAACCTCATGACGTCAATTGAGAAGCTACTCAAGTGAATAGTAACGGCTATGGTCAAAGAAACCCATTATAACGACCGAGAGAGTGGTGTGCTGACCACATGCCCCTCCTATCCGCATCCTTAGCTGAGGATGACAACAGTTGGATGGTCCCGGCCTGAAGATGGAGTGCTTTTCCTTAGAAACATGTCTCCCAATTACTGGAGCTTTTTAGCATCCTCTCAAGTTGTCTGTCACCCAGGATCCACAACAAGTGTTTGACCACCCTCGCATCCAGGATTTTGGTCATCGATGCTTCTGGAGCCATCGGTCTCTTGGTCTTAGATCTGTTCAACGCTCTTGGCTTAGAAATCCATGACTCAAACCCCAGCGTCAATTTGCTGGGCACAACGCCTAACCAAAAGACCTCTTTTTGAAGTTTGACTCAGTAGTCAATGCTCTTCAGGTGTAAAGATTTCAAAGCACATGTGGCTCTTCTCCCATCAGGCCTGAAATGTTCTCTTCCCATTCGAAGACAAACTTGGGCTGGAGCTATAGCAGTTGCAGATGAGGATATCACCACTCCCATTCCCCGGAGCCAATAGACCACTTTCATCCTCTTCACAGAAAAACCAAACAGCAAATTGTGCATATGTGGAGACTAGCAGATGACATTTAATATCCAGTCTGGCACAGACATGTAGCCTGTTCCCAAAGTAGATGACACAATGGCCTGCCTCACAGACAGTTCCTCTTTTTGGACTGTTGCACTGTAGTAGACATCCATTTAGCATCGTTAGTGCTCCAGCCATTTTCAGTGTCACTTCAAGCATTTCACCCACAGCATGCCATAACTAGAAAATTATTCAGATGACTTTCAGATCATAGGCAAGAATGCATAGTACTTAGCTAACAACGCCCCCCCCCCCCCTTCCCCACTGCTTAGTCATTCCAACAAATCAATCTCAAATGCAGTAAAGACAAGTACCACTTTTTTGTTCAACAAGTGGAATACTGGGGTCACATTTTTAGTGAGTAAGGCATTCATCTGTCCCACAGTATTCTGAGTTGGTGCAAACACACACAGTCCCCACCAACACAAGCCAGCTGAAATCAATATTGGGGCAGGTCAATTACAGCCATAAATTTATTTTGCATGCAGCAGCCATTGCAGAACCATTACACTAACTCCCATGCAAAAATGTTCTGGGGGTTGCAACAGGCCCTCCTCCAGCCCACCATCCAGCTCCTCATCTTGACAGCTGATGCATTGGTCTATGGGTTCGGGGTGCCTCTTTCACATGAGACTGACAGGGTGAAATGACCAGCTGCATTTGTGCCCAAGACTCTCTGTTGCGCACTGTAACATTGAATCAATAAAGAAGCCCTAGCAAACGTATTTGGTATAAAAAAGTTTCATGACAGTGTTCATGGACCACAAGCCCTCACTCTCTCTTTTCAGAATGTTGCAAAAGTATATATATAAAATAGAAAGAAACTTCCACATGGGAAAAATATATTAAAAACAAAGATTCCAAGACTTACCAAGCGGGAAAGTGCCGGTAGATAGGCACAATGAATAAAACACACAAACACACACACAGAATTTGAGCTTTCGCAACCGGCGTCTGCTTCGTCAGGAAAGAGGGAAGGAAAAGGAAAGATGAAAGGATGTGGGTTCAAGCAGACATATTTATAGGCCTTTAAATATGTCTGCTTGTGTGTGTGTGTGTGTGTGTGTGTGTGTGTGTGTGTGTGTGTGTGTGTGTGTGTGTGCGCGCGCGAGTGTACACCTGTCCTTTTTTTCCCCTAAGGAAGTCTTTCCGCTCCCGGGATTGGAATGACTCCTTACCCTCTCCCTTAAAACCCACATCCTTTCGTCTTTCCCTCTCCTTCCTGAAGAAGCAACCATCGGTTGCGAAAGCTAGTAATTCTGTGTGTGTGTTTGTGTGTTTTGTTCATGTGCCTGTCTGCCGGCACTTTCCCGCTTGGTAAGTCTTGGAATCTTTGTTTTTAATATATTTTTCCCATGTGGAAGTTTCTTTCTATTTTATATATTATAAAAAAAATATGCAGCCTTCTGTCTGTGGTTGGTACTGTTTCTTTCAAGTTATAACATTCAGTACCATTAAACAACCTAACAAGCTAATGCTGATCACCTCTTGTGTCTGGCTTTGATGCAGATCCCAAAGTCTGCTTCCAACTGATGTTGCTGCCAAGGTAATCATGGGCAACCTTCTACTGTACTGGATGCCAAGGTCATTGCACACCACACTGTTGAGAATCCAGTACTCCTTAAGGTACTTCACCAGCACAATGCAATTGGCTGCCAGACTGCAAGCATCTATAACACTTTGAGGTCTCATCTTACTGGTATCACCAGAATGAGCTCTCCACCCTCAATGATGTGCTCCTGCACTAGAGGGACAACAGCCACAGGGTCGTGATCCTGGACAGCCTTCAGCAGTGGGACCTGTGTCTGTTCCATGTCAGACACTGAGGCATTGTGCTCACTAAGTGTCTGGCATGCCAATGTGTCAACTGGCAGGGCTTGCATGTAGTTATCACCCAGGTTACCTCCTGCTCCACCTGCAAGAGCATGCAGACCACCCCTCCACATTATTTTTTCCTTGGTCAGACACTCCTGCCTCCTTGCCCTGGTTGCACCCAGATTTTGCAGTTCCCTTACTGGGCTACTCCCAGTTAGTTGCCATAGATGCTAACAGTGTTTTCCCTTATGTCTTATGCATGTCTACCACATCTGCAGGGCAAACCATTCAAATCCTCTTCTACATTTTTTCCAGCTGAATGGTTGCCAGAAACTATTATTAATGGTAACAGCTCTCAATTTGCTTCCACAGAATTATCCACTTACTGTCGAGAAAATGCCATAGAACTGACACATATTGTGCCCTTCTACCCTCCATATAATGGTCTAGCTGAACATTTTGTCTGTATATTTAAATTTCAGCTGTCTGAGCTCCACTGCCATCACCCTTTGGACGAGGCCTTTAAACTTATCACTGCACTTCCCAGGATGGTTCAACTCCAGCAGAAGCCCTCCACAACCGTCCCCATTGGTTGCAGTTATGTATCACCCATCCCACCAGTGCCCCACCCTCCTCTTGGCAGTCCAGCGGCTACCACCTCTCTCTCCAAGAAAGTATATGGACCCTTGTATTTATCAAAGACTGCCAGTATTTGTTTCCCAGAGTTGTTTCCAATCTTCTGAGCTGGGTCATGGTCGATGTGACGGCACAGTGTTTCAGTAAGCACATTAACCAATTGCGGTCTTCTTGTGGTTCCTTCTGGGTACATTAGTTGCTCATTACCCTTTGCTGCAGAGTCAGAGGTCCTCCGCAATGCCCATCTCAGATACTGCCAGCCTGTCTGCCATGACCAGCTCTCTGGAATGGCTGTCAGCTGCTCCACAAGCCACACTAGTACCAACACTGAAGGAGGTGGACCTCAACTACCTAGCAATTCCAGTCACAGCAGAGATGTTGAGAAGTGCTACCATCTCTCCTCCCCTTTGGGGTAGAGTGGAGCAATGGGAGGGGTGGGGCGAATGCTGTGCTGAGGACTTGTGCCTATTCAGCTAGGAACCAACACCCTGGGATATGCAGGCACAGACCTTGTAGGGAAGAGTTCTTCAGACAACATAGGAGGGATGGTTGCACTCTGCCCAGCCATCAGGCAGCAACTCAACTGCCACCAGAAGTCACTGGCCCCATGAGCTACTACTTCTCTATGGGCCCCAAGACCAAACGCAGCACCTGCAGTATCCTGGTACCCAGGCAGTATTAATGCCAGTGCCTGGGCTATCGTAGCTCACTCAAAGTGAGTTTCAAGGGCCAGGTGCTGACTACAAAAGTCCACTATCAGATCTCCCTCTGGAGCTGCCACTATGACAATGATACCATCCATGTTGAGCTTCACCTTCAGCAGCTGCCAGCTATTGACCTACTCACTAGCAGCCTCTTTGCCAAATAGATGTGGTCTCTAGCACCGTGACCAGGAACTGGATGTTGTGATATTTATCTGTTTTAATTGCATCTCTTTGGGACTAATAACTCTTGCTTTGTCAGTCTTTCTCATTGTAATTACATTTACAAGAAAGTGAATGTGTGGTGCATGTATTTTTATGAGACAATGTAGATTTATTTCTATGAATATGAGTTCTGCTTGCCTTTCTTCATTATGAGTCAACAACATGCTTATATATGCACCAACACTTCCATCACTTTGTTTGGCCTATGAGCCCTAAGAAACATGTAACCCATGAGACGAACATTTACATAGGATATATGTGGTTTTAGCCACATTTCCGACAAGTATTATATGAAAGCTTATTTGACAGAAAATAATTCTTGGCTCTTTTTAATGTGCAAATAAGGATGGCATATTACAATTTGGTGCTAACAGCTCTGAAATGCATGCAGGTGATGTGATTCTTGCTTATGGTTGCTGAGGGAAAGAAGAATGAGGAGTTAAAGTTTTCTGAGATTACAGAGGTATGGGAATATATAGTTAAGGAATATTTGCTGTGAATAGATGTGGCTAACACAGTGATGAGTGCAAAACAATTAACCCTGTACTTTGCCTGTAATATGGGTTGGTAGCTTCTATAGAATTTTTAAATGTCATGTTGCTTTTAGCTGTTTCTGCTTATATTTCAGTACTACAATTCTGCCATTTTCAAGTGTAAGCTTTTTGATATGAAGATTGATGTTGGGAACATACTACAATGTCTGCTCATCAACAACCCACATGTCAAAATCTTATGCTTGAAATCTGAACAAATGCTGAAAATGCAATAGTAAAATAATAACAGTACCAACTAAATCAACACATCATCATTTAATACATTAGTCCTATCTCGAAGGATTTACATTGTGCAGGTCAGAGCATAAAGAGAAACTGTGATATTTTGAAGTGATGATGCTGCCAGCAGAGAAAAATAAACTTAATTTCTATGAGAACAGCATCATTTACCATTGAAAAATTTATTAGTGAGAAATTTATTCATGTACTGCGTTTTCAACATTGTCCAAAATTTTCATAGTAATGTGCCATTAATCTTACTGTTTTGCTTAATTTGTAAACACATTCTCCACATCTCTCTCATCAGTTGTAACTCCAGTGGTTTTCTCTTGATAACACTATCTTTGGCAATCAATTAAGAAAGACCATTCCTTCATAATTAATCTTTTGCACTGTATCTTGCCATCCTTCGAAGGGAGTTCCAAAATGAAAGCAAAGAAAAAATAGTAACAACAATTGTATTGAATGAAAATTCACTTTATGGACACACAATGTCTGGCCATAACTTGTCTTCAGGAGATGAAACCTTAAGTACTGTCAACAGACACCTTTTTTCCTTCCTTCTTATTATTTTCCATATATTCCTTTCTTCACCAATTCTCTGGAGAACCACCTCATTCCTTACCTTATCAGTCCATCTAATTTTCAACAGTCTTCTGTACCATCACACCTCAAATGCTTCAATTCTCTTCTTTTCCAGTTTACCCATAGTCCATGTTTTACTACCATACAATGCTGCACTCCAAAGATACATTCTCAAAAACTCTTTCCTCAAATTAAGGCCAATGTTTGATACTAGTATACTTCTCTTGGCCAGGAAGCCCTTTTTCCCTGTGCTACCATGCTTTTTTATTTCCTCTTCGCTCCAATTTATTTTGCTGCCTAGGAAGCAGAGTTCCTTAATTTCATGTAAAAACAATCCTGATGTTAAGGTTTCACTGTTCTCATTTCTACTATCTCCCATTACTTTTATCTTTCTTCAGTTTACTCTCAATGCATATTCTGTACTCATCACACTGATCATTTCATTCAACAGATCCTGTGATACTTCTTCACTTTCACTGAGGATAGCAATGTCATCAGCATATCTTATCACCAATATTCTTGCACCTATATTTTTAATCCCACTCTTGAAACATGCCTTTATTTTGGGTCATTGATTCTTCAACATATCGATTGAACAGTAGGGGTGAAAGACCACATCCATGTCTTACACCCTTTTTAATTAAAGTATTTCACTGTATTTCATCCTCAGCCTTCAACTCTTACTGGCTTTTGTACATATTGTACATTACCTGCCATTCCTATTGTTCACTCCTATTTTTCTCAGAATTTCAAACATCTTGCCCCATTCTGCATTGTCAAACACTTTTACCAGGTTGTCAAATCCTATGAAAGCGTTTTGATTTTTCTTTTGTCTTGTTTTGATTAGTAGCCACAATGTCAGAACTACCTTCCCAGTGCCTTTACCTTTCCTAAAGCCAAATTGGTCATTATCCAGCAAATCCTCAATTTTCTTTTCTATCTTCTGCATATTATTCTTGTCAGCAACTTGAATGTATGAGCTGTTAAGGAGATTGCGCAGTAATCCTCACACTTGCCAACTCTTTCAATCTTTGGAATTGTGCGGACGGTGTTTTTCTGAAAGTCAGATGGTATATCGCCAGACTCATACATAGTACACACCAATGTGAATAGCCATTTTGTTGCCACTTTTCCAAATGAATTTAGAAGTTCTGATGGACTGTTACCTAACCCTTACTCAATCTTAAGTCTTCCAGAGCTTTTTTTAAATTCTGATTCTAATACTGGATTCCCCTCTCTTCTATACTGCCTCTTGTTTCTTCTTCTATCACATCACTGGACACATCTTTCCCCTCATAGAGGGCTTTGATATACTCTTTTCATTTATCAGTCCTCTCCTCTGCATTTAACAATGAAATTCTCATTGCACTCTTAATGTTACCATCCTTGCTTTTAATTTCCTCGAAGGTTGTGGCAGCTTTTTGATATGCTGAGTCAGTCCTCCTGACAATTTCTTTTTTGATTTCTTCACATTTTTCACACAGCCAGTCCACCTTAGTTTTCATCCATTTTCTATTTACAGTGTTTAATTCATAAGTGACTTGTATTTCAGTATTCCTGAATTTCCTTGAATATTTTTGTATTTCTTTCCTTCATCAATCACTTTCAGTATTTCTTCTGTTACTTGTGGTTTATTCATAGTTACCTTCTTTATACCCATGGTTTTCTTACCAACATCTTTGATTTCCCTCCTTGAGAAGTCCATTGCTCTTCAACTGAACTGCCTACTGAGCTATTCCTTATAGCAGTATCTATAGTCTCAGAGATCTTAAAGCGTACCTCTTCATGCCTTAGTACTTCCACATTCCGTTTCCTCAAGCACTGATTGATCCTGACTAGTATTTTGAACTTCAGCCTGCTCTTTGTCACTACTAAATTTTTATCTCAGTTTATATCTGCTCCTGGGCATGCCTTATGATCTAGTATCTGATTTCAGACTCTCTGCCTGTTCGTGATGTAAACTAACTGCAATCTCTCTGGGTCACCTGGCATTTTTGAAGTATACCACCTCCTCTTGTGACATGCATAAGAAAGTAGGAAAAAATTATTTTAGCTTCTGGAACTGTCAGTTCCTTCTTCATGTAGGAAAGAGGAAGGTTAAAAAGGAGAGGCAGGTCATCCTTTCCCTGAGTTGAAAGGGACTCAGCTATTGTGAGCATGAGAGGAGATAAAGGAGAGGCATCAGAGATTGAAGTAGGTTGTAATGGTAAACCGGTAAGCACTGTGTCTGTAAACAGGCTCAAACAGCTCTAGGCTGCAGTAGTTACGGAGAGATGAAGATACTTGCACACGGCAGACCTACAAAGAGGGCTGTATCAAACAATTATTCAGACTGAAAACACCAGGATTAGCAGCAGCAGTCCACAGCAGAGAACTAGTGATACTTTTGAAACTCAGTTGCTTCTTCAGGGAGCCTTGAGGAAGCAAGAAGGTAAGGATGGAGTATGAGACAGATGAATGGGAAGTGAAATGAATTGTGCATTTTCTGGGAGGAAAGCGGGGAAGGAGATGGGAGAAACCAAAGATAGACAGACAGGGGAAACATGAAGATAAAAATAACAGCACAGAAAATAATTCAGTAAATAAATAAATAAATATATGTGTGGATACAGAAAACATGTCTGCCTTGAAGACAAACAGCACCCAGTTAATGAGTGTGCTCTACAGTTTGACTCTCAAGGACCTGAGTGCCAGCTACACCACACAAGCCAATTGGATACTTTCACCGGGTACTAGCTTTCCTATGCACCAGAATCTGAACTGGCTCTGAAACTTATTCCCACATCCTATGCTCCTAATCTCTGTAAATGCATGCCTGTTCTTCCCTTTATGTTTTTCTCATTTTTTGTGTTATTGGTTTATTTATTTTCTTTTCAGCTTTCCCTAATGTTCTTTTCTGCTTTTCTCCTAATCCTTGATTGCACTATTTTTGCACTTCACATTTCTCTTCCTCATATTTCATCCATTTCTTTTACTCAGTCCTCCTATCTTTTTGCCTAGAGATGGCACACTGCTCAGCAACGTACGGTTTTTGACCACCTACTCTTTCTGATGCCTGTCTCTTAAGCTGAGCATCCCTCCATCTTCACAACAGGTTGGTTCCCTCAACCTAGAGTCTTAGTAACCTGTACTACTTCCTAACATTACCAGGCTACCACTCTTTCCTCCTAGAATTTTTACCCTCCACAATTCCCTCCATCACAAATAGATAAATCTCTGATGCTTCAGGATATATCCTACCAATCAATTTATTAAATTCAGGTTGTGCCACAAAATTCCTTGTTCCCAATTTGGTTCAACATCTTTTCATTAATTATCCAATCTACCAATTTAATCTTCAATATTCTTCTTTAGCACCACATGTTAAAACTTTTTTTTTTGTATTTCAACATAATGGTCTCAAGGAGTGTGACTGAATGAAATTTGATGCCACAGCTACAGTCGTCAAAAGCCACAGCTACAGTCATCAAAAGCCACAGCTACTAACAATGAAATTTTTAAAAGGTAACATAATTAGTTTGGTCAAACAAGTCATCATTTTCAAATGTAGCCACAAACCTGGACAACTGCATTAATAATTGCAACCACATTTCTTTCAAATATTATGAAAAATGCACTAAAACCAGTAAACTGAAGCAAAGGCAGCAGAAACGGGTCACAAGTAGAAGTAGATGTAGAAGTAAAATTAGTAAACTACTTATGAGCATTGATGAATTAGAGTCATCTAACCCATTTGATGTAATCTGCCTCTCTGAACATCAAGTGACCACTGGTATAGATATGTTAAACCTTACACAATTTAAGTTAGCCTCCTACTTCTGTAGACAAAAGATACTGAAATCAGTTACATTCTAATTCAATTTAATT
Organism: Schistocerca gregaria; assembly: GCF_023897955.1. NCBI lineage: Eukaryota > Metazoa > Arthropoda > Insecta > Orthoptera > Acrididae > Schistocerca > Schistocerca gregaria. Next base: position 359,437,243 of record NC_064922.1, read on the forward strand.
TCTACCATAAATTTCCCAACTAGGGTATAGAAATGTTCTAAGACTGCCATTGATAATATATTTATAGACAATTATAGGCAACTAAGCCACATTACAAAACCAGTAGTAAATGGGCTATCTGACAATGACATGCAACACCTAACATTAAATTTTGAAAATTGTGAGGGTAAACCATTATCAGAACTGAGTACAGAAGGCCAATAAAACAGTCAAAAACTGAGAATTTTAGGAGATTGCTCAAAGGAATTAATTGGGTGGATGTTTACAGCATCCAAGACACAAATGAAAAATACAAAACATTCATTAATAAAGTTAGCACCTTATTTGAAAATTGTTTTCCCTTGAAGGTAACTCAAATTAAGCAGAAGTCTAATAAGGAACCATTGATCACACAAGGGATAAAGATATCATGCGAGACAAAAAAGAAACTATCTGATTCGTAAGTATACCTTTGATCCTAGCATTATAGCTCATTACAAAAATTACTGCCAAATATTGAAGAAGGTTATCCAGAAATCTAAACACCTGCATTATGAGAAGAAGATAAATACATCCAGCAATAAAATAAAAACAATATGGGATATAGTTAATTCAGAGACAGGTAGGACCAGAAATGAGGAGGAACAAATAGCTCTAAAAATAAATGAAACCCTGGTAACAAACACATGTGTTACAAACCATTTAAACAAATATTTTGTCTCTGTTACTGATGGGGCTGTCAGGTTCAGTAAATAATGCAAGGGAATATCTAAGACCAGTGCACAGAAACAATCTCAGTAAAATGGAATTGACACTCACTTCACCCAAAGAAATACAATTGATCATAAAGACCTTGAAATCAAAGCATTATAGGGGTTAATATAATATATCAACAAAGTTAATAAAAGAGTGTTCATGTGGGCTTAGTGATATCTTAAGTTATTTGTGTAATCAATCACTTGTCACAGGAACATTCCCAGACTGGCTTAAATATGCTGAAGTTATACCTCTCCACAAGAAAGGGGACAAAGAAATGAGGTCGAATTACCAACTGATCTCACTTTTGCCAGCTTTTTAAAAAATCTTTGAAAAGGTTATGTTCAAGTGTCTACTCAAGCACCTTAGTGAAAATAACATACTGTCAAAGTCACAGTTTGCATTTCTTAAGGGTTCTGATATTGAGTAAGCTATTTACACTTACAGCGAAAATGTTGCTAATTCATTGGACAACAAATTAGAGGCAACTGGCATATTCTGTGACCTGTCAAAGGCGTTTGATTGTGTGAATCGCAGCATTTTTTAAGTAAATTAAAATATTATGGTGTCACTGGTAGTGCTGCAAAGTGGTTTCAATCATATCTTACTAATAGAAAACAAATGGTGTCATTACATAACACTTCAGCATCAGGCAATCAGACATCATCTGACTGGGAAGAAATTATATGTGGTGTTCCCCAAGGTTACATACTAGATCCACTACCGTTTCTTGTGTATATTAATGACCTGTCATCTGTTATATTACCAGGTGCCAAGTTTGTCTTATTTGCAGATGACACAAACATTGCAACAAATAGTAAATCAAATATAAATTTAGAAAAAGGCAGCTAATCAAATTTTTACCAACATTAATAAGTGGTTCATAGACAATTCACTGTCATTAAACTTTGAAAAGACTCACTATATGCAGTTCAGAACTTTCAAGAGATTTCCTTCTGGTGTATGTATAAAATATGACGACATGAAAATAAGAGAAGTTGAGGTTTGTAAAATTCTTGGGATTACAACTTGATAATAAATTCAGTTGGGAGCAACATACTAACAAACTGCTAAAGCACCTAAACAAGTCTGTGTTTGCAATGCGAATGATATCAGACATAGGAGATATAAATATAAGGAAACTGGCATATTTTGCTTATTTTCACTCCATTATGTCATATGGTATCATATTTTGGGGTAACTTTACCAACAGAGAAAATTTTTTTGTGTACCCAAACGTATAATAAGAGTAATGAGTAGTGTAAATCCAATATGATCATGTTGAAACCTATTCAAAGAACTGGGCATATTAACCACAGCTTCTCAGTATATTTATTCCTTAATGAAGTTTGTTTTAAATAATACATCTCTTTTTCCAACTAACTGCTTAGTACACAGTACCAATACTAAGAATAAGAACAATATACATAAAGATTTAAAATCACTCAGTCTTGACCAGAAAGGAGGCCAGTATTCAGCAACACACATTGTCAATAAGTTCCAGCAACTATTAAGAGTTTAGTTTCAGACAAGGCACAATTTAAACACAATTTAAAAGCATTTTTGGTGGCCAACTCCTCCTATTCCATCCATGAGTTTCTCAGCAAGTGTGGTAGACCATTTTAATGAAAATTTATTATACTTTAATTTTTGACAATACTTTGTTGTAATAGCCAAGAAACTAGCAACTGTCTGAATGATGGATATAATGAAAGCAGATTTAAGTATTAAACCTGTAAATATTAGAAGAATTTAATTCATGTATATAATTCTACTGTTTATTGACTGAGGATCATTAAAATTAATGAAACTCAAGTTTTTCTAATTACACTTTTGTAATGTGTTTATCTGACATGTTCCATACCCAGGAGGATTCCCTCTTTTATGGGTCTACGGAATGAATAATTAATCTAATGGCATGACAGTTTTTGGTTCATCAGCGCTTTCACACCTTAATGCAGTGCATCCCAATGCAGTTCTCCTCGTTATAGTGTGGAATGACTGATCAACCAAAAAATTGTCATGACAACTTGTGACCCATTTTAGGTGCTTTTGCTTTAGTATACTGGTTTTAGAGTATTTTTTGTAATATTTGAAAGAAGTTTAGTTGCAATTATTGCTGCACTTGTCCAGGTTTGTGATTACATTTGAAAATGTTGACTCAGTGCATCAAAATTAGTTACATAATCTTTTAAAAATTTCACTGTATAGTGACTGTGGTTTGAGGAACAAATGAACATTTGTGGTGTTAAACATTATAAAAGTTTATATTCTCTGAACTGTTTACTACCTACAGATCACTAAGGTTCAAGGCTACACTCCAGAAGAATGACAAAAAAGAAAACAGAAAAAAAACCTCCTACAGAATTAGAATGCCATCAGCAAACCTGCAAGTTTATTTCTTTTTTCTGATAACTGTAGTATGTTTCCTAAAAGTTGTAAATAACTTTCCACTCTCTGTATTTCATTCCCCCCTGCCTTCAGAATTTCAAAGAGTAAGTCAGTTGACATTATCAAAGGCCTTCCTAAATCTAAAAATGCTATAGGTGTCCCTTCAACCTTTTTTCAATGGTAACTGGTGGGGTCAGTCTTGCCTCTCATGTTGCTTAATTTCTCCAGAAACTAAACTGATCTTCCCTGAGGTCACCCTTTATCAGTTTTTCTATCTTTCTGCAACTAGTTTCTGTCAATATTTGCAAATATGGTTTATTAAGCTGATAGTTTGGTAATATTCACATATTTCTTCTTGAAGTCAGAGAATTTTCATCTCGTGTACACTGAGATGACAAAAGTATGGGATACCTCCCAATATTTTATTGGACCTCCTTTTGTCTGGCATAGTGCAGCACATGAACATGTCATAGACTCAACAAGTCATTGGAAGTCTCCTGCAGAAATAATGACCATGTTGCTGCTATAGACATCCACAATTGTGAAAGTGCTGTCGGTGCAAGATTTTGAGCATGAACCGGCCACTTCATATGTCCCACTAATGTTAATTTGGATTCATGTTGGGAGATACGGGTGGCCAAATCATTTGCTCAAATTGTCCACAATGTTCTTCATACCAGTTGCGAACAACTGGGGCCCTATGACATGACGCATTGTCATCCATAAAAATTCCATCATCGTTTGGGAACATGAAGTCCACGATCGGTTCAGTTGGACCAGACAACCCTGTCCATTCAATTTAAACACAGTCCACACCATTATCGAGCCACCACTAGCTTGCGCAGTGCCTCATGGACGACTTGTGTCCAGGCCTTCGAGTCTGCACCACTCTCAAACCCTACCATCAGCTCTTGCCAACTGAAACCCAGACACATTTACCCTGGTCACGAGACCAGGATCGGTGCTACAGGCAATGTTTTGCCCTTTTTTTTAACAACGGCATTCACGTCAGTCATCTGTTGCCATAGCCAATTAACATCAAATTTTGTAGCAAGTGAATAACTTCAATTACTTGGGAAGTGTAATAATGGATGATATGTATTGCACAACAGAAATTAGGAAAAGAATTGCAATGCCAAAAGAAGGATTCAAGAGGAAATAGGAATTACTTTGTGGATCACTAAACAAAGATCTGAGGAAAAGACTTGCCAAAGGTTACATCTGGAGCATTGCATTATATGGCGCAAAAACCTGGACATTGAGGAAGGAAGATGAAAGAAAATTGGAGGCACTAGAGATGTGGATATGGAGAAGAATGGAAAAATTGAAATGGGAAGACTGAGAAAGCAATGAAAAAGTATTAAGGAGAGTTGAAGAAGAAAGAAATACGGTGATAGTCATCAGAAAGAGAAAACTGAACTGGATTGGATATTGTTTGAGAAGGGACTGTTTATTGAGGGTAGGAATAGAAGGAATGGTGAGGGAAAAAGGGGAAGAGGAAAAAGAAGATATCAAATGCTGGACAATATCAAAGGAGGCAAATATTCAGAAATGAAAAGACTGGCTATGGACAGACAAAAGTGGAAGAGGCTTTACCCATGACAAGACCTGCTATAAGACAGAATACCATACTACTGATAGACTGTCCGAACAGATATGTTTGTCGAACATCCCACATTGATCTGTGGGGTTACTTGATGCAGTGATGATTGTCTGTTAGCACTGACAACTCTATGCAAATGCCGCTGCTCTCGGTTATTAAGTGACAGCCATCATGGTTGATGGTGAGAGGTAATGCATGAAATTTGGTATTCTTGGCATGCACCTGGCACATTGATCTTGAAATATTGAATTCCCTGATGATTTCCGATATGTAATGTCCCATGCATCTAGCTCCAACTACCATTCCACATTCAAAGTCTGTTAATTCCCATCATGGGCCATAAACACATCACAAACTTTTTACATGAATTACCCAAGTACAAATCACAGCACCACCAATGGACTGCCCTTCTATACCCTGTATATCCAATTCTGCCATCAGCTACATTTGTGCATTTCTTTGCACTATTACTTTTGTCACCTCAGTGTATCTTGCATGCCAGGTGCAATAGTTTTGTACTATTGGTCTTCCCAAGGATGTCCCATCTCATCTTTATTTATTACCTGTTCCCTTTCTATAATATTGCCTTCAAATTCATTTTTATTGTATAACCCCTCTATACATTCCTTCCATCTTCAAGCTTTTCCTCTTTTGCTTAGCACTGTCTTGCCATATGACCTCTTTATGTTCATAAAAGTGCTTCTCTCCTTCAAAATTAATATCTCTCTAATTCTCCTGTAGGTGGTATCTACCTTTTCTCTTCTAATACAACCTTCTAGGGCCTTGTATTTTACGTCCAGCCACTCTAAGCATACCTGCTTAGCTATTTTGTACTTTGTGTCAATCTCATGTTTAGACATCTGTATTCCCTTTTACTCTATTTACTGGGTTTTGTATTTTCTCTTTTGTCAATTAAATTCAATTTCTCGTGAGGTATCCAAGTTATGTTGCTATGCCTCATCCTTTTACATGTGTGATCCTCCACTACTTTCACTACTTTATCCTCAAAACTATTCCATTTTCTATTGTGATCATTTCCTCCATTTCAGGCAGTTGGTGCCTCATGGTTTCTTTGAAACTTTCAACAACCATGTGTTCTTTCAATTTATTAAGGTCTCATCTCTTTGCCATTCTTTTAATTTACAGGTCATAACCAATAAATTATTAGCTGATTCTACATTTGCCCCTGGAAATAAATTGCAGTTTACAACGTTTTCAAAATCTGTCATATTACAGTCAAACCCCTATAGAATTTTCATATAAACAGAGTATCAATTATTAGGAAATGGCAACATCATCTTCATCTGGCAATACTCAAAAAATCAGCACTCACAAATGCATTCATCTGTGTCTGCCCTACCTTGCATGCAGTAAAGAAAGATGAAAAACTGCAACCAACCAATAACAAGTAGAGAAAAAAATTGTGACGACATCAATTTATGTGGAAATTGTATGTATTAATTACCTGTCTATTTTAGACTTGCGAAATGGACAAGTATAGTAATCAAGAGGTTTGTTGGGAACATCTTCATACATAATATTTGGCAGCCGGAGAGCTTTGAGTATCTGTTCAGACCAGTTAATTGAAGGATTTGGATGAGCCTGCAAAAATAAAGGTTGATATGAATACTCAACATAAAACAGTTTTGTACATGGAATTTTAAAATGTAAACAATTTTCATGTACTTGAATACTTTTTATTTTCATGTGGAATATATCATTATAGCTGAATATAAGTAGCAATGGAAACAAAGTTTACAGTATATAATACACGGAAATATGATTTCATCACTTCTGCTTTATGTCAAGGCATAGCTATTATCTCTCACTGGAAATCAAAGGAGGTTCTGATCCTTTAGTACACGATATCTATCAAGTTACCAAGTTGTTTCATGGAATGTAAAGCACCATATACTGTCTTTTACGCTTTTGCCTTCTGTCTCTTGTGTGCAAAGTGACATCAGGTCTCAAGAAGTGCTCATGTGTCAAATTTTAGATAAATGAAAGAACCTGCTAGTACTGTCATGAGTGGAATTACAGTGATGAAATCCCAGTCAAAAATTTAGCACTTACTGTGGTAATGTCTGTTGGAATAACACACTAAGAGCATGATGCATTCTGCTTATGGTAACTGGCAAAATATTCTAAACTCTTCTTCATTTAATGTTCAGCAGCAATGAAGAAAGATCAAGATCTGACTATGGGAAGGAGTGAATGCAATTTATAACAAAATTAAAAAATTAAATAGTATGGCAAGACTGAAAAGTTTGCAGAAAAAATACTTTTAGCTATAAAACTATCAGGTCAATGGACGCGTCCGATTCCAGTCGTCTGCTTTGACGCAACTTGGGTGTTGTGACACGTGACGTCATAACAGCACGGAGTTTATGAGTTGTGTTTGCAGATGTTGCCTTGTTGTATTTGATTGTTCCCTCTAAAGGTGTGTGTGTGTGTGTGTGTGTGTGTGTGTGTGTGTGTGTGTGTGTGTGTGTGTGTGTGTGTGTGTGTGTGTGTGTGTGTGTGTGTGAGGGGGGGGCGGGGGGTAAACTAGTTTGCTGTGCAGGAATTTCTTGGTGGTAAGTTCTTTTTTTTGTCCATTTTCTCGAGTTGTTATGTTTTGTGTATTTGCGGTGTATCAAATGTGTTTTAATTTATGTAGGGATATTTGATTTTTAGATTTTTGAGGTGTGGTTTTGGTTTTCTTTTTGTAGTTATAGGTGTTGGTTTTTTGGTATCAATAGTTGTGGTTGACTCCTGTCGGACAAGGGAAATAGCAGATTCCAATTTTCGTTGTTTTATTTGTAAGTATTGGTTGGTGTCGGTGTATTGTCAGCTGTGGTTGACCTATATAGGACAAGGGGAGTGTTAGATTCCTGGTGTTGCGGAATGCTGTAATTTTTTGTGTCTTATGTGTTTTGGGGTCGTTGTGTGTGTCTTTTCACTGTTATATTTAGCTTGTACCCACCCTAAAACACCCAATTTCCCGCAGTTGTCCTGTTAGTTTGATAGTATTTTTGGTGAGATATGTTACTGTCTTATTTGGAAGTATTTTCGTGTTTGTTGCCGTGTGTATGTAGTGGCGCCATATTGGAGACGCTTAGAATACCCATTTCCGCCATATTGATGACGTCGTTGGTCAAAGCAGACAAGTGGAATCGGCCACTTCTGTAATGTCAAACTATGTTCTTGGATTAGACAATACCGTAATGCTATAATGACATATTTTTAAAATGATCTGTTGCGTTCACAAACCTGTAATGGTGCTCTCATATTCAGTTCTTCTGCATAGTGGCATAGTACAGACCACGTGGCATGGAGCTTAATGAAACAAAGTGTTTTGCGGCTTGTTTGCGTCTCCACCAACTCCTAAAAAGAGTGATAATGTTCACATCAGGCCGAAAAATGGTTTTCTTTAACAAGAAATCTTAAAACCGGAATAGTTTGGTTACAGTACACCAATAGATATGTGAAAGAAAGTAATATTTTACTCCACAGGTAGAACAGTTGCTTTAAAATCACAAAAAAGTGCGAGCACGTCATTTCGGAATAAGATAATTTATAGGCTGAAGCTAAGGAGTGATATTGTTACGAAGCAATTGATTTTCTATTCGAGAATATTTATTTGTATCTAAGTAACAAAAACTGAATGATAAAGATCATAATATAAGTTTCTCGATATTGTTTCGGTATTTACACTGCATAATCAAAAGGCATAAAAATTAAATGCTTATTTGTTGTTAAAAGCTCTCTAGAAATATGTATCATTTCTTATGAATGCATAACAAAACGTTTCACACACATTGTTCGGCAATCGTGAGAAAACTACAAGCTTCCTGCCAAACTCTGACTTTTGTCTACGGCTCCTCTGAGGGCGGTGAACTAAATAACTCGCATTGCAACAAATACGAGAATTAGTTGTCCCTTCAAAAAAGAAATAGAATATAACGTTTTAAACTGTTACCCTCTTATATTAAAGCATTCAGTGGTATAAACGAGTAATACTGTGAATGTCAGTACCATTCCCACATTGCGTAATGACAAACTCAGCAGCTGCCCCCCGTCTCAGTGACGTAGGTGCTTGTTTCAAACACCAACACGGCAGAGATATGGTGAAATGAAATGAGCATTTGGCATCATTGGCCGGGCGGTCCTTTCGGGGTGGGTTGGAGGCAGGTCCGGCCGCGTTGGTGCAGGTCTTATTACATTCTACCTGCGCGCCGGATGGGGATGAAATAATGAGGACAACACAACAGCCAGTCCCTGAACTGAAAAAATCCCCGAGCCGACCGGAGATCGAACCCGGGCGCGTAGGACGGCAATCGTCACGCTGACCACTCAGCTATCGGGGCGGTATGTAATTATGACGAGCAACTAAGATGAGGGCGGTGCGACTGGTTTCCAGCTGAAATCGGCCGATTAAATATGGCGCGAACGTAAACATTAAGCTATGATAAAGATTGATCGGTTACCACAACCTTTTTTTGGAATTTAAATTCCTGACTTTTCAAACTCCCAACCACATAATTACCTTTCATCGTAAGCTAATCTTCGATTTCTGCCGAATGCTAGTTACCATACTCAAAATAAATGGCAATATGCTATGGTCTAAGGCCTAAGCAGTTGGGCCGCCTCTGGCTAGTACGCTGCCGTTGGTCAACATCGCGTGACGTCTACGGGGCGACAGGGGAGCCATGGACTTCTCCGTAGCACAATGCCTGGTTCAGAACAACGAAGTGACGGACGGCGAAGCACAGTTGAGCATAGAAGGGGGGGGCGATGATGTCGGTTTGCCCGTGTGTGCAATGTGTGGTACTGAGTTCGCTTAACAGGACCGTCACAGCCTTGTGGCTCGACAAACGCACTCCCATGTGTAAAATGATACCGTGTTCCTATTATTAGTATACCTCAACAAAAGCAGCAGAAAGAATACTGTTTCTGTAAAAATCAAAATGAATTACGTTCAGTTGTATTCGATATATAAGTGGCGTTAACATGGATCCGGATCGTTCACGTTAATACTGTGGCTAACAACATTAAAATAACAAAAATTGCTTGAGAACTTAACAATCAATGCGGTGTGTATGCTGAGTGTCATACTTGTGCGGAGGAGTATTCCTTAAAAACAAGATGAGATTTATTGTGCCACTGCAGTACACTCCATTAAGTCAATGATACGAAATACAAACACAAAAATGAAGACAAATTACAGAAAATGCCACTTACTTCAACATCACTTTCTTCCTTGACACTGCCGTTATCTCAGCTCTGGTCCATGGCCGAGCCACAGGAATTGTCAAGAATGTGATTATATTTTGTACATTACTCTACACACACACACACACACACACACACACACACACACACACACACACTTCCCTTTTCCACACTTCTTTAAGAACCGTTTCCGTGCGGCGTACTACATTTCTCCGTTTCTCTTGCGTTATTGGTGCCACTGCTTCTCCTAACAGTCTTTTAATTTCTGCCACAGTGAAGCCTTTGTTATTTGTTGCCACGTAACTTATTTACTGTTTCCATGAGCTCCGCCTTACATAAATCGCCCTGAATTTTAACGTCGTGGCGTTGCAACCATTCAACAATGTCGGCTTTTTTCGTTTCCATAGTTGGAGCTTTATCTCTAATAAGTTTTCCAGTAATTGCCCCTTGAATCACTTCAGGAAACTATTGTGGTTCATTATCTCGTGGTAGTCATTTGTTTTCCTCGATCTGTAAACGAAAAGACAGTTAGGTACGAAACCAGATACGTTCCAGCTTGCAAGACAGTAATTCTTGCGCCTTTTTCTGTTGGAACAGCAGAACTTCCACATGTGCTATCATCTGTCCAATCTTTTCTGAGAGAGAGAGAGGTTTTATCGAGCCACACGATGTCTTCGAACGGCACTTTGACTGTAGTTTTAAAAAATGATAACTCCGCGCTACAGTGTCACCTCTCTCCATTATAATTTTCCGGCTATTAACTTTTATTGTGAAAATCGAGGGCTGACAACCGTTAACAACGACGCTTTGCTGCCATTTAATAACTCTGCCTCACAAAGAGTAATGGACAGATTTTTAATGACTGAATGCTCTTTTCTCTCGTAATATCCATACATGTGGCGACGAACAGCATCTCGTTGAAAACAAACCAAGTTTGTTACATGTGGTTCCGTCTTTTTGTTACCGGGTGTCCACAGTTTGAATGAACCAAGCTGTTCCCCTTCTGCACAGTATTTCTCCTTACAAAGTTTGTCGACAGTATTTTTGTGTATCTTCAAGACGTCTGCAGTTATTTCTATTACTTTCGTTAGAGTTGCACCATTGTCTCTCTCTTTCCCGAAGTATTATTGCACCGAGCACACAAACTCACGTGTCTGGCCACCCAAAATAGAGCATGCCTACATCGCTGAATTTTCCGTTAGCAGCTACACTCTTTTTCACACTTAACTATACGCTTCAAACATCCTGTAGCGCAAAATAAACTTGCTGCAAAGACAAAGCAATCACACACGGAAACAAACCGCAACTGCCGCCAGCGTCGTCTACAACTGGCTACAGTAGCCGCTACCTGCAGTACCAGTGAGATTTGACAACGATGAACGGAACAGAAAGCGTGGCCGACTGCGTTGTATGATTGCTGTGTTAGCAGTCATGTGAGCAACTATACCCTCAGAATAACGCAGTGACGTCTAGCTGCTCACAGGGCCTTACTGGTGCCATTATGGCCTATTCAGACGGAATTTATTTTTTCTAAGAAGCGAACATGGACTAATGGTTTGGTAATCTTACGCCTTGACTAACCGATCTCGCTCTGCTAGACATACTGAATGACGGGTACCCCAAGCTACTGCATGAAAATACGAGAATTTTAACATTGTTAACTCTGGACCTTGTATTAACAAATGTTTGTTTTTAGACAATCTTTCGTTTTTTGATAGCATTGAAAATACAATTTTTCTTTATCTACTGCAATAGCGTCTTTTTTTTTTTTTTTAAAAAAAAAAGGAGGGACTGTCCAACAAAAATGTGGAACATGTGTCTATTTCCAACATAAACTTGCAAAACTTGATCAACAACGGTGACCCATATGTCAGACCCTCCCCCTCTTAAAAACAAACGTAATATCTCATTTTTTAGAGTCCCGTGTATCATCCTCAGGGATAAAAAGTGCTGAGCACACCCTTAAATTACGAGCATTATTTTATCCACTCTTTTGCATCGAAATACCCATCTCTGCTGAACAATAACGTTTTTTGGGGAACTATGACATAACATTGAGTTTTTTAGGCAATGAGCAACGGCACAATTAGCCCGGTCTTATTTATTTCGGTTCAGCATTGAATAGAAAGCTACACAAATCACAGCACTTCCAGCACGCAAAACCAGTGCAATTTAGAGATAGCAACTGGCGAGCATGGTCAGTTTGCTGCTATGCTGTCACAGCAGACAGGCTCTGGTTAACAAAGTTTACATGGGATGATGGAACAGCACACCCCCCCCCCCCCTTCCGATTAAGCACCCACTCATTGAAATCTCTGTAGATGCCTCTGCTTCCTGTCTCATAGATTTAATGTTTTCCCAAGTTGTTATAAAGGCATCATGACATATGCTTGTCGAACATGGGTAAAGATTTATTTCTGATACTATGAATATGACCTCGGCTGGAAATAATGTCATACCTATTGCACGGAAACTTGTCAAATGGGTGCATTATATAGATATAGTTCAAAATGAATAATTATAGTAAGTGATGTGAGTAGTAGGGCAACAAGGACGCCACACCACATTGCATTGTAAGATACCGGCTGTAGATGTGGCAATGTCACAGAGACATGGTGGGAAGTTCAAATTTTGGCATGAAAATGGATCAATTGGGCTACCTCCACTAACTGAACCTCTCCTCTTCCTTCCCCCATCTGGAAATTGATGGGAAAAGGACTCAGTATTAATTGGGCTGCCGGATAGGACAGTATTTTGTATGCATTGTTTATTTAAACAATATGAATTGTAACAGACAGTAACTCCATACAGTGTCTTCACCATGAGGTCTGTAATCCAACTGACCTAGTTCACACCACCACCACCACCACCACCACCACCACCGGGCACTGTCGTCCCTCCCCCTCCCCTCCTATGATGCAATTCAAGATATCGGTCTGGGGGAAAATGGTGGGAAAATTACTCAGTCTGTGTCTAACTATTGGACTAGGACGATGGACGTAATTCTTTACTGTGTTCAGTGGACGAGATGTCTGTGCTCGAGATGGAGTATAAGAGGTACATTAGCTGTAACCATGCGTCTGAGGACTGTGTTGATATTTGATGAAGATGAATACATTCCATGAAATAATGAAGTTGCAGCAGGATGGGGCTAAGTTACACTTCGCAACTCAGGCTGATAAATGCATATGCTGTAACTGTAAATCATTCGGTGAAAGTAAAGTCAGTCTTCTGAAACGCAAGAGGCAAGATGTTAACTCCAGTGTGTTTGTGTGCTCCACTGGAAGAGAAGCCATGTGCCAGCTTACAGCACGACGATGTGGTAGCTGCAGGAGCTGCCTTGTACTACCTGTCGCATTGGAAGTACCTCTAGCCTTCCTCCTCCTTTCCTCTCCCCGTGCACGTATATCCTTTGTTGTTGAACACGAACTGTTTCAGGCAATTATACATCTGGTGTTGCGTGCTGCGGAATACTGTCACACACATAACTTTGATGTCACAGGATCTAAACGAATCACTGGCGCGCTCAGACAGACAGACACGCGCGCGCACACACACACACACACACACGCACACGCACACGCACACGCACACGCACACGCACACGCACACGCACACGCACACGCACACGCACACGCACACGCACACGCACACGCACACGCACACGCACACGCACACGCACACGCACACGCACACAGTGGTAGTGGTAGTGGTTAGTGGTTAGTGTTTAACGTCCCATCGACAACGAGGTCATTAGAGACGGAGCGCAAGCTCGGGTTAGGGAAGGATTGGGAAGGAAATCGGCCGTGCCCTTTCAAAGGAACCATCCCGGCATTTGCCTGAAACGATTTAGGGAAATCACGGAAAACCTAAATCAGGAAGTTTTATTACGAGGAATGAACTTGAACAAAGACTCTAGAAAGGTTTCAACACACTCGTGAAAGCATCCCTGAGATACTTCGCGTGCTTTTGTGGGAAATACGCTTGTCTTCGAGCACAGACTGCTTCAAGAGTTGCTAAACTCAATTGAATGTGTCTCTAAATGCACTTTCAAGAAGATCTGAACCATTGTTATGACTGGACATAATTTTCCACATCAAATCCATACCTTCCTATGAGTGGACAGTCATTTTCTTTGCACAGGTTGGAATACACAAACTTTTTAAGCCTGTCGATCACTGCGAATCTATCACACATACCCTACTAAGAATAATAGTTTGCCAGTAACTGAATTCTGGTGACACCAAACAATATTGAGTGAAAATCCGTCGTGGACGGATATGTCTTTCTCGTGAGTGGTACCAGTATGTCTTAGTAAGAGAGACATAATCGTCTTAAAAGCCACCAGGTGTTAACCACACTATCACAACGATTGTGATCGGTCTTTGTTGCACCTGCACATGAAGTATGGCTAACGATATCAATGTTGAAAACTAAAGAGGCGTTATAAATCGCGGTATGGTATTGCTTACGAATGAAGTGGTTTTCCATACTAATACCAAGACATTGAATATAGACTGTGGTCGTGGGGTGTGTATTAACAGATCGAATGCGCGGGATGCACGTCATCCACGGTATAAGCTCGTAATAAAATCACCGAATTTAGAAAGTGATTTGGCTAAGGAATGTGGTATGGAGCCAGTATTTGCAACTCCCTTATGCCAACACTAGATGTTTCTCCAGTACTTTTAACACTTTCTATCCTGAGGCAATGTGACTGGTGTGCTATGCGACGAAACACTTAAAAAACATGCAATGCTGGAATGAGGTCGCAAGAAATGTACACTAGCTTTTCAGATCTGTAGCGTTACGCTTTCTAGTAGAAATGCCATATGCGATATGGGATCAAGTCTTTCCAATCAACCACATACCATCATTGGATCCTGTGGAAATGGCTTTTAATGATTACAGCCACTAGTGAATCAGGCTCTGCCCCACCATCCTTGCCGCGTTGTGCATATGATCGTTCCAATTTAAGTCGGAAGTGAGCAGAAGTCGGCGAGTACTGCATCTACACCTTCTGCAACCTGACAAACAGGTTGAGCTGAGTTAATGCGACATGACTGCTTTTTTTTGACCACTTGATGAAAATGGGAAAATGTTATAGCTCTGCCAACCATATATGATGTGTAAGGTCATAGCCAAATGAAGCTTTCTCCTGTACCACGAGGTAGAAGTAGAAAAAACAGTATGGGAACTTAAAGAATGAGAATTTTGCTGCCGCAGTGTGGTGCATTTCCAAACTACATACAGGTATTTCAGTTGGAAGGAAATCTGCATTCCGCAGGGTGCATTCATGTTTGTCACCCAGACATTCTCTGTCATATAGCATCCAACAGAAAATAAAAAATACAAACTATAAAAACTCCACTAACATTATCAGCTAGAGAACCATATAAGATTTTTACAGTATCCCTGTCTTATGATTATATATAGCAAAAATACTGACTGTATGTTGACATCAAGCATATGCACTGAAACCCATTAAATATACAAGTATTGATCCACTCAGTGATTGAAGTCGCCTGCACAGACCAGTGTAAAGTTTCATTGCCTTTACGGTAGGAGGACCATACCCCACAGACAATCAGACTCAAGAGAGGGTCCCTGTGTTGTTTGATGCACTGTTCTTTTCTGCTGTAACAGGTCCAAGCAACTTATGACACAGCTTTGTAAAGAATGACAGCTAACTCTAAATATAGATAAATGTAAATTAATGCAGATGAATAGGAAAAAGAATCCCGTAATGTTTAAATACTCCATTAGTAGCGTAGCGCTTGACACAGTCACGTAGATTAAATATTTGGGCGTAACATTGCAGAGCGATATGAAGTGGGACAAGCATGTAATGGCAGTTGTGGGGAAGGCGGATAGTCGTTTTCGGTTCATTGGTAGAATTTTGGGAAAATGTGGTTCATCTGTAAAGGAGACCGCTTATAAAACACTAATACGACCTATTCTTGAGTACTACTCTAGCGCTTGGGATCCCTATCAGGTCGGATTGGGGGAGGACAATTTAGAGGCGGGCTGCTAGATTTGTTACTGGTAGGTTTGATCATCACGCGAGTTTTACGGAAATGCTTCAGGAACTCGTGTGGGAGTCTCTAGAGGAAAGGAGGAGTTCTTTTCGTGAATCGCTACTGAGGAAATTTAGAGAACCAGCATTTGAGGCTGACTGCAGTACAATTTTACTGCCGCCAACTTATATTTCGCGGAAAGACCACAAGGATAAGATCATAGAGATTAGGGCGCGTACAGAGGCATATAGGCAGTCATTTTTCCCTCGTTCTGTTTGGGAGTGGAACAGGGAGAGAAGATGCTAGTTTGTGGTGCGAGGTACCCTCCGCCAAGCACCGTGTGGTGGATTGCGAGTATGTATGTAGATGTACACCACCACACATTTTGGTTTGTCCACCATGAAAGACGTTTTTTAAAATTGTTTTTTTAAATTTATAGCAGTTAGAAATGGCTCTGAGCACTATGGGGACTTAACTGCTGTGGTCATCAGTCCCCTAGAACTTAGAACTACTTAAACGTAACTAACCTAAGGACATCACAAACATCCATGCCCGAGGCAGGGTTAGAACCTGCGACCGTAGCAGTCGCGCGGCTCCGGACAGAGCCTAGAACCGCGAGACCACCGCGGCCGGCCATAGCAGTTAGAAAAATGTTCCTTAATTTGTAATGTTATATGATTACATCCTTCCTTTCTCTTCTCTTTTATAGAACTAAACCATGTGAAATGTGTTATTTGTAATAAAAATAACTTTACATCTGAGACTGTCTCTCCATATTTTTGTCCAGCTCACGTATAACTTAAACGAAAATGCAAGGAACATGTAGATCGTATGGGTGGGGAAACGCATTGGAAGAAGAAATGCAGGACGGCCATACGAGAGAGAAAGAAAGAGAGAGAGAGAGAGAGAGAGAGAGAGAGAGAGAGAGAGAACCCCAACTGGCAATTTGCCTAATATATGAGATGATGATGATGATGATGATAATAATAATAATAATAATAAAAATAAAGACGAGACCTCTTCCATGTGGAGGCCGGATCGCTGCAGGTTGCCCATGAAGCGCTGCCGCCAGAGCTCCCGTCGCGAGGAGCGTTTGGCGGCGGCGGCAGAGCCGTGGTGCGCCGCCATCACGGGGTCTCCCGAGCCCAACGTGGAGCGGCTGCCGCCTCCGCGCGACCCACCGCCGCCGCCGCCCCCGCTCTCCTCGTAGACCAGCACGAAGTCGATGCGCCGGCGGCCGTCGCGGAAGAAAGTGCCCGCCTGCGGGGGCGCCGCGCCGGGTCCCGCCGCCGAGGATCCTCCAGGCGCGTCCAGCCCGCCCTCGCAGTCGCCCGAGCCCGAGTCCTCCACGCTGCCGCGCGCCGCCACGCCCGTGTCCGACGAGTCATCGTCCTATGGATGGGACAAACGGACCGATTAAAGCCGATGCCGGTACAGCGCGCGAAATGCCGCGGCCGCTAGGTGCGCTGTCGCCTGGGAAACTTGAGAGTGCAGCAATGGTGGTGGGGGTCACAGCGAGCGCTGTAGGGGAAGTTCCGTTTCAAACTAAACCCACTCTAACATTTTTCTTGTAAATATGAAGTGGAGCTCCTCCGTGCTCACATACTGGTGACCATTAAAAATCGATCTACTGTCACTTCTGCTTTCGTTAGTATCTAAAAAGAATACCACCGAAAACGTAGCGCTTTATTTTCACCTGACTTTTTATCCATTTGTAACTTTCAGAGAAGCCCCAGGAGTGGGGAATTTTGAGTGAAACCTACGCCCTTCTCTGGCTGCCGTGTCAAAATTTGATTCTTTTGCCAAAACACAGCGTAGCTTACACTGTCTCACGTCACTAACATGTTGTGCACACAACTGTGAGAGAATTCTGAATCAATTGTCTACTAAGTTTTTTAATTGAGGAACTTAGGAAAAGTAAAGTCAATAATTATGAAAAAGCACATCCTCAGTACAAAATGGTTCAAATGGCTCTGAGAACTATGGGACTTAACATCTGAGGTCATTAGTCCCCTAGAACTTAGAACTGCTTAAACCAAACTAACCTAAGGACATCACACACATCCATGCCCGAGGCAGTATTCGAACCTGTGACCGTAGCAGTCGCGCGGTTCCAGACTGAAGTGCCTAGAACCACTCAGCCACCCCGGACGGCTCCTCAGCATAAAATAACGTATAATGTCTTCACATATGTTGTTCCAAAATCCATAGCATTTCTCGTTTCATCAGCTATCGATGGCCCACAAAAAAAAAACAACATTCTTTCGCCGAAAAAGTCTGCAGTTGTTGGAATAACACCTAGATATTGAAGTTTTACATAATAACTATATGGTGAAATACTTTATCATTTACCAAAATCTCACTTCGATATCTGAAACCGTTTATGAAATAAGGAATGTTGTTATTATTTCACTCTGGCTTTATCGCTGGCGCAGCGCGATCGCAAATGAGTCTGCTACATCAGATCAATTCTTTCGACACTGGTGACAGATACCTCTGTCCAAACCTAAAGAAGAATTCAATATGTCAGTTAAATTTCATATGCAACATCATAAGAGGTGTGATTGGAAAGTTTTAAGAATGGATCCGCTACTGCTTACTGGTTTGGTGGGCAGGTACATGGAGGGTGGAGAGTGAGTAATTGCCTTGTCCTTGAGCGCCCTCTGAAAGGAAACTGCGTTTCCATTATTCAGTTCGTTGTGGCAGCTGGTTGAGTGTAGGTCTGTTAGGGCATATTGCTGGATTCTGTCTGCGTGGAAATGGACGTAAAAACGGAGCAAGGAGTTTGCGTGAAATTTTGTTTTAAAACAATCAGGAAATCAGCTTCTGAGACTTAAGAACTATTAAAAACAGCTTTTGGAGGTAATTGTATGAGCCAGTCAAATGTTTTTGTCTGGTTCAACAGATTTAAAAATGGTCGCGGATCATTTGAAGATGAACTATGGTCCGGCTGTCCTTCCACCTCAAAAACGAATGAAAATGTTCTGAAAGTTCGCGACAGTGTGCTTTGATCATAGACTTACTGTTAGGGAGATGGCTGATGAACTTAAATTAAGTTTCTATGCAGTGAAGTCAGTTTTATCTGAAGATCTGAACATGTGTCGAGTGTCCGCAAAATTCATTCCGAAAGTGTTGTCAAGTGACCAGAGACAATACCGACTTCAAGTGTGGCGCGAACTGATTAATCGCACTAAAAATGGCCCAGATTTGTTAAATAGGGTAATTACACGTGACGAAACGTGGGTATATGGATATAATCCTGAAACAAAAGTGCAGTCTTCGCAGTGGAAGACTCCAGGTTCACCACAACCGAAAAAAAGCACGGCAAAGTCGAAGGTGAAGGTGAAGGTGAAGGTGAAGACAATGTTGGTGATTTTTTTCGACTCTACCGGTATTGTGCATCATGAATTTACCCCTGGAGGACAAACAATTAACCAGGAATACTACAAATGTGTCCTTGAGTTTTTGCGTGAAAAGGTGCAGAAGAAAAGACGTGCATTGTGTAAGGACAGCAGTTGGCTGCTACGCCATGACAATGCTCTGGCTCATCGTGCCTTCTCCATAGTTGAATTTTTGACGAAATTCAAAATACCTGCGCTTCTACAACCGCCATATTCCCCTGATTTGACCCCTGCGGACTTCTGTTTACTAAACTGAAATTTTCACTGAAAGGGAAGAGATTTGACTCCATTGAAGACATCCAGGCAAATACGGAGAGTGTCCTTAATACACTCCAGGAAAAAAAAAAATCAGGAATTTTTCTAAAAGTGGAAACACCGCTTGAGTCTGTGTGTTCTGTCAGGGGACTATTTTGAAAGAGATGCATCACAGTAGCATGTAAGTACCACCATTATACAATTACAAGCCCATTCTTAAAACTTTCCAATCACGTCTCGTATATGTAACATGCAGCAAATGCAGAATCATAAGGCCTTTGCACACTTTTCCTAATTTCGCGCAGTGTAGTACTTTTCAAAAAATATCGCAATAACTATGACTATTAACGAAATGATGGGCACATCATCATGAACCTGACGTATAAAGCTGTAAGTAAAGCAAAAATGAAATATTTTTACCGAATAATTTCTGTAAAATACACTCCTGGAAATTGAAATAAGAACACCGTGAATTCATTGTCCCAGGAAGGGGAAACTTTATTGACACATTCCTGGGATCAGATACATCACATGATCACACTGACAGAACCACAGGCACATAGACACAGGCAACAGAGCATGCACAATGTCGGCACTAGTACAGTGTATATCCACCTTTCGCAGCAATGCAGGCTGCTATTCTCACATGGAGACGTTCGTAGAGATGCTGGATGTAGTCCTGTGGAACGGCTTGCCATGCCATTTCCACCTGGCGCCTCAGTTGGACCAGCGTTCGTGCTGGACGTGCAGACCGCGTGAGACGACGCTTCATCCAGTCCCAAACATGCTCAATGGGGGACAGATCCGGAGATCTTTCTGGCCAGGGTAGTTGACTTACACTTTCTAGAGCACGTTGGGTAGCACAAGATACATGCGGACGTGCATTGTCCTGTTGGAACAGCAAGTTCCCTTGCCGGTCTAGGAATTGTAGAACGATGGGTTCGATGACGGTTTAGATGTACCGTGCACTATTCAGTGTTCCCTCGACGATCACCAGAGGTGTACGGCTAGTGTAGGAGAACGCTCCCCACACCATGATGCCGGGTGTTGGCCCTGTGTGCCTCGGTCGTATGCAGTCCTGATTGTGGCGCTCACCTGCACGGCGCCAAACACGCATACGACCATCATCGGCACCAAGGCAGAAGCGACTCTCATAGCTGAAGACGACACGTCTCCATTCGTCCCTCCATTCACACCTGTCGCGACACCACTGGAGGAGGGCTGCACGATGTTGGGGCGTGAGCGGAAGACGGCCTAACGGTGTGCGGGACCGTAGCCCAACTTCATGGAGACGGTTGCGAATGGTCCTCGCCGATACCCCAGGAGCAACAGTGTCCCTAATTTGCTGGGAAGTGGCGGTGCGGTCCCCTACGGCACTGCGTAGGATCCTACTGTCTTTGCGTGCATCCGTTCGTCGCTGCGGTCCGGTCCCAGGTCGACGGGCACGTGCACCTTCCGCCGACCACTGGCGACAACATCGATGTACTGTGGAGACCTCACGCCCCACGTGTTGAGCAATTCGGCGGTACGTCCACCCGGCCTCCCGCATGCCCACTATACGCCCTCGCTCAAAGTCCGTCAACTGCACATACGGTTTACGTCCACGCTGTCGCGGCATGCTACCAGTGTTAAAGACTGCGATGGAGCTCCGTATGCCACGGCAAACTGGCTCACACTGACGGCGGCGGTGCATAAATACTGCGCAGCTAGCGCCATTCGACGGCCAACACCTCGGTTCCTGGTGTGTCCGCTGTGCCGTGCGTGTGATCACTGCTTGTACAGCCCTCTCGCAGTGTCCGGAGCAAGTATGGTGGGTCTGACACACCGGTGTCAATGTGTTCTTTTTTCCATTTCCAGGAGTTTAGTTAGAGAAAGACTGCATGGCGCGCGTCTCGATTCTGTCATCGCTGATCGGCCGAAAGGTGGAAAACCTTACCGGCCTCCCCTTCCGAACAAACGAATGAATGCGCTTCGGCCACCTATCTTGCGCGAGTTTTTCGGTAATCGTTTGGTCTCAATTGTAACATATGTTTTTAATTTTTTACTAATAACCGAGTACAAAAGCGAAATATCAGTTAACGATAGTAACTGTGTTCATATTTTTCGTTTTTAAATAAACGACATTTAAATAAGGACTAATTTTTGTTTGTAAAATTTGCATCGGTTTGAAATATTGCATTATTAAGAAAATGGGAAAACAATGGATGCTATTTTAATAAAAAATACTGACAGAGACGAGCAACCAACACACAGCATAAGAATTCGTACAACAGTGTCTGTGTTGCCGGCTGTGCGTCGTGGCGTAGTGTGTGCAGTGTGGAAGCCTTGCCCCCACTTGGCCTATAAGATAGTTTCTCGTTGTCGTTGCCGGATGTTGCTGTATTGCAGAATAGCATCAACTCTAGTCTGGAAATATTTTTACGAAGTGACGTAGCAATTAAGTGCAATGTTTCATTTGCTTTTTTTGTGGTTTTAGGGCGCACAACTACAGTGGTCATTAGCGCCCTGACTAAGTTAGGAATGCACTGCGAGGCACAAGGTTAAAACAGCAACTAAAAGGGACAACACTATGAAAGACGTATAACAGGCATAGGATTAAAGCACAACAGCATAATCAAACGTCCTTAGACAGGTGTGTCAAGTTGATAACACGAAGAACGCGAGCAGCAGCTCCTGGGTCATCCGCTAAAATGGCATCCAGAGTACACGGGAGGCCAAGATCAAGAAGCAGTGTAATAAAATCCGGACAGGACGTTAAAATGTGGCGGACCGTCAGCAATTGCCCACATGGAGAGAACGGCGCCGGCGCAGACGTCAGCAGATGGCGATGGCTGAACCGGCACTGTCCAATTCGTAGGCGTTGAAGGAGGCGGCGAAAGCCAACTCCAGGGGGTAGCAGGGCAGAGACATACAACCCGTATTGACGGTCGAGAGAGTCGTCAAAAAAGGAACGATACGATGGGTGGTCGGGCATTGACAGTAGCCGACAGGCAGAACGACAAAGCAGTATAGCGCCGGTAGGTGAGTGGCAATTCACCGGCTTCAGCATGAAGACTGTCGACGGGACTAGTATAAAACGCTCCGATCGCAAGACGTAAACCCCGATGTTGTAAGGAGTTGAGACGGCGTAAGATGGACGGACGTGCAGAGGAGTATACGAAGCTCCCATAATCCAGTTTGGATCGGACGATCGACCGATATAGGCGAAGTAGGACGGTTCGATCCGCTCCCCACGACATACCACTGAGAACACGGAGGACATTTAGAGAACGGGTACAACGGGCAGCCAAATATGACACATGTGGAGACCAGCTAAGTTTCCTGTCAAATGTAAGACCTAACAATTTTGTTGTCTCCACGAATGGGAGAGCAACGGGACCGAGTCGTAAGGACGGTGGGAGAAAGTCTTTGTAGCGCCGGAAGTTAATACAGACCGTCTTCTCGGCAGAAAAACGGAAGCCATTGGCGACACTCCAGGAGTAAAGACGGTCAAAAGAACGCTGAAGACAGCGCTCCAGGAAACATGTACCTTGCGCGCTGCAACAGATGGTAAAATCGTCCACAAAAAGGGAGCCTGATACATCAGCTGGGAGGCAATCCATGATTGGACTGATCGCTATGGCGAAGAGAGCGACGCTCAAAACTGAGCCCTGTGGCACCCCATTTTCCTGGCGAAAGGTGTCTGACAGGACAGAGCCCACACGTACCCTGAACTGTCGATCCATTAAAAAGGAACGAATAAAAAGAGGGAGGAGACCGCGAAGGCCCCATGTATGCATGGTGCGGAGAATGCCCGCCCTCCAACAGGTGCCGTAAGCCTTCTCCAAATCAAAGAACACAGCCGCGGTAGGGCGCTTCCGCAAGAAGTTATTCCTAATGAAGGTCGACAAGGTAACCAGATGGTCAACAGCAGAGCGGCGCCTACGAAATCCACATTGTACATTGGTAAGTAGGCGTCGAGATTCGAGCAGCCAAACCAAACGAGAGTTAACCATTCGCTCCATCACCTTACAGACACAGCTGGTAAGCGAGATGGGTCGATAACTGGAAGGCAAGTGCTTGTCCTTCTCCGGCTTAGTAATCGGTACAACAATAGACTCGCGCCAGCATGCGGGAGCATGTCCCTCAATCCAGATGCGATTGTAAGTACGAAGAAGGAAACCTTTACCCGCAGGAGAAAGGTTCTTCAGCATCTGAATATGAATAGGATCAGGCCCTGGAGCGGAGGACCGTTACCGGGCAAGTGCATTTTCGAGTTCCCGCATGGTGAATGGGGCATTGTAACTTTCACGATTCGAGGAGTGGAAGTTAGGTGGCCTAGCCTCCTCTGCCTGTTTTCGGGGGAGGAAGGCAGGGTGGTAATGAGCGGAGCTCGAAACCTCTGCGAAAAAGCGGCCGAAGGCATTGGAGACATCCTCAGGGGCCACAAGGACGTCATTCGCGACCGTCAAGCCAGTAACTGGTGAGTGGACCTTAGTGCCACATAGCCGGCGCAGAATACCCCAAACAACAGAAGGAGGAGTAAAACTGTTGAAGGTGCTTGAGAAAGCAGCCCAGCTGGCTTTCTTGCTTTCTTTAATAATACGACGACACTGCGCACGTAATCGTTTATAATTGATACAATTCGCCACTGTCGGGTGGCGTTTAAAGGTGCGTAAAGCACGTCAACGAACACGTAAAGCGTCTCTATATGCTGCGGTCCACCAGGAGACTGGTACGCGACGTGGGGAAGAAGTAGTGTGAGGGGTGGAATATTCAGCAGCAGTGAGAATGACTTCCGTGAGGTGTGCGACCTGACTATCGCAGCTTGTGAAGGTTTGATCCTGGAAGGTCGCCCTGGAAGAGAAGAGCCCCCAGTCTGCTTTGGAGATGTTCCAACTAGTTGAGCACGGAGAGGGGGGTATGATGCAGGAGATGGGTAACACACGGGAAGTGGTCGCTCGAGTATGTATCAGAAAGGGCAGACCACTCAAACCGGCGTGCAAGTTGGGTAGTACATACAGAGAGGTCTAAATGGGAATAGGTGTGAGATGTGTGTGAAAGAAAAGTAGGGGCGCCAGTATTGAGGCAGACAAGATTGAGCTGGTTGAAAAGGTCTGCTAACAGGGGGCCCCTCGGATAGGATGCTGGAGAGCCCCAAAGAGGATGGTGAGCATTGAAGTCTCCAGTTAACAAAAATGGTGCAGGTAGCTGAGCAATAATTTGCATCATGTCTGCCCTGGTAATGGCAGACGACGATGGAGTGTAAACAGTACAAATGGAAAATGTAAAAGTGGGGAGAATAATGCGGACGGCAGCTGCCTGCAGGCCGGTGTGTAATGTGATGGGATCATAGTAGGTATCATCCTGGACCAGCAACATAACCCCTCCATGAGCCGGAATACCTGCCACAGGGGGTAGGTCAAAACGCACAGAGGTGTAGTGTGCCAAGGCAATTTGATCGCATGGGCGTAGCTTTGTTTCCTGGAGGGTTACGACGAGCGGACGGTGCAAGCGGAGCAGCAATTTCAAGTCCTCTCGATTGGAGCGAATGACGCTAATATTCCAGTGAATAAGTGCCATTGTGACAAGAAGAAGATGCAAGAAGGGGTCATCTCGAAGGCCACTGAGGGCCCGGCTTCGAGCGAGCACTGCCGCCGCTATCAGGAGTCGGACAGTCATCGTCTATTTGTTCTATAGGTTCATCGGCCATTTTGTTAAGACGGCTGGGAGGGGGAGCTTCCTCCGCTGGTGAACGGCCACATGTTCGGCTACCAGCGGTGCGGCCAGGCGAAACGGATGACGGCCTGGGGGCGGCAAACCGCTGGGTGGCGCAGGAGAAGAAATGCGCCGTGGGAAGGAGAACTGTGCTTCCTATGAGCCTTCTTGGAAGGTCGTTTTGTGGAGTATTGGTCGATGGCTGAGAGTTCGAGGTACGTAGGAGGTCTGCACGAGACGGTTCCTTCTTGAAGGCCCGTGCATCTGACTTCTGGGTCTTCGTCTCGGCAGAAGCTGATGAAGGTGCTTGTGTCGGAGGGGTGACGGGAGGAAGAGGAGACGTCGACCGGGCCATCTTAGCACTGGCCGAACGGACGACCGTAGTGCTGAAGGTCAGATCGCATGTCTGCGTCGCCACCTCCCTGGTAGTCCGAGGAGAGGCGAGGACAGTACTGTATTTCCCCGCTGGGAGCATCTTGGGCTTCCTACTAGCAAATAGCTTGCGAGCAGCCGAGGTGGACACTTTCTCTTTGACCCGAATTTCTTGGATACAGTGTTCTTCCTTGTGGATGGGACATTCGTGGGAGGACGCTGGATGGTCACCGTGACAGTTCACACAACGAGAAGACGGAGGTGGACAGTCACCCTCATGGGCATCCCTGCCACAAGTGACACATTTAGCTGCATTGGAACAAGACTGGCGAGTGTGATTAAAACGCTGACACTGATAGCAGCGCGTAGGTGTCGGGATATAGGGGCGAACAGAAATAACCTCGTAGCCCGCTTTGATGCGCGACGGCAGCTGAACACTATCAAAGGTCAAGAAAAGTGTCCGGGTCGGTACAAGGTCATTGTTGACCTTTATGACCCTATGGACAGCCGTCACGCCCTGCTCAGCGAGAAAAGACAATCTCCTCGTCAGTCAATCCGTCGAGTGATCTAGTATATACCACGCCACGAGACGAATTTAAAGTGCGGTGAGCCTCCACCCAAACAGGGAACGTGTACAGGAGTGTGGCCTGAAGCAGTTTTTGTGCCTGAAAGGCGCTCTCAGTTTCTAGTAACAAGGTACCGTTCCGCAACCTGGTACAAGACTTGACCGATCCGGCTATGGCATCTACGCTTTTCTGGATAACGAAAGGGTTGACAGAGGAAAAATCCTTTCCGTCCTCAGATCGAGAAAATACGAGGATCTGTGGGACAGGCGGTAGTACTTTTGTCACTGGTGGCTGGTCAAGTTTCCGTTTGTGGGCAGAAGTCGAGAGAGAAGAAGAGAAATCCGTTGCGGAGGAATCCCCCATGATTGCCAGCGTCTCCGATGGCGCGCTCCTTCCTTGTGGGGACTCTCAGAGGGCACTCCCGCCTTAGGTGAATGTTTACACCTCAGGTCACACCTCCGGAGAAATGGACGGAGGGACCAATCGGCATGGTCGGAATGTGTCAGCTCAGGCAATCACCCCTCCCTGGGCCTGGCCTTTACCAGGGGGTACGTGCGTGCCTTACTTGTCTACCCAGGGCGGGGAATTACGCGTCACCCTGTCACCGGCTACGCGTGCGAACGCGTGGGTCGGCCTTCAGGCACGCACAGGGAGGAAGGAAGAAGAGGAAAAAGAAAGGAAAGGAGAGAGAGAGAGAGAGAGAGAGAGAGAGAGAGAGAGAGAGAGAGAGAGAGAGAGAGAGAGAGGACAGACTGTCTCAAGCGCCGAGGCGGAGAGCAGAGAAAGCAAGGAGGAGGAGGAGGAGGCAAGGAGGAGGAGGCAAGGAGGAGGAGGCAAGGAGGAGGAGGCAAGGAGGAGGAGGCAAGGAGGAGGAGGCAAGGAGGAGGAGGCAAGGAGGAGGAGGCAAGGAGGAGGAGCCAAGGAGGAGGAGGCAAGGAGAAGGAGGCAAGGAGAAGGAGGCAAGGAGAAGGAGGCAAAGGCAAGGAGGCAAAGGCAAGGAGGCAAAGGCAAGGAGGAGGAGGCAAGGAGGAGGAGGCAAGGAGGAGGAGGCAAGGAGGAGGAGGCAAGGAGGAGGAGGCAAGGAGGAGGAGGCAAGGAGGAGGAGGCAAGGAGGAGGAGGCAAGGAGGAGGAGGCAAGGAGGAGGAGGCAAGGAGGAGGAGGCAAGGAGGAGGAGGCAAGGAGAAGGAGGCAAGGAGAAGGAGGCAAGGAGAAGGAGGCAAGGAGAAGGAGGCAAGGAGAAGGAGGCAAGGAGAAGAGTAAGTAAGAGAGAGATGGAGAAGAACAAAGAAAGGAACCAACCGAAGGAAGGAAGAAACCAGAAGAAGTGAACAAACCAAAATGACCGCAAATATAGGTCGTTGAACCGTCCGTCTCCGGACGCAGGCGCTAACTACCCCCTTGAGGGGGAGGGACTCCTTTTAGTCGCCTCTCACGACAGGCAGGAGTACCTCGGGCCTATTCTAACCCCCGGACCCGCAGGGGGGGTCATTTGCTTTGTAAGATTAAAGGTTTGTCTGCCATTTCTATGGAACAATAAAAGAGGAAGGATATTATCGTTACAGTAATAGCCGGCCGCTGTGGGAGAGCTGTTCTAAGCGCTTCAGTCCGGAACCGCGCTGCTGCTACGGTCGCAGGTTCGAATCCGGCCTCGGGCATGGGTGTGATGTGCTTAGGTTAGTTAGGTTTTAATAGTTCTAAGTTAGGGGACTGATGACCTCAGATGTTAAGTCCCATAGCGCTTGGAGCCTTTTTTGTAACAGTAATAAATTAAAAACATCACGTCAAGTCATTCACAATATACAATAAAAAACAGAAAATAGCTGATCTGTTGCCCGTGTCTGCATAGTGTAATATTTCTGGCTTAGTCAGCCATCATATAAGGCTCCAAGAAGCTGTTCCCAGAGAAGTGGAGATGCAAACAGTATATAGATGACGAAATGTGGTGTGAGGTACCTGTGACAGATGTTAGATTCGGCACCATTCCGGTGAGAAAGACCGCCTGCATAATGCTACTGCTCTGTGATTGGTTGCCGTGTTCGGAGCAAGGGCGCCAAAACGTTAAGGTATAGTTATTCTTCTTCTTCTTCTTATTATTATTATTATTATTATTATTAAACTACTCATTGGAATGAGTTCACTTTTTAATATAAATTTCTCTCATCAGCTATCAGTCAGTCATTTTAGAATTATTAAAAACAATTTAAATTAACAAAAGACTGACGAAATTGCAGACGAAGCACTTTGGAAGCGTTCGGGTCACGCTTTTTCTGGAATGGCGCATGAAGTGTTTCGGGCTGTTCGTCACTTTGGATTAGGCAGCCGAAAGAACAGACATGTTGTCTGTCGTAGGATATGTTTCCAATTTTTATTGAATTTCCTGTTCGTGACTCTGGATTAGGCAATCGAGACGTACAGTCATGTTGTCTATGGCAGGATGTGTTTGCCAGCTGTTGTTGTTGTTGTTGTTGTTGTTGTTGTTGGTTGTTGTTTTCAGTCGTTAGACTGGTTTGATGCAGCTCTCCATGCTACCCTATCTTGTGCAAGATTCTTCATCTCCCACTACCTACTGCAACCTACATCGTTCTGAATCTGTTTAGTTTATTCATCTCTTGGTCTCCCTCTACGATTTTTACCCTCCACGCTGCCCTCCAATTCTAAATTGGTGATCACTTGATGCCTCAGAACATGTCCTACCAACCGATCCCTTCTTCTGGTCAAGTTGTGCCACAAACTTCTCTTCTCCCCAATCCTATTCAGTACCACCTCATTAGTTATATGATCTACCCATCTAACCTTCAGCATTCTTCTGTAGCACCACATTTCGAAAGCTTCTATTATCTTCCTGACCAAACTAGTTATCGTCCATGTTTCACTTCCATACATGGCTACGCTCCATACAAATACTTTCAGAAACGACTTCCTGACACTTAAATCTATACTCGATGTTAACAAATTTCTCTTCTTCAGAAACGCTTTCCTTGCCATTGCCAGTCTAAATTTTATAACTTCTCTGCTTCGACCATCATCAGTTATTTTGCTCCCCAAATATCAAAACTCATTTACTACTTTAAGTGTCTCATTTCCTAATTAATTCCCTCAGCATCACCCGACTTAATTCGATTACATTCCACTACCCTCGTTTTGCTTTTGTTGATTTTCATCTTATATCCTCCTTTCAAGACATTATCCATTCCGTTCAACTGCTCATCCAAGTCCTTTGCTGTCTCTGACAGAATTACAATGTCTTCGGCGAACCTCAAAGTTTTTATTTCTTCTCCCTGGATTTTAATACCTACTCCAAATTTTTCTTTTGTTTCCTTCACTGCTTCCTCAATAGACAGATTGAATAACATCGAGGAGAGACTACAACCCTGTCTCCTTTCCCAACCACTGCTTCCCTTTCATGTCCCTCGACTCTTGTGACTGCCATCTGGTTTCTGTACAAATTGTAAATAGCCTTTCGCTCCCTGTATTTTACCCCTGCCACCTTCAGAATTTGAAAGACAATGTTCCAGTCAACATTGTCAAAAGCTTTCTCTTAGTCTACAAATGCTAGAAACGTAGGTTTGCCTTTTCTTAATCTTTCTTCTAGCTTCTAATATAAGTCGTAGGGTCAGTATTGCCTCATTTGTTCCAATATTTGTACGGAATCGAAACTGATCTCCCCCGAGGTCAGCTTCTACTAGTTTTTCCATTCGTCTGTAAAGAATTCGCGTTAGTATTTTGCATCCGTGACGTATTAAACTGATTGTTCGGTAACTTTCACATCTGTCAGCACCTGATTTCTTTCGGATTGGAATTATCATATTCTTCTTGAAGTCTGAGGGTATTTCGCCTGTTTCATACATCTTGCTCACCAGATGGTAGAGCTTTGTCAGGACTGGCTCTCCCAAGGCCATCAGTAGTTCTAATGGAATGTTGTCTACTCCCATGGCCTTGTTTCGACTCATGTCTTTCAGTGCTCTGTCAAACTCTTCACGCAGTATCGTATCTCCCATTTCATCTTCATCTATATCCTCTTCCATTTCCATAATATTGTCCTGAAGTACATCGCCCTTGTATAGATCCTCTATATACTCCTTCCACCTTTCTGCTTTTCCTTCTTTGCTTAGAACTGGGTTTCCATTTGAGCTCTTGATATTCATAGAAGTGGTTCTCTTTTCTCCAAAGGTCTCTCTAACTTTCCTGTAGGCAATATCTATCTTACTCCTAGTGAGAAACCTCTACATCCTTACATTTGTTCTCTAGCCATCCCTGCTTAGCCATTTTGCACTTCCTATCGATCTCATTTTTGAGACGTTTGTATTCCTTTTTGCCTGCTTCATTTACTGCATTTTTATATTTTCTTCTTTCATCAATTAAATTCAATATTTCTTCTGTTACCCAAGGATTACTGCTAGCCCTCTAGCCCTCGTCCGTTTACCTACTAGATCCTCTGCTACCTTCACTACATCTTTCAAAGCTACCCATTCTTCTTCTACTGTATTTCTTTTCTCCATTCCTGTGAATTGTTCCCTTATGCTCTCCCTGAAACTCTGTACAACCTCTGGTTTAGTCAGTTTAACCAGGTCCCATCTCCTTAATTTCCCACCTTTTTGCAGTTTCTTCAGTTTTAATCTACAGTTCATAACCAATACATTGCGGTCAGAGTCCACATCTGCCCCCGGAAATGTCTTACAATTTAAAACCTGGTTCCCAAACATTTGTCTTACCATTATGCCAGTATTCTGTATTAAAAGATTCACTCCAGTAATCAGCCAGCCGGTGTGGCCAAGCAGTTCTAGGCGCAGTCTGCAACCGCGCGACCGCTACTGTCGCAGGTTCGAATCCTGCCTCGGGCATGGATGTGTGTGATGTCCTTAGATTAGTAAGGTTTAAGTAGTTTTAAGTTCTAGGGGACTGATGACCTCAGATGTTAAGTCCCATAGTGCTCAGAGCCATTTTACAGTAGTCATGACGCAGAGACAGGTGCCACAAATAGTGTAAAGATACATTTTCGTAAACACCGTGTGTGATCATGTACTTTGCTGTTCCAGAAGGTGTTGTCTTAAGATCATGTAGACCCTCGTGTGGCTATATTAAAATACCCGAGTGGCATCCCAAAGAAGTGATACATTATTTCAGAACAGAAGCTCGCTAAAAGTCAGTTTCACCATCAAGATACAGAACCTACGACGTGCGTTCTGTTTTCTGCGCTGGGAGCATCAACTTCAAGACAGCAGGTCAGTGAACTATAACGGAACCTTCGCATTCCACACAGTGCAGTGGAAACAACTAGGCGCCTCACGTGTACTGCATGCACAGAACAAATGTGCTCCGTGACACGCCATCTGCAGTAATGCAGAGAAGGTAAAGGAGGATGATGGTTATTAACACCAACAATCAACTCATTCTTCCTTTCTTACCTTAATAGCTATTACGTCTGTTTGTAGGCCTTGTAGACATTTTTGAGTGGTATTCAACCACGTACCATTTTACGAGAACAGCAGCTAACGGTGAAAGAACTAATATTTTTTATTTTCCTGTTTAATTAAATATTTTGATTCTACGATCTCGAAACAGAGTCAAAATTTTTTGAACCATTGTTAGATTTCTACGTCTCTATAATAGGAAACAACAGAAACAGAAAACCGAAAATTGGTTATTTCAGAAACCTGTTATTTTTGAGCTGTTTTAACAGTCAGGTGAAACTGGGGTGGAAAAAATGGATATAACCGTTCAAATCAAATGGCTCTAAGCGCTATGGGACTTGACATTGGATGTCATCACTTCCCTAGACTTAGAACTACTCAAACCTAACCAACCTAAGGACATCACACACATCCATGTCCGAGGCAAGATTCGAACCTGCGACCGTAGCAGCAGCGCGGTCCCGGATTGAAGAGCCTAGAACCAAAGGATATAACCGGAAACACGTTGTTTCAGCGATAACCGCCATTCCTATATGTCATGTACTGCCAAAAAAGCCGCACAGCTGCTGTGTACCACACAAAAGACGGTCACGCTTCACCATGTCTCACCATATCCTATTTCATGTGGAATGACAACTTATGCGAACAGTTGCAGAGCGTCGCCATCGGTAGTACACGTAGTCCAGTGGTAGCCAAAGTCTTCATGGAACATTTTAAAGCATAGCAACGGACGTGGCACTCTGTAAACCTAAGGTGTGGTACAGATACGTCGACGATACCTTCTTCGTGTGGAGCCTTTGCAAGGAGCAGCTCTGTGATGGCTGATTGAAAACGGTATGTTCCAGTGTTTCAAATTTAAAGCATGTCCTTAAAAGAATTAACTGTCTAACTTCTGCCAATCTTGACCTGTATTCGTTGCTTACTATGACAATAAAGATTAATTTTGTGTAAAATTTTAACATTTTATTCAAAAATGAAACTACCTCTTTAAAATAACTGATTGCCTTTTGCCAATTTCTTCTTGCATTCGTTGCTCTCTTATAATAAAGATCAATTTTGAGAAACATTTTGGAATTAACTTTTTGTTGTTGTTGGGACTCAGAGCGTAGCCCTCTTCGAGAAAGTTAGAAATCGATTGTTTTTGGCTTAAAGTGTTCTCTGGGGTGTCTGCTTTATTGTCATAGTAAGCAACGAATACAGGTCAAGATTGGCAGAAGTTAGATAATTGATTGAAACACTGGAACATACCGTTTTCAATCAGCCATCACAGAACTGTTCATCCCAAGTTTTCCAAAACCTCTTATGTTATTACTTGATCTGAAAAAAGAAAGAACTTCGAAAGCCATTCACAGCAGAAAAAAATTAGTCGACATCGCAGCAAATGTGACAGCATGCAATATCAAGGACGGCCTAACAGGCATTATGAAAATTGTGAAAGTGTTCGAACTTTAGATCGGATCAGCCTGTTAATTTCTGCACAAAAGCGGACGAGAAGCGTATCGATCGAACAGAGCAGAGGATGTAAAAGAGGTCCGCAGGACCACCATGGTCGCGAAGAAAATCAAGGACGACCTCCTTTGGATTTGGAAGGATTGCTGCATGGTCCACGTATCGCTGACTAGAAGTATATTTGATGTCACTGTAAAAAGTGTAAACAAAAACTTTGAACGAGGTTTTCTCGAAACCTTATTTTTCAAACTGACGGAAATCAGAACCGTACATAGCATTTATGGGGATTTGATATCACCATTCTACATTAAATTTCCTGTCAGTATACGTAGCCGTTTAGAGGTATCTGCAAACATGTATTTTCGGTGCACGATTTTGTCTCAAGTTCTTGGGCGACGAGAATGACTTTCTGTCAGCACGTCAACATTACGCCTGAACTTAGCATTTTCCAGTTGTCCTATGCATGCTGATGAAAAATATATTGAAAATGATCGACACAAAATTATTTTGTTACAGGTCCAAGAATAGGGCTTCGGAATTTCTCATCGATGACTGAAAGGGGTCCTTCAACCTGGTGCAGCGGTTACGGGGAGCGTCCGATGTGGACACAAAAATGATCTCTTTTAGACAAAAGCGTAAGGAATAAATATGTATCATCAGATTTGACGTTACTTTTTTTTTTACTTGAAATAATCGTGAAAATCACCTACTTTCCATGGTCTTAAAGAGGACTACCAACTTAATGTTAATCCCGGGAAGTACGATCGACAGATCAAATTCCGCCACTGACAGTCTTCGAAAAGTAGTTGTGGAACAAATAAAAAACATAATAAAACAAAAATATTAAGAACACGTGAGTTAATACTAATTTTACTGATCTTTAGTGACGAAAATTTCAAACTATATACGTAGGTTAAGATAAATTAAAATTTGGAATGTTTACAGAACTGATACAATGTCAGAATAAAACAAATATGCAATTTTATCATATTGGTCAAACAAAAGTGCCTAATAACTTAATTATTGCAACCAAGTGCTGTAAAAATGAGTCTGAAATTTTTAACTAAATTAGTCTAACAGTTTGTATGTAGTAATTCAGCTACGGAGTAGAAGGAATTGGGCACCAAACGGTCTTTCAGGCTCTGTTTAAACTGTGATTTGTCTGAAAGTATGCTCTCAATGACTGCTGACAGCTGATTGAAAATGTGTGTTGATGGGTATTGGACACCTTTTTGGAACAAGTTAGTGATTTCAAATTTTTACTCAGATTGTTTTTATTCCTAGTATTGATATTGTGTACTCAACTGCTGCATGAAAAGAGACATTATTGACAACAAACTTCTTTAAGGAATAAATATGCCGAGCAGCAGTAACTAATATACTAAATTCTTTGAGTAGGTTTCCGTGTGCTGTTCTTGAATTTACAAAGAAAGTCTTATTACACACTTTTTCACTCTACAAATTTAGAGAAAGGTAAACGAATTATGCCAGTTTTTTGTATTTATGTCTATTGTCACCCGCTCCAAGAAAATGCGCTGTAATTGCTCAGTTTAAATTTATTGTCACTAATTCTCTATTAAGCGACCCTTAAAATCATTGTCGTACTACATCCCTCTGATGAACTGCGATTTTCCTACTCAACAAAATGTAATCGTATTGTTTTGCTCTCATTTAACACGTGAATATGAATGAAATTTTGCTCCACTCCTCTCCCTAGGGACTTTTTTTTCACTCACATCCTGCACCCTGTGAAAATGCTTGCACTATACTTCTTGTTTGTAAATCGACTGATCAAAAATGGAAAGTGACTAGGACCTTGATCAAGCGTGACTTCCTTCTAACCGTACGGTATATGTTATATTGCATTTAGGAACTTTCGGGTAATTGAACATGTATCAATTATTACGAATTTCTGTAGTTGTATATATAAGTTTGGATGTAGCTGTATTGCATTGATGTACTGGTGGATATTGTGTGGTATGACTCCTGTAGTTGATAGTATAATTGGTATAATGTCAACTTTATCCTGATGCCACATGTCCTTGACTTCCTCAGCCAGTTGGATGTATTTTTCAGTTTTTTCTCCTGTTTTCTTTTGTATATTTGTTGTATTGGGTATGGATGTTTCGATTAGTTGTGTTAATTTCTTCTTTTTATTGGTGAGTATGATGTCAGGTTTGTTATGTGGTGTTGTTTTATCTGTTATAATGGTTCTGTTCCAGTATAATTTGTATTCATCATTCTCCAGTACATTTTGTGGTGCATACTTTTATGTGGCAACGTGTTGTTTTATAAGTTTATGTTATAAGGCGAGCTGTTGATGTGTTATTTTTGCTACGTTGTCATGTCTTCCGGTGTATTCTGTATTTGCTAGTATTGTACATCCGCTTGTGATGTGATCTACTGTTTCTATTTGTTGTTTGCAAAGTCTGCATTTATCTGTTGTTGTATTGGGATCTTTAATAATATGCTTGCTGTAATATCTGGTGTTTATTGTTTGATCCTGTATTGCAATCACGAATCCTTCCGTCTCACTGTACATACTGCCTTTTCTTAGCCATGTGTTGGATGCGTCTTGATCGATGTGTGGCTGTGTTAGATGATACGGGTGCTTGCCATGTAGTGTTATCTTTTTCAAATTTACTTTCTTCGTATCTCTGGATGTTATGTGATCTAAAGGGTTGTAGAAGTGGTTATGAAATTGCAGTGGTGTAGCCGATGTATTTGAGTGACTGCTTTGTGTATTTTGCTAGTTTCTGCTCGTTCTATAAAGAATTTTCTTAAATTGTCTACTTGTCCAGAATGTAGGTTTTTTATATCGATAAATCCCCTTCCTCCTTCCTTTCTGCTTAATGTGAATCTTTCTGTCGCTGAATGTACGTAATGTAATGTATATTTGTGGCATTGTGATCGTGTAAGTGTATTGAATGCTTCTAGGTCTGTGTTACTCAATTTCACTACTCCAAATGAGTAGGTCAATATTGGTATAGCATAAGTATTTATAGCTTTTGTTTTGTTTCTTCCTGTCAATTCTGTTATCAGTATTTTTGTTAGCCTTTGTCTATATTTTTCTTTTAGTTCTTCTTTAATATTTGTATTATCTATTCCTATTTTGCCTGTATCCTAGATATTTATAGGCATCTTTTTTCCATCGCTTCTATGCAGTCGCTGTGGTTATCCAATAAGTAATCTTCTTGTTTAGTGTGTTTTCCCTGGACTATGCTATTTTTCTTACATTTGTCTGTTCTGAAAGCCATATTTATATCATTGCTGAATACTTCTGTTATCTTTAGTAATTGGTTGAGTAGTTGCTGCCAGTAGTTTTAGATCATCCATGTATAGCAAATGTGTGATTTTGTGTGGGTATGTTCCAGTAATATTGTATCCATAATTTGTATTATTTAGCATGTTGGATAGTGGATTCAGAGCAAGGCAGAACCAGAAAGGACTTAATGAGTCTCCTTGGTATATTCCACGCTTAATCTGTATTGGCTGTGATGTGATATTATTTGAATTTGTTTGGATATTAAGTGTGGTTTTCCAATTTTTCATTACTATGTTTAGGAACTGTATCAATTTAGGATCTACTTTGTATATTTCCAATATTTGTAGTAACCATTACTATTATTGTAAATGACCTAAGTAGAACTCAAACCATACTGTGGATCACGCCGGTCACAAAGTATTTTAACAAGGCTCATTTAAGTCCACCAGACATGTTCAACGGAAATTTAGACAGACAAAATTTAACAACGGGCAAGTATTGCCAGAGAATGAAGTCACCACACAACCAAATACAAAGTAGACTGAAGGGAGAAAAAGAATCCATGCAGATAACATTAGAGATGCTTGCCATCTCCAAACATAAGAGCTCTGCGTGACCCAAAATGACTAACTGCTGCTGCTGCTGCTAATAATAATAATAATAATAATAATAATAATAATAATAATAATAATAATAATAATAAACTATACTTATAGTAAATATGTAAAACTTGTGTATATTTTCAACACGCTTCTCCAAAACTACTAGAATAATTGTGTGTTTTCGCATGTAACTCTAGTGTATTTTGCCGCACCATATAGGCTTCATTTCAGCAAAATCGGATGATGGGAAAAATGGTACCGTAATTGAAAGTTTTATCCATATTAACATTATGAACGCAAACGTAACTGTTACATTTGCACAACTGATCTGCTGAACTTATTTCCATGAAATTTGGTATGGAGATTGCCTAAATCCTTTGGAAGAACAAAGCCTACTTTAGAAAATTTTTAGTACAGGGTATTTATTGATTTGAAGAATATAACGTTAATTAGGGAAAAAGATTTGTTCTTTGATTTTTGATCTTTATCATATTTGTGATAATCCTTCTTTGGTTGATATGGCCTGTGATATGATTAAGGTTATGAATACAATGCTTATACAATATTCAGTGTGTTTAATCCATGCTTTCACACTATTTGTTGCATAATGTACAAGTTGTACAATGTATAGCTACTTTTATAGGACAATTCGAACATTCATGGTTCTGAAACTTCCTGGCAGATTAAAACTGTAAAACTGTGAGCCGGATCGAGATTCAAACTCTGGACCTTTGCCTTTCGCGGGCATGTGCTCTACCGATTGAGCTACCCAAGCACGACTCACGCTCCGTCCTCACAGCTCTACTTCTGCCAGTACCTCGTCTCCTACCTTCCAAACTTTACAGAAACTCTCCTTCTCCTGCAGGAGAAAGGCAAAGATCCCGAGTTCGAGTCTCGGTCCGGCACACAGTTTTAATCTGCCATTGAAGTTTCATACCAGGGCACACTCCGCTGTAGAGTGAAAATTTCATTCTATTCATGGTCCTGTACGCACTGCTCAGCAGTGATGCAGCAAATGCCGACACATCGTGCACTGAGACAGCTTGGGAAATGGGAGAGAGGGGTCGCACATTACGATCTATGCCTACCTGAACATGACACAAGAGGGCAGCTGATGATATTGAATCTACAGATCTACAGTACGTTGCTTACCGTCACTCATACTGAAACTGATCATATGCGAGTGCAGCTGTAATAATAATTATCCTGTGTAGGCCCTTCAGCAGTGTATTAGCCATTAGATAGTTACTGTTGTATTACGCTGTCAGGTAGGTCATTTATTGTTACAAAGTAAATAACGAAGCACTTTCTGGTGTATTTCGAGAACTACGTGAAATTTCCAGAAGGCTTTTTCACGAGATATTTAAGCATATGTGACGTATGTGTCTGCATTTTGATTCCACAGATGCATGATACAAATTGTGTGCAATATGTGAGGAAGATGGTGATCACATATTCGTTACACAAGCTGTAATGTCCACAACATTGTGTCATGTGTTAATGATATTATTTATAAAAAGTTATTAGTTACTTATGTAATCATTATTACTGTTCCACAGAGTACTGATA
This sequence comes from Schistocerca gregaria, assembly GCF_023897955.1. NCBI lineage: Eukaryota > Metazoa > Arthropoda > Insecta > Orthoptera > Acrididae > Schistocerca > Schistocerca gregaria. Next base: position 359,475,791 of record NC_064922.1, read on the forward strand.
ATAGTAACGATTGTTTTAAAATAATTTTGTTTCGTGAATAATATGCACCTGAGCCTTTCGTTTGATTTCAATTCTCAGGGGGTAACTGTCTCGAGGTTGGGAACCACTATTTTACGCTGTTTTAGCGACCTGCCAAGTATGATCCGAATCGGTTGGCCACGTCCGAGTCCTTACCCTTGTGACTTTAATTTCTATATCTTTGCTGTAGCCGTACGTCATCTCACACCCTACGTAACTGAAGCGGTCAACTACTTCTAAAGTATTTTCATTCATCACCGTTTTTAATGTGTACTTTATTTTGAAGATTTCTATGTCAAGTTTCGCCCTTATCTTTTCCAGTAAGTACATTACTTTCTGAAGATCCTTTCCAATATCTGCTAGAATCACTGCACAATCAGGATGTAGTAAGTTATCTTAAAGAGTTATCCCGTCTAGGTATGTACAGGATATCCACAATTAAAGTTCCAGTTTCAAAAAGCGGTTGAAAGATTGCTCAGAATGACGTCAAATTTGAACAGCATATCCTTGATGTAGGGGGAGTCATCACAAAAAACAAAAACAAAAAAAATCCAATATATGGCGCGTAAGTGTCTTGACGTAATTAAAATCCGTTACAAATGACAAATGAATCGCAGTACCACGACTGTGGTTTGAGTTGCACATTACACTATCCATACTGTTCAATGCGCATGACTGCACAAGTCGGCAGTCAACATTTATGGCAAGGGAAGCCCATCCACTACGCAAGATCGTACCACAACAGATGGGAAAAATTGATTTTTAAGCGCCCTGGGGCCAAGAACCACATAAAAATCAATGATTGTCCTGGGCCAAAAACCGCTTAAAAAGCAAACTGACATCCGTTTATAATTGTCGTGAGACCGGTGCATGGCATTTTCAATCTGTTGTGCACCGTTTTCTACAAGTTGAAATCAAGAAACAACAGCTTTCACAACAGATCCGAGTGTGTCGGGGGTCACGTTCATAATGGGTTGTGCAATGCGTGCCTTCGGTTCAGCTACGTTCGTAATTGGAGCACTGAACAAATAATCTTTCAGATAACCCCAGAGCCAGAAGTCACACGGATTAAATAACGCGATATGGACGGCCACACTGTAGCATTTTCGAAATGCCTCTGCAACAGCTTCTTCACTGGCTGTGCGAAGGAGTGTTATCTTGCATAAAAATAATTGTAACCTCACATCCACGCTGTTGAAGGGTTTGAATGACGTTGGTGCGAAAAATTATCGTGGCTTTTACCAGAGACGGTACAGTAACAGAACCAGCAGAACGTATCTCTTCGAGAGAGAGAGAAAAAAAAACCAGCCGTACGATAAACTATGCCATCAACATGCATCACACAGTCACACATTATTAGCACTAAGTGGTACAGGTTGATGTGTGTGCCGATCTTCCGTTGGGTATCCTGCAGGTCTGCGTATTGACATGGCCTTGGAGATGGTTTTTTCCCACATAATGTTCCATGGCTTTTCATTGTCCATTTCCATGAGAGCAAGAAAGCCCAGAGAGAATGTTTGTCTTGGTGGCAGGTCAGCAGGAGGCAACTCCTGAACATGAGTGATTTTACACCGTGATCTCAGGCATGTCCTACGTTCGGTCAGTTCCCCGTTCACTGCATGCTTGCACGATACCACTCGACCCCTCCTGCAATGCTGTTTCCCCATCTTCGACAGACCTCGGATCAAATGCTTTCCTCCCCCTGCCACACTGCACTTCAAAAGGAAGTCTCTTCGAATTTTGTAATCATTTTCTCCAGACCCATAGCAAACTTTAGACCAGGTATAGATCCTGACGTCGCAAGCGGTATAGGAAAACACTGAACGGGTAATTCGTAACGCAAAGCGATATGAAAATCTTAAAGTCACGGGGAATTGGAATGCGATTGTAGGGGAAGGAGCAGAATAAAAGGTTATGGGAGAATATGGGCTTGGCAGTAGGAAAGAGGGGAGAAAGACTGATTTCTGAAATAGATTTCAGATGGTAATAGCGAATATTCTCTTTAAGAATAACAAGAGGAGGAGATATGCTTGAAAGAGGCTGAGAGATACAGGAAGAGATTCCTAAATCAGATATTGGATTGTGAGGCGTACCTAGGGTAGATATCAAATCACAATTTATTAATGATGAAGAGTAGGCAGAAGTTTAAGAAATTGATCAGAAAGAATCAATGCGCATAGAAGCTGGATACGGAAGTACAAAGTAATGAAAAGACACTATTAAAATACCTCTGTTACACGCAGAGGAGAGAGCAGATAGATGGAAAGACAGTGAGAAGTAAATATGTGTGTGTGTGTGTGTGTGTGTGTGTGTGTGTGTGTGTGTGTGTGTGTGTGTGAGGTGTTAAAAATGGTTCAAATGGCTCTGAGCACTATGGGACTTAACATCTATGGTCATCAGTCCCCTAGAACTTAGAACTACTTAAACCTAACTAACCTAAGGACAACACACAACACCCAGCCATCACGAGGCAGAGAAAATCCCTGACCCCGCTGGGAATCGAACCCGGGAACCCGGGCGCGGGAAGCGAGAACGCTACCGCACGACCACGAGATGCGGGCTCACCACTTCAAATCTTGTGCATGAGGTTCAGTGTAAAACGAATGTTTTACTACAAAAAATGTTTAAGGTATGTAAATGTGCAGGCCCGTTCCGGTTTGTTTATAATACAAAACGGAAACTTTTTTATGAAATGTTGCGGCTAAGTTATGAGACATATTCCATGCATTGCATTTTCTTACAGACCTGAAGATGACATCTGAGACTGTTCAAACCGGTTGTCTCGAATTAAGAAAATTTTGTGCGATCTTGGCTTTTGAATGGGTTTAACAATTAAAACTGATCGCTCTTCAGTACTCTCATGAACAGTAAAGTTTATCCATGATTAGAAACTATCTCAACAGAACACAGCAAAAACACGAATGGCCGCACTTTAAATTCAACTGCAAGTAAGGAATGAATAGATTAACGAAACAACAACAACAACAACAACAACAACAACAACAACAACAACGCTCAAGTAAGGCCACCATTGTACGGTAGTTGGTCTTGGCTTAAGCAGATACGGGCAATAGCCGATAGTGCTGTCAATACACCGATAGCTTAAATCTATTGTTGGCCTTCTTGGGTAAGACGTGCGATTGAAAATCAAAATATATAATTTCACTACTCGGCAACTAGGTGGAGTGCAATTCCATTTGGGTGATGGAAGAGAGGGGGGGGGGGGGGGGGATGTAGTAACTCTCTGGACCCCACCTTTGGATAGTCTTTGCTTCCTCCGACCTTTGAACTCTTAACTGTCCCGCACTAGTGGAACCTACAATTTTCGTGGACTCCGAAGTACAGAGTTATAGAGGTGAAACACAATTTACTGAAGAGGAATGAAGGTTCATTTTGTTGTACTTACCGTGTAACTACATTTGTTATTAACTGTAAGGTACTAGTTAGAACTAATCTCATACACACGATCTGTAAAACTGCAATAAAAAAACACATATAGTGTCCTTAAAATAAGTTACGGCTTTTGACAGTTTAGCACGGAAAGAGTGGAGGGAAGCGTAGTTGTCACCATGTACTGGGCGCGTCAGCAAGTCACCACAGTGTAATAATTCCTGGCCTACTCGTCGGTGTACCTAGCAGTCTCGTTTGATTGCGTGAACAGCAAGCCGGCGGATCTGCGGTGTTTCTCAAACGATTTTAAAGACACTATTTGGTAATAAACTCTGATTATCGCACGTTTTATAGTAATGTCAGCTTCATGATGAACCGCCAATCATCGTGTTAATGGTCGTAGTTATTGCGATGTTTCAGTAGTAGGTAACCCACTGCAAGAAATTTTCAGTTCGCACTGAGAAATAGGTGTTACCATTAATTTGTGCTTGGCGGGTCTTAGGTTGCATGTTGCTGCGTATTAAATGTAGATAATATATTGAATCATTCTTTGAACTTTGAAGGATATCACTGTGTTTCCAATCTCGAGAAAATTGAATGTAAGTAAACCACTCCGTCAGGAAATCGTGCATCAGTGAAAAAACTAGATTAAAAAAGTCAAATTCCTCGTATCTCATAAAAGATCTGAGTTATCGAAGAAAGATTTTGTCAAATGAGAGCGCGCAAAGATAAGTGTGTTTGGTCATAAGATTAATATGCGAAACATTCCCATCTACCACGATATTCAAGCGACTACAGATTTTTTTTCAGTGAAATCATAACGTCATTGAGGGCCGTCGATAGAAGGTGAAACGAGAATTGTGGGTTTTGCAATACAAGTAAAGAAGTTAGGTTTATTTTTGTACCGAGAATGGGCTGTTTTATAAACTGTTTACCTGACTCGCAATCCCACTACTTTAATAACACACTATTTCATGATTCTGTAGCAATTTCAACTGCATTAGAATGTTAGTGAGATGAATATTTCTAAACTCTGCTGTGTTTTGACAAAAGAAGCAGATTTGAACATGGCAACAAGAGAAGTTACGTATTCCTCAAAATTCGTCACAGTCCTTCATGGATCAATGTCTCTTCAGTAACCTCCTTCGTGTAGCTGAAAACTCAAGACCAATCCTGTTGTGTAACGTTTGCAGTGGCTCCTTTCGTCAGCATTTCAACCTCTATGAACGTAAACTACTAGGGCCTACTTGTTTTTTGCCACGTTACTATTCATCTTGTCCCATATACTCTTTCGGATTTAAATAAGCGTGATACGGAGGAAGCCTGATCAACTTACGCTCTTTACGGTTAGCCAGTTTGTCGACCTGGTAGCGTGAAGTTTTTGTTTGTACTGCACTACAAGTTCCATTAACTTCGCCTTGCACATGCTGGTTCAACTTTATCTCACGGAACATTTCTTTGTAACCAGAGCAAATGTCTTCTTTCCTCCACTGCATTGTTGTGGATTTATGTTCCACAATAGAGTGTTATGGCGTTTTGCCCACTGCTTTTGTCGTATTCGGAAGATTGTTTTGCAGCAGAACGTTATCTTCCCAGGCGGTGAATGTCTTCCTGGACGACGTTTTTATTGCAAATCTCGTGTTCAAATGTACTGCACTGTTATTAATGCAACGCAAACATAAAGCATTTGACGGCTACAGTACACTTCAATGCCACAGAATACGAATTAATAACAAGAGCTGTCGAACGTTGACCCGTGTGTGACACCGCGTGCTACTGTTTATTCATGGTGTGGCAGTAAAGGCGCTTTAACAGCCGAACCGCAGGCGGTGTGGTAGGGAAAGCCGGCCAGCCATTGGTGTTACTTGGACAACTACATCACAACCACGCCCCCGGTCAGCTGATCATCAAAAGTCGCATCTAATTTTAAACGCACTATAACTCCTCAAATAGGGCTTTAGAAAGAAATCCAGGAATTTTAATGTGGTGTGCAAGCCTGTTAGGAATCAAGGAAGCGCATAAAGGTGTACACGCTTGTTATTCGAGTTACACTGAGTATGATTTGCATCTACACTGTTGAGCTTTAGTGGCTATATCTCGCAGACAAGCAGTGCGTTGCTGCTACAGGGTTGTTATGTTGGCTGCAGTGGCGAGACTGCCGTTGGCCGGACGGTGCTGCCCCTTTCGGCAGTAGCTGCAGCTGCTGCTACGCTTGACGGGAAATACATGCCAGTTCTAACCTACAACGTTCGTGTTATAGCACGTGTGTGCGTCCTGATATTTCGCACATGTTAAGAAGTAAAGATGCATATAATATTTTATGTGATTAGTAATGACAGGTATTCTGCACTAATTTTCTGGTAAAGGTGTGGAAGTGTAAAGAAGTGCGCACAAAACGACATTAATAAAAAACAGCCCTGCTACGAAATGAAAAACTATGTGCGATTTTACAACAAGTCGCTATCACATATCATGACAAACCTTTAATTTCCTATTTTACGATGATTACAGCGTGCGAAGTCAAGTAATGCCTGCAATATGAGCACGGCCGATTTAAGGCTCTAGCAAAACAAACGGCTGCTTGGGGTGCAAAGCTGAAAGGAACGCCAGAGCCCCCCCCCCCCCCCTATCAGTCTGTCTCTCTCTCTCTCTCTCTGTCTCTCTCTCTCTCTCTCTCTCTCTCTCTCTCTCTCTCTCCCCCTCCCCTTCACCCCCCCCCCCCCTCCCTGTTAAGTGTAAGAGCTATACACGATAGCGGTTCGTGCAGATCGAGACACGGACGGCGATTGCATTGCTGCCCTGTTCCAGACAGCTGCGGTGAGCGCATACACGTGCTGTACGCTTGAAGAAAACGCCTGTACAGCAAATTATGTCTCCCGCTTACTTGTGTAGAATTTGTCGCTTACCATCATGATTAGCCGTGACGACTCCCAACAAATGGAATAAATAGTTTCTAAAGACTTCGTTACGATCACGTCAATGCTCGCGTTGGCTAAGAAATTCATACCACAGCGCTGAGAACAATACTAAAAGCTCATTGGTTGCCGAATGCGTGACATTGCGGCTCAAAACAAGTCTAAATTCGACTGCCATCGTTCGTGAATCCAACTACACGCGTATCATGACTGGTGGCGAAAACTGACACGGGTGAAAGTGTAGCATAATGCTGTAGAAGCAAATGCTGTTTAGTGAACTTGGGTTCGTTTCCGAGATAACTGCGAGTTGATTGACTTGAGTATGAAATGTTGACCTAATTAGCACAAATGCATTTGAAATGCGACCTTTCCGACAAGTCCCCGTCTAATTCGGCTCAAATTTCACCCAAGGCTACTTCAACACACCACATGTTGCAATTTACTGTAGATTTATATCTATTTAAAGTGTTCCACGTGCAGATGCTACAAGACTTCATTAACAGAATAGTTCGCTTTTGTACCACACAAAAATTTATTTTGTTCTTTCCAGTTGTACACACAAAAAGATTATGTTTATCCATTATCAACTACTTTTAAGGCAAATTTTCTGAAATTTAACTACTTATTGGTTAATTTTCTTCACGTGTAACACAAAACTTGGCATCTGAACAAGTCTTATGTTTAACAGGTTAGTACGAAATTAGATGATTTGTGTATTTTTATTCCACTATTTCTGATACACAGTGAATTTATTTGGAAATTAATCATGGAACTTTTTAATTTTGTTAGTTAACTAGCAGAAATTCTATATTCTAATTTTATCCACGCAGATTGTATTATATTAATTCAGTTCAGAGCACATTTTTAATCAGGCAACAGGTCTAGTTCCTTCTGCTATTACTAAAAGCTTTTAAAGATGTTAGGAATTAACTTCTATCACAATTGTTTCTTCTCTTAATGTTTGGTTCTGGAATAAGATGGCAATGGTTCAAATGGCTCTGAGCACTATGGGACTCAACTGCTGTGGTAATCAGACCCCTAGAACTTAGAAATACTTAAACCTAACTAACCTAAGGACATAACACACATCCATGCCCGAAGCAGGATTCGAACCTGCGACCGTAGCAGTCACACGGTTCCGGACTGCGCGCCTAGAACCGCGAATCCACCGCGGCCGGCGGAATAAGATTAAGAAAATTATTGATTAATTATTACATAGTAATTGTTTGAAAATAAGAGAAACAACCGATTTCTACGATCATTAGATTCAGATTTATTTTTAAAGCTCTTCCCAATAGTGCAGGTAAAAGGCAACTAATTTCCGAAGGGAAGATGGGAAGTGCAACTGATGTCGAACCAGCATTGAATACGTGTCGTAAACGGTTTTGTGAGCTGATACCATATCATCGTTCAACATGAAATGGTTCATTGTAAAAATTTCGTATTATGTAATGTGTAGATTTCAAAGTTTACTTTCTTCGAGGAGCTAATCAGAGACTGTTGCTACAGACATCTGCTATTATGTGTAAGGCGTACACCTAACTGTCGTTAGAAGATTACTACTGGTACCTACTAAATATCGACTGTGAGGCTCAGTTGACAAAAGAGCAATTAGACTTGCTTTACCAGAACGGCTTTTTGGTACTGAATATTTTGAAGCAAAAGCAACCCCTTCTCAATTAATTATTATTATAGATGAGTGGGGTCTGTTCTGTCGGACATGTCTGACAAAACAGACACAGCTAAAATCTAAAATTTTGTGGGCTGTTTGATGAAAAAGGTTCAGTGCAGATGCACAACCAATGACCAAACTCTTACGGGAATCAGAAATGTACGAGTACGGGGTTGTTTGGGGGGGGGGGGGGGGGGGATGTCGTTGCAGTGCGGAGAGCGGGAAGCTACGAATTATTTGGATCTGTCGCAAAGAATGTACAGATGGCCGCAATTCTAGAGAAGTGGAGCATTCTCGTTCGAGTCCCGATCCGGTACAAATTTTCAACTCTCGTCGTTGCATTGCCACAATACCCTGTGCGGCTGGAAGTTATTGTTTCGTTTCCTTCCTATCTCTTTCCCATCCCGTTTCCTTTTCACTCATTTCATCCCAGCTAGTCATGTAATTATTTATAAGTCTGCTTTTATAGCCACAGATTCATCTCAATCTGATTTCCTACTGACATTCTGTTTACAGATTCGAAGAGTGCTATCTCCCGACCTCAAGCAATGTAACAAGACAGCAGTTTGTATTGGCAGGAATACAGAATATGTCCCACAGGTTATTCAGTTTTGGATCGTTCACAACAGTTATGGATAGCTTTGTTTCCATTTTCTTCGTAGTGTGCACGCTTTTTGTTGGGCAATTTTAGAGGGAGCTGCAGGCGCCAGAAGAAAGGAGACATCACCCTGCATAGAATACCCCGGAGAGTCACCAAGTGATAGATGGCATGCAGAGATAAACGCTAGATATCCCAGATTCACGATCGTTAATATATACTTGGCCATAGAATTGCTGAATGTTGTGCCAACACTCATGAATGCCCGCTCTCCAGGCCACCTGTTCCAAGAGTGCAATAAAAGTAGTAAAAGTGCACTACACAATGCAAATTAACGAGTGTCAACCATTTGGCTCGGAGGGAACGTAGTAACTCGTGTCACATATGACCTTTCGCACTGACGCACGCCTATCGAAGGAAGACAACATCGTTGCCGAAGCCTCTCTGCAGTATTTCATGTACGGAGAGAAATCTTAAAACCAACCAACTGTTACTTCGCAGCTACCGTTTTCATCCAGTAGAGAAATTGGTATTTAAAAATGTTTAGCATGCACCTTGTAAAAAGCAATACAGCAATACAAGTAATACAAGTAATACACTTATCACTGTTAACAAATTAATGGGCATTTCATTATTCGGTAAACTATACTGTGAAGGGGGGCGGGGGGCATGTATACACGTCTAAAAGTAAATTGCGCAAAATTCCAAATGTAAACTGAATAATTCCAAGTCGTCAGGATATGTCTTACAAGCAACTGATAGAACAGAACAACAACCCACCCACCTATGCAATCACAATTTGCTGGCCATAACAACGAGCACACCATTTATGCAAAAGGAAGAAATGATAGTTGCAATTGTTCTGACTTCTTTTTAAAGTAACGTTATATCAAACTGACGCATGCAGATTTACACATGTCCATTTTATAATTTATTACGCCAAGATAGACTAATTACAATATTCACATTACCGGTTTTGGCAGTTTACTGCCGTTTCCAGTTAAGATACTTACTTTCCATTAACAGCTTCGTCATGACACGTGGCTGACTTATCTGATTTGGGAAGATTGGAATAATGAATTAGTGTAGATGGCATATGTGCCCAGATCATATAGGATGTCTAAAACCTTTAGGTTCAAAATTATACAGACATCAGAGTTTAGTAGTAGTAGTAGTAGTAGTAGTAGTAGTAGTAGTAGTAGTTTTCAGTTGGAAGACTTTGATGCAGCTCTCCATGCTACTCTGCCCCGTACGAGCCTCTTAATCTCCAAATAACTAATGCAACCTACATCATCCTGAATCTGCTTGCTGTGTTCCTCTCTTGCTCTCTCTGTACAACTTTTACGCCTCACACTTAAACACTAAATTGGTGACTCCTTGATGTCTCATAATGAGTTCTATCAATAGATCCGTTCTTTTGATCAAGTTGTGCCACAAATTTCTTATCTCCCCAATTCTATTCAGTGCCTTCTCATTAGCTACATAATCTACCAATCTAATCTTGTACCGCACCACATTTCAAAAGCTTCTTTTCTCTTCTTGTCTAAACTATTTATTGTCTGTGTTTCACTTCCATCATGCGTACACTTCACATAAATAATTTCGGAAGAGACTTCCTAACACTTAAAAATCTATATTCAATCTTAGTTGTCTTATCATTGCCATTCTACATTTTATATCCTATCGACTTTGTTCATCAGTTTTTTACTGACCAAACAGAAAAATCATCTATCTTAAGTGTCTTGTTTCTTTAATTCCATAAGCATCACCTTATTTAATTTGACTATATTGTATAATCCTCGTTTTGCTTTTCTTGATGTTCATTTTATATCCTCCTTTCAAGATACAGTCCATTCCGCCAACTCATCTTCCAAGTACTTTGCTGTCTCTGACAGAATTACGTCATCGACAAACCTCAAGACTAATTTCTTTCCCCTGGACTTTAATTCCTACACCACATTTTTCTTTGGTTTCTTTTACTGTGTGTTCAATGCACAGATTGAACAATATTGGGAACAGACTACAACCCTGTCTTCAACTACTGCGTTCCTTTATGCCCCTCGACACATGACTGCCATCTGGTTTTTGTACGAGTTGCAAAGAGCTTTTCGCTCCCTGTCCTTTACCCCTGCTGTCTTCAGAATTTCAAAGAGTATTCCAATCAACACTGTCAAAAGCCTTCTGTAAGTCTATAAATGTCAAACGTGGGTTTGCCTTTCCTTAACCTATCTTCCGTGAGACGTCCTGGGGGTCAACATTGTGAAGCGAGTTCCTACATTTCTCCGGAATCCAAACTGATCTTTGCCGAGATCTACTTCTGCAAGATTTTCTATTCTTCTGCAAATAATTTGTGTTAGTCGTTTCCAATCGTAGCTTTTTAAACTGATAGTTCGGTAATTTTCACACTTGTCAGCACCTGCTTTCTTTGGAAGTAGAATTTTCACACTTCTTGAAGTCTGAGGGTATTTCGCCTGTCTCATACATCTTGCATATCAAATGGAAGGGCTTTGTCATGGCTGGCTCTCTCAAGGGTATCAGTAGTTTCAGTAGTTCTGACGGAATATCGTCTACTCGTTGGGACTTGTTTCGACTTAGATCTTTCAGAGCTATGTCATATTCTTCTCGTAGTATCATATCTCCCATCTTCGTCTATGTCCACTTCCCTTTCTGTAATATTGCCTTCAAGAATGCACCCCTTGTACAGGCCCTTTATATACTCATCCACCTTTCAGCTTCCCCATCTTTGCTTAGGATTCGTTTTCCATCTGAGCTCTTTATATTCATAGAGGTGGTTCTCTTTTCTCCAAAGGGGTCTTTAAATTTTCTGTAGGCGGTATATGTCTTTTACTAGTGAAATATGCTTCTAAATCCTTACATTTGTCCATTATCCATTTTTGTTTAGCCATTTTGCACTTCCTGTCAATTTGATTTTTTAAACGCTCGTATTCCTTACACCTGCTTCATTTGATGCATTTTTATATTTTCTCCTGTCATCAATTAAATTCAGTATACCTTGCGTTATCCAAGTATTGCTAATAGACCTTGTTTTACATGCTTTAAGTTCTGCTACCTTCGCTATTTCCACTCTTAAACCTGCCTATTCGTCTCCTACTGTGTCTCTTTCCCCTCTTCTTGTCATCCGTTGCCTAATGTTGTCTCTGACACTCTCAGAAACCTCTGGTTCTTTTAACTTATCCAGCTTCCATCTCCTTAATTTCCTACCCTTTTCAAATTTCGTCAGTTATGTATAGTTCATAACCAATAAATTGTGCCCGTGGATATGTGTTCCAATTGGTAATCTAGTTCCTAAATCTGTCTTACCATTATATCATCAAACTGAAACCTTCTGATGTGTCCAGGTCTCTTCCACGTATACAGCCTTTTATAATTCTTTAACCAAGTGTTATGCTCTGTTCTTAACTCTACCAGGCGACTTCCTCTTTCATTCCTTTTCCGCAGACCATATTTACTTATTATTTTTCTCTCTTCGTTTTCCTGCTATCGAATTCCAGACCCCCATCTCTATTAAACTTTCTTCTCCCTTAGCTACCGTAATAATTTATTTTATCTCGTCATAATTTCTTTTTTCTTTTCATCATCTGCGGAGCTAGCTGGCATATGAACTTTTACTACTGTGGTGGGTATGGGCTTTGTGGCTATCTTGACTACAATAATGAGTTCACTATGCTGTTCTTAGTAGCTTACCTGCATTGCTATTTTCTTATTCATTATTAATCCTACTCCTGCATTACCCCTATCTGATTTTGGGTTTATAACCCTGCATTCACGTGACCAGAAGTCCTGCTCCTGCCACATATCTAACTTCAACCGATCCATTTCCCTTTTTAAATTCTCTAACCTAAATGCTCGATTAAGGGATCTACCATTCTACGCTCTGATTTGTAGACCCCGAGTTTTGTTTCTTCTGAATAGTCCCCGCCCGGAGATCCGAATGGGAGAACTACTTTACCTCCGGAATATTTTATCCAAGAGGACACCATTGTCATTTAACCATACAGTAGAGATTTATGTTCTCGGGAAAAAGTACTGCTGTAGTTTCCGCTTGCTTTCAGCTGTTCGCAGTACAAGCACAGAAAGGCCGTTTTGGTTGATGTTACAAGGCCAGATCACTCAGTCATCCAAACTGTTGCCCCTGCAACTACTGAAAAGGCTGCAGCCCCTCTTCAGTAATCACTCGTTTGTCTGGCCTCTCAACAGATTACCCCTCCGTTGTGATTGCATTTGTCGTACGATGTCTGTATTGCTGAGGCACTAAAGCCACCCCACCGACGGCGAAGTCCATGGTTCGAGGAAGGGGGGGGGGGGGGGGTGGTTATTGAGTATTTAGAGATGAGATGCCATTGCCCGGAAAGGTCTGGTTAAGATGTATTTACGAACAACTGCGAGAGAGGCCCGTCTTTGTAACTTACTTGGAGTTCATAACAAACAACTACCAGCACCTAGAGGGTGTCCCAAGAGGAATGGCCAATATTCAGTCATTCCAAGCAAACAAATCCAGTAAGCATCGACTCTAAAATGAATACGTTAACAGCTATGAACACCTCATTTTCCATACTGTGAAACAAATCACTTCTACTGTAAGGTCCCTGGTTTCCATATTTTTAAAGTGGTATTATGGATCAAAACAAGAAAAAAAATGTCCAGTAAATATGCATAGCCTGTCCATCTTCGCTACTGTGATACATCTCTTCCACTGAAGAAAGTTCGCATAGCTGAAAGTATGTATTTCACAGTCCATATGAAGTGGACTTTTTTCTTCTTTTGATCCATACTACCTTCTCCAAAAATATGGAAATCGAAGACCTTCAGCAGAAGAGACGTTTCACAGTATCGAAAATGATTAAGTACTCAAAGCTCTTAAGGCATGCATTTGGAACCCAAGTTAGTCAGATTCTTTTTTCTTATTTTCGTCCATACGACCACCTCTGATAGATGCCTACCCTAAAATTTTTGCATCTACAGTACCGTGCATGTACTACACTGAGAGATGTATAAGAACTATTTTCCTTTATAACTTTCGATACGGTCGTTTCCGTGTCCAGCGTCTCTAACCTCAAATTAAAACACCTTTCTTCGTCTTGCCTAAAAGTTTTATCACCATCAGTGGACCACCTTGTATAATACAAAATTATTCATCTTCCACTCTGCAGGAGAGTGTGCGCTGACATGAAACTACCTGGCAGATTAAAACTGTGTGCAGGGCCGAGAGTCGAACTCGGGATCTCTGACTTTCGCGGGCAGGTGCTCTACCGACTGTGCTATCCAACGACGAGTCACGAATCCATCCTCACAGCTTTACTTCCACCAGTAACAAGTTCCTCAGAACTCTTTTGCAGTTTGAAAGGTAGGAGACGACGTAGGGAGAGGTCCCAAAGTGGAATCTCGGTCCGCCACAGTTTTCTTCTGTCAGGTAGTTTCATAAGATGGCAGATAGTCAAGGAGAGATTCATTAGCAAGTACGTACCATCTACCCAGTAAAATGCATTGCATCTAAGAATACAATTTGTAGAGCACAGAACCAATGTTGTGTGCAAACAATGTTGACAAATGATTCTGAACTCAGTTTTCTGTCAACGGTTTGCTCTATAATGGATGCTCTGAGAATAAGCGGTCGAAGGTTTGAACAGTCGCTAAGTGCTTAAGTTATTGCTAGAAGACTGTAAGATGTTCCTATTAGAATAAAACTACTGATCTTCAACTATTACTTCCTTATTTCAAACTAAGGGTCCTTTGAAATTCTTATCCTGAAAGGTTTAGACCATAATGTGCTCAGATAATGTGAAAGTCATGAGCTTTACAGTGGAACTACAAGTGGCTCTGTTCGAGAATATCAGTGACAACTGCCTGAATAAAATGCACTGACGATCCAAAGCATAATAACCACTCGCTCAAGAGCACGTTGGTCAATCTCTGAACGCAATACATGAGCGACTCTGAGTGGCGCAGATTCAACAAGTCGTTGGTAGATCCGGAAGTGTGGCACCAGACGTCTACACACAGGTCACTCATTTACCGTAAATGTTCGTTTGTGGGTGCAGTGCTGGCGCCCGACAGAGTCCCATACGTGTTTCACAGTGTACACGTCAGGTGACTGGAGGCCGAGACATCAACTTGAGTCCAGCTGAATGCCGTCCCACAGCAAGATGATGTCCCAATTGGCCAGCGTCCGTGACACGGTAGTGTTTCGAGCACCCATCTGTTTGGAAGACGGCAAATACAAACATGACCATCGACCTTGTATAACAACCAGGTAATACGTTTCCATTGAGCTACGATCTCAATTGTTCGTTTTTATTTTAGGGCGCATAAACAAATAGGGTCATAAGCGCCCTTGTCAAAACTGTAAAACACGAAGACAAGTAAGTTAAAACGACTACACGTCAATCCCAATCGACGGAACAGAAGACAGCGGGAAACAGGGACATGGAGAAAGGTCTCTAAAATACGCCATAGAGAAACGAAGGCCCTAAACTAAAAATTAAATGGCCTTCGCCATATTGCTACGACGGATGAAAGGTAAAACGCGGTCGACAGCCAGCGCATCGTTCGCTAAAACGGCCGATAACTCACACAGCAAACACTAACAGGAACGTAAGCGGTTAAAAAGGAAATGGCGGACAGTTGAAGGATGGGCACTATGTGCAGAAAGGGGTGGGAGAGCACCATCAACACCAAATGGCGATGGCTAAAAAGACAGTGCCCAATACGCAACATCAAAATAATGATCTCGCGACGAGAGGACCGGGAGGGGGGCGTCCAAGCCTCTAGGAAATGCTTAACACTATGCCGTCAGGCGACACCACAGTGGTGTTTTGCGCGAAATAGCGGTCAACGGCCGGCGACACCACAATGGTGTTGTGAGCACAGTATCGCGCAGTGGCCGATGACAGCACTTTAGTGTCTTCTGCGTTCTGTTGGTGTTTTGTTTAGATAAGTACTTGTGCCCTTTCATCACGGCGGACGAAAGAGACAACAGGATTATTTACGATGAATGCGCGGACGTCTTGTCTGACATTCTGGACGAATTGACCGATTGGAAAGAAGACACTGGATATAAAAAAAATGGAAGTGAAACAGAAACGTAGGAAGATAGTGAAATACGTCTAAGAAGAATTCGGCGAACACAACGGTTGTCAACTGATTCGACTGAATCAGACAAAGAAGACAGTGCACACTGGTCAGACTTTGATTTACCGAGGACCAATAATAAATTTGAAGGATTCCCGGCTCCAAACATATTTCCCAAAGATGCACAGAGCGTCGAGGATATCGTAGAATTATATATTGGGAACGATCTATTTGAATATATTAGCACCGAAACCAACAAGCATTACAGTCAAAATTGCAATAGAAGGAAACTGGATTTAAAAAATGCCAAAGTTATCGACATTACGGGACCCGAACTTAGAATATGGTTTGGGCTTGCTATCCTTACGGGAACTGTCAAAAACCAAGGATAGACGATTATTGGTCAACGAGTCCGTTGACAGACATCGATATTTGGAAACAGTATGTCCAGCAACAGATTCAGACAAATATTATAATTTTTACATTTTTCCGACAGCAACAATAAACCGGATAATGCCGACCGGCTTGTCAAAGTGCAATTCGTAACTGGTGATTTTTTCCAAAAAGTTTAAAGAAACGTTTAATCGAAGTCAAATGGTTAAAATGGCTCTGAGAACTATGGGACTTAACATCTGTAATCATCTGTCCTCTAGAACTTATAATTACTTAAACCTAACTAACCTAAGGACATCACAAACATCCATGTCCGAGGCAGGATTCGAACCTGCGACCGTAGCAGCAGCGCGGTTCCGGACTGAAGCGCCTAGAACCGTTAGGCCACCGCGGCCGGTTAATCTAAGTCAAAACATTTTAATTGATGAAGGAATGATACCGTGGCGTGGACGGTTTAATTTTAAATTTTACAATCCGTCGAAAATTAGGAAATACGGTATACTCATTCGGATGTTGTGTGTACGAGATACATTTCCTCATTCATTCAAGATATATCCTGGCTCTAGACAGCCTTTGGCAAAAACAGTGATGGAACTATTGACTCCTTCTGATGGGAAGTGGCATACCTCTGCATGGATCGTTATTATAACAGTGTAGAACTTGCAGAGAACTTACTTGGAAAGAAAATTCGTGTTTGTGGAACGATACGGCAAAATAAAGGATTTCCGGAAAATTAAAGCGCGCAAAAGTCAGTATGTTCGAGGCTTATCTACGGAAAGGTGACAAGCGGTCGGCGACATACCAACTAATTCGAATTAGCGCTGCCGGCGCCAAGCGAATAAATTTGTTCAAGACGTGCGTACGGTTAAGTGTTAATAACCCGGAGCTTGTTCCCATGAAGGGAAGACCAGTGTTTATTCCAAAGTGTCACCTCTTGCTGACAGACGACAACACGGACATCATCGGACGGAATTTAACAACTAGCGGGCTGAAGTACGAGAACTGCAGCCTTGGCAGCAGCGTCGGCAGCCTCGTTTCCTATCAGATCGACGTGATCAGGGCCCACTTAAACATCACAGCGGCTTCATCAAGGGTGAGCAAATAACAGCTTTCCTGGACCAGTTGCACTAAGGGATGGATGGTATGCAGCACACAGAGGCTTTGGAGGGTATTGAGAGAGTCGGAGCAGATCACGCAATTGAAAAGCCTGTGTCGCCGGGCGTACTGCGCGGTCTCAGAAAGGGCGAAGTGCTCTGCTGTAAATAATGAGCAGTGTGCCGGAAGCCGATACAGAAATACGACGAAGGCACACCCGACGTTATGGTCAGTCCGAGAGCCATCATTGTACACAAAGGTACTATCACGAAGTTCCAAGCGAAGGTTGTGAAACTGAAGACGATAGAACGAAACTGGAGTAGTATCATTAGGAAGCGAATGAAGGCCAGGGTGAACACGAGCCGCCGCACGAAGCCAAGGTGGTGAAGGGTTCACACCCACTGGGAAATGTTCAGGGATCGTGAAGTTAAACTGTCAGAGCAAGAGCCGATAGCGAACTCCAGGAGATAACGCGCCCCATATTGGTGATCAAAGGGATCATCGAAGAAGGAGGCAAAGGATGGGTGGCCACGCGTGCTAGATAAACGCCATGCATATCTGATAAGGAGTATGTCAAAGTGGTAGAACAGCAGTAGTTCGGCAGCTTCTGCATACAGACTCAACTGGGCTACTGTAGAAGGCGTCAGTGTCCAAACGAATGCTACGTTGGTGGATAGTATTGAGACGGCGTAAGAGAGACGGACGTGCAGATGCATAAACGAAACACCCATTAGTTTCGAACGGATAAGGGACCGGGACGAACGGAGATGGTGGCACGATCTGCACCCCAGGAAGTACCATTGAGGACACACAGGAAATTGAGGGACCGCATACAGCGGAGCGGGCTGCCAGGTAAGACACGTTGAAGGACCAAGAAAGTTTCCTATCGATGAGCCCCACGAATTTCGTAGTTTCAGCGAACGGAGGGTCAACAGGCCAAAGATGTAAGGATGGTGAAAGAAACCAACCGCGGCACAAGCAATTCATTCAAACCGTGTTGTCAGTGGAAAAAGAAGGCCATTGTCGATGCTCCATGAGTAAAGACGATCGAGACAACGACGCAAGTCTGGATAACCGCAATAGATGGCAAAATCGTCAACGAAAACTTAGCCGGGGACGCCTGGCGGGAGACAGGCCATGATAGGGTTAATGGCGATAGCAAAGAGGACAAAGCTCAGGGCGGAACCCTGAGGCACACCTTTTTCCTGGATCAAGGTGTCTGACAAGGCAGAGCCCACACGTACCTTGGAAACTATGTCTCTTAAAAATCCCTGAAGGAAATGGGGCAGGCGTCCACAGAAGCCCCATGTTTAGAGAGTATGGAGGATACCAGCCCTCCAGCAGGTGTCGTAGGCTTTTTCCAATTCGTAAACACAGCCACAATCTGGGATTTCCGCAAAAAACCATGCATGACATGGGTGAACAATGTAACTAGATGGTCAACTGCTGAACGATCCTCACGAAAACCACACTGTGCTGTGGACAGAAAATTGCGAGACTCGAGCCACCGTTCCATCACCCTGCTGGTGAGAGAAATGGGGCGGTATATAGAAGGAAGGTATTTTTACTTACCGGACTTTGGTATCGATATGACTGGCTTCACGCCAGCATATCCAATCTCAATGACCCATTCCCACGCCTATTATAACTGACAATTTCGCTGAATCAACATGGAAACAGATCGCCTGCTGCGGGGTCCCATGTTCAACACCGAATAAACTTGTAGCTGGGATTCACTGTCATAAAATTTTTTTGAAGTACATCATCTTTACGCCAGTGACTGTTATAAATTTTTATTACACTACTGCAATTTCAGCCTTAGGCCAGTATCAAGTGCTGACATTGTAGCTTTAAGCCATGTCAACGTAATGTAAACTGACACATTTGTATGTCATTATCAATAATGTTAAATACATTCGTAACGTCGTTACACAGTGCGAGCACACGTTGTAAGTAGGCTGTGTGGTTTTTTTATTGGTAACGCCACGTAGCGCTCTGTATGAAGATCATTGGCTGTGCTGTGTGCAGTCTGTGGCTGGTTTGCATTGTTGTCTGCCATTGTAGTGTTGTGCAGTTGGCTGTTAGCGGCTCGTAGCGTTGCGCAGTTGGAGGTGAGCCGCCAGCAGTGGTGGATGTGGGGTGAGAGATGGCGGAGTTTTGAAATTTTTGTAAGACTGGATGTCATGAACTACTATATACATTATGAGGTAAATACATTGTTTGTTCTGTATCAAAATATTTCATTTGCTAGCTATGCCTATCAGTAGTTAGTGCCCTCAGTCGTTTGAATCTTTTATTTAGCTGGCAGTAGTGGCGCTCGCTGTATTGCACTAGTTTGAGTAACGAAGATTTTTTGTGAGGTAAGTGATTTGTGAAACGTATAGGTTAATTTAGTCAGGGCCATTCTTTTGTAGGAATTATTGAAAGTCAGATTGCGTTGCGCAAAAAAAATATTGTGTGTCAGTTTAAGCACAGTCATGTATAATTGTTCTAAGGGGAGGTTTCACATGTCGACCCTTAGCCGAGGATACCTCACTGGAATCTTCTGATTTTTCTTCTTGTAGTTTGTGTAATTAGTGTAGCTTTTGTTTATTGCTAGCGGGTAACTGTAGAGAGAATTTCCTTTATAGTTGTTTTAGTTTTTCATTCTTGTACAGTAAAACAGCTGTGGCATGCATCTAGATTTTCACAAAGTATTTCGCAGCTGCGCTTGCAATCAACAAGATATTTTCAATGTTATGTTAATGTGTTTTCTTATTTTGCTCTTCAAATTGTGTTTTTCTGTGTTGTCATGTGAAATATTGTGACAGTAATGGCGTTTGAAAAACGTAATACTAGGCTCCAAAGTAAACTGAGAAATGACAGTGAAGACGAAAGCAGTGTGTTATCGCCACCGTGTAATGAGTTAACTAATGTTCAAAGTGGTAATTTGGTAATTGTGCATAGGGAAATGGAGCGGGCTGCAAATAATGGTGTAGGCAGTGAAACAATTAGTGAACGGGGAAGCATTATCGATCGATCGGTCGCAAACAGATTGCCTCAGGAATCCGAAATGACAGGACACAATCTTGCTGTAGTCAGGTTTTGCGTCGTCACCGTTTTCTCAAATAAGTCAAGACGCATTTTCCGCTTTTCAAACTGTGAATATTGCCGGTTCAAATGAATTGCCGAATAGCGCTGAGGAACATGTTTCAGACACCATTGTATTGTTATTACAATTAATGCAACAAATGGGACAAAAGCTTCAAAAGTTAGACACAATGGAACAAAATCAGAGACAAACGCAGCAAAAGCTTCGAAAGTTAGACACCACACTTGAACAAACACGTGAAGATTTAACTGCTGAGTTACATAACATTGAATCGAAATGTCAAAAAGTCTGTAATGACGTAAAAACACAGATTTGTGAGCATTTTCAACTTATTTTTTCGCGGCATGAAAATGTATTACAGAATCACGAAGCAGCCATAAAAGATCTGCAAACTAGTGTTCATGAAAATGAGACCTTGCAAGCAAAAATTGACTCCGTTGCAACTACCGATTCGGTTACGCAACTTGCAAAAACTCAAGAAAACTTAAAGGACACAATAGATACTCTGAAAATTGGTTCAGAAAGACACATGGAGGAAATTAGTTCATTATCAGAGAAAGTAGTTGAACTTTCGGATCAACTAAATAATTTATCTACGAAGGTAGATGACAATCTGAATGACACAAAACCGGTAGTCTTTAATGACACAGAAGAGTGCGAACAAATTAGGAAATTCAAACAAAATCAGAATCAAATTAATACACAACACCAAAGAGAAATCCGGGAAGTACAAGATCAGCTGACACAGGTAATACAAAAATTACGTATTTAAGAGGACACTCGCGCTCCAATACGGGAAGAGGGACATAGAAATACGGAACAGCCCAAAATAATAACACAGGGCACTTCGGAAATTATGAAAGAAATTGGCAAGGTACACCGAATTTTGAGATGGAACCGCCGAAACGACGTAACACTGAGACATGCGACTCGGCGACATGATGATTTTAACTATAAGCTGTTCATTACTACACGTAAATTCAAAACATTTAAGAATTCTGGCAACGACATTCATCCACGAGCATGGCTTCATCAATTCTCTCATTGTTTTCCTCCCAACTGGTCATTAGAACACAGATTAGAATTTATGTGTGGCTACTTAGAGAATGAACCAGCTGTAAGAATGCGATCGGTCATTCACGATTGCCACAGTGAAGGAGAATTTTACCATGCCTTCCTCTCAGCATATTGGTCTCAAGCCACACAAGACCGAGTAAAACATTGCATCATAATGATGAAACATTTCGAACAATTTGAATTTTCCAGTCTTGTGAAATATTTTGAAGATATGTTGCACAAGAATCAGTAGCTGTCAAACCTATACAGCCCCTCACAAGTCATCCGCATTTGCTTAATCAAATTACCTGAACATTTACGGCATATTATTTTGGCAGGACGTTGCACAGACGACATTGAAGCTTTTCAGGGACTCTTACAAGAATTAGAAATTGACACGGACAGTCGCGGGATGCGAAAACAGAAAAACAATCACTACAGGTCACATTTGTCGCAACTCCGCGATGAAAGAAACAATAACTGGACACGACAAGGCTATTCTCACAACACAAATCGTGACCAAAACAGACACCACCCATATGACAACCACTGGCAGAGTAATAGTTACAGAGAAAGAATGCATTTCCGTAGTAATGAATATTACACAGACAATCAGAGAAACAGACAATATGGCAAGCAGAACTATTATTATCACGGGAAACAGAATAATTTAAGACGCAACGGTCCACCGTGCAGTGATAATTCAGGGAGAAATTCTTCACCACTTAACCGACAAGAAAAACTACAGGAACTACCGTCATAACGACAGACGATATAATCGTAACGACAGACCCGAATTGCATCAGAACTGGCGAGATTCAAACAGAGCAGGGCACTCTCGACAAAGTGAATTTGTAGACGTTAGGTCTCCTAATCCTAATGACAAGCGCCAACAAAGAAACAGACAATGACTCACACCGGCAGGCAACCACGTGCGCCGGCTGGGCGTGAGAAAAATAACATAAGCTAACCTTGAGAAAAATTCCAGTGTTCCTTACCGACGTAACCACATGATAATTACGTTGAAAGAAACTCTGCGTACTAGGACGAGTAAAAGATTGCTCCACATTTCACATGTAAAACCGCTTCTTGAATGATAATCTGCTTTTTAACTTAGTCTTTGCCATAAAATTTTTCACTTCACGCTACTAGAACAATTTGTCACACAGTGTGTGTTAACATGTAACAATGTTTTGAAGTTAACTATCCAGTCTAGAACCTAGGGAACATATTTAGACAGTAATTACGAATGCATTGTTATAGTGAACAGACGACACAGTGTTATTGTGTTTGTACATTCTTGCTTGTTAGTTGCACCATTACGTAACGACTATCAGGCTTACATACTTAGGACACATACTGGTACTGCTAATGAGATTTTAATGCAACACTTTGGTTTACTTGAAGATACATTCTGGATTTAAAGTACTTTCTGTGAGATACCAGATGACACAGTGGTTAGTTTATGTGACAACTACACGATTTTATCACGACGCTACTAATGAGTGACAATTTACAATGTTGCTTTTGCGGTGTATCTGTTTTATATCTGCACAGTTTTTCTGAATTATTCTGGAAAGTAAAACATGTTTTAGTAGTAACTTTTGTGGTATAGCTACAATGAGACAGCATTTTCCGTAGCACAACAATACGTTACAGCACAGTACTTTCTTCATCAGAGCAATAGGAGTAATAACTAAGATATCTATACGCAAAGCATTTCACTTTTGTTTATCATGAGGTAAGTACATTGACCTCTTTAGAACTTAGCTTTCGGAGGACGATAACTACGACACTTCCACGGAGATTATCTTACAACATGACGCACAGTTTAGCGCTACAGTACACGTATTTGAGTGATTAATTTTGTAATTAAAACATTTATTTTTAAAGATTTTTGAACTACAATGATATAAAGGTTTTCCCTGATACATTTCATTCCATTGCTATAATCTTTCACACCTGAGAGTATAATTACATTAATCCTCAGGGGGGTACACGCTTACTTTGTGTACCATGTATTTGGCAAGCACAAGGAGCCCTAACTAATATGGATTTGCTTATACAACTTTACACATCGGTACCATATTTCTCTAACACATAATTACACAGCTAACTGATCATTTAACTGAGACAAACATTTTTTTTTACTACGTCAGTGACACATGTTTATGCAATTACACAGTTGGATAACTTCACACTTATAAAATTGAATTTTGTTTGTACTTTGTGAAATGTTCATATTTTTTCGGAACCATGGTGATACTATGAGAGCTTTGAATGACGTATTTGGTATGATATCATTATTTTTAAAGCGTGTTTGAGGTAAATGACACTATTAAAATGAGCAGAAATTTTTTTTAGGTTTTGAAATTATTCGAGGAAGCTACAACGTTTTTGGAAATTGACTGAGATGTTATATTATTACGACGACGATGTGTATTACGCTGTTGCGGTATATTTATGATCAAGAAGCTGATGCTATATGAGGAATTTGATTATGCTGTGTGTTTATTATGATGAAATACTGAAGAAGTGTCTACGAATATGTATATGTGTAATAAAGCAAGGAATAGCGAGTAGTGGTTAGGGACTCTGGTTTGTGAAAAAGGATGTTGGAAACCGAGAATCGTACTTTAAGAGTTATGAAATGTGTGTATATGCGTGAATGCATCACTATGCTGGCGAAAATTTTTTGGACACTTATATTTACAGGATTTTGTTTCTACAGATTTGAAACGCAAATTCTCGACCTGTGAAATTTTTATATGTGACTGTCACTGTAGTGCATACTGGTGTCGTAAATATTTCGGTAAGAAAGTTAAGTGACCACCTGCACGTAATGCGTCGTGGACACCCAGCTGCGCGACAGTCGCCGTGGAAAAAGCATTAGTGTGTGCCTTTCAGAGGCACAGGTGGAGAAAAAAAAGAGGCCATTATCCTCGTTATTGACATTCCTTTGTAGAAAGCGTCGCAAATACGACAGGCTCACACTTGAAAACATATGATTATACTGTGAAGTTCTTAGTTTATGATATTTTCTAAAATGCCTACTGAAACGATGAGAAACATTTCACGGCTGTTGTCTTGCTAGTTGAGAGAAATGCCATATGGCTTGCTTTATGTATTTATTTACTCATTTTGTTTAATATCTAGTTTCTAGCTGCACTGCAGCATTGGTTAAAATAAAATTTAATAGATGTACTAATATAGTTACGTATTTTATGCCTACAGACCCAGTCAATAATAAATTTATGATCTACTTCCAAGAAAAGGAGGGCACATAAATAGACATTTCTCTTCACAAGAATTGCATAAATAATTTATTTACGATTTGGTAACTTTTCTGCTAGTGTAAGTTCTCGTGATGCATCACCCTAGTGTTAAGATGTGACATAGGTATTAAACATGGTCATTTTTACTGTAATATTTTTTCTGCTTGAGCTGTGTCATGTTTATATATAAGTCATTGCATTTGCTGCTGCTTGCTTTGCCAATTTCCATTTTTTGTCATTACTGTTTGTGTTAATTGTTTTGTGCTGCTGCATTGCCTCGTCCCTTAGTTTAGCATCTGAGCTGAGTAGATTTAAGTTAGCTTAAGAGGAGGTAGACTATATAAGAGAATGAGTTGCGATGAATTGGAAGAAATTCATTGAGAAGTTATATGAAAAAACTACAGAAAGCAAGTATAGGTAAGATTTTCTTGGAAAATAAATAATGAGGTAAGAAATATGTGACCATATAAATACAGAAGGCATGCTTGGATATGACTTCTTTTGTGGAAACAAATGTTGAAATAAGACGAAAGAGCTATGGAATGAAGTTTTGGGTTGGACTGCAGTACCAAATGTTACACTGAATACAAACCCTGTCCTGTATTTTTGTGTTATTATACTATATGAATTTGTGTTATTCCTGTCTGTATGTGTTTAGCTAATAAGATTTAAACTGTAGAATTTTTCTGATAATATGTTATTTACCTTGTAAAGATGCTTTGATATTATTTATTCTGTTTTATTTTAATACTCATGTGCGAAGTTGATGTTTCAAAAGCTATTCTGATCTTTTATGTATTTACTTATATCACAATTCCTGCAACACTGATGTAAATGTTTATTTCTATTCTTTTGTAAAGCCTGTATTACTGCAAATGTTG
Source organism: Schistocerca gregaria (assembly GCF_023897955.1). Classification (NCBI taxonomy): domain Eukaryota; kingdom Metazoa; phylum Arthropoda; class Insecta; order Orthoptera; family Acrididae; genus Schistocerca; species Schistocerca gregaria. Next base: position 359,501,264 of record NC_064922.1, read on the forward strand.
TCTGTACTATTATGTTCTTTAATGATATATTTTGTACCTTTGTAATTGTATTCTTATGTTGTACATTTATAACTGTATAGGCACCAGTTTTTCAAATTAAGTTTCATTTCACTGCACACATTTCTGTTGGTCTTAGTATATGGACAATATGTGAGAAGCGGGGACTGGTAGTGTTTGCACATGTGTTAATAATTCAGCAAGGGACTGGATAACAGCATTTCTGGTTCTAAGGACATTTAAAAAAAAAAGTGAGTGCACAAGTGGTGGTTCATGGACTTGCTATATTCTCCACAAGACTCTTCGATGATTGTGCACCTGCACAGTCGCAATAGATGGCTGCTGGACGTTTCTACAAGGAATACAGTGGGTCTGCATCTTTGATGATCAACTAATACCACTATTTCTACAAGGACTGCACCTCTGGTGGCCCACCAATACCGTAATCTGTACCAGGACTACAGTGGGTCTAATCTGTGATGACCTAACTACCAATATTCTTCAAAACTTCGACTGATTCTGCGGTGGGTTTGCTCTGTTGTGGCCCATTACCTGTCTGCATGTCAAGAGTCAGCACTGACTTTCCGTTGGAAGGACAACACTACTTCAAGACTGCATGGAAATCCACTACTTCCGTGTGCATTTTCTTTCACCACTCAACCTTTGAGATAAACACTGCTATTTTACTGTGATGAACGATCAGGGCTGTCTTTATGGACTGTGAGAAAATTTTAGCTTTTGACCAACATTGTATCAATAAGAGTGTGCATTTGATTTCTTTGTTGCTGTAATTGTGGAAAAAGTTTAACAAATATGTATTGGCCAGTGCCCAAAACAATTTGTAAAATTTTTTATGGTAGCATGGGGGCTATGTAAGTAGGCTGTGTGGTTTTTTTTATTGGTAACGCCACGTAGCGCTCTGTATGAAGATCATTGGCTGTGCTGTGTGCAGTTGGCTGTTAGCGGCTCTTAGCGTTGCGCAGTTGGAGGTGAACCGCCAGCAGTGGTGGATGTGGGGAGAGAGATGGCGGAGTTTTGAAATTTTTGTAAGACTGGATGTCATGAACTGCTATATACATTATGATTTTTGAACACTATTGAGGTTAAACACATTGTTTGTTCTGTATCAAAATCTTTCATTTGCTAGCTATGCCTATCAGTGGTTAGTGCCCTCAGTAGTTTGAATCTTTTATTTAGCTGGCAGTAGTGGCGCTCGCTGTATTGCAGTAGTTTGAGTAACTAAAATTTTTTGTGTGGTAAGTGATTTGTGAAACGTATAGGTTAATTTAGTCAGGGCAATTCTCTTGTAGGAATGATTGAAGGTCAGATTGCGTTGCGCTGAAAAAATATTGTGTGTCAGTTTAAGCACAGTAATGTATAATTGTTCTAAGGGGACGTTTCAACGTATTCAAACATCCTAAAACAACAATCTGTAAGTGCGCATGTTAACGAACATGTGCACTTACAGAGTATGCATATTTACCAATTTGCAGCCCGTGACGTCGCTAAAACGATTCCCCATTTGCCTGTTTTCCGTTTTTATAATTTCCTTACATACGGAAGCATTCAGTCTCGCTGTTGGCAGTGATCACAGTGTTATGAAACATCAGCATGCACACCCGCACACGTTTTCAGACATGTCACCTACATTTCACAGTTTGCTTGATTTCTTAACATCCCACGTCTATAGCCAAAAGTCACGAACATGAAATGAGTTGCATGCTCTATTTTGAAATCCTTGCCACACATAAGAGAAGAAAGTTGATACTTATTCTTACTAAAAATAAAGCAGCCATTTCCAAGATCTGCAAAATACCTCAAAGTGATAGTTCTGGTCACGCGTTGTGATGGAAAATTGAAAGTAAAGTACAATGTATGTGTTAATTTCCTATTCTCCCAGCAGTTTGTTTTCTGAACAGTTGAAAACAGCTGCATATCAAAAAAGTTAGAGGAAAGAATGAGATATCTCATACTATCTGCACGACCTATCGAATCTCTGAAAGCAGGGAATTCATCTTCCCTGCGACGAGCTTTATGTTGCAGCAAGTATGTGAGTAGCATAGCTGTTATTCGTGTGCGCTACAGATTGTCTGCTGTATTTCTTCGTAAAATAAGTACAATGGAAATGTGATACGTTCCTTGAGGAGAAAGGTCGGTAATGATGTTCGTAAGTTCTGTAAAGAATAGAAACAGAGACCTTACTATTTCTTTACAAAAACTTGTGGAATGAACAGCTCAGATTACGTTAAGACATCCCAAGAGCGATGTATTCCAACTTTCGCAGATGTACACATTGCTGCACCTTGGGCAATCCACATCACACAATTGGAGAAAATAAGATTCGCATCCTTGCTGCCGACGAAGTAAATATATCGTCATTGCGGTAACCGTATCTCGTTAGAAGAAGTGCTTTTCTGAAACTAGTAAGGCGTGGAGCTTATATCCACTTTTACCCTCTTCTACTTTTACCTACTTAACACTGCGATTAAAATTCAATCGATTGGATATGGAACATAATGTGTGAGCAGAAATATCGACATACATTCATTTTGAACTATGAACCGGAAAAAGATGAAAGAACGAAAGGAGAAAATTAGTCTCCTCTTAAAAGAAACCAGCTTTGCATTTGTCTTAACTGATTTGGGGATTCTATGGACAGACTAAATCTGCATAGATGGACAGGGCTTGGTACATCGACTTCCCGAATGCGAATACAGCGTCTTACTCGTATCATTTTGCCACCATGCTCAATGAGTAACTTGAACGCACTGCCCCCCCCCCCCCCCTCCCATAAAAGAAAAAGAAAAAAGAAGAAGTAGACTAGTAACTGGGAGACAGAGCGAAAGCGTGTGGAGAAACATACTGGAAAGTAGCGTTGACCTCATGCTGCTTTAGAGGAACAGGAACATAAGGCTGTCGATGTTTCTTAAGGCCGTTTTCCATCTATCTCGGCGAATGTGGGCTAGTTCCCCGTATTCCGCCTCAATTACACTATGTCGGCGATTGCTGCGCAAACACCGTTTCCACGTACGCGTATACCATAATTATTCTAACACGCAAACATTTGGGATTACACTCGTTTGGTATGAGACATTCCCTGGGGGATCCACTGGGGGCCGAACCGCACAATAACCCTGGGTTCGGTGTGGGGCGGCAGTGGGGTGGGTGGACTGCTGTGGCCTGTTGTGGTGATGTGAACCACTGAGGGCTATGGGGAGACGAAGCCTCTCCGTCGTTTCGAGGTCCTTGATTTAATACATAAATACATAAATACATACATACATACGTACATGCGAGTGCAAGAGACACAAAATTTCATTGCTTCTGGCTGTGTGCTTAGATCGATATCACTTCATTAAACGTTATTTATTTGTGATGCCGCTTTTTGTACTAATTATGTGAATTATGAATGTATTCAGGAATTGGAGATAAACGGTACTGATTTATATTATATTGTACTGACTGATAATGAACATTTGGTGGTATTTCTAACAATTATTGCAGGAGACTGGAATTACGTATCAGTTATTTGATAAAATTAAACGAGGTGGATCTCACACATTTACATACATTTCGGAAGTTCTCCGCTATTGGTAAATCATTGGCTCGATTTGACGAATCGTGGAATGGTTCTAAGACTGTGCGATCGTGTTTACATTTTGGGCACAGTCCGCTTGAACTTAAGTCATAGATGGGTTAAAAAGCAGATAATACGCAACTGTACATTTACTCATTGTCACTAGCATTCTTGGACGGTGTCACATCTTCATTAGCAGTGGCTCTATTTCTTTCTCAACGATCTCCAGCACCCCCTCCGCCCAGTGGTAAATTTAGGGCAGTCAAGAAAGCGATATTTTCTCACTGCAGGATGCAGCCTTGTCCGTGCACGTTTCTTCCCTCCATACGTCTAATGATTCACATTTTATGCCTTTTCTTGAATTTCTTCACTTTTTCATCTTGTGAAAAATGCAATTGAAATCATCCAACAAGATTGCAAATTATTTACTAATGGCGAATGGGGTCGCGCAGATACCCATATAAAGGCGCACATTATTTGAAAGATTTCAGTGAAAGATTGATGCTAGCAATGGTACAATTCTTAAATCATCGTCAGGTATAAAGCCCAAAATAAAAATCATCCAGTAGTTGAACCTAATTATGCTTAAACAAAGTGAATGGTATGTACTAACCACTGAGTGAACACATGAATATTCGTAACTATCAAATAAACCAAAAATCTTAATTTTAGTTAATGGATGTATTGGAACTATGAGTTAGTATTTACGGAAGAATTACCTATCGCACATTCTAAGGTATCGCAAAAGACGAGCTCCTGTGGTTGTTCCGCTTTAATAGATGACATAATATGCAATCTCCGTTAGTTAAATGAAAAATATTTCCCTGCAACAGCTCGAATGCCCTTACTATTTGACTGTGGTATCTATGGGCAATCTGATTTACCGAGTTTAAGCACCACATTTTAGACGCTCACGAAACTCCATCCCAATCTCTCTCTCTTTTTTGTAAAGACGACGGAACGCGCCTAAATTACAAGCGCAAGAAAATTTGAATATACAAGACATGGAAGTCGCCGAAACCGTTGCTTCGAATGTAAAAGGTCGCCAGCCTAATTAAGCAACGAAAGGAAAGTAGTAAAGAACAGAGAGCTATTTAACGTACGTACTGCAATTGGGTGGCACTATAAATCCAAACTGTAAATAAATTTAGTATTAGACTACGTGGTAACTGAAACGTGGACAAATGACTGAAATACACAACCAAGCCTTTAGGTAGGCAACGTGCAGCGGGGGTTGTGCAGCATAAACCTTGAACCATGTTCGCCGTTTGCTAACATACATGACTATCCGAACCTAAACCTTAAGCACTTTCGTGTAGCAAAATTCAGCCGCTATTTTTAAGGATTTTTTTTTTTTGTAAAACCGAGACTGAACCTGTGCAAGAATCTCGAACGTTTTAATTGGTAGTTTTCAATGTATAACAAAAATTGCCAACAATGGAAATTAATTTGTGTCTATAAATGAAACGGATAGTCGATAAGTAATAAGTAAATAATTTTTGTTAAGCCCCATTGTGTTATAGAGCACCGCGAAGTCAATAGAAAAAAAGTAACATCGATCGTGCCCAACGGAACCTAAAAAGACCTCCAGTCCTTTCAAAATGCATGTAAGATGTATCAGATATACGGTCCAATCACATTAATGTGACCACCGCATATATTTGACGCCGACGTGAAATAGCAACTCACAAGCAAGTGGCAATACTAGCAGTTGAGGGTAAATAAAGCACGTTGGGGGGTGACGGGGGGTGACGGGGGGTGACGGGGGGTGACGGGGGGTGACGGGGGGTGACGGGGGGTGACGGGGGGTGACGGGGGGTGACGGGGGGTGACGGGGGGTGACGGGGGGTGACGGGGGGTGACGGGGGGTGACGGGGGGTGACGGGGGGTGACGGGGGGTGACGGGGGGTGACGGGGGGTGACGGGGGGTGACGGGGGGTGACGGGGGGTGACGGGGGGTGACGGGGGGTGACGGGGGTGAGGCGGGGTGAGGCGGGGTGAGGCGGGGTGAGGCGGGGTGAGGCGGGGTGAGGCGGGGTGAGGCGGGGTGAGGGGGGGGTGAGGCGGGGTGAGGGGGGGGTGAGGCGGGGTGAGGGGGGGGTGAGGGGGGGTGAGGGGGGGTGAGGGGGGGTGAGGGGGGGTGAGGGGGGGTGAGGGGGGGTGAGGGGGGGTGAGGGGGGGTGAGGGGGGGTGGTGAGGGAGGTGAAGGGTGGGTGAGGGGGGGACGCAGAAAACACTACAGTCGTCGTTATGCGGTAAAGGAGCGATTGATATGATGTCCGAAAGGGCACAGACATTGGCTATAGGACCATGGGTGGAAGTATTTCCGAAACGGCTAAAATTGTAAACGGTTTTCATGGAAAGGAGGTTAAAGTACAGTGTGCATGTAAAATGGTGCTATTGACATTGGCTATAGGACCATGGGTGGAAGTATTTCCGAAACGGCTAAAATTGTAAACGGTTTTCATGGAAAGGAGGTTAAAGTACAGTGTGCATGTAAAATGGTGCTATTGAAAACCGGCGCATCGCTAGCGTGGTGCACTACGGGCCATAGATGACAGGGGTGAACGACGGCTCCGGAGATGTGTATGGGCGAATAGACGTGCAACCGTTGACCAGCTGACCACCGAGATGGACCAAGGGGCTACTGACAGTGTCTCCTCAACGAATGTTCAGCGACAGCTGTTGCGTATGGGCCTCGACGGCGGGCGCCTGTTTCGTGCATGCATACTGACTGTTGTTCTTCAGCGACGAAGGCTGGAATTTCTAGACCAGTAGCAACTGGCTACAGGTGGCCTTTTAAGATGAATCACATGTGTTCCATCGGGCAGATGGCCATTTGCGTGTACGGCACTGGAATAATCGTCGGAGGGGTCCAGGCCGGAGTAGGGAGCGTTATGGTCTGAGAAATGGTTTCCTGGCGTTCCCTGAGTGATCTCGTCATTCTGGAAGCCCACTAAGCAACTATCCTTGGGGACCACGTCCACCACTACAATACAATTAGTTGATCCTCGGCACCTGCAGGACAATGCAACAAGTCACACAGCTCGCGGAGTACGTGCGTGGTTCAAACAGCACTTGGATGAGTTTACCCTACTTCCCTGGGGACCAAACGTCCCGGATTGAAACCCAATCAAGAATTTGTGGGACCACCTCAATCGAAGTATTCGTGCCGTGCATCCTCAACTCGGAAACCTACTGCAGCTGGCCACATCCCTGTCACTACCTTCCAGCACCTCTCTGGCACTCTTCTAGAACGTCTCACAGTGGTCAGAGCAGCAAAAGGTGTTTATTCAAGGCTTTTGAGTGTTGGTTCCAATGTGAATGACACAGTAAATTCGAGACTGTGACACAGTTTCTCTCTTTCTTGTGTATTCTTTCTTCTTAGTTAATTATAAAATTTACATGCGGCAGTATGTTATAAAATGTCCTGCATGAAAGACAATATTTGTTTGTAAACATTTTATTAATATTGGGGGAGAGAGGGAGATGCGAGACCTATTAGCTACAGCAAAGATTTATTTGATGGATGAGGAAAACCAGTCAGCCACATGAGAGCATTTTATATTGCATTGGTGACAAGTAAACTTCATGCCGCTCGGGACTCAAAACCAGATTCTCCCCCCCCCCCCCCCCCCTCTTGCGATTATGCGAGCGTTAAGCACCGGCTACTCTGCTATCCGAGCAAACTTCCTCTTGCCCCCCTCCCTCCCTATGGCCATTTTCCTGATCGCTCACAGCGTCTCGAATGATTCTCGCAAGAGGTCGGGTCTAATGTGCATCCACACTGAAGATATCATGAACTGCCATCAACGATTAGATGTTACTGTGTATGTGTAATGTGTGTACTTTTGAACAGTTTTAATGTGCGACAAGTTGGGAATTAAAGTCGGACGTCAAGTGTGCTCATATGGCCGAAGTGGTTCGCGCGACCGCTCACATAAAAGCGGGAAATCCGGATTAGAGTCCCGACTGAAACAAAATTTCACTTGTCGCCGTTGAATTCTTTCAATGCCTTCTTATGGTTGTCGTCGGTAATTTCTCTTTCATCATCTGTTTATACGGCGGCAGAATTATCACACGTCACACATATAAATCGCAAAAAAACTAATGTTGTGCAAAGTGGCAGTGTTCGGCAATGATTGTGAATGTCAGTGGTGTGTGCCCAGAGGAGATGTGACTCCACGTTGTTAAAAGTGGCAAAATACAGATGGTGTGGCGGGGTAGCTGTTAAACGCTATGAATTGTCAGCGACTAAATTGCACTGGAGACTCATGATGTAATTACGTTTGTGGTGAAATACTGAAACAGTGACAAAGAATTAACTGTTGCACTGATGCGAAATCAATAAGCAACAACATAAACGGAGAATGTAATACTATTAAAGAAATTATACGCAAGCAGGCGCTTAGGCATTAGAAACGACGAAAAAGAAATGTTGTAGAAGGGGATTAACGACTGTACTAACAGACTAATAAAAGCCAAAAAGGAGGCTTACCTGAAAACCTTGTCATTGCCTCGTAACATGTCGGGATGTTTTGATGATATGGTTAGCATTGCTGACTCTCGATCTTGGCGGCTCTGAGTTCGATTTTCAATTGCGTCGACGATTTCCTTCTCTCAGGTGCGTCCTACATTTGAGCTGGATAATGCACGGCCCCATGTTGCCGGTCCTGTACAGGCCTTTCTGGATACAGAAAATGTCCGACTGCTGCCCTGGCCAGTACATTCTCCAGACCTCTCACCAACAGATAGCGTCTTGTCAATGGTGGCAAAGCAACTGCCTCGTCACAATACGCCAGTCACTACTCTTGATGAACTGTGATATCGTGTTGAAGCTACATTGGCAGCTGTACCTGTACACGCCATCCAAGCTCTGTTTGACTCAATGCCCAGGCGTATCAAGGCTGTTATTACGGCCAGAGGTGGTTGTTCTTGGTACTGATTTCTCAGGATGTATGCACCCAAATTGCGTGAAAATGTAATCACATGTCAGTTCTAGTATAATATATGTGACCAATGAATACCCGTTTATCATTTGCATTTCTTCTTGATGTAGCAATTTTAATGGCCAGTGGTGTATTATGAAGCAGCTCTTGTGTAACCAAGAACGATATATAATTTCCTGGTAGATTAAAACCGAGTTCGAGTACCGGTCTGCCTCGCAGTTTTGATCTGCCATGAAGTTTCATATCAACGCACAATCCACTCCAAAGTGAAAATTAATTCTGGGAAGAACGAATAATTTCACAATTAAATATAATATCCGAAAACACCCTGAAGGCACAGACCAATTTTGGGAAGAACTCGAGGACACTATCGGCAAGACAGCGGAGCGGAATACAGTCATACTATTGGGTGATTTTAACGCCCAGTTAGGGAAAGAGCGTAAGTATAAATATGTAGTGGGGAATACCCAGCTCACATGCGCACAAGCAGAAATGGAGAACGACTTGTGGGACTGTGTAAAGCATTTAACCTAGTAATGAAATCAACGGCCTTCAAGCATCTACCAAGAAGACAGAAGGCATCGACTTCATCCAATAAACTCCTAGGACAGTTTCAAATAGATCATGTGGCCATTTCAAGAAAGTCCTGTAGAGAAGCCCAGGATGTGAGAGTGTTAAGACGGGCGAACCTGGACTCAGAAAACTAACTCTCAAAAATCTAGTTCCGGTTTCTACCTAGGAATACAAGGAAGTCTCTAACTCCCAAACTTATCAAGTTTGACTTGGAAAAACTGAAAACCTGCAATATGTTTACAGAGAGAATGCAAACACTACATCATGAATGCAACAACTGGGACCAAGTAAGGGACAAATTGGTCAAAGCCGCAACAGAAGTCGCCTCAGTAAAGAAATAGAAGAGTGGTGGACAAGTACCTGCGACAAAGCGATAGCAAAGAGACAAGCAGCTTGGCTAAAATGGATTTCACAGAAGTCCGAAACAAATAAGTAGTTCATAGAACAGCGCGGGCTAACTGCCAAAACATCCTGCAGGTTAAGTGTCAGTACACTCAGGACCAATAGACTCAATTAGCTGAAGATTTCAAGAACAGTAACACTGAAAACTTTTACCGAACTTTCAAGCGAAACATTAGAAGCTATGCACCACCCAGCTTACACTTCAGAGGAAAAATGGTTCAAATAGCTCTGAGCACTACGGGACTAAACTACTGTGGTCATCAGTCCCCTAGAACTTAGAACTACTTAAACCTAACTAACCTAAGGACATCACACACATCCATGCCCGAGGCAGGATTCGAACCTGCGACCGTAGCAGTCGCGCGGTTCCGGACTGCGCGCTTAGCACCGCTAGACCACCGCGGCCGGCACATTTCAGAGGACCAGATGGAAAAACAGCCTGTAATGACAAAGACAACTGCCGCATACCGGCCAAATATTTTGAGAATCTCCTCAACTGTGAGTCTCCTAAAACCTACTTTATCTATCAAGACAGTTCCAGACAACCAAACTCTACCCTTCCAACAGAATAAGTGAAATACATCATTCTGTCCCTGAAGAATAACAAAGCACCAGGAGAAGACGCTATAGTTGCAGATCTGTGGCAGCAGGCTTGAGACAAAGCAATCAGCAAGTTGGCCGAGATCCTACGGAACATTTGGGATACTGAGAAGTTACCAGATGACTGGACGTCTGCTCTGATCCAGCCCTTACACAAGAAGGGTGAATTGACTGAAAACAGTTATAGAGGGATCTCATTGATACCAGTCACCTATATTATATAAGGCATTATTGAGCGGAACCGAACCTCAATTGGACCCAAAACTTGGAGATTATCAGGGTGGTTTTAGAAAAGAACGTTCTTGTGCTGAATAGATCCTTAACTTGAAGTCAGAATTAAACTAGCGAATAAACAGTCTGTTGTTATTTTCGTTGACTTCAAGAAAGCATACGATTCAATCGACAGACATACTCTTATGAGAATTTTGCAGGAAATGGGCCTGGACCAGAAAACCCACAGTCTTATCCAAAAGACCCCGAGTAACACTAGATCACGAGTAAAGTTCGGGGGAACACTTTCAGAAAGCTTTGAGATGAAGATAGGAGTTAGACAGTCAGATGGACTTTCACCTCTTCAACTGCGTACTGGACAGGGTGATCAGAGAGTGGCGAAAAGAAGTGGATATACAAAATATACCAAGCGGTATTTATCTGGGACACAAACGGAAGGGACTAGTCGCAGACTGTTTAGCTTCCGCAGATGATCTGGCACTTATAGCAAGCTCAGTGGAAGTAGCAGTAAAGGAGCTCAATATGTTCAAACTCCACGCTGCCAAGGTAGGACTTCAGTCGTCACTAGACAAAATACCTCACCAATATCAGTGATCCAGTGAGCTACAGCTGGAATAAGGTCAAATTTGAGAAAGGTGACAGATTGAAGTATCTAGGAGAATGGTTGGAACCTAATCTACTAGAAGGAACAGCATTAACAACTCGGATTAATAAGTTACAATTAGCATATCGATTAACCAAGAACATTTATAATAAGAAATACCTATCTCGCAGTTCCAAAGTAAAACACTAACAAACAGTTATCCGCCCTGAAGCCCTACACGCCTCAGAATGCTTCAATCTGAACAGGAAAGACTTGACAGTCACTAGAGATTCAGGAGAGGAAGATCCTGAGAAAAATTCTGGGACCGATCAAAACAAATGGTGAGTACAGAAGACACTCAAACCAGGAACTATACAATCATAGGAAACGAGAGATGGAGCCAGGAAGAGACGTCTCGCTTTCTACGGACATATCACAAGGATGGACCAAACAAGACTGACCAATTGACTTCTTAACTACTGGAAGAGCAGGAAGACCGTGACGCCATGGCTGATAGAAGACAAGAAAGACATCCAGGAACTGAACATAACTGAAAGTGACATTAGAAACCGACCACTTCTCAGAAGGATACTAAAAGAAACGATATTTCAGGACAGATCAGCCCGTAAAAAGACCACACCCTTTGGACAAAGGAAAAGACAAACAGCCAGAAAATGCGGGATTACTGGGCAAACATGAAGTCCCTCTCCAGGCTGGAAAGTTTAATATCGTGCTCCTTAGCTGGCCCATTCGAAAGAAGATAATGATGATCTAAAAAGGAATGATGAAAGTAAAGGTTTTTGAATGTTTGCCTGCTGCGGACATGTTCCAGACGAATGACATGAAGTTTAATATGCCATATTCGCTAGAAAGGAGGTAAATCACAAAGTGCATATCAACGAGGAATAAGTCAGCAAAATTCCTGTTACAATCTGCACTAAAATTACAAACTAGAGGTTATTACCAATAGTGTTAGCTGTTGGCCTCGGTAGTTGCGCTGTCGGGGAGGCGGATTGCTAACGAAAGGGATCCGGGTTCGATCGCCAGCCGGGTGTGCGTGTTGTGTTCTCCTTACGTTTCTCTCGTTGAGAATGACAATGCGCTATTGAAATCACTGTACGGGCACATCTCGAAAACCAATAACAATAAATAGTCAACGCACGTACGCTAGAGGAACAACATAACTTCAAGAACGCTACATCATACTCCGATTTACTTTTTACTTTTGGTACACGTAACTGATTTCTCAGTTACGTGAGAGAATTTAGATTACCGACTTCTTATGTTTTTATGTATTATGATAAGACACATGACAAGGTAAAACGGGAACTGCTATGAGAATCCCTGAAGGAAACTCGAGTTTCAGAATATCAGTTAACAGCAATTGAAAATCACACGAAAGTAATAAAATACGGACCTGTACTGCACTGAATGGGACACAATTTGCCGACATTAATCAAGGAGCTAGACGAGGCTATCCACTATCCCCTACCGTCTATGATTGATTATATTGAACAACACATAAAAAGTGGTAGTTTTACCTGCATCACGATGCTATTTGGTGATCACCTGATAATAGGAGAATCTGAATAAAAGGTTCCATCAAATTTTAGTACGTAAGTAGGCTAAAACGTCTGAATACTGAATTAGAATGTAGACAAATAAAACAAAAATGATGGCATTTCAAGCACTGGAACCCATAAGTATCAAAATTGTTTTATATGGGCGAATTATTGAACGAACAAGAGTTTAAATATCTAGGGTGCCATTTTAAATCTCTCGTGTCAAATGACGTTAAGCTAAGAAAGACCAGATGCAGACATTTCTGTGGAACCATACAACGCACATTAAGACCCAACGTACAAAAATAAATATTAATTAAACTTCAGAAACTAATAGCCTTGCCTTTGCTGCTCTATGTTGGACCCTATCACCTGATAAATTGTGAGCAATCTAATCATGAGAGATGAAAGCCCTCCGCTTCGTAACCGGATACTCATTATTCAACAAGAGATGAAACACCGATACTAGAAAAGAATTAAGTGTTGAACCCATCGCAACTGTAACTGAATACTATTGACTGAACTGGAAAGACCGTGTTCAGCTTATGTCTAATAGTAGGCTAACTGAAGCTGCAATACTGCACTACACTATATGAAAGAGAAATGTTGGACTTCGCTTAAATAGATGGCATAAACAATTCTGAGGCAGAACATATGAAAAGGACTAATCCTTAAAACCGTTAGTGTTGGTGGTGGTTATTTTTTATATGAAATTAAATAGCATCATTTAAATTAAGGCAATTTGGCTTTATATTCTTTTTAAAGGACTATATTTTATTTTAATGAAATAGTCTGCTACCATTACGTACTTAGGTCATTACCGTCATTTCATCGCACTGTACTATTAGCATACGATGAATATTCCTTAGTGCAGAAAGTATTTACTATGTTACACTCTAATAGCGCTTGCCATGCACTATTATAAAATTACGACTACTTGCCATGCTACTGCGAGAGTAGCGCTAATTGTGCTATGTTTCCGAATGTTGGTACTCAGTATGACAACAACACTCGTCTTATCTGGCGCTAATTGGCATGCATAATCTTTTTAACTATTGTATACTTTAATATAAATAAACAATGTTTAAATTTGACATGTGCGGCTGTTTCTTTGAAAAATAAATATAGTCTGAGCAGCGACTCAAATCCAAGCTTTACAGATACGATCTCAAAACTTGCACTTATATTTTAAATTAATCGCGCTTGGCTTACTAGTTGTATTTCTTAAGTACTTGAGTGATAAAAATCTGTAAATACTCGTAATTCACTGGTACAAGTAAGTTCACACTTCGATCCTGTTTTTCATTTCACAGATGTGTTACCTTAGAATCCATTACGCACAACTACGCTCACAACGGTAAGCTGAATCTTTAGCACAAAATTATTCTCAATATTTTTATTAATCAAGCGACTCAGTAAGCACTTATGCTGAAGTGAAGTCGAAGTAAGATCTTCACAAGCTGCAACATCGTCGCTAAAAAACACAGTGACCCGTATATGTAATAAGGTCCTTTAATTTAAGTCTGTGGACACAATCTTTTTGTTTAGCAGATTACCGGTTTCGGTCTTTAATGACCATCATCAGATCTGTTTCATAAAAACAAAGTCCTATTGTACGATGCCACTACGGCTGCAGTACATTAGGAGTATGTTTTTATGAAGCAGATCTGAATATGGTCATTAAATACCGAAACCGGTAATCTGTTAAACAAAAAGATTGTAATCATAGATGTAAATTAAAGGAACTTATTAAGTAAGATCTGTCGCAGAATTGGGCTTCATAACATGGCCCATTATATCTTCCGTAATTTCTAATAGCGACGTTTGCACTAAACGGGCAAGCGTTTCTAGGCTCTAACTAGATCGACAATCAGAGGTATGGACATCGCAAAAAAAAAGACTAAGTAAAATGATTTGTTATGACACACTGTATCGGCGCTTACAGAATGCCGCCAGTCGTGACGCACTGTGGAATGACTCGACTTCTCGTTCGTGACGTGCAGATGTGAATCGACTTCAAGTCGTTTCCGCTGCCGCTCTGGTACCACTGGCTCACCTCGACCGCCGCAGGAGCCGCATCTGCGGCGACGACTGCCTGCGCTGCCTCCGCGGACTCTGTGTGCTGCTGGTCCTGTGCCATTCTGCCGCTGGCAGCGAGCGGCTGGCGCCTCGCGTTCCGGCGGTAACTGGTTGCCTGGGAGCCGGCTGGTGGGTGCCGGCGACACTACGTAACTCGGTCTTCCTGCGGCGTCGGCGCCTCGTCACACAACTGCTGGCCCGTGACGCTAGCCTGCCTGCTGACTCGCCTACCCCACACTCCAACCCGAACGCGGCGCCTTACGCCTCTATATCGACCGCCTGCTTTGCATGGAACAGGCTATTTCGTTCCACCATCCACTTGCCTCACTCCGTTCCCTTTTTGTGGAGAAGCTAACAATACACTGCCCGACAAAAGAAAGTGAGGCACTCAGAACACACCGACGGATGTCAATGTAACTTCATACACGTACACACCATCGTCGGTTATGTACATTATTAGAGTTACAATTCTCTGTCAAGCGCAGAATGGCCACCAGAGTGCGTAAATGCTATTCGTATTGTAAGTAGGCTGTTTAGGTTTTCATATTGGTAACGCCACTTAGCGCTCTATATGAAAATCACTGACTGTGCTGTGTGCAGTCTGTGGCTGGTTTGCATTGTTGGAATTTGCTATTGTAGTGTTTGGCAGTTGGCTGTTAACAGCGCGTAGCGTTGCGCAGTTGGAGGTGAGCCGCTACCTGTGGTGGATGTGGGGAGAGAGATGGAGTTTTGAGAGCGGATCATCTGGAAGTGTGTCCATAAGAGACAGTAAATCAGTAAGACTGGATGTCAAGAACTGATATTTATATTATGACTTTTGAACACTATTAAGGTAAATACATTGTTTGTTCTCTATCAAAATCTTTCATTTGCCAACTATGGCTATCAGTAGTTAGTGCCTTCAGTAGTTTGAATCTTATTTATCTGGCAGGAGTGGCGCTTGCTGTATTGCAGTAGTTCGAGTAACAAAGATTTGTGAAAGGTATAGGTTAATGTTAGTCAGGGCCATTCTTTTGCAGGGATTATTGAAAGTCAGATTGCGTTGCGGTAAAAATATTGTGTCAGTTTAGTGCTGATCAGAATAGGTAAAGAGCGAAATTTCTGAGTACGTTCAGTTCCTCTCAGCTGTTTGAAAATAAAATAATGCAAGAGGTTTAGATAGACATATAAAAGGCATATGACTCAGTTCACAGGGAAAGACTCTTGGAAGAACTGAAGAAGATAGATATAGAAGATTGATACATTAATGTTATAAAGACAATGTACAGAGGCCACAATTGTAGAATTAGAACACCATTGGGGAACTCTGAACACTTCGAAATAAGACAAGGACTTAAGCTAGGAAGTATTCTATCTCCTGTGTTTTTTAATGTTGTGATGGAGGGAATGAATAGAGCAGTTAAAGATATAGTAAAAGAAAAAGACAAAAAGATGATTTTTGCAGATGATATGGTAATATGGGGTGGTAAAGAGGTAGATGTACAGTTACAGCTTGATGCGTGGAAGGAAATAATGAAAACGTATGAATTAAAAATTAATAAAGCTAAGAGTGAAGTAATGGCATTTGGAAGAGAGAAAGGAATCAATGGAAATATTACCTTGAATGGAGAACCCCTCAAAGTGGTAGAAAGTTTCACTTATTTAGGGAGTGAAATATCTAGGGATGGAAAAATAACTAACGAAATTAATAGGAGGTTACAGAAGGGAGGCAATTTCTACCAAACAATAAAACATCTGATTTGGAATAATGAAGTTTCAGAAAGAGCAAAACTCCTTATACATAAGAATTATTACATCCCTATTGTCACCTATCGTGGAGAAACGTGGACAATGACAGAAAAGGACTGGAGCAGACTGCAAGCAGGGGAAATGAAATTTTTCAGTGCAATTAAGGGAAAAACAAGAATGGACAGAGTAAGGAATGTAGAGATTGGAAAGGACCTCAAACAAGAAAGTATGAGAGAAGAAATTGAAAGAAAGAGATTAAGATGGTATGGGCATGTTAAGAGGATGCATGGGCAGAGACTCCCCAAAATTATGGAAGAACTAAAGATGGATGGAAAAAGACCTAGAGGCCGCCTAAGAAAACGGTGGAAAATGGGAGTGAGAATATGTGTTGAAAGGAGAGGTGTGACCTGGCAGCAAGTGGAGGAAGAAAAGTGATGGGAGGACCGAGCCAAATGGAGAGGACTCGTCAGCACCCAGAACCGGCAGTAGCTGGAGCGGCATTCGGATATAGATAGTAAGAGGTTTACCAGCACAATCATTCATAAATTTTCTAAGGGGATGTTTCAGTATTTAGTGTTATTACCAGATCTCTAAGGGTACGCAGGGTAAGTTTTTTTTGTCTTGAGAGAAGGAACTATTTCAAAGACTACACACAGGACTAAAATACCGATAAATAGATGTGTTCCATGTTTTCAAAAATGTTATCCACCGAAAGCAATTTGATTCCCTTCTCCACCCCCAGGAAATGGGCGGGGAGCCATTTTCAAATCTTTAATAGTAAAAACGAGACAGCAGTTATCCGTGGACGGAAGAAACAAGAAGAGGTGCAGATACGGAAAGGTGTCCGACAAGGTTGCGCACTATCCCCTGTTATCTTAAACCTATACATTGAAAAGGCGATGAAAAAAGTAAGGGAAAATTCACAGACATGTTTAATTCATGGCCAACGAATAGATAGATATAAGGTATGCCGATGTTATAGCTGTCCTAGCTGAAAGTGAAGATCTTTTAGTCCTACTGAATAGAATGGATAAGGTTATGGGGGAAGATCAAGTGAAAGTCCAAGTTCATGTAGGCAATGAACTGCTTGAACAAGTTGATAAATTTACTTATCTGGGCAGTAATATTACCAGGGATGGAAGGAGCAAGGCAGAAGTGAGAAGCAGAACTGCTCAAGCAAAGGCTGCTTTTAACAAGAAGAAAAACATCTTAACATCTAAGAGCATCAGCCTTGGACAGTGTCTTCCGCATCACCGAAGATTGCAAACGCAATCTAATACTTTTACGTGCTGCTACAGAATAATGTGGACAACAGCCATGTTGAAATCACACAGTTTGTGGCAAGTCCAAGGTAAGGTCTGTAAGCAATACTAGAATATTACCCTTCAAGAATGTTCGATGTTGATCAACATTTAAGGTGCCATCGATAAAGAATGAACCGATGCATTTGTCCACACCTAACATTCAAATTTCACGTACGCTGTTGTTCAACGTGGGGTAACAGATTTCGGTTTGGAACGTTCCAAAAACGCATATTGTGTCAACCGTACATAGCCGTTGAGTAACTGTTGACAGGAAATATTTCAAAATTCGGCGAACAGCACTCGATTAGTTCCCGATTCAAGATTTAATTCCCAATTTCTTATGTGGGGTTTCTGTTTCTTTGTAGCTAATATCTGAGTTTCATAATTCTCTACAGCTTCTGTTCTTTGGAGATTCCTTTTCCGTGGTTGTATACTTTCCTTGATGAAGAACTGTTGAGTAAGCCGACAAAAAGAAGAGCGTTGTCGCTTTCTCTTTGCGAAATGCTGAGCATGAAGAGTTACACCATTATCGACAAGCCAGCTACTTTGTTCATAAATGTAACCCATTTAATTTTCTCTTCTATTGTAATAGCATGCGTTCTGACTAACAACGTAGTAGCTTATGAAGGAACGTACACTCCTTGAAATGGAAAAAAGAACACATTGACACCGGTGTGCCAGATCCACCATACTTGCTCCGGACACTGTTAGAGGGCTGTACAAGCAATGATCACACGCACGGCACAGCGGACACACCAGGAACCGCGGTGTTGGCCGTCGAATGGCGCTAGCTGCGCAGCATTTGTGCACCGCCGCCGTCAGTGTCAGCCAGTTTGCCGTGGCATACGGAGCTCCATCGCAGTCTTTAACACTGGTAGCATGCCGCGACAGCGTGGACGTGAACCGTATGTGCAGTTGACGGACTTTGAGCGAGGGCGTATAGTGGGCATGCGGGAGGCCGGGTGGACGTACCGCCGAATTGCTCAACACGTGGGGCGTGAGGTCTCCACAGTACATCGATGTTGTCGCCAGTGGTCGGCGGAAGGTGCACGTGCCCGTCGACCTGGGACCGGACCGCAGCGACGCACCGATGCACGCCAAGACCGTAGGATCCTACGCAGTGCCGTAGGGGACCGCACCGCCACTTCCCAGCAAATTAGGGACACTGTTGCTCCTGGGGTATCGGCGAGGACCATTCCCAACCGTCTCCATGAAGCTGGGCTACGGTCCCGCACACCGTTAGGCCGTCTTCCGCTCACTCGTGCAGCCCGCCTCCAGTGGTGTCGCGACAGGCGTGAATGGAGGGACGAATGGAGACGTGTCGTCTTCAGCGATGAGAGTTGCTTCTGCCTTGGCGCCAATGATGGTCGTATGCGTGTTTGGCGCCGTGCAGGTGAGCGCCACAATCAGGACTGCAAACGACCGAGGCACACAGGGCCAACACCCGGCATCATGGTGTGGGGAGCGATCTCCTACACTGGCCGTACACCTCTGGTGATCGTCGAGGGGACACTGAATAGTGCACGGTACATCCAAACCGTCATCGAACCCATCGTTCTACCATTCCTAGACCGGCAAGGGAACTTGCTGTTCCAACAGGACAATGCACGTCCGCATGTATCCCGTGCCACCCAACGTGCTCTAGGAGGTGTAAGTTAACTACTCTGGCCAGCAAGATCTCCGGATCTGTCCCCCATTGAGCATGTTTGGGACTGGATGAAGCGTCGTCTCACGCGGTCTGCACGTCCAGCACGAACGCTGGTCCAACTGAGGCGCCAGGTGGAAATGGCATGGCAAGCCGTTCCACAGGACTACATCCAGCATCTCTACGATCGTCTCCATGTGAGAATAGCAGCCTGCATTGCTGCGAAAGGTGGATATACACTGTACTAGTGCCGCCATTGTGCATGCTCTGTTGCCTGTGTCTATGTGCCTGTGGTTCTGTCAGTGTGATCATGTGATGTATCTGACCCCAGGAATGTGTCAATAAAGTTTCTCCTTCCTGGGACAATGAATTCACGGTGTTCTTATTTCAATTTCCATGAGTGTATTTATGAAATGAGGGACCAAGTGCACACAATTATATAAAATCAAATAACGACTGAACGAATGTTTGGAAACAACTACGCGGAGGGAAGTGCAAAACACTGGGTCGTTTGCCACACGTATCTAAGTTTTTGGTCCAATGCTTCTTTCTCGAGATAGTAACGCTTTGGAAACCAACTGGGTTTTTTGTCGACCTCAATGCCATCTGTTGCCCAACGATGACAGTGTTACATGCAGAAGTTACGTATTTTCCCGTTAAAATCCGCCCTTACAATAATTGGATGTTCCTTTAAGATTTCGAAGCTGACTTCCAACCACACACCAATTGGCGAGAGGGGGGGGGGGGGGGCGGGGAGTGGGAACATAGATAAATATTGAACACATTTATCCCTTTTTAATCCTATGAACAGTTTGTGTTATTTCATTGTCTCAGGATAAAAAAAAAGCGCGTAAAAGGGGCATGAATAGCGCCAGATGTTGAGTGATCACTGAAGGACAGGGTGATATCACGTACTCGTATGGGAGTGTTATCAGCTCCTGACTAAGTTTGGAAAGGGCCTCATTGTGGGTCTCAATGAAGCCGATTGGTCGAATCGTGTGGTATCCAGATATTTGGGGCATTCGCATGTGGAAGTGACGCGATTTGGGACTACATGGGACATGAGGGCAGGCATGTTCATCGCCAAGGTTCTGGTCTACAACATCTGAACACCACAGGATCAGTAAGCCATTCACACCCGCGCCTGCCATTCGAGAAGTCCCTGCAACATTCTGTCGCATTCTGCGCCATTGGTCGGAGGACTAGTAGCTGCCAGACTAGGGAATTACCGTCTTTGCTTAGGCTGCCGTTCTTCCGTTAGCAACACAAAGGCCGTGTTTGGAATGATGCAGTGGCTGGGAAGCATGGACAGCTGATGAATGATGTATTATGAAACTTGAGTAGCTCAGTTGGTAGAGCACTTGCCCGCGAAAGGCAAAGGTCCCGAACCGGCACACAGTTTTAATGTGCCAGGAATTTTCGTATCAGCGCACACTCCGCTGCAGAGTGAATATCTCATTCATGAAGTATTATATTCGGCACTGCGACTATCGCGGCGAACAGGGAAGACATTCTATTCGAAAATTTGAGAGGCTCAGTGGCGATACTGCCGGCGTCATAGTGTGGGGGATCATCAGGTATGACTTCAGGTCACGTCTAGTAGGAATTGAGTGTCCTTGTACCAATATACTGTACAAAATATTAAAACTTACTACGAGAAATCAGGTTCAAAACAAAGTAAAATAAAAACCGTAAAAAAACTCTGAAAATGTGCGTGCAATTAGCTCTCATAATAGTAATTTATAATAAAACGAAATAATAATGGTGCCAACAGACTATAAGGTAACTGTATAGTATCTCTCTGCTAATAGATTATTCTTTTACTCGCTGACGTAACAAACTAAAAAGACCAGCGTCACTACTTACACTCTGTTCTATTCTCGAAGCTAACACGTGCTACTGCGGCCATTAAGCATTGTAAGTTGTAAATTTTAAATAATATATGGTAACTTGTGCTGATTGTGTATTTTTTTCCTTCATGTGCCGAGTGACCGTCATGCAGAAATAAAAATATTATTCGTAAGGTTTCCAGCACGCTGGATAAACGACAAGAACGGTCTAACAATCGACCATTCTTGGCAGACATCTTGCGGAGGAAAAATTTCATTATAAATTTCATTGTGTTCCGTCATCAACAGACGCTTTAAAATACTTGCATCATAATTGTTAAGGAAAAGAAAGTGAATATACTATTTTATGTTGTATGAAAGTAAAAACTAAGAACATCCAGTAAGTTCACATTGGCCGCTTCTCGGCAAGACGAAGATTATTTCCTTAAGAAAAGGGGAAATACTTTATTTCATTGCAAGGTTTGTTTTAATTAAATTTCACTACAGTAAATATATCCTGCAGCAATATTTTAATGTGATAACACAAAATACAATTACTGATATTAGGTTTACGTTTTTTTATCGGTATGAAATCTCCACGAAGACCTTTGTTTAATTCTAAAAGCGTCTCATGCAATCCTGTATTAACAAAGGCGGTGAGCCGTGCGCTGTTGAATAATCAGAGTTCAGAGAATTATTTGGCGAAAGTATAGATTCAGGTCCGACATATTTTTTCTTGTGCCCGCTCCGCCAAATAAGTGCCCTACTCACGCTCTCACCGAGCGTAAATTTCAGTAAAGTGGTAAAATCTTATACCCTTTTCGTCCCATTCATTGAGTACACCGTAAGAATACTTAAGACGGTGTACGGACCTGAGCGGTAGCGGCACAACCTCTGTTAGCTCAACAGTATGCTCTGGAAATCTTGCATCTCCATTAGTTACATGTCATTTTACAGTGTCGTGGTATCAATATTCAACAGGACCATGCCCTTCCACACACCAGTACGTGTGTCTCAAGTGAGGCCGTGAAACTAAAGTACTGCTGTCGCTAGCGAGATTCCCAGGTCTGTCCACGATAGAACATGTGCGGCACCGAGTTTGACAACTCTGTCCCTTCCTACCTAACCGAACCAGTGCTTGCATGCAGGCCAGAATGGTTGCAGTGTCATACTGATAAGTGGGCTTATACTGCTAAGTTCTTTGTAAATATGGATAGATTTTGTAATCTGAGCAATAACGGCACATACCCACTCTTCCTCTACTACGTGCTTCACTTTTGGCAAGCAATGTGTACACCGACAACACCGTCGAAGCTAAACGGGTTTCACAACAGACTGGTCATACACAGCACAACGAAGCAAAGTTCAGCGATGACCATTAAAATTTCTACACCTTGGACGAAAGCAAATAATGTAGTTTAAGTCGTCATGCGCATACGGTATAGAAGGAAGAATGTGAGATTTCATTTGCAGCCGGTTTGGAGGTATACAGAGTGTGAAATTTGTTACACAGATTTGTCACTTCAGGCCGCAAAAATGGCTCTAGCTCGTGTGGACATCGGTTCGAAGTGACCTTGGTTGACTGATACGGATACATTCCATGCTGCTTCTGTTGAATGTCGAACAACCGAAGAGGATGGGGAATGGTGGTACGCCAGTCTCTTCGCAACTCTTGACCAGGTATTTTCAACGGGTGAGAACGGGCTGGCTAAGGCAACAATCTAACTCCCTATGTGTCGAGGTGAGAACAGAACATGCAACACAGAAGTCTTGATTTATCTTGTTGGAGGATAACGTCACTTGTACTTCGAAGATTGGGCCCAGTCACCACCCTTTCGACAGCTGCTGTCAGAATCACCATCCATGCAAACCACAGCTGATCGTGTTGTGTACCCATCCGGTACTACATATCATGAGAAGTGCTGGTCCCCTATGAAGATGATGAGTGAATACCTTGTGGCAACTTTCGGAGCCTCCACACATGGATATGTCATTCATGATACTACACACAAAACTGTGAATCTGTCTGAAAAGACGACGTGTTGCCATATGTGTGTAGTGTTGTCGTTGGGATTACCAAACTCAGTTCCCCTGTCTATGATAACAGTGCGAGTATCAAAAGGAGACCATATCACACATTATCCCGGCACTCACAGTATATTTCAAAAGGTATGATGAGGTCACCAAAATAATCACCAGAAATTTATACTGCAGCTGATGTTAGGCTCTCCTTCATACTACAGATCCGATCTTCCCATTGTTGTAGGAAAAAAATCAAAGATTGCTGAAACTGCAAAATGATAACCGATAAAACAATCCGTTGTAATAGATCTCACGTAACACTGATCAATAAATCTGAAGAAATCATTTTTCTTATAGACGTCGATGTATGGGCAATATCTGTAATTTGGAAACCACCTGCATTGAAAAGATGCCCAAATGCCAGATGATTATAGTTAAAGAGCACCTACTCACATAGACCCAGTGTGGGCTGTAATTATCGCATGGCGGCAAAAGTTGGTAGATATTCCAATGCGCTAATGCGGAACCGATTTACCCTGCGAAAATATTCCAGCTCTCCCCACCAGGTGTATACAAATGTGTCCATATGTCATGGATCAGTAACGAAAGGTGGACAGAAAAGATCGAACAATTCAGAAAAGGCATAATGTTGATTTTTTTTTATTAATCGCTTGTTACACTTTTTTTCAATATGAACGCCGGAGACATACGAGATGCTGTTCAGCGCCATATTTGCACCTGGTGGCTAAAATTGGAACTAATTTTTTGTCTAGCGTAAATCAGTTCCTCAATAACACATTAGCACAATATCAGGTTTCGCTGCCAAACGATAATTACAGCCCAGTGATAATTACCGTCCACACTGGACCTCAGTGAGTAGCTGTACTTCAATTATAACCACCCGTTATGACAGATGAGACAATAGCCATGTGGAAACTGAAGCCTGTAAACAACTTCCCTGCGGTAGTAGAACTGAAGTCTACAGCACCTAAAATTGTATCGTTCGCTCTATTGACAGCTGTGGTAGGCAGTTGACTGAACATTTGCAGAACAGGTTCTCCGGTTCCCGGAGAACCTAGCTATACATCAATAACAAGTGACAATAAGTCCGAGCGGTCGAAAGCCACGAGCTGCGCAAAGAGGGCCTTCGCAGAGTGAAGATACCGGAGTACTTTACCGGGGTCAGCGTCGACTACAAACAGCAGGCCGACATCCCGACGGTTGGTTTTTGTGTCGGACGACCGCTCGCGGCCTGGCTGCCCTCTTCTACCAAACTTCACCGGTACCACACAGTAGCCGCTGCGACGCACCGTGGATCCATAGAACTGCTTGCTAATAAAGGGGAGTGACATTCTGTAATCCTCATAGTGATTTGTGTCATTGTCTACCTGACCTCATTTTTTTCTGATTTGTAACCGACCCTCAGAGTTTTACTCGGTAGCCTCTTTGGTCGTAAATATAGGCAGTAGTATTGTACTAAGACACTAGTTGTCCTTTGAAAATTTGTCCCGCTATTATATTGCCTTTCCTTTCTGGTTTGTTCTAATTAATCAGCTCTTGGTCGTAAATACAGCCGGTACAATTGTACTAAGGCACAGGTTGCCATTAAGCAAAAGAGGGACCTTATGATTAAGTTTAGCTCTTAACTGATTGAATTCTTTGACTGTAATTGCATTTCTCAGTCATTAGTTATAATCAGAAGAACTTTTACTAAGCTGTTCGTTTTCGTGTTTGAAAGATCGGGTCATTATTGGTGTATTTTAGCTGGATCTTGTGGTTCCGTCGAGTGAGTTCTCTTGTAATACAAGGTAAGTGTTCACAAGTGATGTTTTAAGACGTTCCTTCAGAGCGGTCTTAATGGCTGATAATTTAACCTTGAAAATATTAACTGCCAACTGTCACCAGGGCTTTAGTCAAAATAAAATTGTCAGAAGGGTCTGGTTGGGATCGAGTCACACCTTGGTTGCCGACTGAAATTTGAAGTAAGCCTTATCATTGCCATATTGTTTGTTAGTCCGTTTAATCTTGAAGCATAGGTGCGCATCTTAACCCCGAACCTTCAGACATACAGCTTTCAAATTAAAAGTCATCTGTTTTGAGTAATTGAATCACTTTTGTCATCAATGGTGCTTATATAGTTCTCATGTGTTGAAGTCCATTTTGTAAGTCACACTGTGTCCAGCGCGGTAGTAAACACCGCTGCTTCACCCAATAACGGGCGGGCTGCAGGTCCGGCCGTCTTGTAATCATTGTCATATTGTTTGCTGTTTTGCAATACAGCACTTCCGATTTCTTTCGCAAAGAATATAAGCTTATTCAGCTTAAGGTTTAAGGTCAAAAGAATTTACCAAATTTGTTCATTTTGTTAAAAAAATTTATGGTTAAATGCTTCGATTATGTGTAAAATACAGTTTACATATTGTTAAATAAACAGGTTTTGTGAAAAGAAAGTAATATTGGTGTGTCCTCTCTTTACGTTTCCGTTAATTCCAGTAAGCACCACGTATGAATGATGATGTGCCAGGTGAACTAGCACTCTGAGACATTTGACATGAGCGCGAGGATAGAGAACTAAAGCAGCCGTGTGCCAAGTGACAGCCATCAGTATGCAGCACAGCCACGAGAAAGCGCGCCGACGGCTGCCAACGCTGCTATTGCGTCCTACCGCTGTCCTTCACTAACCGTAAGACTCGCTGGTCTGCCGTCAGTTTCGCTGTCTGCCACCTCTGAGGCGGTTGTGATCAAGGTACCGGGAATGTGAAGCTGCGCACAGCAGGTGTGTCTGCTGCTCGTTTTGTGCTGAGTCGGGAGTTGGCGGGGGAGGGGTGGGGGTGGGGGGCAGAGGCAATTTGGTCACCGATCTGGTAGCTCTCTGCATGCAATCTGCATTCCACACGACACACGAGCGCGCGCACACACACACACACACACACACACACACACACACACACACACACACACACACACGAGGTCAAAGAGAGAGCAGGGTGCTGGTCTGGCGTTGATTCAGCGCTTTGGAAATCACAAAATTATCCAAAATGAAACTAAATACATAGACTAATCTAAGCGCATTACTATTTGCAGATGATAAAATAATAATATAAGAAGATGAGTATGCCTTTGAGTTGCCAGTTCATCGTATAAACCATCTACGCGCAGAATACAGTTTTAAAATTTCATTAAATCATACGAAATTTACTTCCAGCAACAGATCCAGTACGGTCGAAAACAGAAATTTACAACGAAATAGCTGAACAATTGTCACGTTTTAAACTTCTGGGCTGTCACACGAGTCACGATTACGGTGATGTAGATTAAAATCTGCACAAATTGCGACCAATACATGAGACAATAAACCGAACAGTTAACAAAAACCCGAAATAATCTCTTACATATCCGTGGCAGTATCATTCCTGTTGTAAAGAAGCGAGAGTTCAGTTACGAAAGATGATACAAAATACAAGAAACAGAGACAAGATTCTTGAGCAGAGTGAAGAGAATTTAATATAATGTGAAAGTGTTTCAAATGCGATGAATTTACATGGTATTATTGAGCAAATAATTGAATACAGAGATGGATGGAAGTAACATGCGAATAGACAGACGAGTCAAGAAAATCCTCAACTATAAGCCCAAAGGAAAGATGGGGACAAGTCGCCAAAGCAAACGAACAAACTCTGAAGACTGAAGAGGCAGACGCCTTACCCCTGCATGTAGGACGACAACAGAAAACGAATCCGCATAATTAGTGAAATATTAAAATTTGGGTCAATCACAATTAGTGATCAATTACATGTGAAACGATGCATTTCAATTAGTAAGTTCTCACCCTCATGTTAAACATACAACACTCTTCATATGCTAAAAGTTAACAACCGTTACATGTTAAAATTTCCAACTAATCTCTCTCCGTCTAACATTAAGATCAGTCCTATTCGTATACCGCCGGCTTCAACGAATTCCTCCACCTATCGTGTCCTACACAACTTTTGGCCATCGTACAGCACAACACTAGGTTGTCACGATTCCTGTGATGTGCTTTGCCTCTTATTGAGAAACAGGTTTTATGAAACTAGATAGGTGGATGGATTCTGCAGAGCAGGTGGGGCACGAAAAGAACTGATTTTAATGTTAGACAGGGAAACCAGAGAGAGTATGTTACTGTTGGACGCTGGCGCTGGGAGCGAAGTCTACGTTCTAATTCGTCTCAGAGGTGTTGAACTGGGTTCATATCGAGTCATCAGGTTTCAGTTTCTTTTAAGACGCTCCATCACAGGGTGGATTGCTACGTTGATGCAACCAGTCGTTGTCTTCGAAATATTCCTCTGCTATACGCAGAAAACGGTTCTGTAAAATTTCGTATCCTTCCGCATTTATCGTTTCCTTTCGTGCAACACTTCCTCCGTACGTTACTGTTGGCACTACACACAATGGCAGCTAACGCTGTCAGGCATTCGCTAAACCCGCACCCTTCCCAATGGATTCCAACAGTATATAGCGTGATTCATGACTCCAAATTACTCATTTCTGGTCATCCACTGTCCAGGGGCGTCACTGTTTATACCACCTCAAGCGGTGCTTACCACTGACACTGACTACAGACACATGCGGCTTACGAGGAACTACTCGAGCATTGCTTATCAGTTTTTTTCAACCCCTGGTCTTGTTTAGCTGTGGGTATTATTTCGCGATTCCACTTCATAATCACTTCACTGACAGTCGACTTGGACAGCTTTAGAAGGGTCGAAATATTGGTGACGGATCTGTTATTCAGGTGTAAGCCCACATTCGAAGTCACTACGCTCTACTGGCAGAACCACTCAGCTGTTACTCTTCTCTACAGATAAAATATCATCCACCTCCTTTTACACTGATCGGTCCCCTTCTACGGACTTCCAGCGGTCAATTCTGCATTACACAGGAGTGCCTAATATTTTTTCATCAGACGCCGGCCGGAGTGGCCGAGCGATTCTAGGCGCTACGGTCTGAAACCGCGCGACCGCTATGGTCGCAGGTTCGAATACTGCCTCGGGCATGGATGTGTTTGATGTCCTTAGGTTAGTTAGGTTTAAGTAGTTCTACGTTCTAGGGGACTGATCGCCTCAGAAGTTAAGTCCCATAGTGCTCAGAGCCATTCCATCAGACGTGGATGTGAGACGTATTTAAATACAAGGGGTATTCGAAAAGTAATGCCGATCGGCCGCGAAATGGAAACCATTGAGAACCAAAAATGTTTTATTTGCAACCGTTAGATACAATTTCCAGCTGCTTATCTACATAGTAGTTGTTGCGATGTACACACATGTAGTAGCGTTGTGCCATCTTTCCAACTCCGTCAGAGAAGGCAGTCGCCAGTGCATTCAGCCAGTTCCCTGTTTTGGTCTACAGCTCGTTGTCTGTGCCAGAATGTTGTCTTCATAGTCAGCGTTTCGTGTAAGCAGACGGAGCCAACTACAGGCTGTACTCTGGATGATCGAACACTTCCCATGGAAAACGTTGCAGGAGCATCTTCATTGCCCCTGCAGAGGGCGGGCGAGAATTTTCACAAAGAACAAAACGTACGACAGTTAGATTCCGTGGGCTGCATAATTTTAGGAGAAATTTCTCACCAGGTCTTCGATCTTGGCGGGATACACTATTTTCTAGCATTTTTATGTGATCAATGTACGCTCCGAACTGTAAAGAGCAACGTGACGCCCTCTTATTTCACCAATTATGTGACTAGCATGACCTCACTTCTCGTTAGAATGGGAAAAAATTACAGAATCCGCATGAGCATTTGACAATGTGATAGCAAAGGTTCAAGGTGCGAATTTTTTTCTATAAAACATCGTAAGTGGACAACTTTTTTATGAAGCATTTTGAAGAAAGCGTATTAAATGGTTCCATTTTGCCCGTGTCCGTTGCATAGGTATATTGGCGACACTTACATAGCCTGACCACATACTGTTCACTCAAACATCTGGTTCACTGTCAAGACAAGAGTCAAAGAAAACTGCAAATTTGGATCTTCTAGTAGGACGAAAAGTGGATGGGCTGCACGGGCACTCTGTATTCCGCAAGCTGACGCACGCTGATTTACATTGCACAGCGCAAATTCTTCACCATCCAGTCTAGAATAGAGCAGAGACATTGATATACAGAGCTGTATTTGTTTCTAACGAGATCCACTTGGATTCCGGGATCAAACATTTGCAGTACGTGTACCGAAAAAACTTGTGTGTGGTTCGAGGTATGCAGAGGTATGCAGAGGTATGCAGAGGTATGCAGAGGTATGCAGAGGTATGCAGAGGTATGCAGAGGTATGCAGAGGTATGCAGAGGTATGCAGAGGTATGCAGAGGTATGCAGAGGTATGCAGAGGTATGCAGAGGTATGCAGAGGTATGCAGAGGTATGCAGAGGTATGAAGAGGTATGAAGAGGTATGAAGAGGTATGAAGAGGTATGAAGAGGTATGAAGAGGTATGAAGAGGTATGAAGAGGTATGAAGAAACGATAACGTGAAAAAATTTAACAACTACGCGGTGATCCACATATTATGTCCCTTCATATATGAGGTGCTACTTCTAGCAAAATAGAGTGGTCTCTCTGAAGACTGAGACCCATTTTACGATACCTAAGATGATAAAGGTGACACTGCGCTCGGTTAAGGACAGTTTTCGTCTCGGGCTCTCTAAGATTCCTTGTGAATGCGGAAGCCAACTATATCGGTTAGTCCATCTGCACCATTTCCGACCGATGTGCTCAACGGCTCATTAAAAAAATCAAACTTGAGAAATAAGCAGTTGCAATGCCTCACAAAGAACGACAGAAAATTTTTTGATGAAACAATCTTGATGCTTGCTCTTACGTACTGGGACTACTATAAAAAAGGGAGTTGATATTACATTGCGCGACAAAAACATCAAATGAGACAGCGGATACGATTTTAGTGCTGCGTGAAAGTGAGCTCTACGCATTTAGGAGAAACAGAAAAATTCGCGAAAATGTTTACGCTCCTATCGATAGCGCCACCAGCGCAGACGTTTACTCATTCTACGGCAGCATGCTATAATGATGAGCTGCGTCAACCAATCACAAGCCGTCTATGGCATATAAAAGCCACCACAGCTGCAGACACAACAATGAAGTTCTTCCGTCGAAGACAATGTAGGTGAGCGTTGAAAGCTTGAGGCTCTATTGATGAGGAGAACACGCCATAATCCGATTTCCCAGGAACTTCGCTCAGAGAAAGAGGGATCAAAATGAACGAAAACACCACGATCCCGGCTTATCCGTAGGTAATAATTTCGGAAAAAAGACGTTTGTCTGAGTTTTAAAGGTCTTTTCAGTTGTTTTATGTGCCTTTCACTGGGCTACATATTCAGACGTAATGGTGTCACAAGGATTAGCGTTGTTGCTTCTTATTTTTGCCTCCCGTGTTCGAAACCCAATCATTACTTTTTGTTTTTCCATTTATATACCTACATCTGTAGAAGATTACTATACCGATGTTTCCCATGTATAAAGATATGTTATCCTTATTAGTCTAGTGACTGAATATTTGATAAACGAATTAAAAGCATAAATGAACGAGAAAATGATTTGTAACTGTTTTCGGTGAAATTTCTGTAGTGTATATTGATTCGTAATCAATTGCAAGCGCCAGATTTCGGAAATGTGATCCGTTATACATGATTTATCGTGAAATTATTGCGAACGCGCGTAATCTGTTTCTTTTGCGAATGAGATTCATAAGAAGAAATGTCACTGTGACAAACCTGTCCTCGGGCGATGCTCATGGTTTCTGCCGTCGGTAGCATCAGAGGGAACGCACCAAATTTTCCTGAAAAGTAAATGTATTGAGGAGGAGGAGGACGAGATTAATGTTTTGATCCTGTCGACAACGAGCTTCTTTTCCTTTCGAAGGAATCATCGCAGCATTTGCCTTAAGCAATTTTGGGAAATCACGGAAAACCTAAATCAGTATGGTCGGACGAGGCTTTGAACCAACGTCCTCGCACATGCAAATCCTAAGTTGTAATAATTGATGTGAGAATGAAATAT
Organism: Schistocerca gregaria; assembly: GCF_023897955.1. Taxonomy (NCBI): domain Eukaryota; kingdom Metazoa; phylum Arthropoda; class Insecta; order Orthoptera; family Acrididae; genus Schistocerca; species Schistocerca gregaria. The sequence goes on from NC_064922.1 coordinate 359,532,391, forward strand.
CAGAATACGAGAATTTAAAAAAATTGTTACACGTCACCCGACCATGTACACGTATATTAGATGATAAATGTGTGACACTTATTATGGAATCAAGTAATACTTTTGCAATTAATATAACGCCCTTGTATTCCCTTATTTGATAAGAAGCACTCGTAGTATTTTCCTATGGACATAAGTAGTTAAATGAAAATAATAAAATAAATTAAAACAATAATCGGACGTCGAATATGTGGCACAATATTAATAAGCTGGGATGCTAACTATCTCGAAAATTCGATAATAACTCGAAAACGTTGACCGTCAATTTTTTCAGGAACGGTCGAGTATTTACGGATAACCGGTGACGGTTTTTTTCTTTTTTATTTACTCTCCTGCCACTGAGCGAAGTTCGTGGGAAATCGGGTGATGACACTGTTCTGCTCTGGAGTTTCGACGCAGCAAGGAAACATAATGATTCATTCATTGGACAATGGATGTTTTTTTAATTTAATTTTCAACGTCAGTATTGCTATAGCCTACGCAAGAATTTGTACTAGGCTTTACAAGTGTAATGTGGATAATGCACAAGCACCGTGCAATATTTAGAATAACGAGTTCTTTCTCAGATAAGGTGACTCATTGCGGTGGTTGGGGGGGGGGGGGGGGGGGAGGGAGGCTAATAAACGAGAAGCCACTGCAACACGGAGTTTCCCGCGTCAATGGCCACCGGAGTACAGAAGTAAATTGGTTTTTCCTGTCGGCAGCGCGCAGACCCCGGAGTGCCTGTGCTGTCGAGAGAGACGTGTGCGCGTGCGCGTGCGCTGTGCCAAAACAACGGAGGCGGAGCACAGCGCTTTTACATTTGCGTGCTGCACGCACTGCTGCGACACACACACACACACACACACACACACACACACACACACACACACACACACACACACGTGACGCTTGGGCCTCTTTTGCGGATAGGCATCATTTATGATTGCGGAGAGTAGTAACAACGTGATTCATGGACTTTATGCAACCAGTGGACGCTGTTGGTGATTCTGCGTGGTTTACTATTAAGCCAGACTGCCATAAACAGACTTGTTAAGAAGTAGTTTTTCTAAAAGAAAACTTAAGAAAATTAACTGAGAAATCAGCGACCAATTAGAAAATTTTCTGTAATTTTTAAGGCGCATTATGGCCGAGTCTGTACCTGGCCTATCCAGTTCAGATGGGTTTGACGTGCTAGTGTGTAGACGACACTTTTTGGGGGTCTCGGTACTATGGTAATGTGGAACATACTACTGAAGGCGGCCTGGTATTTTCAACCTCTGACGCAAAAAGTGGGGTCAGGCATGTCCACAAATCCGTAAGAATACGAGGGAGTGGAGAACTCTTCTGAACAGCACCAGGCAAGGCATCCCATATATGCTGAATAACGTTTATGTCTGGGGAGTTCGTTGGCCAGTGGAAGTGTTTCAACTCAGAATAGTGTTCCTGGAGCCACTCTGTAGCAAATTGGACGTTTGGAGTGTCGCATTGTCCTGCTGGAATTGCCCAAGTCCGTCGGAAAGCACAATGGACATGAATGGATGTGGTTGATCAGAAAAGATGCTTACATGTGTGTCACCTGTCTGTCGTATATAGACGTATAAAGGGCCCCGTATCACTCCAACTGCACACGCCCCACACCATTACAGGTTCAAATGGTTCAAATGGCTCTGAGCACTATGGGACTTAACATCTGAGGTCATCAGTCCCCTAGAACTTAGAACTACTTAAACCTAACTAACCTAAAGACAGCACACACATCCATGCCCGAGGCAGGATTCGAACCTGCGACCGTAGCAGTCACGTGGTTCCGGACTGAAGCACCTAGAACCTTTCGGCCACCGCGGCCGGCACCATTACAGGGCCTCCACCACCTTGCGCAGCCCCCTGCTAACATACAAGGACCATCGATTCATGAGGTTGTCTCCATACCCTTACACTTCCATCCGCTCGATACAATCTGAAGACAGACTCTTCCTACCAGGCAACACGTTTCCAGTTATCAGCGGCCCAATGTCGATGTTGAAGGGCCCTGACGAGCCGTAAAGCTTTGTGTCGCGCAGTCATCAAGGGTACGCTAGTGGGTCTTCTGCTCCGAAAGCCCGTATCGATAATGTTTCGTTGAATGGTTCGCACGCTGACACTTGTTGAAGGCCCAGCATTGAAATATGCAGCAATTTGAGGAATTGTTGCACCTCTGTCACGTTGAACGATTCTCTTCAGTCCTGTGCTTGCAGGATCTTTTTCCAACCGCAGTGATTTCAGAGATACCGGATTTCTATGTTCAGGTACCCTCGTGAAATGGTAGTAAGGGAAATTCCGACTTCATCGCTACTTCGGAGATGCTGTGTCCCGTCGCTCATGCACCGATTATAACACTGAAACAGTCAACGTGTGTGTGAATTAAAATAAAGAAACACGTAAGTCGCATAAGTGAATAATATCTCGCATCGTAATTTGTGTTTCGTCCCGGAAAGTTTAACAAAAATAGTAACATTTTTATCCAAGCGTCGCCAAGTCTGGGGACCGCGAAGTATATAAATCAAACGAAACCAGAAGAACAACTTCACTAGCTATTTCGAGGTATGAATTTTTGAAGAATAATGAGATGTCAATCGTCGGCTTCAGAACACCGTATCGGGATGGAGCGAAGGGGGCCTCTTGGTTCACTGTCAAGCAAAATCAATCAAAATTTGGTATAAATATATGTAGTCTACTTTTAATTTACAGACCCTACTTTAAACAGCAAATCTGCGGAAGTGAAACATGACAAAATAAACAACCATACAGACTTTCTACGAGTATGTGAGAAAATGAGAGGATAAAGTGATGATTTATAAACTGTGAATGCAGAATAATTCGTAGTTGCGCTAAGCAGAGTGGAAGAACTGGAGTTGCCGAAAGTAGTATATGGGCTGCAGCGTAAGCTCTAGCGCGCATTTAATGTCAATGACACGCTAATAATGGTGATCAACAACCTTACATCACTTTACATAGTAATTAATCAAACCTACTTCCCCATTTGAAATCATGTAGTAGAAACCATGCATTTAGACAGTGAATAACTCCTTAGTGCAGCAAAGAAGACTTTTCTTCTGATTATCTAGTTCTTAGAAATAATGAGAAAGAGCAAATAACTTCTTTGGTCCCAGAATTGTGGAATCCAGAGCTAGTGTGACTATTTTCGGAATAGTTTCGCCACTGCCGGTGTGGACGCTTTCACATGAAGTCCAGATGAATCTTAGTAATGTTAATCAACGCTAGGGCTCGTCAGTCGTTTGTATCGACCTTATGGGTTAGTGCGGTTTACTTAGTTTAACTTAAAGTAAGGAATATTTCACCTAGGTGACGGCGACTCTGCGTTCTTCAATGTAAACACCAGCTTCGAACATCAATTACTATATATCCTTTATTGCCGTTCCAGTGCAGTTGCACTTCTTCTGGCGACTAGTTTCGAATTACAGAGTTCATTTTCAAGCCAGGCTTATTAAACTTGCACTGACAGTGCTTTGGTTATGTGACAGACAATTTACACACAGATAATATACACACACACAATAGAATCTAAGACAAATTTCATAATGTAGATATGTTCAGAAGTACGTAATAGACCTGGCATTAAAATGAGCTTTGTAATTAGAAAATAGTCACCAGAGTAATTAAACGCAAATGTGACGGAATTACAATGAATAATTCATGCTATTCAAGCTGCTGGCCCTGTCCTGACTTCATGTCGGAAATACGTCACAGCTATTGCTTTGATATCAATTGATCCTTTACAAGAATTTTCCTAGTAGCCACAGTATCCTGTAATTCGATATTAAAATTTTCAAATATGTGAGATCACGAATTTAGTCGTTATTTGGTGGACCATCGCTGTAACTGGAGAGGATTTTAACCAAACCAGTCTAACTGCAATGAAATAGAACTTAATCGGCGATTGTACGATTTGCTATATAGTTTGTAGTTTAGCTAGTGCTATTTAATATGGGCAGTTGTAACCCGGTCATTTACATGTTCAGCTTAAATTGGCGGGTTTCGTGCGTTAAGAGTTGAATCCTGTGTATACTACCAGAAAGCGTCTGTTACTTATTTTCAACGGCGGAGCTGTCTAATCTGTGTTATTGGTCAGAAATGATCGAGCATGCGGGCTATAGCATGGATGCTTACAGTACACAATAATCTCGGTTCGGGTATCATACCCAAATAAAAATGCCACCAGTTGTCATCCGCGTTTTTGTGACATGATGGAAGAAGATGTCTTAACAGGTTGTTTTTGTAACGGAGCACGTACTGAGTACTAAGTTTCGAGTCCCGGTCGGAACACACATTTACAGCTGTCCTCATCGAGGTATATCAACGACACCTGTCGGCAGCTGAGGGTTTCAATCAAGTATCATTTATTTCTAGAGAAGCTGCACGGTCATCAATGGTATCTGTTCTTTCAAGAACACTATCTTCTTATGAGTACGATGAAGTTGGTGACTGACGATGCTAGGCCCGTGTTATCTTCGAGCCATTCCTCGAAAAAAATGTTGCGTTACGGGTAGCTGCTATGTTTTATCTGCAAATACATAATCGTTTCTTGCTGGAAAGAGCAGTACTGTCGTACGGGGCGAGATAACTATATCAAAAAACAGTTCGACGTGTCTTTACACGCACTGGAGGTCCAAATTATTGTCATGCAAATATACTGTCATCGATCAGCACAGATCCAGGGTAGCCTTTAACTTCGTCGAAAATAACGCGTTGTAGCAGAGCTGAGACTCTACGACGATTTCCACCCGCAGTGATATACCCGAAATAGTTCACTGTGAACAGCAGCTGAAAATAAAGCTTACTAGATCAAATATTAGTCTTCACCCTAAGGGGGCAGCCCTTTTTAAAATTAAAAAAAAAGATCGATTTTTCAGCTTTACATGTTCTTCGGGATGTCTCCTTTATTGTAGTATTGATCCCAAGTTCGCCGTCAGTCCGTTATCAAGTTACACGGCGATTTGTGAAAGGTGTCTCCGAAAACTACTCACAGCGGGAAGAAATGGTCGACAAGTAATCTCTACGGCGGCCTAACGAGGGTTATCGAAATTATGACTATACTAGAACTTTAGATCGGACCAGCCGGATACAGCTTCTAGACTAGTCGGACGAAAGGTATATCGAATGGGGGCGAGCAGCGTAATAACTGAAGCCTTTGGAGAGGTCTACAGGACGCCGGTGGCCACAAAGAAAATGGAGAACCTCCCTTTGAGTCTGGAAGCATTGGTGTGTGGTTCTGGAACAGCTAACAAGAGATTTGTTTAACTGAATTACAAAAACTGTAACATGTAACTTTGAATGCGTTTTTCACGAAATCTATTTTCTTCAAACTGGCAGGGAAAATCACAGAACGATAAATAAGATTTTGATTCGAATTCGGTGCCTGCATTGTATATTGAATTCTCTATCAGCGTATAAGCAGCCGTTACTCGATATCTTCAATAGTCTACTTTTGTTGGGCGCTTTTGTTTCGATAAGTCACCATTTGTTGGAATTTAATGTTTTTTTGGTATTCTTTTTTCTGCCTGAAAACGTATTGAAAATGACTGACAAAATTATTTTGTTACAGGTCCAATAGGAGAACTTCGGGCAATGCCGCCGATGACGGATGTTGGGGCTTCAAGGGATCCTTCCACCCAGCGGTTACAGGGAGCGTCGGATGTGCACGCAAAAATGATTTCTTAAGGAAATAAGCTTAAGTAATAAAACTGTGTCGTCATATTCGGAGTTAATTTTTATTTTACTTGAAAAATTCAGGAAAACCACTAATGGAGCTGAGATGGTACTAGCCATTCACGTGACGCTCCATGGCTGTCGTAAGTTAGGAAAGACGGTTTTATGGAATCAGCATGGTAGGATGGGTAGACAAGGGAACTTAAAAGAATGGCATAATGGAGCTATCGCATTTCGTCGGGCCCACGACCGCACCGAGAACAAATTTGTCCAATTTGTCGGTGTGTCAACACAGTCTGGTCTAACGTGTCTACAATGAATGGTATGTTACTAGCAGAAATGTGAAACAGCTAAGACCAGCAGTTGTAAAGGACTACAACCAGGGATCGGAGACTAATGTCGCACCTTATTAATGACAATCTATTTCAAAAACGATAGTGAAAGATAATGGAGATCCATGTGAACTAGCGAACATCGCGAAAGGAATTGCTTGTACATAAGGCTGCATGTCTTCACTGTGGAAACAACAAAATATGTAATGTAGTTGACTGGAGGCGCGTAGTGTGGTTTGACAAGGAGAAATTTTGCTTCTTTTCAGCTGATGCAGGACGTCGAATACTTCGATAGTCCAATGAGGCCTTTAAGTCGCAGTGTGTGGTGTGTAGTTCACATTGTAGGTGGGTTCGGTGATGTTTTGGAGGTGTTTTTCGTATCTTCACTTAGGATCTTCATTCATGAGGATATTTATTCATGAGGATATTTATTTTCAATTTGTTGGTGACCAAGTGCTAATCTTTCTTCTACAGCTTCATAATGAGTACCCTTTGTACATTCCCAAGACGACAGCAATCTTGTTTAGAGAGAGATGCACAAATGAGTCCTGGTTTGACGGACACACTGGTACCCACCGGACCTCGACTGCTCTTCAATACTACCCAGTCTCAAAACCCGAAGGAAACTTTGGGACTGGGTGCAACTGTGAATGAAACTAAGCAAATAACATCCTCGCGATTTGGTATCTCTACGAATGAGTGACTTCAGTTCGGTACTGTAACCTTTAGTGGTCTGCTGCAGACGATGCCTTGATAACTAATTAGCTTTAATTAAGGTGATGTTTAGGGCAGACGAGTTCTCAGTCCCCGGCAAGCGGTGAGAATTGCCATCCACCTCCTTGTCGCCTGCTGCCCTGACCGTGGCTGGCACCGAACTTCTTTGCTTCTACACTGCTGGGAATTGAAATAAGAACACCGTGAATTCATTGTCCCAGGAAGGGGAAACTTTGACACATTCCTGGGGTCAGATACATCACATGATCACACTGACAGAACCACAGGCACATAGACACAGGCAACAGAGCATGCACAATGTCGGCACTAGTACAGTGTATATCCACCTTTCGCAGCAATGCAGGCTGCTATTCTCCCATGGAGACGATCGTAGAGATGCTGGATGTAGTCCTGTGGAACGGCTTGCCATGCCATTTCCACCTGGCGCCTCAGTTGGACCAGCGTTCGTGCTGGACGTGCAGACCGCGTGAGACGACGCTTCATCCAGTCCCAAACATGCTCAATGGGGGACAGATCCGGAGATGTTGCTGGCCAGGGTAGTTGACTTACACCTTCCAGAGCACGTTGGGTGGCACAGGATACATGCGGACATGCAATGTCCTGTTGGAACAGCAAGTTCCCTTGCCGGTCTAGGAATGGTAGAACGATGGGTTCGATGACGGTTTGGATGTACGGATGTACCGTGCACTATTCAGTGTCCCCTCGACGATCACCAGAGGTGTACGGCCAGTGTAGGAGATCGCTCCCCACACCATGATGCCGGGTGTTGGCCCTGTGTGCCTCGGTCGTTTGCAGTCCTGATTGTGGCGCTCACCTGCACGGCGCCAAACACGCATACGACCATCATTTGCACCAAGGCAGAAGCGACTGTCATCTCTGAAGACGAGACGTCTCCATTCGTCCCTCCATTCACGCCTGTCGCGACACCACTGGAGGCGGGCTGCACGATGTTGGGGCGTGAGCGGAAGACGGCCTAACGGTGTGCGGGACCGTAGCCCAGCTTCATGGAGACGGTTGCGAATGGTCCTCGCCGATACCCCAGGAGCAACAGTGTCCCTAATTTGCTGGGAAGTGGCGGTGCGGTCCCCTACGGCACTGCGTAGTTTCCTACGGTCTTGGTGTGCATCCTTGCGTCGCTGCGGTCCGGTCCCAGGTCGACGGGCACGTGCACCTTCAGCCGACCACTGGCGACAACATCGATGTACTGTGGAGACCTCACGCCCCACGTGTTGAGCAATTCGGCGGAACGTCCACGCGGCCTCCCGCATGCCCACTTTACGCCCTCGCTCAAAGTCCGTCAACTGCACATAGGGTTCACGTCCACGCTGTCGCGGCATGCTACCAGTGTTAAAGACTGCGATGGAGCTCCGTATGCCACGGCAAACTGGCTGACACTGACGGCGGCGGTGCACAAATGCTGCGCAGCTAGCGCCATTCGACGGCCAACACCGCGGTTCCTGGTGGGTCCGCTGTGCCGTGCGTGTGATCATTGCTTGTACAGCCCTCTCGCAGTGTCCGGAGCAAGTATGGTGGGTCTGACACACCGGTGTCAATGTGTTCTTTTTTCCATTTCCAGGAGTGTAACTGTGGTTCAGTTGATGCTTATTTGAAATGCTTAACTGGATAACAGAGAACGCTACAAATCAGAGAACATGTCTGTCGTGGTAAAATCGTAGTATATTGTACTTCCTGCAACACGCAAAAGGATTTACTAGCATGACGTTATATTTAAAGAAAAGAGCACTTCCTGTCTCTTCTTACTGCGGGTCAAGAATAGTACACAAGAAACATTCACACAATAGTACAACCTTGAATTAGCTTGGCCCATCCCCGAACTATGAGAGAGTTCGAGGAGAGAAATCACGGAGAACGTTATCGGCAAGAAAAGGTAACGGAAGCCCGCGCAGCGAACTTTCTATACAGTTCTTAAACAGCACTCAGTCTATGGTGTGCCGACGATAACGAGCATAACCGCAAACGCCGCTGAATATAGGTGCTGCCAAAAATTAGGCCTGTTTCACACTGGGACACTGGTGACGGTCACCAGCAACGTCACCGAAAGAGATACATTCGTTTGAACTGGAGCATTCGCACCGGGGCACTACACTGCCTCACCGAGCCACTGTGATGCAGCAGTGACTGACCATCGCCACATGTGACGGACAGGATCACTGTGTTCAAGGCAGTCACCGCCGGACATGCATTAGTCTGAATTGCAGTTTCGCACTGGGACACAGATAACAGACTCAGCGCTGCAGATCTGCCAACAGACGGCAGTCATTTTTGAGGCAGTGACGCGAAACATTCATTCTTCATTACACTGTAAACATTGTAGCCATGAGTTTAGATTTGATTAAGACGGAAGACTTCAGTGAAGTAGAAAGTCGTCCTGCTACTTGGGACGTCAAAAGCGATGACTGTAGCAATAAAGTGATGAAAACGAATGCTTGGAAAGAAATAATGAAGTTTGTGCCTGATTTCAATGAGGAGAACATGGAAGAAAAAAACAAAATTGGTGAGTTGTATTTTATCTTTTCAAATTTAAAACCTTATTTTTGGGACCATAAAAGAGTAGCGAAACTTAGTTGCTACATCTGTAAAGGCTAGGAGGGTAGTAACCTTCAAGTACATTTGCACCCCCCACCCCTTTTCTTTTGCATTTACCAGTATTATGTGTACCTTTACGCAGTCTTAATGCGATAAGAAGGGGGAAAATGGATGAGCGTGGAAACCATGGACTCACCCCTACAGGGCGAATGAAGATGAAATCTAAAAAAGAATACTTATATTTCAAAATTTTCATAACATAATTAACTGTACGTCTTATCGTCATCTTAAGGCGCTCCGCCTTATGATCAGAAAAACAGTTAAAATATTAATCTCCATACCTGTGATTTCATCTTTCACTTCTTCAAGCAGCTCATGAATGAAGTTTTCGACATTCGAAAATACTGTAAAAACTCAGCTTGTCTCAGATCGACATATGGAGTATAAAACCTTTTTTCCAGCCGATCTCTTAGTGGATGTAAATGTAATGAACGTTTGTCCTCATTCTCCTCCTCTTGCTTAGAAGTACTGACAAAAGTTCCTGCTCGCTCGAGTCCATTTCACTAACTAGTCAGTTGGCAATACCTGCGGTGTTTGATACAGCAGTGTTCATCAAAATTACCGGTGATCGTCGCTGGTTACAGCCACCAGTGTCCCAGTGTGAAACGGTCCTTAGTGTCATCTCGCGAGTGGAGGCACCACTACGGAAAATAGTGTACTAAACTATCACCGATACCAAGATGGTGGTTGGCTCCGCACTGACGACCGTCGTAGCTGTTTACGTCCGCTCCATTAAGTCCACTAGTAACAACTGGCCTTTATTGCCGTCTCTCGTCACTGTTGGTGTCCAAGAAGCCCTCACCATAGTATGGTTCCGTCGTTGAGAGCCAGGGCGTATAGCCAACCTAACCAGCATTGCTGCTACCACTAGCACTCCTGTGCAGTGGTCGGAGCCCTTCCCAACTCAGTCGCTGTTGCTCTTATTGTGGTGGGAATTTCGCGGAACGGCGGGCCCTCGTGCGTCCTTCCGCGGCTAGTAGCCGTGATCTGCACTAAAAGCTAACAGCTGCGTACCCTCTGCCGATGTATGCCGTCTTGCGGTATGATGTGCATCTTAAAAATTCGTCTGCCCCGCGAGCCCGTGCTGGTCTCAAATCGTCGTGGGAAATTAATTTGACATCATACAACTTGAGATTAATTTAACGAGTTTTGAGAATTATTTTATCGGCTCGAGCGGCATAGCAAATGAAAGGTAATTTAACGAACAACCTGAATCTGAATGAAAATTACTGATTAAATTTTATCTGTACAATCTCCCTTTGCCACTGACCATACGGCAGTGTAGATTGGTGACAGGCCTTGTGGCCAGTCAACGAGAATTCTGCACTATGCAATATGCCAGAAACTTTCTCCCAGAACTAAGCCCATTATCAAGGCCATATGTCTCCGGGCGAAGACTATGTTTTTGTAAGCTTACACCTAAAAAAACACCTTCTGAACAGACCTTGAAGGGCCAACGGTACCGACTGGCCACCGTGTCGTCATCATCAGCCCTTAGGCTTCATTGATGCGAATACGGAAGGGCCAGCGATCAGCACACCGCTCTCTCGGCCGTTGTCAATTTTCGTGACCACTGTTGTTGCTACCTGTGAATCAAGCAGCTACTCAATTTGCCTCAAAAGGGCCGAGTGCACCCCGATTGCCAACGTCACTCAACAGACCTAGAAGGTGATCCAGCCAAGCGCTAACAAAGCCCGATAGCGCTTAACTTCTGTGATCTGACGGGAACTGGTGTTACCACTGCGGCTAGGCTAATATGGAGTTCAGATCAGTCATCAAGTCGATTACAGCTTTAGACAGACGCTAAATTTCTAAAAGGTGATGCTTTGTCCAGTTTACCACAACAGCACGCTGGCGACCGACCTGAAGGATGCCCTGTCGCTCGAGCTCACGGTTGATGCTGCCGTAGCGCGTGGAGAACTCCGCGCCATTCAGCTCGTAGCGCTCATCTCGGTGGCGCTGCTTCCTCGACATGGCCGCCGGCTGCTCGTCTTCTGCACACACAAAAAATGTGGTCCGAATCAAATTTTGGCACTACATGCAAATCACCAGTGTACAAATGCATGGTCTCACGGAGATATAAACCAATAAAACCTTTTCCAGCCTTCAGCAAGGTGAAGTGGTTCAATATCGACGAGCTTTCGGACGAGTACTGGTTGGCCATTGTCACCACTTGACAAAGGGTGAGGAGCACTTGTCAGAAAGCTTGTGGATATGGAACCGCCTGGAGGCCCGAGAAAATTTTGTTAGTACAATTCAGACTCTCAATTACCCAGTTACGTTTCTCACACAGTGAATACAAGTAGCAAAAAAGATTATGTTTTTGGGATTACATATGGATCACAGCCTCAAGTCGAAAACTCCAATATCTACCATTAATGAAACACTTTAGTTAAATTAAGTTTGCAATATGCATGATAAGAGCAAAAGGTTATTTAAAAAGAAGCTACTTCATTACGTGTACTAACATTTTCTAATGAGTCATAGAATCACTTTTTTGGAGGAAAAAAACTAAAGTGACAATGTTTTGAAAACAAAAGCGTATTATAAGAACTTGCAGCTTGGTCTTTAACTCCACCACATAAGCTACATCACTTAACGTCCTCTAGCAGGTTATTAAATTCATGTTCACTGTGCGCCTGGCTTCTGTCTCTACTAATGTTAATTCCTTTAAGTGTTTGTAGAGAGCGTGCTTGGTTCAAGGGTTGTATTCATGCCTGTCATTATTGGAGAAAATAAAAATTTTGTTAATGGGAAACGAATTAATGACTATACCAGTTGTCTTAAGAGTCGTCAGGCGTATTTCCTCTGGTTTTTAGGCAAGTATTTGCAGTTTATTTCTCGAAATGTCTTGCTCTAATCATACCAAGCAAATAATGGTCATCACATTACGGTATGTTGATAATTATTACTTCCGGACCGTCTAATCACGACAGAATCAAACACAGATTTCGTGCCCTCCGCGTTTGGCCTTTATTACTTGCAAGAAGTTTTCAGTGGCTTGGAATACATAAATATTTTCGTTTATTGGTTTACATTTTGGACATTGGAGGTTAGAAATTGTTATGGAACTTTCGACTTTTCTATGACGTGGTCATAATTGAAAGTTCTACTTACAGATTTCGTGGGTGCTTATCTACATGTGTTCTTTTTTTTTAATGCGCTACAGGTATTCTTCGTCAGCTTCCTGCCATTTAAATTTAGTTTCCAGAACACCACAAACAGAACACTCGTTTTGAAGTTATGTTTTGGATGGCATTGCCAACTGCCGAATGTAATTGCTAACTACTGTATGTGCTTTTGTGGTGTGTGGGGGTGTGTGGGGGTGAGTGCTTTGTACCGTGTTTCAAAATCCCTGCATGCCATGCCCCTGTATACTGCATCTCAACACTGGCATTCACGTTTGTGTAATTAATGATCCTTGGATTTTGTTCCCTTGATTATCAGTATACCTAAGTTTGTTTGAAGTGTTAGCACATTTTTATATGCTAATTCTTTAGAATATTTGCCACTCAGTGTGTGAGTTCACTCGTGTAAGTCAATGTGTACTGTGCGCTTCTTTTTTGTGTGGTGTTTTCGTTGTGTATGTGTATTGTGTGTATTTGTGGGTTTGAGGCAAGCGACTTTTCCTACCTTCTGGATATGTCGGATGCATTCTCTCTCTTTCGTACTGGTGTTTTGACCGAGCATGTGAACTGTGTATGTGTCATTACTCTCAGCTACTTATGATGTTTCTTTCATAATTTTTCTTGTTGATGGAATCCTGTTTATTCTCTACAACATATATCCTAGTGCTGCTAGCTTCTGGTTATGGGGATGATTTGATATGGGATGTACTATTGTGTCTGTGGCACCAGTTCGCTATAAAATATCAAAGGAAAGTTTACCATTTTCTTTTATTATTGTCATATCTAGAAAATTTGACTAGATGATCCCAAAGTAATAATTATCAATATATTGTAGTACTGTACGGAAGCGAGGACGACAGGGCTACAAAAGCTGCAGATGGTCATTACATATTTCATGTGATGCCGCTGTCAATGGTCAGCATCTGTTTGTTTCCAGCTACAAACATGTTTTTTAAATCGAAATTTTATGGTCCCATATTACTCAAGTGCAATATTCGGCTTATCAGAACTACTGGCAAAGCAAAACACAGTAAAATCTTTGTTGGCCACATTTTTGTTGCCTGCCTTACCTCATTCTCATAAGCCACCCTTGACCCCCTTATCTGCTACCACCATGCAGCAGCGCTACTCAGTCGCTGTCTGAGTACTGGTTATACTTTGTATTTTATGGTTGTGTTAATACGTATCACTATACACAAAATCTTTTTAGACTGGACAGTTATGTCGAAAGGGGACGTAAAATTCCGCTTTAAAAACCATTTTCTGTGCAACTGGAAACAAACTGATGCTTTCCGTATGCATTGGTTGTCATGATATTTGTTTGGGACGATTCCGCATACATATCGCAAAAATGACATTGGCAATATCTCGTAGGAGAGAGACCCTGTATGTATAAAGAATCGTCACTCGATCAGTGTGAACTATTTCAGAATGATGCACAGATCACCAACACTACATTAAAATCATGATTTCCACAAATTTGTTGTTGCCTTACACATTAAACATCCTAACGAACAAACATATGATTGTGTTAGATGGAAAGGAAATATTATCGTGAAGTCTGCCATCAGGGACATCTGAGATCAGTAATTGTAACAACAATATGATTGGTGTAAGGTCTCATGATCTCCTGACCATTTCTTACATATTCCACAATCGTACTCTGCACATCAAGACACTTCAAAAATGACTCTGAGCACTATGGGACTTAACATCTGAGGTCATCAGTCCCTAGAACTTAGAACTACTTAAACCTAACTAACCTAAGGACATCACACACATCCATGCCCGAGGCAGGATTCGAACCTGCGACCGTAGCGGTCGCGCGGTACCAGACTGTAGCGCCTAGAACCGCTCGGCCACTCCGACTGGCTCCAAGAGGCTTCAGTCGAACCCAAACTCGATAAGGAAGAGTCAATTTTGTATGAATTCATGGAAGCGATATGCAAATCTAATAAGCAAATCGCAAGTGCGCACTGAGGTTGAAAAAAGTTGAAGCTGGCGTACAAAACATGACAGCCACAGGAATATTCGTTCTGAAGAGGAAACCAGACCTCTGGAAACACCGTCCTTTTAGAGGACTGGGTCAACAACATACCTACTTCGGCCGAAGCGACCGCCCAGAGAGGAGACAGCTTTTGCCGGAGCGAAGGGATAACGACCCCGGTGTTCGATTTAAAAGCAGATTACGGTACATTTTGTGGGAGCGCCCAGAAGACGCATTTTTTCACGGACCGACTGGGTAGTTACGGAGTTGTTCGACTTAACAAAACGTCATTGTCCCGTTTAAAAGAGCAACGATGATTGGCTGAATATTTCTGACACAAAGAGTCAGAAGAGTGAGGGAAGGCAGCAATGATATACCCTTGCAACTTTTCCAGAAAAAGGGGCCGTTATGTTGTCGCTCTTGGAGCGGGAACTTAGCCAGTGCGAGTGCACTTGTACGTGTACGCAAAGAGTGAGGAACAAAGTCTCTCCTCAGTACTTCACTGGGAGAGCACCTCTGTCATTAGGGAATCGGAGTGACATTCTATATTGAGTTGCTCATGATTAAGCATTGTTCACTGTGTTGGCCGCCACACTTATTGTATAGTGTGAACACGGACAGAGTACTAGTTAAACCACTGTGAGCGAGTATTTACTGGCATCGCGGTGGACTGGTTATCTGACCAGTGTACCATGCCAATAGTTAGACTAGGGGCGGATAGGAGTCCTTAGGGAGAGTTTGATTGCAAGTCAATCCAGATAGAAAGAGATAGTTGTGTTATTTGTCAGCTGCAAGTGACGCAGGCAGCAGTCATTGCAGCTCACAGTATTATGTGCTACAGCATGTGCGAGCCCCATCTGTCCTCCATAACTGTATACTCCATTACATTTCTCAAGCGACAGCCTTGACTGTACCTAGAAAAGTCATTGAAGTTGTGTAGGCGTGGCTCTGAGCCATTCTGCTGACTAGATAACATTCTTAAAGAAAAGGGAGAAAAGAACCTTTCCATACTTTGTAACATAATAGCATTCCTATCCATAAGAGGCAATCTGTTGTTCCGAAAAGAACCCGAAAATTTATTATTTTATAAGAAAAAGCTTCACTCGATTTCTCAGAATTTTTTGTAATAAATAATATTTTTTCTTACAGTAACTGGCAATACTCTCGTACCCAAGCATTCCACTAGCTACATAAGAATATATATAATATCTGTGTGTCTTTTCCTTAACAGCGGACGACTCCAGAAGATATTTGTTGCTGAATGTTTTTCAAGCAGTTCTTGTTGGTATATTAGGAGCGTCTGTCTGACTTCTGTAGTAGTGTGAGGTGGAAATTGTTTCTTGTAGGAGCCACAGGGTACTTGTTGGATCAATCCATTGTGCAACTTGAAAGACTAAAACCCACATACTCACACCGTGATATCAGATCCCTTTCTGGTGGATGAAAATGGGCACTAAATGCTAAAAATAAAATTCTCCAGGTGCGAGTACGAATCTCACTGAGTGCTCCCTACAAGCTGAATTATTTATCTACACAGTTAATCCATGAAGGGAATCGAAAATCTCAACGATTTTTGCTTGTTATTTGCATCGATACTGCCGGTCGTTGTGGCCGATCGGTTCTAGGCGCTTCAGTCTGGAACCGCGTGACTGCTATGTTCGCAGGTTCGAATCCTGCCTCAGGCATGGATGTGTGTGATGTCCTTAGGTTAGTTAGGTTTAAATAGTTCTACGTTCTAGGAGACTGATGACCTGACATGTTAATTCCCATAGTGCTCAGACCAATTTGAACCATTTTGCACCGATACTGGCAAGATATTGGTTCCTGGAATTCAAAGAGTTTTGAGAATGTTTTAATTTTAATACGGATAAGAAATGAGAAAACAAATGTTTTTCGTGTGATATAACTATAAATTAACAATTTTCTAACCTTTTCCTTCACTTGTACTGTGAAACCTTTCTTACTGACAGATTTCGTGATTCTAGGTCAATGACAGTTCTCCACAGGTTTTAATGAGTGAGTTTGCGAGTATGAAAGTATTTGATATAAATGGCGTTATCTTTGGACTGGATTCCCTTAGAAGCTTCAATTTTTACGCCACCAAGGAACCGTAGACTTCAGCATGTGACCTAAATTTCAACTTCATACGTCTATACAATCTTGAGCAAAGGGGTTCTTGACAGACGGACAACAAAGCGATTCTATAAGAGTTCCATTTTTACCACTTGAGGCACGGAAATCTAAAAGGAAGGAAGGAAAAGAAGTGCTCCTTGTCCAAGCCGTGAAAGCCCAAGGTATGTAGGCCGGCCGCAATGTCTTCCTGTGTATTGCACCATCATGTGGATGCGATATGGATGAGCATGAGGTCAGCACACCGCTCTCCCAGCCATTTTGCTGACTTTCCAGACCTTGACACCAGTACTACTCACTAATATAAATCCTCAGTTAGCATTACGATGCTGAGTGCATCCCCTAACAGTCCTCACACCAAGGAAAAATCACTGGCAGAACCGAGTATCTAACCCGGGTCCTCTGCGTAGTAGTTAGTCGCGCTTACCATTTTTTTATATAGGACCAAAAAGCAGAAGGACAACGAAATCAGATTATATTCTAAATTGCAAACTAAGAAAAATTCCAATCCGATTGCAAGGATTATATACGCTCATGTACATATACACTTCATCTGTACACATTTTACAATAGAACTGAAGCCATACTGAGTCAAAACACAAAATAAAACGAGCAGGGAAACTGCAGGAGATCAAGCTAAATCAGATTTGAACATTTATAACAAAGAAAAATGAAATTAACCAACACCTTGCCGTCGGAAAACAAGATTCAACAGAAACTTCCTGCCAGATTAAAACCGACCGAGACTCGAACTCGGGACCTTTACCTTTCGCGGGCAAGTGTTCTACCATCTGAGCTACCGAAGCACGACTCACGCCCGGTCCTCACAGCTTTACTACTGCCAGTATCTCGTCTCCTACCTTCTAAACTTTACAGAAGCTCTCCTGCGAACCTTGCAGTGAGTACCGGGCGTGAGTCGTGCTTCGGTAGTTCATATGGTAGAGCCCTTGCCCGCGAAAGCCAAGTCTCGGTCGGTGCATACAGTTTTAATCTGCCAGGAAGTTTCATATCAGCGCACACTCTGCTGCAGAGTGAAAAATCTCATTCTGGAAGATTCAACAGGTTGGCTGAGAGTTCTCGATATCGAGGCATTTGCAAGCATGTCCAATAGGCTTTGATCATGTACTGCATGAAGTTCATGTGATCTTCCCCTTAGCGTTATAAAACAAAATTAACGAAGAGTCCCAGCTATCATATAACGGTATAGGTTTTCGACCGTGAAAAGAAGGAAGAATCTGGGCTTAATATGATGCCCGTAGTGTACACAGTCTTAGAAGATCGAGTAAGGAAGGTGAGTTGCGTCCTCAGCTATGGGATAGGAGCGGACTGGTGCTGGAAAGCTACAGGGGAAATAAGCTCCCGTGGCATAATTCAGCTAAGTAGATGAAGTACAGTACGGCCTACGGAGGGAGTCGTCGAAAGCTTGAGATTACATACAAATCCGACGCTGCAAGAAATTCCTGAAGCATTTGTACAAGAATGTCACCGCGAAAAATTACATTCTCATCTTTTCGTCTAGTGGTCTCCTTCACTGCCCAAAAAATCTCGGAAGTACCGAGATTATTTTTAATAGCATATAATAATTTGACGATCCAAGCACGTTGCAAAAACAGCGGAGCATTGGTCCATGTGGGAGGCTAAATTCATCAGCTAGCACAGCATTTGCAAAATCAATATTGGAATGTGTCGTCAACCAATCAAAAGTGGCATTGGGAAACAGGTTTACGAAAACCTGTTTTTGGAGCTCAATGTACACCTAGTGTGTGACAAGGCAGCCATTCATGCCACACCGTGCCCTCACGCAATGACTACAATAAATGTTTAAGCAATGCATGTCACATTAATTTCTGACAGGAGATGGAAACAAGCTATCTAGATTTTGTAAAAAAGTTAAAAAACCCTCCAAAAAGTGCTTTGATACCCAATAATGCAAAGAAAAACACATTAAATGACTAGTTTCGCCGGTTCATACAACCATCTTTAGATCAGTTATAAAATTTGCGTAGTGCCACCTAGTAAAATGAAGGTAGGACGTCTGCACCTTGCAGTGCATTCTCATATAAGAGACTATCTCAATAAAATGTTGGCTGTACCAGTGATGCTTGACCTGAGTGCCTAAATAGCGCTTAAGACAAGGAGGGTTAACAGAGAAGAGATTAAAAGCCTAAGGATGATTATGTATTAGTTTCTTTTTATCAAAAATCCACTGACTGGTTTGCTGTGGGGAGCCAGGACTGACTTTCTATCCTGCGCCTACCTCTTTCTCTGCTTTGAGGATCTCTTCCCCCAACGTCCTCGTTTATTTGTAGAGTGTTTTGCACTCTCTATGTTGCCCTACAGGTTTTACGCTCTGTGCGGTTCCCTGATATCTTAACACATGTATTATTATGTGTCTCATCTTGTTATCAGTGTTTCCCAGACGTTCCTCACCGAATCTGCGAAGTACTTATATTCTTATCTGTTCCTCTAATTTTCAGTATTTTTCTGAACCAGCACAGCTCCAACTCTGCGATTCTCTTTTTTCTTCCGTATTCCCAACGTACATATACAAATTGGCGATCACTAAACTAAAAGTCATTATGGAAGTACAGTGCAGTATATTGAAATCTCCAGCCTAGAAGGCGGGTCTCCATTTAAACTTCAGTATTAAGTTTGTGCGTTTTGGATCTTACAGGTCAATCTCTCTTAAAGCACAACTTGGTTATTTTTTAAGATTCCGTCTCTCAGCCGGTAAAAGCGGAAAATTTATAGGATCGCTTTATTGTTCGTCCGTACGTCCACTGAACCCTTTTTCTCAGGAACAGGTAGACCCGTCAAGTTGAAATTTGTGTCGCATACTAAGGTTTAGGGTCCCTCGGTAGTGCAAGAGTTTGAAGCTTCTAACTCAGTGCAGCCAAGAGATACTACCATCTGTGTCACATGTTTTGATACTAGCCAACTCACTCATTAAAACCAATAAGGTACTTCCCGTTAACCTAGAATTATGAAATTAGGCGGAAAGAAAGTTTCACAGTACAGAGAATGGAAAAATAAAATGTTAATTTGTAATTATATAACAAGAAAAAATTTTCTTTTGTAATTTATTATCCGACTTCATACTTAAAACATTCTCGAAAGTCTTGGAGTTTCCGAGACCAATATCTTGCTTGTATCAGTGCCGGTAAAAGGCAAAAATCATGGACGTTCTCGATTCACGGGATGGATGAACTGTTCATAGACATATTGTTCGTAGGGAGCTCGCAGTGCGCGAGTCCTGTTCGCACATGGCCAAGTGTAATTATTGATTAAAGATCATCTATGACGCTAAAGGAAACGCATACGGGTATAAAGGCAGTTTCAGAAACGTGATAACATCGAAGGGATACAAACTGATGATGTATGAGATCTACATGTCTATTCCACAAACTACCTTATGATATGCCTTTTCCCATTCCAGTGGCGAATATTCTCAGGAAGAACTAATACCGGCGAGCCTCTGTGTGGACTCTACTCCAATTTTATCTTCATGGTCTTTCGCGACATGAACATAGAAACAGTTGTATACTGGCTGACTCTTTTGTGAACCTATGCTGTCAGGACTTTAACAGTGGACCACACCGTGATGCATAGCGCCTCTCTTGCAGCATCTGGCAATGGAATTCGCTGAGATCTCTGAGAAACTTTCACGCTTACTAAATGAATCAGCAACGAAACGTGCTGTTCTTTTTTGTGTCTTCTATGTTTCTGCTAACAGTCCTGTCTAGTACAGATCCGTGACTGACGAGCAACATTGAAGCATTGGTCGAAGGAGTATTTTGTGAGGTACATCCTCTGCTGGTTGACTACATTTTCTGACGATTCTTCCAACGAATCTCAGTCTGGCGTCTGTCTGCTTTAACTACTCATAATTTTATACGATGTTTCTACTTCAAATCACTCCGTGCGCATACTCCTGCATACTTTATGGAAGAAATTCCTTCCAGTGATTGTTCCGCAATAATATAATCATACAATAAAGAGTCTTTCTCTTTATGTATTCACAATACATGTATTTGTTTATGATGCTGAACTGCCACTTCCTGCAGAAAGCGTCGATCCTGCATTTCGCTACCATTTCCTAGCGGTGTGGCTTCTCTGTATACATCATCCTCAAAAAACATCACGGAACTTTCGAGGTCTAATAGGCACATGTATTGTGAAAAGTAATCGTCCCAGTGCACTCCCTTGGGGCATGTCCGAAGTTCTTTTACGTCTGAAGGCTTCTCTCCATATAGAATGACATGCTGTGTTCCATTTACTAGAAGCTCTTCACTCCCGTCACACATTTGATCTGATATTCTGTACGCTCGTATTTTGTTCATTACATGGCAGTGTGAAACCACACAGAACGCCTAACGTATCTCAAGGGACTCTGCCCCTACTTAGGCGCTTGTATCTACTGTTTACTGGATCTCATGGACGATCAGACCGAGCTGGGTCTCACGCGATCGTTGTTATCGGAACCCATGTTGGTTTCTACACAGGAGATTTTTGTTCGACTTGAGCGTAAAACACTTCACGAAATTCTACAACAGAGCGACGTCACAGTTTCTTGAAAGTGGGACTGACCTGTGCTTTGTTCCATTCATTAGGAGCGCTTCGTTCATCCAGAAACCTAAGTTACACCGCCGCTGGAAGAGGGGCAAGTTCTTTCGCGTACTCTACGTAGAATAGAACTATTATTGCGCCAAATCCAGTCATAATGACCAAGGAGTTTAAACTGACCAACTAATCTGGAAAAATTTTCATGTAAAGGAATATATTTAAAAGTCGTCATTTAATCGCCATTTCTCACATAACTATTTCAGTGACTCAAGTTATACTAAGCTTCAGTCTCAAAAATTCATATTATTTATAGTTTACCGTGGCGAAATCAAATTTGTTTTTCAATAAATCTTATGTGATCTCTTATGTTTCTTCGGTGCCATTGATTAATGGTGTGCTTCCACTTGTTCTGCTCTACGCATAAAGTGGGAACGGCAACTCGGCAGGACACCCTGAAGACTATTAAACATGAACTTTTGGTAAAAGAAAATATAATAATTAGTATGTGCTTATGGCAGCGAGATATATGCTTTCATTGCGAAAACCGTTCAAAATCTGGAGTTTGCTCGGAGTGCAATGGTGAGACTCATGGTGGTAATTGTTGAAAAGGAAAGGGACAGGGACAGGGACAGGAAAACAATCGAATGGAGCAGGGAAGATGTCACGACACAAGACGTAGTTATTTCTAATGAATGTGGTCTTGAAGAAAATAAATACTCACAGCCGTAATTTTATTAATTGTTTTATCTGACTACCAGTTTCGATGTCTCATTGCCACCATCTTCGGGCCCCTACACAAGTAGTTAGATAAGTCATCTAAGCGTCCACGTTACTATAGGGATCACTAATTTCAACTGGATTTCATAGATTTCTAGACCTTCTCTGTAGACGTGGACTCTTCATGTGTCTAAGGGGGGACGTTCATGAAATTTAACCAAAAAGTCAGTTATCAGTTTATTTTTTATTTATTAGTAGAACTCATGGACAATAAGTTCCCAAAGTTTCTATGATGAAATCGCATCCGAACTGCCTGCAAAATAATTAAATGTGACGCGACCTCCCTGCCATGCCCACCTTTTGAAGCAACATTTCAATACCAGCTTGGTTTTGTTTTATTTTAGGGCGCAAAGGCAACTATGGGCATACGCACCCGAATACCAGCTCGGTGAGCAACGATTCCATGAATTACTTCAAGTAAACTTGCACGGGATTGATCTAGAAGCTGTGAACCCTGAAATCCTGAAAATGTGTGTTCATGGCAAAACACAGAATACAAATGAGTGTCTAAATTCACACTTATGGAAACTATGCCCTAAACCCACACTTCCAGTTTTCAGAATTGCAACTTATAAGCCACTTCTTCTATTTAATAGTTCAAATGGCTTTGAGCACTGTGGGACTTAACTTCTGAAGTCATCAGTCCCCTAGAATTTCTTAAACCTAACTAACCTAAGGACATCACACACATCCATGCCCGTGGCAGGATTCGAAACTGCGACCGTTGAACTTAATGATGGGAACATAGGGAAGGTGAAGCTATTAGAGAGAATGGGCATTAAGGTAAAAAATGTCACTCAAGACATCATGACTAAAATGGGTTCACAACTCCTCTTTGCAGCTGAAAATTCAGTTGAAGACCTGGTATAGGAAGGAAGTAAGAAACAACGAGAGAAGGTTTGAATGAAAAGAGGACACCGAGTACGAAACTGGGGACTTCTGAAGAGGCGACATGAGAGAAATCATTAGGTTGAACTTTAAATTGCATTTCCTGAATTTGTTTTAAATGTTTATGTACTTTACCTTCAGAATCCATGAAGGCTAGAATTATGAAATGCTGTACATTTATGTCTATAAACGCAATAAATGTTGTCTCTGGAGTAAATTTTGAAATTTTAAGTCCAAGCTGAGATATAGGGCAAAGTACTTTGATTTTTGCATGGATTTTATATTATACCTACAGAATTATAATTAAAAGATTATTAAAGTTCTTCTCTTCAACATATTCAAAAAACTTCACGAGAAGTTTACCATTGGTATAAAGAGATTAAACAGAGAAAATTTTGTAGTAATGTCGTTGTTAGTTTCCCAAAAAAGGTACATATGTTATTTTTGAAAATAGATTTTTTCAATTCCTTAAAAAGTTAAATATGTATAAATCAAGGAACTGTGCTAATATCATATGAGGCTCGGTTCAAAATTCCACTGACATATTAAAAATTGTGGATTTGATGCATCTTTTAAATAGTCTGCTTTTTCTTCATGAACGTCTCCCTCTTAAGAATGTACTGCATGGAGAAGTCAGAGCAGCAGGTGATGTGTGGACGATGACAAACTCTTTGTACGGGCAGCATGTCGTGATCGTGTCTGTAGTAATCTCACCACGTGCCTCCTTAAACGTTTTCATTTTCTCGTTGTGGCTATAGTAGCTTTAGTGCTTTCTGTTTCGAGAAATGTTTTGCTACAGGTAACAGCTGGTGCTTAGACGATAAACAGCTGCAATGCAAGTTACAGGCACGCAACGCAACTAGCTGATCAGAAGGTCTGGTTGTGACCCTGTAATTTTTGTCTCTTTCTATTGACAACAACAAAAAATGGAGTATATTCTAGAGCGCTCTTCGTGGAATCTATTTACATTAAGCACACTGAATCGTGTACGCATGTGAGGATTGTACATAAATATGAAATATAAACAATGCAACCATGTACAGGCTAAAGAGAACTATATTACGGCTATCTTAATTTGCTTGGTAAGGGCTGAACAGTAACAACTCTACGGAATTCGTCGATTATCGGTCCTTGTAACCTTCAAAGAATTCCCCTTTCGTTCACTGACTTTTTGCAGCGATTTTTCCATTTTGCGAAGGACTGTGACGAATTTTCTCGATGTCATCAGTACTTTGAGAATGGTGTCCTTTCATCATTGATATTAATTTCGGAAATAAAAAATCGGAAGGAGCCAGGTGCGGCGAGAGAGGAGGCTGTGGGAAGACAGTCATCTGATTTTTTGGCAAAAAACTAACGAGTTGATTAAACCTTGTGTGCGGGTCCATTGTCGTGGCGCGAGGACCATGAGTTACCTCGACACAAGTCTGGTCTCATTCTAAGGATTTTTTTCAAATCAAAACTAGACATGATTGTCTCTTATTAGGGAGTTCCGCGATCGTTCATTAAAATAAAATATGGCGTTTCAGTCTTCGATCGCTGTTCTTTATTTTCAATCAGTTACCGGTTTCGGGCTAGCTGCCCATCTTCAGATCATATGTTGTAGTTACAGAGTAACTTGTCCGTACAGAACACACGGTTCACTGTCATAAGTAAAACTTATGTCATAAGTAAAACTTATGACAGTGAACAGTGTGTTCTGTACGGACAAGTTACTCTGTAACTACAACACATGATCTGAAGATGGGCAGCTGGCTCGAAACCGGTAACTGATTGAAAATAAGGAATAGCGATCGAAGACAGAAACGCCATATTTTATTTAAGGATTTTTTCACATAACCGTTGCAAAACAGTCAATCGGCGATTTGTACCAGATCTTTGATGTTTTGAACGTGAGAGTCATCAATTCCAGTGAAAGACCTTCCTAGTCTAGAATATTTTTAAAATGAGTGATGATCACTTTTAAATAACAAAAACCATTTATAACATTGTGTAAGATCCAGAGTAATAACTATTTAATCTTGTTCCAAGGGCTGAAACGTTTCAGTGAAAGTTTTCCCCAATGTTATGCAAATTTTATACTGTATCGTTGCTCCTGAAATACTGACATTTCAAAAATCATCACTATTACTTAAACAAGTTGCTCTCAGATAACAATATGTTGAAAAATAAACGAGATATCCAAACTCCAAAAACACATGGTTACGAACTAGCTAATGCGCAAGGAAGGACTGTTAACAGCATACCACTAAATATGTTCTGCTAACAGACGCCGCTGTGCAGCTTCAACTTTGTAGCTTTAACAGTATCAGTCGACATAAAGCCGCGCGGGGTAGCCGAGCGAACTAGGGCGCCTTGCCACTGTTCGCACTTATGAAATTTTACATGATTAAACTCTTCCTCTGTAAGCTGTCTTAGGATTTACATCACAGTATTTAAGGTATGTCTGACACTTAGTGGGGGTAGCGCATACGAACACTGAAATTTGCCATCACATCATGTAGAGTCAACTAAAATGGATTCAGGTCGCCGATTCAAGATCGTCCAGCGTCGAAGGGTGGTGCCGCTAAACAGTGTCTTTCAACGTGCTCTAGAAAGAGTAGATATAAGGAGCGACATGGGGCGAATATGGAGCCCAATCCATCGCTGTGTCAATAAATTTGCAATAATCCAACGCAATGACTATCCAGGCCACAAACTGTTCCAAAATTGCAACTTAACGTTCACTAGCGATAGTTTCTCGCGCGAAAAAGGGCATACTGCAGCCCAAATGGTACCTCTGGGAGGATACAGAAATGGGCATTTTCGGAGCCCCAAAATCTCCATTCAGGTGATAGTGCGTTTCATCCGTGAAGCGGACGCAGTCAGCGTCAAGTCCTTCGTTATAAATCACTGTGAGAATCTGGTTCACAAAGGTAGCCCTTTGTCGCACAACACGTGCAAGTATCGCCTGGTGTGTTTGGGGTTTGGATGGATACATGTTTATGCTCTGTATCAGTTCTTTATGCACGCTGGAACACTTCAAACCAGTCTCCGCTGCAATTCTTCTGAAGCTTTTCCACGGATTTCGCTGAATAATTCCATAAAACGTGGCGACATATTCAAGAGTATCTACCGTTTTTCCTGGGGACCAACGTTCTCCGCTAGATTATCAGCCACGCTGCACGTCCGATGGAATTTGGGGAAGAGCTTGTGAACTGTTTTCACATCGTTTCTTTCAGCAGCACTAAATTGTGCTTTAAAACTGCGCCTTGTTGCCGCAGGACTGTTTTCTAAAATGTGGTAATCCAGTAACATAAAAAAAAGTTGTTGAATGGAACGCAAGACAAACCTCTACCCTCGGTTTAGTAATCTCCTTTTGCGTTTGAACTGTGGAACTGTTCGCTCTGAGCTGTGGCCCTCTGTTTACAGGCATTACATATTGCTATTAAAGCTCCATCTGTTAGCGCTATTTAGAAACTTTTCTATAATCCTGCATAAAATTCTTATAACTTTCACAATGATCAGACAGTTTCTTGCACTCGTCTATCGATCTTAGTTTTCAATATACACTCCTGGAAATGGAAAAAAGAACACATTGACACCGGTGTGTCAGACCCACCATACTTGCTCCGGACACTGCGAGAGGGTTGTACAAGCAATGATCACACGCACGGCACAGCGGACACACCAGGAACCGCGATGTTGGCCGTCGAATGGCGCTAGCTGCGCAGCATTTGTGCACCGCCGCCGTCAGTGTCAGCCAGTTTGCCGTGGCATACGGAGCTCCATCGCAGTCTTTAACACCGGTAGCATGTCGCGACAGCGTGGACGTGAACCGTATGTGCAGTTGACGGACTTTGAGCTAGGGCGTATAGAGGTCATGCGGGAGGCCGGATGGACGTACCGCCGAATTGCTCAACACGTGGGGCCTGAGGTCTCCACTGTACATCGATGTTGTCGCCAGTGGTCGGCGGAAGGTGTGCACGTGCCCGTCGACCTGGGACCGGACCGCAGCGACGCACGGATGCACGCCAAGACCGTAGGATCCTACGCAGTGCCGTAGGGGACCGCACCGCCACTTCCCAGCAAATTAGGGACACTGTTGCTCCTGGGGTATCGGCGAGGACCATTCGCAACCGTCTCCATGAAGCTGGGCTACGGTCTCGCACACCGTTAGGCCGTCTTCCGCTCACGCCCCAACATCGTGCAGCCCGCCTCCAGTGGTGTCGCGACAGGCGTGAATGGAGGGACGAATGGAGACGTGTCGTCTTCAGCGATGAGAGTCGCTTCTGCCTTTGTGCCAATGATGGTCGTATGTGTGTTTGGCCCCGTGCAGGTGAGCACCACAATCAGGACTGCATACGACCGAGGCACACAGGGCCAACACCCGGCATCATGGTGTGGGGAGCGATCTCCTACACTGGCCGTACACCTCTGGTGATCGTCGAGGGGACAGTGAATAGTGCACGGTACATCCAAACCGTCATCGAACCCATCGTTCTACCATTCCTAGACCGGCAAGGGAATTTGCTGTTCCAATAGGACAATGCACGGCCGCATGTATCCCGTGCCACCCAACGTGCTCTAGAAGGTGTAAGTCAACTACCCTGGCCAGCAAGATCTCCGGATCTGTCCCCCATTGAGCATGTTTGGGACTGGATGAAGCGTCGTCTCACGCGGTCTGCACGTCCAGCACGAACGCTGGTCCAACTGAGGCGCCAGGTGGAAATGGCATGGCAAGCCGTTCCACAGGACTACATCCAGCATCTCTACGATCGTCTCCATGGGAGAATAGCAGCCTGCATTGCTGCAGAAGGGGGATATACACTGTACTAGTGCCGACATTGTGCATGCTCTGTTGCCTGTGTCTATGTGCCTGTGGTTCTGTCAGTGCGATCATGTGATGTATCTGACCCCAGGAATGTGTCAATAAAGTTTCCCCTTCCTGGGACAATCAATAAACGGTGTTCTTATTTCAATTTCCAGGAGTGTATTTGATTCTGAATTGAGAACTCCTTCCCTGGACAACCTCCTGTCAACGTATCTGATTCTAATTTACTCGTTTCAATCATGTTTAAACATGGCAGCGGGAACCATGCACACTGTCGCTACGAAGTTATGTACATTGTGGTGTTCAGGTTTAGTGCTTTATAGCTCTCATAAATTAATGTTTAAAGTTCTTTGAAATAGATGTAACAGCTTCTCGATTCAGAAAATTCGATCTTTTAACAATGTGCAGTTCCAAAACGTAGAGCTCCACTGCGAGATAAAAAGTAAGACGCGGTCTACAGCCCGTGCGTCATTTGCTAAAACGGCCGATAACTCAGACAGCAAACGCAAGGTTAAAAAATGGACATTCCATGAGGAAGTGACGGACAGTTAAAACTTGAGTGCAATGTGGACAAAGTGGTGGGGTAGATCCACTTAGCAAATGACGACGGCTAAACAGGTACTGCCCAATATGCAGCCGAGTTAACGTAACGGCCGAGAGGTGGTCGTCCAAGCCGCTGGGAGAGGATCTTACTCCCGTGAAGGGAGGATCAATGGCGATGCCAAAGGTACACCACATCCTGACAGACGGCAACATTCAGATCATCGGAGGGAATATAGGTACTCGAGGGCTGCGGTACTAGGAGCGCAGATTTAGCAGCAGCGTCAGCAGCCTCGTTTCCTGGCAGACCGACATGACCAGGAACCTACAGAAACAAGTGGGCAAGTGACAGTTTTCCTGGACCCGCTGCACTAAGGGATAAGTAGTCTACAGCGCACATTGACTTTGAAGGGCACAGAGAGGCAGAACAGAGGACTCAGTTGAAAAGGCTGTGTCGCCGGATTTACTCCGTGGCCGGATACAAGGCGAAGAACTCTGCTGTAAATGCCGATTAATGTGCCGGAAGCCGATATCGAAAGACACGTGTGCCAATGACGAAGGCCAGTCAGTCCGAGAGCCATCAGTGTATACAAAGTTACTATCGCGAAGCTCCATGCGAAGGTCGTGAATCTGAAGGCGATAGACCGAGGCTGGAGTAGTGCCCTTAGGAAGCGAATGAAGGCTTCGCGAAGCCAAGGTGATCAAGGGTTCACACCCACCGGGAAAGGTGCAGATAGTGTTAAGTTAAGCAGTCGTATCGTGGCGAAAGCGGACTCCAGGAGGTAATAGAGAAGAAGGACGGACCCCATACTGACGATCAAAGGAATCATCAAAGAAGGAGGTATAGTATGGGTGGCCACTCATGGCAGACAAACGACATCCATACCTGCTGAGGAGAAAGTCACGGCGGTAGAACAGTGGTAGTTCAGCAGCTTCAGCATACAGACTCTAAACCGGGCTAGCGTAAAAGGCGTTTGTGGCCAAAGGGATGCCACGATGGTGGATATTGTTGAGATGGCGTAAGAGGGATGGACGTGCAGACACATAAACAAAGCACCTATAGTCGAGTTTTGAACGGACAAGGTACCGGTACAAACAGAGGAGGGTGGTTCGATCGGCACCCTAGGAAGTACCATTGAGGGCACGTAAGACGTTGAGGAACCACGTACAGCAGGCTGCCAGGTAAGATACATGGGAGCACCAAGAGTGTTTAATACCAAGCATGAGCACCATTTCGTAGTTTCAACGAACAGAAGGGCAATACGCCCGAGGTGTAAAGATGGTGGGAGAAAGCACTTCCGTCGCCAGAAATTCATACAGACGGTTTTGTCAGTGGAAAAGCCAAAGCTGTAGTCTATGCTCCAGGAGTAAAGACGTTCAAGACACCGCTGAAGACGCCGCTCAGTGAGACAGGTTCGTGGAGAACTGTTATAAATGGCAAAATCGCCAACAAAAAGGGAGGCGGTGATGCCCGGTCGAGGACAGGCCATGATAGGTTTAATGGCGGTAACAAAGAGGGCGACACTCAGGACGGAACCCTCAGGCACACCGATTTCCTGGATAAAGGTGTCCGACAAGGCAGAACCCACACGCACCTTGAAAACTCTGTCTTTTAAAAATTCCTGAAGGAAACAGGGCAGGCGGCTACGAAAGCCCAATCTGTAAAGAGTACGGACAATACCAGTTCCCCAGCAGGCCTTCTCCAAATCGAAAAACACAGCCACAGTCTGGGATTTTGGCAGAAAACCATTCATGACATGGGTGGGCAAAGTAACGAGATGGTCAACAGCATTCGTCAGTAAATTGCGCGACTCGAGCCACCATACCAGCTGGGCATGAATCAAACGTTGTATCACCTTGCATACGCAACAGGTTAGACAGATGGGGCGGTAGCTAGAAGGAAGGTTCTTGTCCTTACCGGGCTTATGTATAACGGTGGCTTCACGTCAGCGTCGGCTAAATGTGCCCTCTGCCCAGACGCAGTTGTACATGTTAAGCAGAAAGTGTTTGCCCGCAAGAGAAAGGTGCTGCAACATCTGATTGTGGATGGCATTCTGCCCTGGGGGCGGAGGATCGGGAAGAATTGAGAGCATGATAGCTCCGTCATAGCAAAGGTGGCACTGTAGAACTTACGATTCTGAGAAGAGAAGGGTATCGCCAGAGCCGCCTCCGCTCGTTTCCGATGGAGGAAGACAGGGTTATAGTGGGAAGAGCTCGAAAATTCCGCAAAATGGTGGCCCAAGGTGATAGTAATAGGGTCCACGATAACATCGTCTGCGACTGTGAGGCCAGAAATGGGGGAATGGATCTTGTTCCAGAGAGCCGACGGAGATTGGCCCACACGACAGAAAAAGGGGTGGAATTGGCAAAAGAACTAGTGAATGAAATTCAGCTAGCTTTTTTGCTATCCTGAAGAACGCGACGACACTTTGCACGCATTTGTTTTTAACGAATGCAGTTTGCCATCGTAGGACGACGGTTAAAAACGTGGAGAGCACGTCTCCATGCGCGAGTTGCATCGCGGCATGCCTCAAGTCCACCAAGGGACTGGGGCATGACGTGGTAAAGGGGAAGTGCGAGGAATGGAGAAAAAAATGGTTCAAATGGCTCTGAGCGCTATGGGGCTTAACATCTATGGTCATCAGTCCCCCAGAACTTAGAACTACTTAAACCTAACTAACCTGGACATCACACAACACCCACAGTCATGACGAGGCAGAGAAAATCCCTGACCCGAGGAATGGCGAGTACTGCAGCAATAAGGATAACGTTGGTGAGATAGTCCACCTGGTCATCACAACTGTCGAAGTCTTGTTCTTTGAAGGTGGCCAGGGAGGAGTAAAGGTGCCAGTCAGCCTTAGTTAGCTGCCTTTTGGATGTGAACGCAGGTGGGGTAGGAGTCAGCAAACGGATAGCACATTGGAAATAGTCGCTGTAGTAGTCGTCGTAAGGACGTATCGTGACGATACAGTACAAAAGGATACTGCTATGCTAAAAGCAGCTGTAAATCCTCTGTGGCACCGAAGGGCACGAATGTTCTATTGGTGGACAGTCATTAGGAGGAAGAGATGTAGGGTGTCAACTCGGCTGCTGCCGAGTGACAGCCGGTGTAGAGTCGCTACTACAGGGCACAGCAGCAGGTTTCTGCTCCATGGGGTCCACAGAAGCATCGCCTTCTTGTGCGGTCGGTCCGTGGAGTCCAACGCTGAAAAACGGTTGGTGGTGTGCACCGGCGAGACAGAGGCCGGCGGGTCTAAGGTATCACGTGGCGACACCGTAGAACAGAATCTTCGAATTGGCGCAGGAGAAACCGTTTGCCTTTGGTGGACTTACTAGAGTGTTGGCTCTGAGCACTATGGGACTCAACTGCTATGGTCATTAGTCGCCTAGAACTTAGAACTACTTAAACCTAACTAACCTAAGGACATCACACACATCCACGCCCGAGGCAGGATTCGAACCTGCGACCGTAGTACTAGAGTGTTACCGGTTAGAGGAAAACTCAGGTGGTGTTTGGCTGGAGTGACGGAGGAAGTGTTTGCGGGTGTACTACGACTGTCCTTTCCTGCCTACTGGCTGTGTAGCTGGTGTCGTCGCCCCTTGGGGGCGGGCAGTTTGACGGGCTGTTGCACAGCGGGATGGGAGGATGGCGATGCTACATTGACTCTGGGCGATTTTACAACCTCCGAACTGAATTTGAGGTCGCATGTTTGCATGGCCACGTCATTCACGGAGCGAGGGGTAACAAGAACGGAACTATAGGTGCCAGACGGGAGAACACACGGTTTGGGACTAGCCAGTAACTTGCGAGTTGCTGGCTAAGGCACGTTTTCCTTTACCTGGATCCCTTGGACAGCCCGCTGATAAAGATACACGGGACAATCCTGAGAGGCGGCGGCATAGCCGCCGTTGTAGTTGATACAGCGAGGAGAAGAAGACGGACAATTACTATCTTGTGCATCCTTATCACAGGTTACACATTTGGCTGTGTCGTCAAAAAGTTGTAGTGTGGTTGAAACGATGACACTTGTAGCAGTGCATTGGGTTCGGAAAGTATGGCCGGACTGTGATAATTTCATAGCATGCTTTTATCTTGGACGGAAGCACCACCATATCAAAGGTGAGAAAGAGTTCGGACGAACACTCAGGAGGCATCAACCTTTTTCATTACGCGATGGACGGCAATGAGACCCTGATCAGAGAGGTAAGATTAGGTTTCGACTTCGGTTAGACCGTCGTGCAGCCTTGTGTAAATTACACCAACGGGACGTATTCAAAGTTCGACGGGCCCCGACACGAACAGGGCAACCGTGGAGAAGTGAGGCAGCAAGCAGCAGTTGTGCTTGAGAATCAGAAGTAGTCTCCAAAAGCAATGTGCCATTCCGTGAACGAGAGCAGGATTTCACAGGGCTGGCAACTGCATGAACGCCTTTCTGAATAAAAAACGGGTTTACCCTACATCTCTTCAAGACATTATACCACGAGGAAGTGTGTTTGAATCATTTCGTAGACGTTGAGTGGGAAGATGATTGACTCATCGTGAGGAAGTCCCCATGACTGTCAGTGTCTCCGACGGTGCGCTCCTTCCAGCTGGGGGCACCCTTCACAAGGGGGCGTACCCGCCTTAGGTGATTGTTCACACCTCAGGTCATAGCTCCTAAACGACTGACAGAGGGACAAATCGGCAATTTGGGGAGGTTGCAGCTCAGACAGTCACCCCTCCCTGGACCTGGCCTGCACCAAGGCCCTACCTGTCGACACTGGTCTGGGAATTACGCTTTACCCAGACACCTGTTGCGCGTCAGACCCGTGGGCTGGCCTTCAGGAGCGCACAGGGAGGAAGAAGAAAAAGAGACTCCTCAAACGCCGAAGTGGAGGAACGAGAGGGGATGGGGAACGAAGGAAGGAAAAGGGAACGAAAAACATAGGTAAGACTGTTCTATCGTCAGCGACAGAATTCAGAAGATTCCCAAAAACATCCCAAACATGTTCTCCAAGAGAGGGAAAAAAGAGCAAGAAGACAGACTTGCAGTACGGAAAGAAAAAAAAATGCTGCAAAGGCTGGGGCCCCTTGGTTGCCAAGCACGAACCCGCCAGAGAGGGCCGAGCCTCTTGCGGGGGGGGGGGGGGGGGGGGGGGGGGTGTACTTCTATGGTACACCGAATGTTCTTATGAATGAAGCTAAGATGATAATGAAACTCCAGTTTATCTTGTCCACGAGGCCACCCTATGAAAGAATCGTCCACATACCTCCAAAATACAGTTTGTTTAGGGCAACAGGTTTAAGTTCTCTCTCCTCGAAATACTCCACAAAAAGTTTGGGCACCAAGGGAGACAGAGGGCTGCCCATGGCGACGCCCTCAGTCAGTACAAAATATTCTTTGTTGAACATAAAATAGGATGTCAGAGTATGGCGAAACAAAGCAGTGATGTCCTTCTGAAACATTTTAAAATTCACATGGCACGGCTGTTTTCTCCGGCGCCAGCAACGGAACGTGCGACTGCTGTGGGCGCCGCCGTGGCTGGCTTGGCGAGCGATGTTGAGAGACGGGGAGAGACACAAACGAAAAAAGTTCTGCAGGAAGCCAAACCCAAGACGCTCACCTAGTTGGCGTGCGTATGGACACTGGACGGACACAATCAGCGCGGACGTCGCTGGCGTGTGGATAGCAACCTGTTGGAACGGGTGCTGTTTTCTCCTGCCGCACACACGGCACTGCAGGAACCCAGGTAAGGGCTTCGGTAGATGGCAAGGAACACAATGAGAGTGTTTTCGAGTTCCGGAGCTCTTGTGTTCGAGTCGCAGCGTTATATGCAAAGATGCAGTAAGTGAATTATGATGATGATGATGATGATTATTATTATTATTTGGGTTGAGGGGGCGCTCGACATCACGATCATCAGCACTCTGACGATAAATCAACAGAAAATCAACTAAGGCTGTCCCCACATGCAGAGCAGTTTATAACGTACTAAAGTCTACCGCCCTTCCCCACCAGTTTAAGAATGAGGCCTAATAGTTCACAAAATTTCACCACTCTCTTAACACTGGTATCGGTATCTGCGAGGACGGTGGACAGATCGCCAGCGACACCTAGGGCTGCCCTATTGTCAGTACACAGGACACACGTAGCCGCAGTAAGTGAAGTAGTGTGTACTGAGCTTGTTGGGGCTATTGCACGCAGGGCTATGTTAAAGTGACTATTACTTCATATAGCAAGCTGGTTCGTGTCGGTAAGCGCAGCGTGAGTGATTGTGCAAAGGTTAAATGTAATTTAAAATCTTGTAACTGTGTATATGTTCCGCACTCTGGTTTTTATGTTGATTCAGTACGGATTTTTAAAATCTCTTCTTCATTCATATTTATTGTGAATTGTTATATTTTACTATATGGACGAATTTTTTTAAATATATGAGACTGGTGCACTGATCACGCAGACGGTAAGGTAGTGGTACTTGGCGTGTCGGCGATTGTGGGTAGCTTGCAGTGGTCATGCAAGCAGTAGTTGTGATTTTACTCAGTTTCCCATTATAGATAAATGTACATTTTCTGATACAATACGTTACTGTTGTCATAAAAAATTTTTAAGTGTTGCATCTCATTTGGATCGTCCCTGTGGGGTCCAGATTCAGTTGTTTCGTGTTTATTATTTCAATACATTTTGTGTTATTGAAGCCCTTATTAAGTTTATTCAGACCCTCAATAAATTTTTTGGTGTAATAGCCGTTTGTATCTTGTTAAATTGTTCTTAGCTCCATGTCTACACAACCCTCAGTCCGAAATACATTTGTCAATCCCACGCTACAAAAGTAGTATTTTAAGTACTGTAGGGACCGCCCACTGATGGGCTGGAAATCCCTACCAATTCGTCAGGACGCAGCAGTACGAGGACCTATGCGGCGTTGTTGATTTTTGATGCATGTGTCAGTGTCGAACCGCCGCCCCCCCCCCCCCTTTCCACCACCTTTCCGTGATCATGCTACAGGAGGGGGAGAAATGGGACGTCTGGAAACGCATGAAAAATCTTTGCTGCTTCGCATCATGTTCAAAATTCTTCGAATGGTTTTGAACAGCCCCTAGTGGTTGCACCTAGTAAACCTAGGCAAAAATTGTGGCTGCACAACAAACACAAGGGGACAGATTATGTTCAGTGCGGTTGCAGCCACACTGTGTCCTTAGAGTACGGTTGAAATGTCCAGGGAGTGGAGAGAGGGGGGGGGGGGGGGGAAATCGTTGAGATCATTAACCAATGCATCAAGCGCCATTTTACTATTTAAATTTCACTTAATACGTTTTGATCCAATCATGTTTTCACATAATATGGTCTGAAACGTTCACGTTTTTAACATGTTAACAGTAGATCGATGTGCTGTAGTCTTTCACCTGTGCTCTTTCTCGTGCCAGAGATGGGTCAGGTGCCAGATTGTTATTGTTCTACGACAATGATTAACTCGGCTCTTCACTGCAGAATGATCGATGGAATTTCGACTGCGCTGTCCTGCATAATTAATTGAAGTTCATCATGGTTTTGGAGATGTAGCTTTTATCATATAACTGAGTCTGCGATCTTGTTCCGCATTGTTCGGCACTCTATACACTTAATTTTTTTCTTTCGCTGTGTAGAATACTGGGATGTTTCTACACTTGAAAGTGCCTTCTTTGTGATTACCAGGTGCCTCAGTATTACTTATAGGCTGATCTCGGTTAAATTACCTAAAGCGAAATATGTCTCCTCATGCCATAACTACAGTTAGTAAAGCTGAATCGACGTATAAAAACATGCCTTTATGCAATATTTCCCACACAAATAACATCAGTGCAATGACTTCACAAATTTAACTGCAAATGGTCACTCGTAAAGCACCTCGGGTATTATTACTTACTGAGCTTCCTTTTCTCGCTTTCTTCTAGTTTTCCGAGCTCTAGAAATCTGATTCCTTTCGATCGCTCTTTCACGGATATATAGCCCGCTCCATAGTTATCGAATGAGCAGTCATGCAATCAACACCAGGCTGTGAGCTGCAAGATCAAAATAGTAGGAACAGCCAACGAAAGAGCAGGCTAAGATAGCAGGCTGGGAAAAAAATGTTTAACATACCTTTTGAACCGTCGGCTGCGGTGTACATAACGCGACCTGATCCGATTTGTGTTTTCAGCACTAAATTACTATGGCAAAGAATACTAAATAATCCGATCTGAATAAACAGCGTTAAAGAGGTGAAAACGCATCAAACAGTAATCTCACCTCGGCTGCATATAATACGTTTTGAAATGATGCTCCTCATGTGTGGTACCATAATTTTATAGGTGCATTTAGCTGCAAATGTGGACACCGTCTGAGAAATTTATAGCGAATAGAATTAGAAACACAGGAGTAATACTTTTAAAAGTCATACATGATGCTGCAGCTTTTCACGCGTGTCACTGTTTATGACATCGTATCATCTGGACTATGATAGGCTGGTTGTTCTTGTCCCGACAGCAGTTGTTGCCAGACAGTAAGTCATTTGTGTGCAAGTTTGCAGTGGATTCAACTTTATTGTGTGTAATTCTATATGGAAATCCGCTTTTGGCGCTGGTATTGATTTGAAACGATATGCCATGTAAGTAAAAGCAGCGTAAGCAAATGGAGTAATTACCCTCCAGTGCACGTCTGTCACCAGACGACTGAACCCATCAGAAGAACGCAGGTACCTCTTATAGTTTAAAGTTCTGGTTCAGAAAAACTTTAGCTGTTCAGTAATATCCAGCGAAGCTGTTTCTTACTGCCCGTTCTTTCTTCCTCGTGTAATAATACACACCAGAGGAAGGCAGCAGCAAGGGGACCGTATTTATCTATGTACGACAGTGCAACGAACCTTGCACTGACACTATTTTGAAGTCAACAGGGCTAACGCTCGATTGCATCTAAACCGGTTCGGAGTATATCACTTCAGTCTGCATTTTAAATTTTACCACTGACAGTATTCGCGAACTATTCATGGCTGTGTTTCCGTGCTGGCGGAGCGGTAGCACGAGTATTTTACACTGTTCACACTTTCTCGGTTTCGTTTACAACTGTGTCGTGACGTACGATAGATTCTTGCCAAGAACTGATTCAGTGCATTGATTAGCTCTCACGGGTTACTATCCGACAATGTGACTGCTTTCGTGATTGATTTTGGACTGGCAAGTGTGTCAGAAACGTTTAATTGAATCAGAATATTTTAAACAAGATTGTCTTTTTCATAGTGGTAAGACGTCAGGTTGTCATTTCCCCTGCACTTTCAAAATCTGCAGATATTTTTCCTACATTGTAAAATTTGCTCACCCATTTTCTGCAGTCTTCAAAGGATTTCCACGAATTTCGTCTTCGCCATGCACATTCTTGGCCATATTTCTTCTGGTCCTACCGCTAACAGAACCCCTCCATACCATACATAATAAAATGCGTGGTGTATTTTACATTGTATCACATTAATATATGAAGGGAGCGTGGCCAGGTTCTTTTTATCTTCGCGCCGCTTAAACGAATTTCCCTTATCTGTGTTTGCAATGTGTGTGTGTGTGTGTGTGTGTGAGGGGGGGGGGGGGGGGCCGACATGTATGGCCCAGCGGTTCTAGGCGTATCAGTCTGGAACCGCGCGCCCGCTACGGTCGGAGGTTCGAATCCTGCCTCGGGCATGGATGTGTGTGATGTCCTTAGGTTAGTTAGGTTTAAGTAGTTCTAAGTTCTAGGGGACTGATGACCTCAGATGCTAAGTCCCATAGTGCATAGAACCATTTGAACCATTTCTAGAGAGAGAGAGAGAGAGAGAGAGAGAGAGAGAGAGAGAGAGAGAGAGAGAGAGAGAGAGAGAGAGAGCGTGCGCAACGATCTAATCTAAGGAGGTCCAGTTGTAGTTCAAATGGCTCTGAGCACTATGGGACTCAACATCTGAGGTCATGAGTCCCCTAGAATTTAGAACTACTTAAACCTAAGGACATCACACACATCCATGCCCGAGGCAGGATTCGAACCTGCGACAGTAGCAGCAGTCTGGTTCCATCGCTGCGGACGGTCGTGATTTTGGTATATTCGCTGTTTCAAACTGCTCATTAATGTTGATTAACGACATCTCTAGCATTGTACTGATGTCGCCTGAGGGGCCCAGACGAATCCTGTAGGAAGCTGAGGGCTGTGTTGCGTACTGCTGCCGTTTTTACCTGCTTCTACGTAATCAAGTAAAGTACGTCTGTGTTGCGCAAAATGTTTAGGATTGTAGGCTCTAGGAGGTAATATTGGGGATTCGGACATCATTAAAGGCCAGGATGGACGTCTCGGGGTGGCGTGTACAGGACGGTGGGTTCCTAGCCACCAGCTTTTAGATGGTCATGAAATCAGACGAGCTCATACATAAGTCGACAGCGGCTACTCTATGGCGTTTTTGACGTTTTTAGCGTTTTTAGACCAACAGACAGCAGCTACTACCGCAGCATACCACCCAACGGCGTGCTTAGCCTGCGACAACTCGAGTACGCAGGGTTGCTGAGCGATGCCTCAGCGAAGTGGCAGTTGCTGGTGAGGGCTCGCAAACTGCTGAATTCCGGCAGGCGGGTGTGCTTGACAGCCAGTCCTTCCAGGCGATCGGTCAGGCGTGCGGAACGATAGGGTCCAGTTGCCGAACCCAGGACCCCTTGGAGGTGCCCGGAGACTAAGTAATACCAGAGCTGGTCCATTCTTCATGACACCTGCTCTTTCTAGCCCCACTACTATCAGATGTAGCAGTGGCCCCATAGACCAGCAATTAACAGATGAAGCTGACTGGCTCACATAGGACCAATAACTGGAGTATGTCTCGGCACTGTCAGTAGCCGAGGACAAGGTACTGCTATGGTCTGACCAATGAATATTTGGGTGGTTCTGCCCATCTTTGTTGTGACAGGGCCCTGCCTTCGTTCATTTAGGAGACCAAGGTAGTGAACAGTTGTGCCATAGTACAAGCAAATTAAGTTTGTCTCTGCGGGAATACAATGTCTGACTCGAACTTCAGTCACTATTTACAAAAAGACTAAACTAATAGATTCAGCTAGAAGGACAAATTTCTTGGGAAGACTTTCAAAAGCCAAAAACGCATCAATATTTCCTTACTTGCAAACAACCGGTTTTGAATCACTTTTCTGTCATATTCAGGTCTTGACAAATTTATTTTGTAAGATGTGTTAATTTTTAGTTGGATCTCATGACAAGTTGTCACTTAAATGAAATGTTGCGCATAATATAAAGGTTTGTCATAAATAAAACATTTAAAATCAAGAATCACCTTGTGCATTTGGCCATGTCCAAGTACATATGACAAACCTTTATGTGCTACATTTTATCTACAGGACAACTTGAGGTCCAACTCAAAATTAACACATTTTATAAAACAATTGAAGACCTGTAGATGGCAGTAAAGTCTTTAGAAATCGGTTGTTTGTAAACAAAGAAATATTTATGCAATTTTCGCTCTAGAATGCTTTTACAAAGTAAAACAGATTGTCCCTTCCAATCCCTCAGCATGAAAAAATTCAGTCAAGCACATTTATACTCTCGCTCGATACTGTACCACTGTGATCTAATTAACAGGATACGATCCTTAAGTCGAAGAGCTTTTTAGTAATAGAACTCAGTATACCGTTGTTCAACAAATTTAAAAAATCAGATCTGCCTCAAGGAAGCGTCATACGCCGACTGATTTTCTTAATTGCAATGTTTTTTGACTACTTGTGAGTGAACCAGGGTTTCCCTCGTACGTCCTGAAGACGGCCAGTGGTGCTTGAAACCGGCAGTTTCTTGTTGTTTTGTGCGATTGTGCAGGAAAATAGATCATTTTGAAAACGTCTTAGAAAGAATGAAGGAAAAAAGCTTTGCAGAAAGGTTATAGAAAACAGGTTTACCTTTTGCACCATTCCAGTTGAGGGGAAAAGTAAAAGCAAGAAATAGCAAAGTCACGAGACTAGTTTATGAACATCAGGGAAAGGAAAGACAGTTATATCATTGAATCAAGAAGATGCAGTTGCAGGAGAAGCATCTGAGAGACCATCATGTGGGCCATCAATTTTGGGATTAAAGAGTTAGAGTAGCAAGAACAAAAGGAGGAGGAAGCACAAAAAGGGAAGAAAGAGGATGATGACCACAAAAAGGATGATGAAAAACAGGAAGAGAGAAACACGAAGAGGAGAGGTAGGCTGAATATAGCAGAAGTGATAGAAAGAAGGGACAACAGAGTTAGTTCAGGAGAAAATAGAGGAGGACAACAAAAAAATCAGACTGACCTCAGGGTACTGTGAATAGCTGTTACAACTGAATTCGTATATAGAACTACTTAATGCAGGGGGGACGGGGCGAAACTATGAATGCTGTACCACGCGAGTGACAAAGCGACCTTATCGCGTGACCAGGGCACGCTAATAGCTGAGACGGGCACACGGCAGCCAGCCGCTAGCGCTACACAACTCTGTGGACGC
Source organism: Schistocerca gregaria (assembly GCF_023897955.1). Classification (NCBI taxonomy): domain Eukaryota; kingdom Metazoa; phylum Arthropoda; class Insecta; order Orthoptera; family Acrididae; genus Schistocerca; species Schistocerca gregaria. The sequence goes on from NC_064922.1 coordinate 359,573,084, forward strand.
CGCGCCGCCCTCGCCTCGACTTCCGCATTTTTTGGGGCGGCAGTGCGGCTAATTTGGCGCAGCCTGTCCGCAGGGTACACCGCCTGCGCCGTGCACTGCCGCAACCCGCAACACAGCGAAGCGTAGCACAGCACAGCACTGCCAACGGCGTGCAGGCCAAGGGCACGCAAGGCAACCCACCCGTGGCAGTTGTTTTGTTGGGGTTTTAGCCGACGCTGTTACTTAGGGCAGGGAGGAGGGAAGAGCTCACCATCATGCTCTTAATACTTGGGTGAATAGACGAGCATATTTTGCTTGCATGCACAAGAACTGCAATGTCGATGGCGCCTACTAGGTGGCACCAAACGCTAAGACGCTGAGTAATATCTGAACCAGTAACAGTACTTAAGCGATATAATGAAGTTGATATTTGTTATAGGTATGTGGACCCCTTAGTTTTATTATCCGGGCCTTAGCCTTATAACTGGATTAATTCTTACAAGGTTTCCCAAGGACTTCATCTCACAGTAACACACCCAAAACTATAAAATGGATATGTTCTAACTTCTGTCATTACTTTTGTTTATACCCTCACAGCTCCTAGTTGAAGCAGAATGCCCCTTCTTGGCAATGTTTTCCACATGTTCCCCTGCCTGTCACTTGTCCGGAGGACCACCTGCTTTCATTTTATAGCATCACGTCAGTTTTCCTCCTTTTCCGTTTTCCCACCGTCCATAATTCACTACTTTACAATGTTGTGTTCCAAACGCACACCTATCAGCCAGAATATTATGCCCACCGACCTACTATCGATATAAATCCATCCAGGCGATAGCAGCGTCTGCTGGCGAGGAATGTCTGTTAGTCTACACACGCACGGTGCATGTAGTACCAGTGAGCGTGCCGTCCTTGTGTACAACAGAGAAAGCGCGGTATCTGCTTTTGAACGAGTGGAGATTGTGATGGTTCGAGGGTTCGGCACGTGCATTTCGGAAACTGCACGACTTATTGGGCGTTCGAGGAGGGCTGTGCTGTCTTCAGCACGTGGTGAAACCACGTCCAGACGTAGTGGGGTTGGGTGGCCACCCCTCATTACAGATTTTAGACATCGTTCGGTTGCAATATGTTAAGTGAAAGAAAATAAATAATGCCTTAGCCTGTACCAGAGCAATGAGAGAATGTTCACATTCTCAACGTTATCTCGCTAGCTGTGTACTGCTGTAACTGTAGTCATAAATTCAGATCCCACGTTTAAAACCAGTTTTTTACTCTTCCTCTATTTTAATATGAAACGACTGCAACGACATCAAACTAAAGGAATCCTAAGAAACACTTCAGTTCGTAATCGTCAAATGACTAATGGAGTTTGTCACTTTGCCAGTTACTAATATAATACTGTTTATTAATCAGCATTTGTCACTCATTTTCAGTGCATTCTGAATGGTGCAGCTTGAAGAAAGGAGTCATCGGATGTTCACCACAATAAAACATTATTTACCTTACGTATTCATCTTCAGAATAACCACCCAAAGAAGCTGACAAGAAGCCGATGAGGTAGGTATGAAACTACATCCATGGTGGTGGTTGTGGTTTGGCGGGAAAAAATGGGTGTGAATTATGGTGTGGTGGACTGTAACAATTGGTTATCGCTTCCAAAACGAGGTGACAGTCAATTACAAAAGAAGAAAGAAGAAAAAGTAAAAAAAAAGGCACTGCCAAAGAGATGCGAGAATATGGCACTTCACTGTGATTAACTGTAATGTTATGGGTCTGTGCAGTGTTTGGGGTACCAGAGTGTGGAATCTATTTACCCACTGCTGAGCAGCTCTTTCATGAGCAGAAAGTAAGTCTTAGATACAATCCTACGTAGTGTTAGTTTAGCGTCAGGCATCAGCAGCGCATCTGCAATTACTAGATCTGTGTGCCCATCTGTGCCGTCGTGTATCTCTCATCTGAATACTGTGGCAGGATAGAGGCGTCGTCCATAAAGACCACCAGGGGCTTAGTTACTAACACCGTGCACCGACTGAGAAGCACATCATAGAAATGACTTATTCCAGACATTACTGCCTGCATTCTTCGTTCCTTACTCCTTGTCCTGCTGACAACTGCTTCTCGTTTCACGTTAGCAGCAGCTCGAATCGAACTAACACCGCGCGTATTCACTGGTATCAATTTTAAACAGCTTTTTGAGCCTGCCTTTTAGCTATTTCTTGATTTGTAACGTAACGGTATTCGTAGCTTACGAAACCTCTCCTTGGATGTTCACATTTTGCAGTGAAAGCTGAGCTGTTCTCTCATTTGTGTTCTGTTTCGGGGATGGTGCCAATGACAGAATTCTGAAGAAAAACATTTTGAAAGTCTAACGATCAAAAGACGTTTAATTTTCTCGTAAAGTATGCATCATAACCACTCGAGACATGGGGATCGCGTATGGCGAATTAGCATTTCAATTTTCAGTGTGATTACGACAGAGAAAGAGAAATAATTGTGACAGTTATTGATTTTTGATGTTTAATCTGCAGTCGAAGCATCTGAGTTATTAGTAACTATGCTGTAGTTCAGAAACGCGAATAAATTCCACTGTCATATCCTTTCGGTATTGAGACCCTTATTCGCCGCGTTTTTCGGCGAAGACGTGCTCACCCGCGCCAGGCTTGACATCATCTGCCGAAACTAACTCGCCGTGCTCGTAGTATAACTGAAACAACACAGAATATGTTTGGCAGTGGTGTCATTGCAGAGTTATTTTCTGGATGACATATGAATATGACTTGTCAGTTTGATTGAATGATGCGAGTTATTTTCTTCAAAGGTGTGACATCGGCGTATTACTTCAAGCTTTTGAGTCCAGGGAGATCATTACAAGAGGAAATTGCAACTAATCTCGTCTTTTACTATGCATTTGATCAGTTATAGCTACCACTGGGACAATAAGGAAGAGGCAACCACAGCAGTGGAGGAGTAGTAGTTTAGTGTTTAACGTCCCGTCGACAACGAGGTCATTAGAGACGGAACGCAAGCTCGGGTGAGGGAAGGATGGGGAAGGAAATCGGCCGTGCCCTTTCAAAGGAACCATCCCGGCATTTGCCTGAAGCGATTTAGGGAAATCACGGAAAACCTAAATCAGGATGGCCGGAGACGGGATTGAACCGTCGTCCTCCCGAATGCGAGTCCAGTGTGCTAACCACTGCGCCACCTCGCCCGGTGCAACCACAGCAGTGCTTCAGCGCAACTGAGGTAATGCTTTTGCTTCTGAAGAGAGGCCTGCTTTGGGTAATGGTTCCAGTCTTACTGAAGGCCAAATTTTTTAGCAGTTTCGTGTCAGAGCTACAGGCAGTCAAATACAAAATCAATAAATAAATTATAACTATAAAAAGCCAAATTTGCAAACTTTCATTTTGACATAGGACAGCAAATAGACTGTTTAGAAGTCCAGAATGAACTGCTGTTACAGGCAGGCTCGTGTTACAGTACTTTGTTGTATTATAATACAGTTTCGTCGTAAGCTGAGTTACAGTCCGTAAGTGTTGACAGCAAGCACCAGCTGCGATAGACACGACCATGGGGAGAGTTTCGTAGTACACTCCGCTACCTGCAGCAAAATCTTATGTTAGCACCTCCCTTTGCTCGAGGAGATGGCTTTTCTTACGGCTAAGGCTTCAGTTTCCTCTTAAGAAGTTAACATAATGACGTCACTACAAGACGCCAGTAGCAATTTTGCATAGGAATTATCAATGGGCGAAATAATGATGTTCAGGCTAAAATGCAGTAATAGTTAACCCTTTGACTAGCTGTTTTCACTTAGAGCCAGTTGTGCACCTACGACCGACTTCTGCAACATGTCTATTGAATGTAAATGGCGTACTACGGTTAAATGGTCGAGATTCATCACATGTCAGTTACAGAGACTTCCTGAATGTATAAAATGAGTCATGAAGAACGAACGACGTTTCTTGAAACAGTAAAATACCTTGCTTGCGTGTTTTGCCCAAAAGCACTCGCTCCACACAAAGTGCAAGTGTTTCTTGCTGCCTTGTTGCCTGCACACCTGTGTTAAACCTTGAGCAAACAATATGTTGAAAATGTTCCACTTTGTTCCACTTGCGACTGTTCTACAACTCTGACAACGTTCGTCCGTTTTGATCACGCAAACTTCAATATGTAACTGCAAGATAAAAGGACTTCAGATTATAAAACGACAGTTAATAAACACAACCATAGCACTACGATCACTTGGTCGTATGACGCCTGACGACATGAGCGCGAACAACGAAGGCACACCCAACCTCGTGGTCAGTCAGAGAGCCATCAATGTACAGAAAGGTACTATCGCGAAGTTCCATGAGAAGGTCGTGAAACTGTAGGTGATAGAGCGAGGCTGGAGTAATGTCCTTATGAAGCGAATGAAGGCCCAGGTCAACATAGGCCGCTTCACGAAGCCAAGGTGGTAAACTTCACACCCACCGGGAAAGTTGCAGATAGTGCAAAGTTAAGCCACAGTATCAAGTGCCGAAAGCGGAATCCAGGAGGTAGCAGAAGAGGGACGCGCCCCATAATGGCGATCAAAGGAATCGGCGAAGGAATATAGGATTCCATGGCGTGGCAGACAAACGGCATGCATACCTGCTGAGAAGAAAGTCACAGCGGTAGGACAGTGATGATTCAGCAGCTTCAGTATACAGACACTAAACCGGGCTGGTGTAAAAGGCGTCTTTGGCCAAACGGATGCCACGATGATGTTGAGACAGCGTAAAAGGGATGGACGTGCAGACGCATAAACAAAGCACCAACAGTCAAGTTTCTAACGGACAAGGGACAGGTACGAACTGAGGAGGGTGGTTCGATAGGCACCTCACGAAGTACCACTGAGGACACGTAGGACATTGAGGAACTGCGTACAGTGAGTTGCCAGCTAAGACGCATGGGAGGACCAAGAGTGTTTTCTATCGAGCACCAGCCCGAGGAATTCCGTAGTTTCAACGAACGGAAGGGCAACAGCCCCAAGATGTAAAGATGGTGGGAGAAACCACTTGCGCCGCCAGAAATTCAAACAGACGGTTTTGTCAGTGGAGAAACGAAAGCCGTTGTCGATGCTCTAGGAGTAAAGACAATCAAGACATCGCCGAAGACGCCGCTCAGTGAGACAGGTCCGTGGAGAACTGCAGTAGATGGCAAATTCGTCAACAAAAAGGGAGCCGGAGATTCCCGGTGGGAGACAGGCCATTATACGCTTAATGGCTATAGCACAGAGGACGACGCTCAGGACGGAACCCTGAGGCACACAGTTTTCCTGGATAAAGGTGTCAGACAAGGCAGAGCCCACACGCACCTGAAGGCTAGGTCTTTTATAAAAATCCTGAGTGGAAACAGGGCAGGTGGCCACCAAAGTCCGACGTATAAAGAGTACGGAGAATACCACTTCTCCAGCAGGTGTCGTGGGCCTTTTCAAAATCGAAAAACACGGCCACAGTCTGGGATTTGGGCAGAAAACCATTCATGACATTGGTGGACAATGTAACGAGATGGTCAACTGCAGAACTGCAAGCTCGAAATCCACACTGTGCATTCGTTAGCAAACTGCTAAACTCGAGGCACCATACCAGCCGGGCACGAATGGTATGTTCCATCACCTAGCAAATGCAGCTGATGAGAGAGTTGAGGCGGTAGCTACAAGGCAGGTTTTTGTCCTTACTGGGCTTAGATGTGGGTATGACGGTGGCTTCACGCTAAAGTCCGGAAAATGTGTCCTCTGCCCAGACACGGTTGTACGCGTTAAGCAGAAAGTGTCTGCGCGCAAAAGAAAGGTGCTGCAACATCTGAATGTGGACAGCGTCTGGCCCTGGGGCGGAGGATCGGGATGAACTGAGAGCGTTCTAGCTCGCTCATAGTACTCACAATTCCGAGAACAGAAGGATATCAAAAGAACGGCCTTCACTCGTTTCCGATGGAGGAAGGCAGAGTGATAATGGGAAGAGCTTTAAACATGTGCAAAATGGCGGTCCAAGGTGTTTGAGACAGCAATAGGGTCCACGATAACATTGTTTGCTACTGTCAGGCCGGAGATTGGCGACTGGATCTTGGTCCCAGCGACCAGTCGGAAGACGACAGAAGGAGTGGACCTGATAAAAGAACTAGTGAATGAAATACAGCTAGCTGTATTACACTCATCTGTTTATAATAAATGCAGTTTGCCATCGTAGGATGACGGTTAAAAACGCGGAGAACACGTCTCCGTGGTCGAACTGCGTTGCTGCACCTCAGTCCACCAAGGGACTGGGACACGACGTAGTTAAGAGGAAGTGCGAGGAATGGAACTTTCTGCAGCAGTAAGGATAGCATTTGTGAGATATTCCACATGGTCATCACAACTGGTGAATTCTTGTTCTTCGAAGTTCACCAGGGACGAGTAAAGCCGCCGGTCAGCCTTAGTGAGCTGATATTTGGATGTGCACTCAGGTGGGGTAGGAGTCGGCAAACGAATAGCACATGGGAAATGGTCGCTCGAGTAGGTGTCAGAAAGAACGGTCCATTCAGGACCATGGGCAAGCTGGGCAGTGCAGAAGGATAGGTCCAAATGGGAATGGGTGTGCGTAGAGTCTGAAAGGAAAGTGGGTGTTCCAGTGCTAAGGTAGAAGAGGTTGAGTTGGTTAAGAAGATAGGCCAAGAGGGCGCGCCTCTGACAGGTTCTAGGAGAACATCAAAGGGGATGATGCACATTGAAGTCACCGAGTAGCAGAAATGGGGCTGGTAGCTGTCCAATAAATGGAGAATGTCTGCCCTGGCGATATCAAATGACGGAGGGACATAAAAGGTACTGAGGGAAAACCTCAGGTGGGATAGGGAAAGGTGAACTGCAACAGTCAGGGAGATGGCTTGACTATGAATGTCATTCCAAATGAACTGCATGACGCTCCCATCGGATGGAATCCTGACATCAGGGGGAAGATCAAAACGAATCGGTAAGTAATGTGAAAGCTCTTAGTCGTCATGAGGGCGCAATTTCGTTTCCTGAAAGCAGGGTGCGGGGGGGGGGGGCCTGCAGTGCTAAAAGCAGCCGTAACTCCCCTTTGCGAGACCGAAGGCCGCGAACTTTCCATTGGAGATGTAGGATATCAACTGGGCGGCTGCCGAGTGACAGCCGGTGTAGAGTCGCCACTACAGGGCACAGAAGCATCGGCTTGCTTGTGGTGTCGGTCTGTGGAGTACAACGCTGAAAAATGTTTGGTGATGCAGACTGGCGACACGGAGGCCGGCCGGGCTACAGTATCACGTGGCAACACTGTCGAAGGGGATCTTCGAAATGGCGAAGGAAAAGACCGTTCGCCTTTGGTGGACTTCTTCGGGACTTTCCTGATAGAGGAAGACTCGGGTGTTTTTTGTCGGGAAGGACAAAGGAAAGTCTTTACGGGAGTACTACTCCTGTCCTTTCTGGCCTACCGGTTGTGTAGATTTGTGGTTTTGCCGCTTGAGGCGAGAGTTTGACGGGTTGTTGCATAGTGTGATGGCGGTGCTACCTGGACAGTGGGTGACTTCACAACCTCAGAGCTGAATTTGAGGTCGGATGTCTGCGTGACCATGTCATTCATGGAGCGAGGTGTAGCAACAACAGAACTATGGGTGCCAGACGGGAAACGCACGTTTTGCAACTAGCCATTAACTTGCGAGCGACTGGGTAAGCCGCTTTTTCCTTTACTCGGATCTCTTGGACAGACCACTAATCAATATACACGGGACAATCCCGAGAGGGATAGACGCCATTGCAGTTGATACAGCGCGGAGGAGGCGGCGCAAAATCGCCCTCGTGCGCATCCCTACCGCAGGTCACACACTTGGCTGGGTGAAAAGACGTTCTAGTGTGGTTGAAACGATGGCATTGGTAGCAGAGCATCGATTTCAGAATGGGTTTCTGGTTATCTGTCTACCATCTGGTCTGGGTAACACTCAAGCATAAATACGGCCACTGTTCAGGCGAGCCTGTGTGCATATTTTCGTTTGATACATAACTACTACTCAGTTACAGTTTCAAGCTTTTTCTTTTTTTGTAGCGATGCTTGTTCATTTCCGAATCACACACACATGTGCAAACCTTACGAACGAAAGTGACTTCACACGATGTGTCACTGCCAACAAACTCCCCCAGGGGCTCGACACCCTTTGGCCGGTTCATGCTTGGCTACCATGGAGCCCCAGCCACTGCAGCATCTTTTCCCTTCCGTACTGCATGTCTATCCGCTTGCTATTCCTTTTCCCCTCCCTTGGGGAACATGTCTGGGGTGTTATTGGGAATGTTCCGCATTGTCTGTCGCTGATGTAAGAACATTCTTACCACTGTTTTACACTTCCTTTTCCTTTCTTTGTTTCCCTTCTCCTCTCGTTCCTCCACTTCGGCGTTTCAGGGTCCTGTTTCTTCTTCCTCCCTGTGCGCTCCTGACGGCCGGTCCATGCGTCTGACGGCTAACAAATTACTGGGTAACCGGCCGCGGTGGCCGAGCGGTTTTCGGCGCTTCAGTCCGGAACCACGCGACTGCTACGATGAGTGTGATGTCCTTAGGTTGGTTAGGTTTAAGTAGGTCTAAGTTATAGGGGTCTGATGACCTCAGATGTTAAGTCCTATAGTGCTCAGAGCCATTTGAACCATTTGACTGGTTAACGCCTAATTCCCAGCTGGGTCGACAGATAGGGTTTGCATGTACCCCATGGTACAGGCCAGGCCCATGGAGGGGTGACTGCCCGAGCTGCAACCTTCCCAAATGGAAGATTGGTCCCTCTGTCAAGTGTTTGGGGGGTGTGCCCTGAGGTGTAAACTATCACCCAAGGAGGGTGCACCCGCCCTTGTGTGGGGGCCCCCAGTTGAAAGGAGCGCGCTATCTGAGACACTGGCAGTCACTGGGGATTTTCTCGCAATGTGCCAATCATCTTCACAATCAATGTCTACGAAACGCAATGAGGCTAACGATTCAGAGACCCTTCATGCTGCACTATCGTTCCTCGTGGTCTCACTTACTGAAGACAGTCAGTCCTTCGCCACAGTACATCCGTTTATTATTCGGAAATGTGTTGATGCAATTGCCGCCTTGTGAAATCTTGCTCTCGTTTATAGAATGGTACATTGCTTTTGGAGACTACTACTGATTCTCAAGCACAACTACTGCTTGCTGCTTCGCTTCAACCACACTAGACTGTCTTGTGGACACGCAGCCAAATGTGTAACCTGTGATAGGGAGCCGCATGAGGGAGATTGTCTGCCTCCTCCTACCCGCTGTATCAACTGCAATGGCGGTCATCCCTCTCGGAATGGCCCCATGAACCTTGATGAGTGGGCTGTCCAAGAGATTCGGGTGAAGGAAAAAGTGCCTTACCCGGTAGCTCAAGTTATTGGTTAGTCGCATAGCTTGCGTTCTCCCGTCTGGCATCTATAGTTCTGTTCTTGTTACCCTTGGCTCCATGAATGATATGGTCACTCAGACAAGTGACCTCAAATTCAGCTACACTAGCTCATCTATACTGTATCGCCCATGTTTTCTCGCTAGCAGGTGGATGACTAATGAAGCAGTCAAAAACTAGGAGACAGCGTTAAAAAACTGTCACACTAGCAGTATGGAGATAATACACATCAAAAAAGTTTTGCATGACCCTGGTCCCCAGAACTCCTGAAGACAGATAATGACTGGGGATATTGTATCACAGGCCCATACCGTTGACTGTTCAGAAATGTCACTAAACCCGACCAAAGGTGTAAACAACCATGCGTGGCCAGCACCTATTGGAGGGGGTCTGACAGCCGATCAGTTCCACTCATTTCACCTGGAAGGAGGTTCACTGCTCGTGTTGTATGTAGTTAAACCATGCCTAGATGGTCAATACCGCGGTTAGATTGCATCTATATTGTTACTTTATGCCAGGAAGGGCTCTCAACAAGGGAAGTCTCCAGGCGTCTCTGAGTGAACCAAAGTGATGTTGTTCGGACATGGAGGAGATACAGAGAGGCAGGAACTGCCAATGACATGCCTCACTCAGGCCGCCCAACGACTAATCCTGCAGTTGATGACCGCTACTTACGGATTATGGCTCGGAGGAACCCTGACAGCAATGCCACCATATTGAATAATGCTTTTCGTGCAGCCAGAGGACGTCGTTTTGCGACTCAAACTGTGCGCAGCTTCATTCCCCATGTCCATGGCGAGGTCCATGCAGCGTGGTACAGAGGGCCGCAACAACATGCCGAATGGACCGCTCAGTATTCGCATCACGTTCTCTTCACCGATTAGTGTCGCATATGCCTTCAACCAGATCATCGTCAGAGATGTGTCTGGATGTAACCCGGCCAGGCTGAACGCCTTAGACACACTGTCCAGAGAATGCAGCAAGGTGGAGGTTACCTGCTCTTTGGGGGCGGCATTATGTGGGGCCGACGTACGCCGTTGGTGGTCACGGAAGGCGCCGTAACGGCTGTGCGATACGTGAATGCCATTCTCCGACCGATACTTCAAGCATACCGGCTGCATATTGGCGACTTATTATTCTTCATGGATGACAATTCACTCCCCCACCATGCACATCTTGTAAATAACCGCCTTCAGGATAAAGACATCGCTCGACTAGAGTGACCAGCATGTCCTCCAGACATGAACCCTATTGATGATTCCTGGGATGGACTGAAAAGGGCTGTTTATGGACGACGTATCACCACCCCCCCCCCTTCCCCCGCCAACCACTCTGAAGGATCTACGTCGAATCGCCATTAAGGAGCGGTACAATCTGGACCAACAGTGCCTCGAACTTGTGGATAGTATGACACGACGAATACAGGAACGTATCAATGCAAGAGAACGTGCTACTGGGTATTAGAGGTACCGGTGTGTACAGAAATCTGGACCATCACCTCTGAAGGTCTCGCTGTATGGTGGTACAAAATTTATGGTTTTCATGAGCAATAAAAAGAGCGGGGATGATGTTTATGTTGATACCTATTTCAATTTTCTTTAGATTTTCCGGGACTCTCGGAACCGAGGTGATGCTAAACTTTTTTAATGTGTACGTTTGCAAAGTTTTAACATTCTCTCACATGTAATTTGCTTAGCACATAAGAAAACAGCCGGCCAGGGGGGACCGAGCGGTTCTAGGCGCTACAGTCTGGAACCGCACGACCGCTACGGTCGCAGGCTCGAATCCTGTCTCGGGCATGGATGTGTGATGTCCTTAGGTTAGTTAGGTTTAAGTAGTTCTAAGTTCTAGGGAACTGACGACCTCAGATGTTAAGTCCCATAGTGCTCAGAGCCATTTGAACTATTTTGTAACTAGATGTACGGAACCGCACAATTGACAAGCAACAAAAGTAATAGCGTATTAAGCGTATGTTACTGGAAGTAAACAAGTGGTACAGCTAAAAAGCACACACACTGATTTAAAATGTACTATTTAATAAAACATAGGAGGCACCAGGGAGTTTGGTTGCACCGTTTTGTCCCATCGCAAGTTCCACTGAAACAACATATCAAATGTGTGATTGTAAATACGTATTAAAACAGCTAACAGCTGCTCTCGTAATGTGAACTCAACAGCAGCAAAGATAAGATAGGAGAGTAACGTTCATTCATGATATATGAAGGTAACTTTAAACAAGGAACAACTAGAAGTATCTCAAACAAAATTAAGAAACAAAAATTAACACGATCACAGAGATAAGGCTAAAGTGCGTCCAGGTCAGATCTGTGGTATGTAACAACAAAGACATAAAATATTCCTGAAACAGTGCTCATTCAGAATATGTTCGGAGCAGTTTCTTACAGCAGAGAATGTCTGTATTTTTAACATTATCTGTAACTCTTCCCTCTCCATTTTTATGAAGAATAGGACACGTGATTTCTTTTGTGAGCCTACGAACATCCTATGTACGGTATGATTTCAGTTGCTTGAAAATTTTGAATTATAGTATCTGCAATCGAAATGAATAAAAACTTAGCTGTAAAGGATAATTAAATATTTAATACGTGCATAAAATTACACATCGGATGTTGTGCGAACAGCTGGTCACGAGATCACGATGGAAGAGGAACAAGAACCTTCTGCTATCGCCCCAGGGTAGATTCCGGTCGCGTGATAGGTCTAACAGCAAGCTACCGCAGCAACACATCACAGTAACGCCACCGCGATATTCTAACCGCAGCGATAGCCCCGCTCGCTACACGGGAAACGCAGACGGGGTCGTTGAGATTAGCGGCAAATGTGGACTATGCAGAGACGCTGCAGTTACTGTAGAAATCACTTCGTGTCCTACCAGCTTAAGATCGCTCCGATAGCACAATACACCACAGAGCTGATCGTCGCACTACTTCGGAGTCCCTGTAGATCATCGCCATGAGTCTACCGGCTGGGGGTCGGATCTGAACTTTTTCTGGTTGGATCTAACGAACCCATGTCTTATCGCCCTTGATGTTCTAGAGAAAAAAAAATGACATGATTAGTTTTGTAAAGCACAAGCAGTTCCGCACAGATGCTCCTCCGTTGATCTTCATGGTCCTACGTTAGACGGCGGGCAACAGAGCGGGCAAGCACCTTTGAATACTCCAAATGGACGAGTGTATCAGCTGTACAAACACAGACGTCCAGTTGTGCAGCGATGTTTTTGTGATCCATTTATCACCTCGAATCAGATGATGATGATGACTGGTTTGTGGGGCGCTCAACTGCTTGGTTATCAGCCCCCGTACAAATTCCCAACCTTCGCTCAGTCCAAACTCGCCACTTTCATGAATTATGATGAAATAATGAGAACAACACAAATGTCGAATCAGAGTGTCCTCAAGTTCCAACATTACAGGATTCACAGCTGTGTGCGACCGGCCGGTAGAGGGAGATCGGGCAGGTTAGAGTGACCTTGTTACGATGATGACAGACGCCTCGCCCAACAACTCACCGTGCTTTTGTTCACAGTCTCTGTAAATATTTTGCAAGCGCCTATGAATATCTGCGATGCTCTGGTTTTCCGCCCAAAGAAACACTGACAGCTCTATTCCTGGAACACACCTCCAGTACAGACACCATTTTGGAGGCTATGTACAGCGCTGCCAGCTATCGGAACTTTATGAAACTATAGGGGCTAAAGCAGGAATATTCGTCCATGTTCCACAACAAATTCCGCCTTTTTTCAACAGAAACTGGCAGAAAAAAATGCGTTGCATTATTTATTGAATGCTCCTCGTATTTCGGATCATAGTCTGTAGAGAATAAATACCTGTGATCAGTTTCACAATCGAGATTGTGGTGGATAGTGATAAAAACGTACAAGAAATATCGAATGGACTGGACAACCTACCTCAAACACGCTTTGAGCTGAGAACCGAAGATAGAAACGCTGAACTTCTACATCAGTGATTGAAACTGAGAATGAATTTGCCTAAGACTGCAACGAATGATCTTCACTTTTATTGTAACATGACCGATTTCGAAGCTGCTAGCTTAATCTGTAGAGGTACTTGTTCACATTTACGAATTATGATCAAGTACATACATAAAACAAAAGTATGTTCAAATGTGTGTGAAATCTTATGGGACTTAACTGCTAAGGTCATCAGTCCCTAAGCTTGCACACTACTTAACCTAAATTATCCAGGGCAAACACACACACCCCTGCCCGAGGGAGAACTCTAACCTCCGCCGTGACCAGCCGCACAGTTCATGACTGCAGCGCCTGAGAGCGCTTGGCTAATCCCGCGCGGCCATACATAATACAATTACACTACTTGGTGATTATGTGGTAACAGCTTCCTTCATCTCTTCCATCTGCGAGATTAATATTCAAATCAAAACGTACATAAAACTACAATTTCATGTGCTCTTAAGTAAAAGTATTATTTTATAAAATAGTATTATGCAGTTTACGTATGTTGAGTATCATCTGATAGCGTTGAAGATTAGGTTATACTATGGTGGAGTTCCATTACTCAAATGTTGTGGAAATCTATCTAATAATTTCACGTTAAACGCTACGGGCCCTATCTACGAAATGGTATTTTGTCACCTGAGGACACCATATTTGTATGACGTTCCGTCCATGACAGGTGAACATTGATACAATTCAATGCTACACGGGATAGACAGTCTTAGGCTAAAATTAGGTATTTTAAACTTTGTGTGGAGGGAATGAGTGAACAAAGGTTACTAAAACCAACCGGCAACTATTATGCTGAATAAACTATGCACTGTATTATCTTTTTTTGGCATGTATTTGGATATAATTAGTTAAAAGTATTACACTCACATAAGAGAAAAACGCAACGAGTTAAAATAAGTACCTAACGAGGAAGTATTACAGTTTGCTCAATTTCTAACACGTTAGAAACTGCAACAACACAGGAACCACAGTTTGTAACAAATGTACACAAGCGCCTGCTATGTTCTCCACGTTATTCTACATGCTAAATGTCTCAAGACCCGCTTGTCCTAAACACCGGCATAACTAACAGTAGTGAAATAAGGTTACAAAATTATGTTGTGAGTGGGTATTTAAGACGCACACTCTTACCGTTACACGAACTGTGCAGTTGGAAAGGGGAACATACACCATCAAGAGAGGAAGCACACATTCTTGAAATGGTTGTAGCCAAACCAGGAGGATCGATTATCTTATTTCCCGCCACCAGTCAGCTTAGATGGTGACAAAGTAATTTCACGCTGAACAGCAAGTAACATACGTGTTTAGTACATCTGAAGAGGAGGCTAGAAGCCAATAAATCGATCATGTTATAAAATTGATCATTATTTGCAACTTGAGGCAAATTCACTCTAATTCTCAATCATACGACTGCGTTCCCACGATTCCGTAAGCACCGTAAGCAATGGAACTATTAAATATCAACATCAATAATTGAGAAGACGGTAGAAGTAATGTATGAATTTTGTCACTACACAAGATCAAAGTTACTCATGGGAAGAGCGCTTATTGTAGTAAATCTATTCGTAATAATACTTGGCCTAGTTTGCGGAGTTTCTGGACTAGTGGGCTTGTAACAGGACAGTGTTGGGGGAGGGGAAGTCTTACACCGATGAAATCGGTACAGAACGATAACAAACGCTACAGAAGGATGTTAAACAAGTGCTAAATAGAGGTACCACAAACAGTAGATGAGGAAAACACAAACAATATGCCCTTATGAGGAAGCGAATTTAGGGAAATGTTTGGTAAGACTATCAGAAAGGAGAAATGAAGTGAGGTTTGTTAGGGCAGCCCAAGCTAAAAATATTTAATACAGTTTTTTTGAGGGTACAGGTGTTGTGAATATGGTAGATACGTTATCATCAAGACAGGGGTACGATGTTAAGTAAGTCATAACACTGGAGTTTATTTTTAATGGCTTAGCGCTTTTGGATATGTGTAAGAGCAGCTAGTAATTCTATTATCAAATGTATGCCTTTCTGCTTATTACCAAGTATAGAACTTTCGCAGTGATGGGGTATATATAGTTTAAATTACGTCTAATACCGTTAATAATACAATTACCACCCACATTTATTTCCTGGGGATTGAATAAGCATTTTACGGCGGCTTTGCCGATTAATTGATCTGATACTCATCTGGAATTAAATTAGTGAAACCATGAAACTACAAAAACCGTCACGAAGACCGGAGCAGAAATGGTACTAAGAAGCTTCGGACTACCAGTTGTCTCTGTTAGGACGGTGAAAAAGTCAGCGACGAAGCTGTCCTTGAAAGCTGTAGTTTGAACAAAAATTCGAGTAAAGACTTGTGAGCAGTCTTCAGTATCTTCCGTTATTGTGGTCTAGGTAGAGCGTCTTTGATTCGTAGCCAAAACGACATCGGTCCCGGGTTCGAAATCCGTCCCACTTAAATTTTCATTCATAATCAGCATTGGTGGCTGAAGACTTCCAAAATAGGAAGTCACCCTCATTCTGCCAATAGCATTGTCAGAGGACCGACAGAGTCTCAGGGCACTCTTGTCCTTGGGGTGGAAAACTGGCCTGAAAGGCAGAAGAGAGAATGTGTACCCATAGGACATGTGGCCTCTAATTGAGAAATAATCATGATCTCTCCATCGGAAAAGTACTCCGGAATAGCCCCATTCGGACCTTCGGGAGGGGATTACCAAAGGGGAGGTGGCTATGGAGAAAATATTGAATAGCATACGAAAGGATAATGGTCTACTAGTCAGAGGGTGGAATGCCAGAAGTTTGAACGTCGTACAGAAGAAAGAAAATCTGAGAAGGGAAAAGCAAAAGCTCAATCTAGATATAATTGGTGTCAGTGAAGTGAAAAGTAAAGAACGCAAGGATTTCTGGTCAGATGAGTACAGGGTTATACCAACAGCGGCAGAAAATGGTGTAAATGGTATGAATAAGAAGGTAGGGCAAAGAATGTGTCACCGTGAACAGTTCAGTGACTGTTGTACTTATCAGAATCGACAGCTAACCATCACCGACAAAGATAGTTCAGGTATACATGGCGACGTTGCAATCTGAGGATGAAACGATACAGAAAGTATATGAGGATATTGAAAAGGTAATACAGTACGTCAAGGGAGATGAAAATTATGGGGGACTGGAATTCGGTTGAGGGGAACAAATAGAAGGAAAGGTCACAGGCGAATATGGGATAGGACAAGGAATGAGAGAGGAGAAAGACTAATTCAGTTCGGTAATAAATTTCAGCCAGTAATAGCGAATATTCTGTTAAAGAATCACAAGGGTAGGAGGTATACTTGCAAAACGGCTGGTAATACGGAAATGTTTCAGTTAGATTACATCACGGTCAGACAAATTCCGAAATCAGATACTGGATTGTAAGGCGTACCCAGGAGCAGATAGAGAGTCAGTTCATAATGTCAGGAAGAATCAATGCGCAAAGAAGTGGGATACGGAAGTACTAAGGAATGACGAGATACGCTTTAAGTTCTCTAAGACCATAGATACAACAGTAAGGAATAGATCAGTAGGTAGTACAGCTGAAGAAGAATGGACATATCTAAAAAGGGCAATCACAGAAGGTGGAAAGACAAACATAAGGTACAAAGAGGACAACGGCGAAGAAACCAAAGGTAATAGGAGAAATAATTCAGTTGATCGATGAAAGAAAGAAGTACAAAAATGTGTACGGAAATTCAGGAATACAGAAATAGAAGTCGCTGAGGAATTAAATAAATAGGAAGTACAGGGAAGCTAAGACGAAATGGCTGCACGAAAAATTTGAAAAAACAAAAATAAATGCTTGTCGGAAGGACTGACTCAGCATATAGGAAACTCAAAACATCCTTTGGTGAAATTAAAAGCAAGGATGGCAACATTAAGAGCCCAACGGAAATTCCACTGTTAAATGCAAAGGAGATAGCGGATAGGTGGAAAGAGTACATTGAAGGCCTCTATGAGGCGGAAGATTTGTCTGACGTGATAGAAGAAGAAACACCAGTCGATTTAGAAGAGACATGGAATTCAGTATTAGAATCAGAATTTAAGAGAGCTTTGGAGGATTTATGATCAGTTAAGGCAGAAGGGACAGATAACATTGCATCAGAATTTCTGAAATTAGTGGGAGAAATTGGTATGCAGAATGAGTGTGGCGACATAAACCTTACTTTCGGAAAAATAATATCCACACAATTCCGAAGACTGCAAGAACTGACAGCTGCGAGAATTGTCGTACAATTATCTTTGCGGCTCTTGCATTCAAGTTGCTGACAATAATAATATGCAGACGACTGGAAAATAAAATTGAGGATGTGTTGGATGACCATCAGCTTGGCTTTAGGAAACGTAAGGGCACCAGAGAGGTAGTTCTGACGTTGCGATTGATAAAGCAAGGCTAAAGAAAAATCAAGACACGTTCATAGTATTTGTCGACTTGGAGAAAGCTTTCGATAATGTAAAATGGTGCAAGATGTTCGAAATCCTGAGAAAAATAGGGGTAAGCGATAGGGAGAGACGGGTAATATATAATATGTACAAGAGGGAATAGTAGGAGTGGACGACCAAGAACGAAGCGCTCGGATTAAAAAGGGTGTAAGAGAGGTACGCAGTCTTTCTACTCTACTGTTCAATCTGTACATCGAAGAAGCAATGATGGAAATAGAAGATATGTTCAGAAGTGGTATTAAAATTCAAGGTGAAAGGATATGAGCGATACGATTCGCTGATGACATTTGTATCCTGAGTGAAAGTAAAGAGTTACATGATCTGCTGAATGGAATGAACAGTAATGAGAACAGAATATGGATAGAGTAAATCGAAGAGAGACGGAATTAATGAGAAGTAGCAGAAACGGAATCAGCAAGAGACTTAACATTAGAATTGAAGGCCACGAAGTAGATGAGGTTAAATTATTCTACTACATAGGCAACAACATAACCAAGGACGGGCGGCGCTAGGACGACATCAAACTAGCACTGGCAGAAAGGGCATTCCTGATCAAGAGAAGTCTGCTTGTATCAAACATAGGTCTTAATTTGAGGTGGATATTTCCGGAAAGGTACGTTTGGAGCAGCATGGACTATCAGTTCGGAGACCATGGCTGCTGCGGTTATCCTTGACGCTGCATCAAAGACATGAGCGCCTGCGATGGTGTACAACATTGTGTGGCAGAGAAACATGGACTGTCGGAAAACCGTTACAGAATAGAAAAATGTGGCGCTGTAGAAGAATGCTGAGAATTAAGTGGATTTATAATAAGAAATGGGGAGGTACTACGCAGAATCGGAGAAGAAAGCAATATGTGGAAGGGAGAATGGACAGGACGACAGGACATCTATTAAGACGTCAGGAGCTGTAGAGGGCATAACTGTAGAGCAACACGGAGATTAATAGAGCGAATAACAGAGGACGTAGACTGCAAGTTCTATTCTGAGATAAAGAGGTTGACACAGGAGGGGAATTCGTAGCAACAGCCAGCATCAAACCATTCAGAAGACTGATGAAGTGTAAAAAAGGAGGGAGTGCAGGATTGTTTAGGAGTTGCGGATGGATTAAAGGAAATTTTCATGGCGTGATTGGCTGGGAGACCGTAATTCGGAACCCGAAGCACGTATCGTTACTGAGGTATGGCCACATAATAGAGGTGAGGGCAGACTGAAGAATTCCGGTATCCGATCGGGATTCGGTCCCACAGCCTTACGGTCTGCGGCTTCCACTTTACCACTAGGCCACCAAGTCCGACTGCATTTGGGTAGCAGAATACTTTGGATGAGAACAATGCTGGAGCACTGAGCGAGATATGCGCACGTGGCTACACCAGCCGGGACAGTTTCTTATCTAACAGAATATAATTTTATGGAAGTACCTGTGTTGCAGTGATGGAATTGTTTGGTGTAAAAGCAAAGTACGATTCACAAATGACACAGTTTTATTACGAGTTCCGAGTTTCAGCAATCAAAAACGTTGGGAAACAGTTAAAAGAATGTTAGTGACTTTTTATCAGTGAAATTAAAGTGGATTGAGTACTGTTAAGAAGTCAAAGAAAAACATTGCAACTATCAAGTGGCCCAGCCAACCGAAAACTAAATGAAAGAATTTTTTTTCTGGGTCATTAAACTTTGATTACCCCTCGTAAATTCAGTTTTACACGTCAGAGAGAGTGTAGTACACTCTGAAGAACACGTGCTTACTATAGCGTGGAGGTGTTGATCAATGTTTCATTTGCAGATCGAATTGCATCAGCTGGACAGAGAAAATATTTGTTTTGCACTAGAGGAGAGGAAAAAAAGTTTGAGAAATGGTTCAAATGGCTCTGAGCACTATGGGACTTAACATCTATGGTCATCAGTCCCCGAGAACTTAGAACTACCTAAACCTAACTAACCTAAGGACATCACACAACACCCAGCCATCACGAGGCAGAGAAAATCCCTGACCCCGCCGGGAATTGAACCAGGGAACCCGGGCGTGGGAAGCGAGAACGCTACCGCACGACCACGAGATGCGGGCAAAGTTGTTTAAGTATAATGTCTAACAGATGCCCTCTCCGAATATTCGAATGTTCTCGACTATGCCGTGCAAGACGGCGCTACATGACGTTTCAAAATGGAACCTAGTTAACATGGCAGCACAATAATGCATTAGACTGGGCAGGGTGGACTGAGGTCCGCCGTCAATTTGAGTGAGGATTTAGGGGGTTTGGAGGTTTCCCTCACATGCATATTGTCAAATTGTAAGATGGGTTGCACTTTATACAAACAATGCAAAAGATATAACTTGAAAAAACACTTTTGTCGAACTTAAATACTTCCAGCCAACATTAAAAAATAGATTACAGTACAATAATGCAGTACATCTATTCACCGTTTACTAGATGGGAACACTTTGATGATGGACGATATTTGGTGTGAGAGGCGCTTAACTGCGTGGTTATCAGCCCCCTTACAAATTCCCAATCTTTTTAATGTCCAGTTTCGCCACTTTTCCGAATGAAGATAAATAAGGACAGCTCAGACACTGGAGAAAATCCACGACTCGTTCGGGAATCGAACCCCGGACCCTGTGATCCAGAAGCAGCAACACTGGCCACTGACTACGATCTGCGGCCACAACACACTGAATAACCATTGTTTTAAGTTTTTGTCCCATTGACTGAATAGAATGAACATTTTTTTTTTGTTGATATGCAAGAGGATTCTGTCAATCGCTCGAACTTTTAGTTGGAAGTGTACTCAGAGCCGCGTATAGTAAATGAAAGAACCATTTTGTTCAGTCAAAGCGAAACTAACGCGAGTTGATTCCCCGCCCGCTGCCGTACCTCAGATCTTGCGTACGCTCTTGGTAGCGACAACCTATATATCCTACTTATTATCAAGTCAGTAAATCAGGGAGATGCTACGACAGTAGCCGGTAGATTTGCCGCATTTGTCAATTTTCGGTGATCAAACACTGCAGGTAGAACAGCATGCTTTACTGTCTGATTATACGAGCGGTATTTCCCGGAAACTAGTGACCATCATTTGCAAGCGCACTCAACTACAAAATGAGTGGCCAACTACAGATACTAAATTGCAGAGTGCCTTGGATTAACTGTGACAAACTGATTGCTGTGGTTGCAGATGTCACAGAACGGTGACACGGGCACGACGGATTGCATACAGGTAGTGAAATACAGGGTCACCGCCGCAATTCACTCATTACCCACATATTTGTAAAGAGGTTGTCAGATTTGTCGGTACACGTAGGGTTCCCTAATTCGACGCAGTATGCTGTTAGTATTCCTGCCTTACGACTACGTTAATTAGCAAACACGGGCGCGGTCTATGAATTCAAGGTGATTAGAGTGCTGTCGATCATCTCTATTTCCGAGCTGGTACCGTGCTCCCCGTTACTGTAGGTTCTAGATGGTTCCATGAAACGGCTTGTGCTTCCATTAACAATGCTGTAAACAGAGTTTGCCCATTCGAGCAGGCACATCTGCAGCGTAAATCACAAGCCGTTCCAAACAGATTCACACGATATCACAAGACTGTATTATTTATATGACTACTCTGCAGTTCACACTGAGTTCACCGAACCACTTTCAGACTCCCCTACCGTTCCACACACTAACATCATGCGGATAAACGAAGCCCTCAATTTTCCCATCAGGATTTAATTTTTTATGTTATTACGAAGACGGAAATCAAAATATTTTCGCACTGAGGAAAAAGTTGGCGACTGAAATTTCTTTAAAAGATGAGTTATTTAGAGTCAATTGCCACCTTTCACACCATACGGATATCTTGTGTAAATAGCTTTGCAATTGGTTTTGATCATCTGATTACTTTGCTAGACGGCGAATGACAGCGTAATCTGCAAACAATGTAAGGGGTCTGCTCAGACTGTCTCGTAAATCGTTTACATAGATTAGGAACAGCAGTACTTGAGAAATGGCAGATATCACAGCTGTTTCATTCGACGATCTTTTGTTAATTGTGACCTTCTTGACTGTAAATCACAAACCCAGTCGCACAAATGCGACAGCGCTTCATAGGCACCAATCTTTTTAAGCGTCACTTATGAGGAACAGTGTCAATAGCCTTCTGGAAATAAAATACGGAGTAAATTTGAAATTCCCTGCAGAAAGCACTCGTTACTTTGTGTTAATAAAAGATACACGAGTTTCACAAGAACGATATTTTCACAAGAACGGTATGTGTCAATAGATCATTTTATTGGAAGTATTGGGCAAACAATGTATGTACAGAATCATAAAGCAATCTGATGTCAGTGATGGTCTATAGTTCAGCGGATTAATTTTATTTCCGTTCTTGTGTATTAGCTTTAACTGTGCAACTTTGAGTTTTTTAGGTAGGGATCTATAGTCGAGAGTGCGGTTGTGTGTAATAGCTAAGTAGGTGGCTATTATATCAGCGTACTCCGAAAGAAACCTAATTGGTATACAGTGTGGAGTGGAAGACTTTAATGAGTGACTTAAGCTGCATCGCTACGCCGAAGTATTTACTTCTGATTTACTCATGTGAGCGTTCTCTGCAGTGCAGCCAGTTAACTCGTCCGCTTGTTAATTACAGAATGCGCGTAGAGTCGAGATGGCGATAAACCGACGAAATGTGTTTGTATTCTCCGTTTTAGCAGGTGTATTTCAGTTACAACAGTGGAGCGTAATCTTCGTCAGACTAACGTACTGTCCCTAATGCAGCGGAGGGGCGTATGGCCCACGCATTGCATCATTGGATGACTAGGTCGCCCAATCGCAGTGTAATATTTTGTTTTCGTGGTGCTCGTGAAAGAATCTACGTGCCTCCACTTTCATCAATTTTGGATGCACTGCGCCTTGACACAGCAACATCACCTGATGCGTTAAAGCCAAACATGCTCTTAGAAGCCGGCCGGGGTGGCCGAGCGGTTCTAGGCGCTACAGTCTGGAACCGCGCGACCGCTACGGTCGCAGGATCGAATCCTGCCTCGGGCATGGATGCGTGTGATGCTCTTAGGTTAGTTAGGTTTAAGTAGTTCTAAGTTCTAAGGGACCGTTGACCTCAGAAGTTAAGTCCCATAGTGCTCAGAGCCATTTGAACCATTTTTGCTCTTAGAAGTAGGGGCGAATACGAATATTGTCTGGATATTTGTCGTGTATCTGCTGAGAGCACATTGAATATTTACGAAAGATTAATGTAAAAACAAAGTAGAAAGTTTCCCTAGGATGTACGTACATGCATGTAGCAAATAAATGCTTGAATTGGTTTTTTATAAATTTTTGTTGTCGTTCAATGCGCAAAGTTATTATTTCTCAAGTTTTTATATTCAGGTAAAGTCCTGTGAAATCGCGCAATTTTTAAACACCCTCTACATTAATCTGATTTAAAATGGAGTATAAAGACAAAGTTTGTTCAATATCATGGTGGGACTGTTGTTCAGATGGACAACGGATTGGAAAAAGGAAAAGTTCTATTTAATTTCCAATCACTTTTTCTCGATTTCTGTATCTTCGGCTGCCGATCTAGGTAGATTCCACAGACACTTGTGCAGGTCTTTCTAACATTGCCTCAGCAGTTTTTGTTCCACTCGCTGACAATTAGAAAATATAAAAGGACACACGTCATTTTGTGAGCACAGCTTCTGTATTAGAGTTCTGTGAAAATTCGCTTCTGCGACAGATTTTGCTTAAGCTTTACTTCAGCGTTAGAGATTTCTGAATCGCTCAGAATATGCCAGAATGTGAGTGTAACGTACGATTAATAGTCGGATGTGTTTTCGACATTACAAGCTGCAGGATGGTATTTCTCGTACAGACACGGAAGACAAAAATGGCGTCTTCTACATCGAATGAATGCAATTTTCCTGACATGCACACATACCTCCAGAGTTTCTAATGAAAAACAGAGCTCGCTGACGTTTTGCAAAATTTCTCTTCCTTCCGAAATTTCGGATGCAAACCATGCCTAACAACGTTTTCGTTAATGTCTATGCCGAAAATTGGCAATGTACTATTGAATGTATTTTAACAGTATCTTCACGAATAACAATTTCTCGTTTGTTGTCAATCAAGTACGAACAAGTCTGAAGACGCTTGATAAGGTTTTTAACGTGCCTGTAGAAATAAAAGTCGCATAATGTATGTCGTAATAATAAAAATCAGTTAACAGTGAAATAAAGTTCGATATTTAATAAAAGTTCATGCAGATACAAGTGTCTTTTCATATTACCTTCCAAATGTATGTGCGGAACTACACGACTAGTATTAAAAGAAAGATGAGCGGAATTCGATCCAGTGAGTCACCGACTGTGGAAGTTGAATCCATAACCACCTTACTGCCAACAACCTCTTGCTCAGGATCACAACGCACCGCTGCGTCATTGATATGTAAAATTTCTCATGTTTTTTGTCGAAATGTAGTATGCGTTACCACTTGTGCATCATGTAGTCCTAACGGTCTATTAAAAGTATCAAGTCTGAAGTAAATATGATCGGAACGTCGTGGCTTCCCCTTGTAAGGTGTTTTCCTCTACTTTTCCCTGCAAAGTACCTTTCCTACAACGAGGAAAGAAGGAATGTTGTAGCTTAACGTCCTGTTCACCATGCGGTCATTAGACGCGGAGCACAGGTTTTGACTGGAAATAGATGAACCATCAAAATAATCCTCTCATGCAAACAAGTTTAGAGGGGTGGATCGGGAATCCAATCACCGTCGTCCAAGTCTATTAGCCACTGCACAAACACTCTTGGTTGCCAGAAAGGAAATCTGCCTTGTGTACTGCAATGAAGTGTGTGCTGCAATACGAAGGCGCGTAAGCGTTTCCTTCTTAAATTCTCAGAGAGGAAAATGGAACTGCCAAATTCTTATGCGGCATAAAATATCATAGTCTCTCTGTAGCCCTCTCAAAACATTTTTAAGTTTACCTACACAACTTCAGTACAGCCAATGCGATTGACATTACGTCTGCAAATCTGGATCCTACGCAGTAACGGATGGTTATTTTCATTTTCTTGTACTAGTATGTGCTGACGAAATATTCAACGCAATTTCTCTGAACTGAGGCTTAATGTGGAACTAATTTGGTAAAGCTTGTTACAGTATTTTATCGAACTGCTCCTGCCAGAAAAATTATTAACATAGCAGCACACTAGCTAAGAACGCTACTTTCGTGAACGGAACGGATGATTCACCATGACAAGTGGTTCTCTTGAATCTTGAAATAAAGCGAGAACACTAATGTGTGGCATCCAGTGATAAAATCATTAGAGACAAACAAGTTCGCATTTTATAGCAGACGAAATTTGTAGGCAATTTCAAAGAAACCTCCCCGGTAAGCGGATAATTATGGGAAACCACGGAAATCTTAAAACTTAATGGTCAGTCGTGGAGTTTAAATCCACTCTGGTGTCAATGAAATTAGTATAATGAAAGCGTAAAAATTACAGCATTGCGCCTAGAGACTGGAAAAACTCAATGGTGACGCGTCTGTCGGACGGGAACCTTACGAGAGCAGAAGGTGATCTGCTGAAAATAGGGATTATTGTGTTACTTCCTAAATTCACCGCATCCTGCATGTTATTCGCAGTATCTAGCTACATGTTTTAGAATGTACAGTTGGACATCCGGAGGAAAACATATGTCCCTTTCGTGTTCCTGAAACGCTTGTAGAAGGTATAACGAAGAAGCATTCTGGATTAAAACTTCGCACCAGTCTGCACCCACTCGAATCTTAATCACTCTAAAAATTCTTAAGGCAGGCATAAAGGAAAAGCCTGACGTGAGTAATCGCTCAATCCGCTAGATAAGGGAAATACGATTTATACTCAACTTTAATGATTCAATTATTATAGTCTATGTGTTATTCATTTACTTAGGTATGGTTTTGTAACAAGAAGACGATTGAAAGAGACTGCGTTCTTAGTCATTGTGAAACTTCTGACGAATTCTGTATAATTCGCAAATCCAAAATGGCATTCCCAGTTCCTACAAACAAGAGATCCATACAAAAATATTTTCTGAATGATTAATACGCCTTCCCTGTATTACAACTTCACATCTCAGGATCTCTTTTTCCCTGTTTCCTATTGTATTTGCCTTTCCTTAATCATTTCTGTAACTAACTTCAACAGGTAAGCTTCCTGTCAAACATTTGTATGTAATGTACAGCAGTAATGTTAAAAAATTGTGCTGCTTGCTCAGTAATTCTTTCCGCATGTGAAACTTGTCTTTATCACACATTTATAAAATGACTGTTTTTGATTGCTAAAGCAGTCATCTACAGATCTAAAGCATAAAAGAACATTGTTCGCAGAAACTTCTACCTACTACAATATCTACTATGTAAAAATGAAAGCAAATAACATAACATACCATTAAAACATCGTTACAGTTTGTAACTCGTCACAGGTAGCACAAACACGTACTGAGTCAAAATACGTGTGCTCTATGGTGCTAATATATAAGATAGAGAAAAAAAATTCTATTAAAGGTCACAAATTTGTGCGGAGTTACATGACTAAATTTCTCGTATAAAAAAAATTAAACAAGATTAGGAAAGGAATGTTAGCAATTTAAGTGAGGGTAGTACAGAAGTCTACGCGTGATAATACTGCAAGGTGGGGAGAGTATGTGGGGAGATACACAACATTTTCTGGAGACCACGACAAGATTTCAAACGAAAAGTGCCATCTTAATCAAGATGAGTATTTTCATTTTTCAGGAGCATCGTGCTGAAATGTGGTACATTAACGCGCAGAAACAAGAATGCGTGTGACGCTTACTGCTTCGCCTGAAGCCAAGGAGACAGCGAGACCACCTCATCCGCATAGCCGACCTGCTCTTCTCGACAACACATCAGTGTCTGCAGACAGCTTACATCCCGCCCGAAGACAGCGACACCTGCTGGCTGCGAAGAACGCGACGGTGCTGCAACGGTTCCTCTCCGTTCTTTTGCACTTTGCTCTCTATTTGTTAAATTATTGCTTATTTTAATGATTTGCAATGAACTCATCCTTTTCCTCTCTTTCCTTTTGTGCCTTGCATTTTATTTATTAACTTACTTAGTGGTTACTGATGTGCACCTTTCCACTCTCCAGATTTTAGTATCAAGTGTGGAATTCTGTTGCTACCATCAGTTTAAATGCCAACATTGTTTCTTTAGAGTATTTTGGTTATTTTTGTTTTTATACGGTAATCTAATCACGTAACTGTGCACACCTTTGAGCCCTGCAGCAGATGTGCTATTTTAAACAGTAACATTATCGGACACACAACAGTTAACTGTACTGCATGTGTCCAGTTACTCACTGTAGCGATATTTTAATTGTGTGTTCTCTCTCATTTTTATACAACATATATTTGTACGAACAATCTTTTGTATGTCTTTTAAATATAACTGCTTGAGTAATAAAAACTGATCATAATAATAAAGTGTGCCGTCAAGATAAATTTTATATAGAAAATCAAGAGTGTGTACTCCACGTGTTTGACCATTCAGGTCATATAAAATTCTTCCCATATTTCTACCAGAACATACCAGAACAAATGTTTTTATTCACGAATAGAATTGCAGGCCGGAGTGGCCGAGCGGTTCTAGGCGCTTCAGTCTGGAACCACGCGACCGCTACGGTCGCAGGCTCGATCCTGCCTCGGGCATGGATGTGTGTCATGTCCTTAGGTTAGTTAGATTTAAGAAGTTCTACGTTCTAGGGGACTGATGACCTCAGAAGTTAAGTCCCACAGTGCTCGGAGCCATTTTTGAACAAATCGAATTATTTTTACCAGTCGACAAAATGGATAACAATGCCAAGCACTGAACAGTTAACGGCCTTTGATGTACAAATCTTGCAAGGAAGTCTTTGGCTAAGCATTGTTTCCAATTATATTGCAACACCAATTAAAAATAAACGTAGAGTAATGAAATTTCGGGAACACACTTGTGCAGGTAACATACTTAAGTGATTATCACTGCAAGATCATAGGTTAATGTAAGCGCGAGATAAGCAAACACGAAATGCTGGTATATTAATAACCGGTGTAACTGCTAGAAATTTGAATGCAAGTATGCAAACGTGCATGAATTGTGTTGTACACGCGCCAGATGTTAGTTTGCGGGATGGAGTTCCATGCGTGTTGCACTTGGTCTGCGAGTACAGGGACAGCTACTGCTGTTTGTGGATGACGCAGGAGTTGTCGACCGATGATGTCCCGTATGTGCTCGATTGGACACTGATCTAGTCATCGGGCAGGCCAAGGCAACATGTCGACACACTGTAGAGCGTCTTGGATTACAGCAGCGTTATATGGAGGTGCGTTATCCTGCTGGAAAACGTATCATGGAATGATGTTCATGAATGACAACACAACAGGTCCAGTCATCAGATTAACGTTCAAATTGGCTGCATGTGATAACCACGAGAGTGGTCATACGCAATCGCATCCCAGACCACGACTGCAGGTTTAGGTCCTGGGTGTCTAGCACGCAGACAGGTTGGTCACAAGCCCTCAACTGGCCACTTCCTAACCGCGTAAGGGCCGTCAGTGGCACCGCGGCAGGACCAACTGTAATCAGAAAACACAGACGTCCACTCTACCCTCCAATGATCTATTGCTTGACACCACGTAAGCCGCAAATGGTGGTGGTTTGGGGTCAATAGAATGCACGCTGCTAGGCATCTGGCTCGAGCTGTTCTTGAAGTAACAGATTTATAACAGAATGAGATTTTCACTCTGCAGCGGAGTGTGAGCTGATATGGAACTTCCTGGTAGATTAAAACTGTGTGCCGGACTGAGACTAGAACTCGGGACCTTTGCCTTTCGCAGGCAATTTGCTCTATCAACTGATCCAGCCAAGTACGACTCACGACTTGTCCTCACAGCTTTAATTCTACCAGTACCTCGTCTCCTACCTTCCAAACTTTACAGAAGCTCTTTTGCAAACCTTGCAATGTCAGATTTATAACAGTTCGATGTGTCACTGTAGTGCTAGTTGCTGCTGATACAGTACGACGCACCAAGGCGGTATGTCGAGCACGATGGACGTTCCTCTCAGTAGTGTCACGTGCCCCGGAGCCCAGTCTTCTTGCCGCCGCACGTTCCTGGGAGCACCGCTGCCAACAGTCATGTTCAGTGGCTACATTCCTGTCAAGCCTTTTTGCAGTGACAAAAAAGCAACTTTCAGCTCCTCGTAGCCCTATTACTCCACTTTGCTCAAACTCGTGAAGTGCTGATAAAAACGCCTTTGTCGCGTTCAAGACATCCTCGAATAACGTAAACTCATCAAGTTCAATTTCAAACGTGACTAACGCTCACGACCATTACGGCGAGTATTCAAAGCAAACCTGGTTACACCTTCATACTGGCGCTGCTAACACCACTCTTATACACTACTGGTTATTAAAATTGCTACACCACGAAGATGATGTGCTGCAGACGCAAAATTTAACCGAGAGGAAGACGATGCTGGGCTAAGCAAATGATTAGCTTTTCAGACCATTCACACAAGGTTGGCGCCGGTGGATACACCTACAACGTGCTGACATAAGGAAAGTTTCCAATCGATTTCTCATACAAAAACAGCATTTAACCGGCGTTGCCTGGTGAAACGTTGTTGTGATGCCTCGTGTAAGGAGGAGAAATACGTACCATCACGTTTCCGACTTTGATAAAGGTCGGATTGTAGCCTATCGCGATTGCGGTTCATCGTATCGCGACACTGATGCTCGCGCTGGTCGAGATCCAATGACTGTTAGTAGAATATGAAACTCGTAGGCTCTGGGGGGTAATACGGAAAGCCGTGCTGGGTCCCAACGGCCTCTTATCACTAGCAGTCGACATGACTGGCATCTTATCCGCATGGCTGTAACGGATCGTGCAGCCACATCTCGATCCCTGAGTCAACAGATAGGGACGTTTGCAAGACAACAACCATCTGCACGAACAGTTGGACGACATTTGTAGCAGCATGGACTATCAGCTCGGAGACCATGGCTGTGGTTACCCTTGACGCAGCATCACAAACAGGAGCGCCTGCGATGGTGTACCCAACGACGAACTTGGCTGCACGAATGGCAAAACGTCATTTTTTCGGATGAATCCAGGTTCTGTTGATAGAATCATGATGGTCGCATCCGTGTTTGGCGACGTCGCGGTGAACGCACTTTGGAATCGTGTATTCGCCATCGCCATACTGGCGTATCACCCGGCCTGATGGTATGGAGTGCCATTGGTTACACGTCTCGGTCACCTCTTGTTCGCATTGACGGCACTTTGAACAGTGGACGTTACATTTCAGATGTGTTACGACCCGTGGTTCAACCCTTCATTCGATCCCTACGAAGCCCTACATTTCAGCAGGATAATGCACGACCGCATGTTGCAGGTCCTGTATGGGCCTTTCTGGATACATAAAATGTTCGACTGCTGCCCTGGCCAGCACATTCTCCGGATCTCTCACCAATTGAAAACGTCTGGTCTATGGTGGCCGAACAACTGGCTCGTCACACTACGCCAGTCACTACTCTTGATTAACTGTCGTATCGTGTTGAAGCTGCATGGGCAGCTGTACCTGTACACGCCATCCAAGCTCTGTTTGGCTCAGTGCCCAGGCGTATCAAGGCCGTTATTACGGCCAGTGGTGGTTGTTCTGGGTACTGATTTCTCAAGATCTATGCACCCACCCATATTGCGTGAAAATGTAATCAAATGTCAGTTTATATATTTGACCAATGAAAACCCGTTTATCATCTGCATTTCTTCTTGGTGTAGCATTTTTAATGGCCAGTAGTGTACGACTGTTGTAGAAACACGCCTATCAATCACCGTCGCACATCTCCTCCTTGGCATTTCGATTTTTTTTCCATCAGTGTATTAGGTCGGTGCATTACGTCGCGTTTTCCCAGAAGCTTTATAAGCACAGCAGATACGCATAAGAGAGACATATTAGTCGCTAATAATATATTCTCCTTCACTATTTACAATGTTGGGGTAACTTTTTGATTCCGCAGTTGTAGAAATCGGGTGGTTTTGAGGTGAAGAACTCGTCGAGCCACGTGTGGAGCACATTTTCATTCAGAAAGGAAGTTTCTTGGAGATTGTTCTATAGAAAGCGCAAAAGATTTTTAAGGGTAGAGCCCCTCCACGTCCACACTAATTAGGTAACCGTCTCAAAAGATCGACTGCCACCAACGTATTTGTTAGTTACTAATAGAGGACTTCACGGGATGTGGGACCGTGATGTTATCCGTAACTATGGGTAGGACTACCCACTAATTCGGTTGCTTCAAGGAGGTAGATAGTGGACTAAAAGCGAACGAAGGGTAACGGTTTCAAGTTCAGAGAAGAATGAAGTTGCTGTTGCTGCCGATCGTGGCCTTGGGCGAGGACTGCACGCAGGTGCTTGAAGGTCCCCTCCTCCACAGGCAGGGCGGCTGCGCAGACGGCCCTGCCTGCCGCCATCACGGCTTTAAGGGCCGCTGCCGCCTGCTCCACCACGGCGCGAAGTTCGCCGCCGCTGCTCTTTTCGGGCAGGAGCTGCGTTCCGACCATCCTCCTTTGAGCGGTCGTCCCCGCTTTTGGCGGGGAGAGCTTGTCACCGTGGTGTCCCTCTGCTGTACTGGGCTGGTCTTGGTCTAAGCCCGTCGTCGCCGTTTTCGTCTTATCCTCCGCTGCGTCGGTGCGGCCGACACGCCGCGTTCGGCTAAAGCCCTCTAGATACAAGGCCTACGCACAGCGGCCTTATTGGCACGTGACGTCACAAACTCTTGGCTATATTATCTTTAGTCGGCCGTCCTGTTGGCGTGTATGTAGTGTTCAAAGTGTGTGCCACGTGAAACTGATATATATTTCATACAGTGTTCGCCTACAGTTCTTCGAAGTATGGGATACGTTTGTTGCGTTCCTTTATGCCAGAGAAATTATAAATTCCAAAATCGCATGAAAGTGCACATATTTCGATTTCCCAAATGTGTGAAGATGAGAAATCGCTGGATTGCAACTATTCACAGACATGAATTTGTGTCTACGCATCATTCAATGATAAGTAAATGACAAAAATTTGTAGCGTGCTATTTATTTCCATTGTACCACATTGTTTTTAAAAACAGTTATGTATCATATACCAGTATAATTTGTTTCTCAATTCTGGACCATTGCTGCGAGGTTAATACGAAGCTGTCTGTGAATTGTCTCATATTTGCAGCTATTGTCAAACAGAATAGCTATATTAATTAGTGTGGCTCGAAAATGTTTAGTATGCCTTATAATTCCTACCAGATTATTGAGTTTCCAGTACTTTTATTTGTAAGAGCTACGGAATGATTTTGTTCAGTTTTACTTATGCAGCTATTCGGAAAAAACTTCAATTTGAGTAAACAACTTTAGAAAATTGCTTTAATGAGTTCAGTGTTCGACAGATTAAGCAGTATAGAAAGTATAATTTTGAGGTAGGTGCATTGTGATTAAATTAACAGCACTCTGTGACACGAATTTCAGTCAAGGATATACGAGAAACAATCTTTTCATGTTTAAGGTTCTAAAGCTCTGGAGAAACAGGGAAATAAAATATTTTTTTTATTTATTAAACATTATGTCAGGAGGTGTTCCATTTCGTCGAATGATGTGAGTTTCGTGTGAGGTCAGCAAATTTTGAAGTGTATAGGAAAATTTACGAAAATAACAGGGGGAAACAAATTCTTACATTCTTTAGCAGCTCCGGCTGCTTTTTTTAAAACCGGAAACGTCTGCTTGTTGTTGCAGATTGCCGATTTTTTCTGCAAGAAAACATAGCTCCTGAGGTAAAAGACAGAATCTAAAATTATAGTTTGTATTCAAGCCTAGAAACGCGTATTTCAGGCAAATCGTCAAAATAATTCTACATCTTGAAATAACATAGGGCAGTTTTGTTGAGTTACTTTACGCAATGATATAAATTTCCATACTTTCATTACAAGGCCACGTAGAAGAAAGGACTGATGTCCCTATGCGGTCTCAGCTCTAAAGCTCGTAAAGTTCGTATAGCTGTAGAGTGCTTAACAGGAGCGTTCCGATACAGACCCGGCCATCAGTATGTGACGTCACAAGTATGCGCGCAGGCCTGTAGTCTAGGTGTTGTTGGTTCGGCCCGGCTGTGGTTTGAAGAAGCCGGACAGCCAAGCCAGCCGGCGACGTGTGGCCCGCCGCACCGAACACAGGTCGGCGGAACTTCTCAGCCACGGTCACAGCTGCAGCTGCAACTGTCATGCTCAGCTGAGCACATAATGCAGCTACTGCGTTGGCTCCTCGCCCTGGCACTTCAAGCACTGACGCGAAGGTTCTGCCGTCACGGGGAAGCCCAGCAACTTCCTCAGTGAGTTGACTTAATTAACAACGTAGGTCGTTTACACTGCGACGGCAAATAGCGGCATTCTCTTCTTGTTGGTTCGTTTATACAGCCGTAAATCCGTATTATCGAACCCTGCGCGCAACAGCCGTTCTCAAACTGCTGTCTAGTCACTATACCAAGGCAGCCTGGGTCGTCTTCACAGTTCTTGCAGCAGTGGTCTTCACTCGCTCCAGTGGCGCTTCGGCAATATGGCGGCCACAACGCTCTTGATCGCCGTGAGGTCGGCCATGTTCGATCATAGAATCTGAATCCACAGGCTCGTAGACTACCTCATCCTTTCTGCAGCTCGTCATCAAGTCTAACAGCTCTGTCCGCCCGCATCTGCACTTGACGTACAAAGGGGGAACAGGCTACAATTCCTCGAATCTTCTTGGCGTGGTCCGTGGTCGGCAGACTCAGTGAGCTGCAAGACCGTGGTGACAGTTTTTTCTGCACTGCTTGTCTCCCCATGCAGCGGCGCGGAGAGCTCGACAGTTGTTAAAACAACGTCCGACAATTTGCGTTTCGCCGGGGCCACAGCACAGAATTTCTTCACGAGCTCTCTTCGACCGAGCAGCGATCCGCAAGCCTCGCTGGCTCGGGCCGTACTCCGACACGAGCGTAAAAGGTGAAGAACCGAGAGCGCAAGAGCAGGTGAATAAGGGGGGTGCGGCACGACTTCGCACTCCAACTCCTCTACAGTGATTTTTACCAGTCTGGCAGAACGCTGGCTGTCGTTACAGTGGAGTAGCATCACTACACCCAGTCAAATGGCTGGCTGTCGTTACAGTGGAGTAGCATCACTACACCCAGTCAAATGGCTCTGAGCACTATGGGACTTAAGATGTAAGATCAACAGTCCCCTATAACTACTTACACCTAAGTAACCTAAGGACATCACACACATCCATGCCCGAGGCAGGATTCGAACCTGCTACCGTAGCGATCGCGCGGTTGCAGACTGAAGCGCCTAGAACCGCTCGGTCACACATGCCGGCTACACGCAGTCGCTCCGGTCGTTGTTCTTGGTTTGCGCCTGCAAGACGTCTCAGTTGTTGACAATAAGTGTCAACAGTGATGGTTATAACACGAGGAAGCAATTCGTAGTACACCACACCGTCGCTGTTCCACCAGATGCATAGCCTATTCTTCTGTGGATGAACGCAGGTGTTTGAAAGGGAAGTTCATGGTTTGTTTGAGCTGAATCATTCCTTTGTTTTCCTTATGTTAGCGCAAAACCACCACTTCTCGTCACCCGTAACGGCTCTGGACGGGAATGATCGGTGTTGTTCACGAACCAATCGATCGTGAGCAAGCAGAGATGCTCATATGGCGACTTGCTGATTTTTGTGATTTAGCTTAGAGCATGAGGGTCCCACACACACGATTTCTGAACCTTTCCCACCGCATTCAACTGTTGCAAGATGGTGGTTTGATCACAATCACATTTGCCAGTTCTCGTGTGGACTGACATGGATCATTGTGCATTAATGCCTTTAAACGATCTTCATCAAACCACGAAGGTCTTCCTGAACGTGGTGGAGTCACTAATGTCAAAACGATCCTCTTAAAACGAGGAAACCATTTTCTTGCCACGGTCTATCCAATGACATTATCTTCATACACGGCACAAATGTTTATGGGTGTCTCCGCTGCTGTCACCTCTCTACTGAATTCAGACACCAGAATATATCGTAAATGTCCTCCTTTCTCCACTTGGCGCTATATTTTCTAGCATACACAGCTCCACTCACTATCTTCAAATGACAAAATGACAATATGTAAGCTCAAACAGCAACATTAATGGCTATGAGCACTATGCGACTTAACATCTGTGGTCATCAGTCGCCTAGAACTTAGAACTAATTAAACCTAACTAACCTAAGGACATCACACACATCCATGCCCGAGGCACGATGCGAACCTGCGACCTTAACAGTCGCACTCAAACAGCAACAGTGAACTACAAATAAATCACGACAGTTGATAAAGAAACACACAGCAGCCGGGATACCGACATGCAAAAGAAAAACTCTAAGTACTTACGCAAATATTTCCCCGCAAATGTTTCCTGTAAAGCTTGGTGAGTTGGTATTAGATATTCATGGATTCTTTGTGGGAAAACACTTTAGCAGTCATGACACAATATTTATACATTACTATATGAAATGAGTCCGCCGCTCGTGTCTCGCGGTAGCGTTCTCGCTTCCCGAACACGGGGTCCCGGATTCGATTCCCGGCGGGGTCAGGGATCTTCACTTGCCCCGTCATGACTGGTTGTTGTTGTGTCGTCTTCATCATCATCATTCACTCCCTTTACGGTCGGAGGAAGGCAATGGCACACCACCTTGCCTAGTACGGCGGTGCTGGTCTCTCGCATCGTTCCACTATGCTCTTTGAAAGAGCATGGGACTTCATTTCATTTCATACGAAATGAGTGAACTTTTACACTTTCAATAACCGTAATAGAGTGTTTTGTTCATAGACACCCAAGTCGGTTCAGATTTGAACCTTTTTATCCGCTAACTACTTCGGCACTTAATGTCCAACATCCTCGGGGCGATTATTTACCTTTTATTGTAAACAGAAAACAACTTATATAGGGAGGAGAAGACGTTTATACAGTATGGAACTGTGAAACATATTTTATGGGACAGATGACGTTCGACAATAGTAGATACCATGAAGAATAGACTAGGTAAGAGTTCTATGGAAGTTGGAGGGACCGTTTATGAGACAACCCCTAAAAGAGTTCTAGCAACAGCAAACTTGGTGCTAAATCCAACAGCGGATGAAGAATGATACACTAGCATGTGCTATGGTCACACCACGAGATGTTCACCGTCAGAGGGTCGAGGGGTACGGAGAGAGGGGAGTGCCCTGTGCGCATGATTAACACGTATGGCGAAGTCCTGGCGGGAAACATCAGCCGTCTCAGTGTAAGGTGTAAAGTGGACCAATGTTGGCACTTGAAGCTATATCCGTCGGCTGTTATAGAAGGCGGCATCAAATAACAATAATGACTTGCTTGTTAGTATGCGCGTGTGTGCGTTTTAGTGGTGAGTCATATGTATGTTGTACATGCATGTTACGGGTAAAAGTACAGAACTGTAGCAACAGCAACAAGTCATTTTGTTAAGCATGAGGATTACTTTTCAATACTTTACCAGTGTGTAATCAGCCTGTATGAGCCTGAAAACTGACTTGAGTTTATATATACATACAAGGGTGGTCCATTGATCGTGACCGGGCCAAATATCTCAAGAAATAAGCGTCAAACGAAAAAACTACAAAGAACGAAACTCGTCTAGCTTGAAGGGGGAAAGCAGATGGCGCTATGGTTGGCCCGCTAGATGGCGCTGCCATAGGTCAAATGGATATCAACTGCAATTTTAAAAATAGGAACCGCCATTTTTTATTACATATTCGTGCAGTACGTAAAGAAATATGATGTTTTAGTTGGACCACTTTTTCCGCTTTGTGATAGATGGCGGTGTAATAGTCACAAACATATGGCTCACAATTTTAGACGAACAGTTGGTAACAGGTAGGTTTTTTAAAATTAAAATATAGAACGTAAGTACGTTTTAACATTTTATTTCGGTTGTTCCAATGTGATACAAGTACCTTTGTGAACTTATCATTTCTGAGAACGCATGCTGTTACAGCATGATTACCTGTAAATACCACATTAATGCAATAAATGCTCAAAATGATATCCATCAACCTCAATGCATTTGACAATACGTGTAACGACATTCCTCTCAACAGCGAGTAGTTCGCCTTCCGTAATGTTCGCACATGCATTGACAATGCGCTGACGCATGTTATCAGGCAATGTCGGTGGCTCACGATAGTAAATATCCTTCAACTTTCCCTACAGAAAGAAATCCGAGAACGTCAGATCCTGTGAACGTACGGGCCATGGTATGGTGTTTCGAAGACCAATCCACGTGTCAAGATATATGCTATTCAATGCCGCTTCAACCGCACGCGAGCTGTATGCCGGACATCCATCAAGTTGAAAGTACATCGCCATTCTGTCATGCAGTGAAACATCTTGTAGAAACATCGGTAGAACATTTCATAGGAAATCAGCGTACATTGCACCATTTAATTGTCATCGATAAAATGGGGGCCAATTATCCTTCCTCCCATAATGCCGCACCATACATTAACCCGCCAATGTCGCTGCTGTTCCACTTATCGCAGCAATTGCGGATTTTTCGTTGCCCAATAGTGCATATAATGCCGGTTTACGTTACCGTTGTTGGTGAATGACGTTTCGTCATAGAGCCCGTGCAAAAAATCCGTCATCGTCCAGTAATTTCTCTTATGCTCAGTGGCCGAACTGTACACGACGTTCAAAGTCGTCGCCATGAAATGCCTGGTATATAGAAATATGGTGCGGGTGCAATCGATGTTGATGTAGCATTCTCAACTCCGACGTTTTTGAGATTCCCGATTCTAGCGCAATTTGTCTGCTACTGATGTGCGGATTCGCCGCGACAGCAGCTAAAAAACCTACTTGGGCACCATCATTTGTTGCAGGTCGTGGTTGACGTTTCACACGTGGCTGAACACGTCCTGTTTCCTTAAATAACGTAACTATCCGGCGAACGGTCCGGACACTTGGATGATGTCGTCGAGGATACCGAGCAGCATACGTAGAACACGCCCGTTGGGCATTTTGATCACAATAGCCATACATCAACACGATATCGACCTTTTCCGCAGCTGGTGAACGATCCATTTTAACACGGGTAATGTATCACGAAGCAAATACCTTCCGCACTGGCAGAATATTACGTACTTATGCGTTTGTGACTATTATAGCTCCATCTATCACAAAGCAAAAAAAGTGGTCCAACTAAAACATTCATATTTCTTAACGTACTACACGAATATGTAATAAAAATGGAGGTTCCTATTTTTAAAAAAACGCAGTTGATATCCGTTTGACCTATGGCAGCGCCATCTAGCGAGCCAACCATAGCGTCATCTGGTTTCCCCCTTCAAGCTAGACGAGTTTCGTTCTTTGTAGTTTTTTCGTTTGATGCTTATTTCGTGAGATATTTGGTCCGGTCACTATCAATGGACCAGCCTGAAAATATATCAGTCTCTTCATTTTATGTCACAACGTGGTATTGACCAATTCAAAATTTCATATTCATTTGCAAATTTGTGACTAAAGTATTTAGGGCCTGCGTAAATAATCAGTTACGCATGTAATCGCCTCACATCCAGGAAACCAACTATTTTTTTATTCACCTTGGGAAAATTCAATACAGAATAATTACTTTAATTTGCACATTTAACTATATAATTTCCAATTAATGTAAGACGTACACAAAATCACGAAAACAACTACTGTTTTCTTTGAATTGCAACATCTTTGTCTTGGTGTCGAGAGCCTTTCGGTGCAACGCGTGTTGCTGATTGGCCACAATGGCGAAGTGTTGTAACACATGAAGGGTCTGTATATTGTATAAAGGGAGATGACATGAACGCACTGAAGAGTGAATAAGCATAATAAGTTTTAATTCATTTGTTTGATTTGAAAAAACCTGAACCACTGGAAGTCCGGCAAAATATAAAAGAATTAACCTATGAATTTTCTACAGATAAGGGGTTAGTGATGTACAATATTCAGCGTGAGGACACAGACATTATCATAAAATAGATGTGCGTTTCCTGTTTTCGAAAAGATTTAAATTATATTGGAAAAATGCTTTTAAATTATTCTTGAGTAAACTGGAATCACAGTTAACCCCAGTATAACACATATATTTCCGAATAATGAGAATAGGTATTATAGCTCTGTGAAGGATCAAACCGTCTATCAAACTTCACTAGTTTGTCAATATATTTGACAGTGTTTAGCTTTGTTTGTCAAACAGAGATTGTTTGACCCTTTTTAGAGAAATTTTAATTGACAGCCGAGCTGTCAAGAGGTCGGACGTTCGCTGCGTTGATGTTTCGCCGCTAATGTTTAGCGAGGATGAGTTCTTTTATTACAGTTTATCTCACCGTTGTGGACAATACGATCAGAAACGTGTATAGATGAAAACAAAAAATTTGCAGGTGTGAGTAGGACTACACTGAGGGTTCCGTAGAAACTTAATTATGTTTATACTTAGTTGGTCCGTTCTGGGAACCGACGATATTGACGATTTTTGCCTGTTATCCACATTGACACTGGCAAGATATCGGTCCCAGGGATTCCAAGTCTTTCGAGAACTTTTTTATTTCAAGTCTGAAGTTGGACAACAAATGAAAAAAGAAATATTTTTTGTGTGATACAATGACAGATTAACAATTATGGACTTTTTCCTTTTAATTATACTGTGAAACTTTGCTTCTTGCCAAATTTCATGATTCTAGACCCATGGGAAGACCCTGTAGGTTTTGATGAATGAGTTTTAGAGTACGAAGCGGTGATATAATTGGCCATATTTTTTATTGAATTAACACAGAAGCTTACAAGCTGTACTGCACCAAGGTACAATACACCTTAGTATGTGACACAAATTTGATCTTGGTAAGTCTAACTCTTCCTGAGAGAAACGATTCTTGACAGACAGAAAGACAGACAGAGGGGCCGACAACACTACGATCTCTTTATACAGAACGAGGCAAGGAACCCTCAAAAACAATGGCAATTACCTAAGTGGTAGCTTGCTGCGTGTTTCCCATCCATGTATTACGTAGAAAGACTATAAGAAGAAAATCAATATTCCACGCACTATATACAAGCGGGAGTGCAATAAAAGAATCGAAGCTTCTTCCATGGACGATGTAAGTGTCCACATGTTGTCATATTTTAATGAATTTTCATTAGAGAACCAAGCTGAGGAGAGCAGATTTTCGCGTAACTATGTCTTCTGGTTCATTGTGCGTGCGAGGTTATTAGAAGTTTGGTTGTCCATTCGAAGAAGGTTTATGTAATAATCAGTTTCTGAGTGTAATATTTCCTTTAACAAATTTTCTTTAGTAGACTATATTTATTCCTCAATTTCACATATTCCTTGCACAAGGGCTCCGTTTTCTTTTCCTTCTTTACACACAGTGCTAAAGTAAATACAAGAAATGTTTTCAATTATTCAAAACGACAGTCGCAATTGCATTATTTATTTTGCCGCCAACCGGTTTCAACCCCCGATGGGGTCATCTTCAGGCAATTTACACCATTTGGTCGCTCGCTGGATTCGTCACCCTGCCTGTGCACGGCTGGTAATTGATAGTTGGCGGCAAAATAAATAATGCGATTGTGACTGTCATTTTGAATAATTGATTATAAGTAAATTAATCGCTATTTACCTCCATACAACTACGTTGTCCAAAAATTTAAGAAATGTTTTGTCTGCATTGATAGCCGTTCCCAGTAGTCTCAAAATACACCACGACACAATGTGCACAGCGTGACAGCTGTTTCAGAAAGTCAGGTTAAATTTTCAATGTCTTCGCACTTGTTTGACAAACCCGTTGAATGGAAACAGTGAATTTGACAAACACTTTTTCTCTTTTGAAACTTCCTGGCCAATTAAAACTGTGTGCCGGACCGAGACTTGAACTCGGGACCTTTGCCTTTCGCGGGCAAGTGCTCTACCAACTGAGCTACCCAAGCACGACTCACGCCCCGTCTTCACAGCTTCACTTCCACCAGTACCTCATCTCCTACCTTTAAAGCTTAGAGAACTTGCCCGCGAAAGGCAAAGGTCCCGAGTTTGAGTCTCGGTCCGGCACACAGTTTTCATCTGCCAGGAAGGTTCATATCAGCGCACACACCGCTGCAGAGTGAAAATCTATTTCAAGTTTTCTCGTTTGCAGGTGCGTTAACGTTAGAAGCCCCAGTAATGG
Organism: Schistocerca gregaria; assembly: GCF_023897955.1. Lineage (NCBI taxonomy): Eukaryota > Metazoa > Arthropoda > Insecta > Orthoptera > Acrididae > Schistocerca > Schistocerca gregaria. Next base: position 359,614,181 of record NC_064922.1, read on the forward strand.
ACCATCGCCAGCTGTTCTCACCTGAGTCAGACTCCTCGCTGTCGGTGACATCATCTTCCCACGATACGTGCGCCTGCTTCTTGAAACGGCACTTCGGCTCGCGAGTGCGTGAGGACATGGGTTCACGCCTGTGACTCGAGTGCGCAACCTCTTAACGACGCGACGAGTAGATCAGCAAACCCGCTGGAGGTGTCGGCCACGTCACGCTCGCGAAGCGAGACACGGCACGTAGGTGAGCGGCGACACCTGACGGATGCGAAATTGTCTTGGCAACGCGCCGGCGCTGCCTGCACCTGTTGGCTGCCGCCACTGTGTGACTCCGGCGTCGGCGGCTGTCGGGCCGGCGCCGGCCGAGCCCGGACTTCCGCCGATACCCCGGCTGCATCCGTGTGTGTGTGTGTGTGTGTGTGTGTGTGTGTGTGTGTGTGTGTGTTTGTGTGTCGAGGAAAATCCAGTAGCACGCCGCCAGGGGAACGGAAACAATTGGTCCTTCCAGTGGTAACTTGCAGATCATGCGGTAACGGAACAAAGCTGCCCCCCCCCCCCCCCCCCCTTCAAACAGCCGTGTACCGCAAGTCTCTAGAGGAACGGAAGGTTCCAAATGATTGGAAAAGAGCACATTAGTTGCAGTTTTCAAGAAGGGTCGTCGAGCAGATGCGCAAAACTGTAGGCCTATATCTCTGACATCGATCTGTTGTAGAATTTTAGAACATGTTCTTTGCTCCCGTATCATGTCATTTCTGGAAACCCAGAATCTTCTCTGTAGGAATCAACATGGATTCCGGAAAAGCGATCGTGTGAGACCCAACTCACTTTATTTGTTCATGAGACCCGGATTTTCCTTGACTTCCGGAAGGCGTTCGATACAGTTCCGCACGTTGCCTGATAAACAAAGTAACAGCCTAAGGAATATCAAACCAGCTGTGGGGCAGGATTGAAGAGTTTTTAGCAAACAGAACACAGTGTGTTGTTCTCAATGGAGAGACGTCTACAGACGTTAAAGTAACCTCTGGCGTGCCACAGGGGAGGGTTATGGGACCATTGTTTTCACAATATATATAAATGACCTAGTAGATAGTGTCGGAAGTTCCATGCGGCTTTTCGCGGATGATGCTGTAGCATACAGAGAAGTTGCAGCGTTAGAAAATTGCAGCGAAATGCAGGACGATCTGCAGCGGATAGGCACTTGGTGCAGGGAGTGGCAACTAACCCTTAACATAGACAAATGTTTAATCTATTGCGAATACATAGAAAGAAGGATTCTTTATTGTATAATTATATGATAGCAGAACAAACACTGGTAGCAGTTACTTCTGTAAAATATCCGGGAGTATGCGTACGGGAAGTTTTGAAATACAGCTGGAATACAGCAACCTATCATAGCTACTTGCTTAAAGCCGACCATGACAATAATTATGAAAATAAATACATAAATTTAATTACTATTGCAATACACAGTGCATACATTTGAACAGGACAGTTTTTTGTACCTAATCCTTGCGCAAAACACTCCTCCTACCGACATATTCAATCACAATTTGAAAACGAAGACAATCATGCACTGCATACGAAAATGGCTTCTACATTTGCTTGTCTAACTGCTAACATTCGAAACATATAATGATGTTCGAAATCCAGCCGCTACAGAACAGTATCTACCAGAGACGGAAAGAGTGGCTACATAAGTACACTATGTGATCCAAAGTATCCGGACACCTGGCTGAAAATGACTTACATGTTCGTGGTGCCCTCCATCGGTAATACCGGAACTCAAAATGGTGTTGGGCCACCCTTAGCCTTGATGACGGCTTCCATCTCGCAGGCATACGTTCAACCAGGTGTTGGAAGGTTTTTTGGGGAATGGCAGCCCATTCTTCACGGAGTGCTGCACTGAGGAGAGGTATCGATGTCGCTCAGTGAGGCCAGGCACGAAGTCGGCGTTCCAAAACATCACAGAGGTGTTCTATAGGATTCAGGTCAGGACTCTGTTCAGGCCAGTCCATCACAGGGATGTTACTGTCATGTAACCAATCCGACAGAGGCCGTGCATTACGAACAGGTTGTCGATCGTGTTGAAAGATGCAGTCACCATCCCCGAATTGCTCTTCAACAGTGGGAAGTAAGAAGGTGCTTAAAACATCAATGTAGGCCTGTGCTATGATAGCGCCACGCAAAGCAACAAGGGGTGCAAGCACCCTCCATGAAAAACACCACCACACCATAACACCACCGCCTGCGAATTTTACTGTTAGCATTGCAGACGCTGTCAGATGACGTTACCAGGCATTCACCATACCCACACCCTGCCATCGGATCGCTACATTGTCTACCGTGATTCGTCACTCCAGACGTGAGCCCTCTGTTCAACGTTTACGCTCCTTACACCAAGCGAGGCGTCGTTTGCCATTTACCGCCGTCATATGTGGCTCATGAGCAGCCGCTTCACCGTGAAATGCAAGTTTTCTCACCTCCCGCCTAACTGTCATAGTAGTTGCAGTGGATCCAGATGCAGTTTGGAATTCCTGTGTGGTGGTCTGGATAGATGTCTACCTATTACACATTACGACCCTCTTCAACTGTCGGTGGTCCCTGTCAGTCAACACACGAGGTCGGCCTGTACAACTTTGTGCCAAACGTGTCCCTTCACGTTTCCACTTCATTATCACATCGGAAACAGTGGACCTAGGGTTGTTTAGAAGTGTGGAAATCTGGCGTATAGACGGATGATGCAAATGACACCCAATCACGTGACCACGTTCGAAGTCCCTGAGTTCCGCAGAGCGCCACATTCCGCTCTCTCACGATGCCTTATGACTACTGATGTCGCTGATATGGAGTACCTGGCAGTAGGTGGCAGAACATTGCACCTAATATGAAAAACGTATGTTTTTGGGGGTGTCCGGATACTTTTGATCACATAGTGCAGCAATTGTGCATAGGCCAGGAAATGAGAAAATCATAGGTGGCTTCAAACGGAACCACATCGTCTGAAAGCGCCAAACCACATTTTGAACATGACAGTGGTCATTGCCTGTTTGTTCCACTGGTGCTCACACCAATACCAAGCACCAAAACGAGACATCGACGGAAGTGTTGCGGCTCTCAGGCCATTCCAGATGGCTTCTTTAGCCGCCTTATACCATATGACAGCTGGTTTATCACTGAGACCGAGACAAAAGAGCAAAGCAAACAGTGGAAACACGTGGATACACCAACGTCGGAAAAGGCGCAGACATAATCGTCGCTGGGCCACATAAGGCAAAGTGAGTGTTGGGACTGCCGTAGTGTGGTACTATAAGATCATGATCGTAAGGGGGCAAAGTCACAGAAGCATGTAACGTATAAACACAACGTTTTGCTTATTGTCTCATTTCTTGCCGCCGTAATTTATATCTGTTATATTTTATTGTATTTAACATGTTATATTTTATATATATTGTTTGTGAAACCACTGGTAAATATGCAACACGAGCTTATAATTTGCTTTATTGAAGCTATGTCGTACATAAAATTGTTTATGTTTGAAAAATATGACCGGCCGGAAAGGCCAAGCGGTTCTAGGCCCTACAGCCTGGAACTGCTCGACCGACACGGTCGCAGGTTTGAATCCTGCCTCGGGCATGGAGGTGTGTGATGTCCTTAGGTTAGTTAGGTTTAAGTAGTTCTAAGTTCTAGGGGACTGATCACCTCAGATGTTAAGTCCCATAGTGCTCAGAGCCATTTGAACCATTTCTTCCTGAGGGAGTGATACGAGAACGTGCTGGAAAGTAATGTCCCCGAATTTTTTAGGTGAAAACTCTTATAGCTTTTCAAATAAAACGAAAGCTATTAACTGTCTGCACAGATGTTCTTCAAGTCATTTATGTCTCAGCACAATCACCCTTAGTCACTCTGGTGACGAACACATTTCTCCCAATGACATCTGCTTGCAGCGCTTCATCGGTATTAAAGTGAAGTTGTTGAAGGTTTTGGAGGGACCGATGGCCGTAGCAGTCTGGTCTCTTCAATCCCACAAACCAACCTTAAAGTTTTGGAAAAAGATGAAAATCGGATGAGGCCAAGTCGGGACTGCATGGAGGATGACCGATGACACTGAACCCAATGCGCCAGATGTCGGAGCACTTGTGTGTGGAGTCTGGCATTGTCATGCTGAAGCAGAGAATGCTGCATGTGTGCACGAACGTTTCCTGCAGTTAGAATCTCGATTACAGCATGCTGTTTCTCACCCATCGAGATAGTTACTTTATACACCGCCATGTTCCAAGCTACAATTCAGAGCCTTCTAGCGGCAGAGGGCTCAAACAGGTACACATGAAGAATACAGATATAGTTTTATTTAAAAAGTTCGGAGGCATTATTTTTCGCCCTCGCCTTTATGAACGTGGTCTTCAGCCACAGAACAGTATACTACATCTTTTAGTTTGACGCCTTTTTTTTTTTTACCTTGGCATGCATCGTATAATTAGACTGACAGCTAGTCATAGCTAGACGATAGTAAAGTGCAATCGATGGCAATTAATTTTGGGTAGTGGCCTGGGTGGCCGAGCGGTTCTAGGCGCTACAGTCTGGAACAACGCGGCCGCTACGGTCGCAGGTTCGAATCTTGCCTCGGACATGGATGTGTGTGTTGTCCTTAGGTTACTTAGGTGTAAGTAGATCTAAGCTCTAGGGGACTGATGACCTCAGAAGTTAAGTCCCATAGTGCTCAGAGCCATTTGAAGAATTTTTTGATGGGAAGGTCCGTCTGGTATATTTACAATAATAAGTCGTCTCAATTGTGTAATCGTCTCGAATTCAAAAATTTTTGAGGCTAAATGAGTACTGAAGTTACTAGTGCTATAAGTCCAGCAAGCGTTGTGATCAAAAAATGCATCATGGCAAACAGTGGCTACATCATGGACATGAGAGGTAAACATACTGTTCATTCTTTACACGTCTATGCTCCAGTTTAAAGTCGAGATAGTTTCCTTACCTTATTAGAAATGTAACAGAATGATCGGGTATGTTAGGAAACGTTGTTATATAATTCTGAAAAATACATTAACATGATCGATAATAATGCTTTAGTATTATTTCGAAGCGCATGATATTCGTTTTCGTATGTCATTTTCCAAAGTCATATTGTTAATTGAAGAGTAATTATGTGCTGAGCGAATGTTTGTCCCCTAACACTGTTACTTGATAGAAGTATAAATTCCTTCAGCGTAGAGAAAAAGAGGCTAGTTAATCTGTTACTGCAGCTTACTGTTATTTGGATTCTGAATAATAACTGAAAAAGTCACTGTTTAAAGACTAACTGATTTTTTAAAAGTATTTTTTTGAATCGTAGGTTTGCCGAAGTTTACCGTTAATTCGACTATTAAGATCTTGGAAGATTAGCTTAAAACATCAAAATTAACACATGATATCATTTCTCTTTGAACAAATTGAGTAATGTTAGTGGCTGAAGAAAAGCAAATTTAGGTTTATTTGCTTCGTTGTTTCACTAAAACTAAGCTGTAACAGTTCAACACAAATTCTGTTAATAATTTTAAGCACAAATACAAAAACAGTTTCAGTTGGTATCCCTTCCGGAGTGGAGCCCGAATTATTGAGTTAATAGAAGGCTTGTTTTAAGTTGGAAAAGACAGAAGGTAAAGTTTTGTCGATTCTCATCCCATTATTAAATACAGACACTGTGGTTCAGCGGATCTTAGAAAGTCATTTGAATAATGGCTAGAGTAAGGAGAGCAGTGTGTAAAGTGTTACGGATCGACGTAACCTAACATCTGCTAAACGTTTGGGAATAATATGATTGTCTCAATTATTGTCCAGTCAAATTTAGGTCGCGGTTAAGAAGTGACACGGAACCCGGAAGCCAACGTCTCGTCAAAAAATAAATAGGTACTGGGTGTCTCTTCTAAGAGTCGTCAGCCGCATTTTCTCTCGTGTTTTGGCAGTTATTTGCAATTTCGTTTCCGCATTCCGTACCTGTAAGCAGCACAAAAAATTACTGCTCGTCACGTTTTTGACGCGATGCCTAGTGACAACAGAAAACGCCCGTTTGTTTCTCATTACTAACAAAACTACTTGTAAATCGGAATCTCCTGTGCCCATTCAATACAGATCTCTCAAATTAGTCTCATCGGATATTCGTCTTATCGATGGGTATTAACAGGAATTGTAAAATACGAAAAACAAACAATTCACCAGTGACTTAAAAGGAAATATTCCCGAGTTTAACATTCCCAAATTTCAATTAGCGATCTTGCAGGACAAGATACGAGAACGCAAAAGAGGCTGTTGTGATATTCTCATCAAGAGGAAGTGGACAGGCACCAGGCAACAGTGGAGAGAACTGTATCAAACCAGCCTTACGGCTAATCAAAACAAACAACATAGGATACCACACAAGAAATGGTTCAAATGGCTCTGAGCACTATGCGACTTAACTTCTGAAGTCATCAGTCGCCTAGAACTTAGAACTAATTAAACCTAACTAACCTAAGGACATCATGCACATCCATGCCCGAGGCAGGATTCGAACCTGCGACCGTAGCGGTCGCTCGGTTACAGATTGTAGCGCCTAGAACCGCATGGCCACTCCGGCCGGATGATACCACACAAGGAAGATTTTATTAAGTTTTGCTGGATTGCATAAAAGTCTATGTAAGAGGAAGAGGCGCATCAGTCGACTGTATTAAGTGGACGTCGATATCTACTGTAATCGAACCGAGATAAGCATAAAAAAATAAACATGTATTGTGCCGAAGACTGAAGGAAAGATTTAGTCCTCATATTCATTCGCGACTGGTTGTCAGCAAGTGAGGCGGCAGCAACCAAAAGAGATTACAGAAAGTATGGGCTCTTGTGCTTTTGGCTGTCACAACCAGAGAGCCGCCGGACACCAGGAGTGCAGGAGCGACCAGCACCGTCGACCTGGGACTGGGGCAACCACTAAGTAGCGAGAACCGAACCACGTTTCCACACACCGCTTACCCACCATACAGAGAACACAGTGTCTGTGAGCTATTTTCAGACTGTGACGTTTGATACAGATAGCTTTAGCACCGCAACTGATCATCGTAGAGCGATGTGGGAAGTTTGTTTCACTGAATGTTGAAACAGAGAGGTAAGAGAAAAGAGAGACAGTGGGAGAAAATAGTTGATAAATTCTGAGGGAAGGAGAACTGGATGTCAAAGGAAAAACGAAACTAGGTAAGCAATGATTTTAATTTAGAAGCCATTTTTATTCAATAATCGTATCTATATTTTCTTCCCAAAATTAAATATTTTTGTAATTATTTTCTACTAAAACGGTTATGAACATTTCTCCGCTGTTTTATAAGAAGATAAGTTTTGAAACGTTGTCTCTTTACTTCACATAATTTTGGCAATTTAAAACTGAAAATACAACATACATTTTAAACCAAAAACGACGCAACACGAAGTAGTTATCCGAATGAGACGGAAATCGGTAGATGTGATGTAAATGTACAGACAAACAATTTAAAAATGGTTCAAATGGCTCTGAGCACTATGGGACTTAACTTCTGAGGTCATCAATTTCGTAAAACTTAGAACTACTTAAACCTAACTAACCTAAGGACATCACACACATCCATGCCCGAGGCAGGATTCGAACCTGCGACCGTAGCGGTGACGCGGTTCCAGACTGTAGCGCCTAGAACCGCTCTGCCACGCCCTCCGGCAGACAAACAATTGATTACAATTTCAAAAATCGTAAAATTTAGCCAACAGAAGACGATTCACAAATAGAGCAAGTCAATAACGCGTGGGTCACCTTTGACCCTTATACTACCAGTTATTGGGCTTTCAATTGATTTCTGGAGTTATTGGGTGTCCTGAGGGCTATCGTGCCAAATTCTATCCAGTTGGTGCGTTCGACCGTCAATGTACCTAATTGGTTGGCGGGCCCTGTGGATAATGTTCCAAATGTTCTCAGCTGGGGACATATCCGGCGATCTTGCTGGCCAACGCACGAAGACAAACAATAGTAACTGTCACCGCGTGTCGGCAGGTATTGTCTTGCTGAAATGTAACCCCAGGATGGCTTGCAATGAAGGACAGCAAAACGAGGCATACAATATCGTCGACGAACCACTGTGCTATAAAAAGGGAACATGCTCTGGAATAAAATGGCATCGCAACCCATCACTCATAGCCTTATGACAGGCGACATTCAGGTTGGTGTCCCATCGCAGTCTGGGGTGTCTCCAGACCTGTTTCCGGCCTGGAACTTCATTGACTGGTGCACTGTTGTTTTCTGAGATGAGTCCCGCTTTGAATTGAGTCCCAATGACTGACCACTTTTCACTGCACCACTTTTCACTTTAACAGTCTATAAATAAATACGGAGAGAGAGAGAGAGAGAGAGAGAGAGAGAGAGAGAGAGAGAGAGAGAGTTTTGTGTAGGTTGAGAATCAATTTTTTATGAATCAATACCTTATCTCTGCAGTCTGTTCCAGTTTTATTCAGTTTTCAACTTCAGCAAGTCTACGACTTGTGTTACCTAGCGCCATGTCAGAACTGTGTTACGTTTTTAATAACGTCATGTTTACGCAAATGATGCACTGTGATATGTTTTTGAACATGTACTGATAGAATAAAAAATTCAGGGTGCTACACAACAAATACATCCTGCTGTTCGTATGTTCGTAATCAACGAAATTACAAGAAGGGCAGTCACAGTTGTTAATATCGTCCTGGTAGACAGGCAGCAAAAAGCAACATTTGCTTGTTACATTTTTTGATTTTGACTGTGGACAAAAAGTTATTTGGGGTGGTGAAGATAATAGGGACATCTTGTAACTCTACGTACCTCTGCGTATTGGCTGCTAGTGTCTTCCGCACTTCTGTTTCGGCCGAATGCTTCGGCTATTATGTATATAATTTCGCCAACGAAATTTTGACGATGATATGTGAGGTAATAATAGCAGAAGTACGTTTTTTTGAAGCACTTGCTATACCCGTCATTTGGTTTCTGACTGGAGAGCTAAGTCGAGTGGAGAATTCGCTGTGAGGGAATTGCATCGGTAGCTCAAACATCGTCCTACTATTACTGTAACAAAGAGCGCATCACTAATCTTGCACGGACACAGTTGGCCTTTTTACCTTTAAGTTGAAAATTACGGTCTGCCGCTATTGAAAAATACAAACTAAAGTGATGTACTTGGAGAACCTACAAACACTGCGTACGGCGCTCAGTGTTCCGTCTGTTATGCTTGGAAAGAATAACCGGTAGAGATGGACAGCCAGTGGGGTGTGTATGAGACCACATGACAGCTCTCCGCTCTGGCAGAACTCCCTGGCAAGCTGCCTGCTGAGACCAGGTAACAATTCCCATTAGCTCCAGGTTAACGTTCTGCTCTCGACGACATCATTATTGATTGTGACTGGTGACTGCAGCAATTACTGAAGCTGGAAATGATCGCTTAGGTCACAGGTATGGGACGTGCCTTGAAAGCGTACACGGCTGCAGAATGAATGACGCGAGATGATACGAATAGGAAAAGGCGAGGAGGGGGGGGGGGGGGTCTATATACGTGACGCTAAGCTTCCATGACCGTTGCAGTCTTCAACAAGATATTTCTGGTTATATAATCGCGTCGTCATGTCTATGAAACCAACGTTCGGTAAGTTTGATGCAGTACATACATTACGTATTAAATGGTAGAATTACCAGCAGTACTGCTAGCATTTGTAGGTAACATAAAAGAATTTGTAAGAGAGAAACCGGGAGCGGACGACTTCTCTTTGTTTCTTGTATGTTTTTTTGCACATAATTAGAACCGCACATCATTATGTATTATATATTCTTACAGAAAATAAATTGCATTTTATAAATAATAAAAAGTCGTTGATCGTTTTCCTTCTCCGCTTTTGTGTAGTCAAAGTCTTCACTTTTGATGGTAGCACAGTTTACATGTACAAACACAAAAAGTATATGTAATAATTATTGTTGTCTCATACTCAACAGAACGGTCAGAATGATCAAGAGCAAGGGTTCCCCGTTATTACTCACAAAAATCAAAAGTTCTTTATGAGTAACAAAATGGCTCTGAGCACTACGGGACTTAACTTCTGAGGTCATCAGTCCCCTAGAACTTAGAACTACATAAACCTAACTAACCTAAGGACATCACACACATCCATGCCCGAGGCAGGATTCGAACCTGCGACCGTAGTGGTCGCGCGGTTCCAGACTGTAGCGCCTAGAGCCGCTCGGCCACTCCGGCCGGCTGTGAGTAAAAGAAACATGTTTTATGTAAGTCCGACGAAGTATTGAAGGGTTTTATGATATATTTTTGTTATTCTTTATATTTTTGTTATTCTTTATTTTACATATTTGTTGAGGAAATTGCCTTTTCTAGCCCTATGTGATAAATCTGTATTTTTTTCTTTGTTTTTACTACGTCATCCGTCTGTTTCGAGTTGCAAATCAAAATTCTTTGAATAAAACTTGAATTAAACATATAAAATTTCAGTTTCGCTATAAATACTGTTAATCTTTTTTATGTAACAGGCTGGAGAATAAGTAAATCCTCACTCAGTTTCTAGATGGTTCACTGTTTCCGGTGTCTAGTCTAATTTAATAAGACACTGATTCCTATTGGACGAACATCCGCATCGGAGCATTATACTAGAGGTTGAAAAACCGCGCCTAGTACACGTCCACCGCGGCGCTCGGGGGCCGCAGCACAGTTGCGACACCTGAGGATGGCCTTATGACAGCCCCAAACCGGTCGTGATAATAAAAGAAATTTACAACTTGAGCGGTATTTTCAACCTCTAGTAAGACACTGATTGCATATATATAAAGAAATCGATAGTTATGCGGTAACGCCAAATAGATATGCAACACACTTAATGTACAAATAGCGCAGGTACGACCTCAACTGACCAAAGCTTCTGGGAAAAGTACCATAGTCTACGCTTACTACCGTAGTTTTACAATTCTGCCAGTCACAGTACAAAACAGTATCCACCTATTTAAAGAGCTGATCCGGAACTTTGCAGGAGGCGTGGATCTGGTACTAGGTGGTTATTTGACTCTCCACCGCTGACAGACGTCATGGCACTGAAATCATGCTCTGGTGACAGTCGGTTGTATGGAATAAGTGCAGTAAAATGGGTCAACGTCGAGACGTGCGACCGAATAGCATAAGGGAACTATTATGTTTGGAGGTTCCCAAGACTCAGTGAATGAAATTGTCCTATTTACTGGTGTACCAACGCGGAATATCCAATATGTTCACAAGGAATGGTCGCGGGAAGATCCTAACTGACAGGGACTTGAGGAGACGGCACGTGCCAAATACGACATGAATTGCTGCTATCAAAGAATGTAGTTGGAACTCAACCAGTATTCGAGCGGATTTTTCGAAGCTAAAATGGTCATCTAGAGTCAAGTATCTTTCAAGAGGCCGTTGCTCGCAACGCCACATAAGGCTTCGTCTTTAATGGGCAGCACGACACATACTGGACAGTAGCTAAGTGGCGGAGTGCGCTGCAGACGAGTCGCGACTTTGTCCTTTTTACCAAAAGGTCTCGGGGGTACCGAAGACCCAATATGTTGTGTAACCAGCAGGGTGTGGTTCTGTGATGTTCCTTGTACCATGACTTGTGTCCATCCTTTCAGGCTGCCGTGAAAATAAATCGAATGTTTTAAAATGAAATTTTTGGTTTGGGCTGCATCAATACGAAACGTAAAACAACTAAAATATCGGCTTTGCAGTATTCTTCTCAAGGGCTACTAACTGCTGCTCTTCTCATGTGTACTGTATTATTTCGGTTCTCAGGAGGATACCCATGTTACAGTCAGAAATGCCATTCGACAAATGGAAGTAAATGTGATTTAGTAGGGGGGGATTGGCTGTGCGTGAGGTATCTGGTAAGCAATAGTGAATTTGCAGCTTGTACCAGGGGTAGTGTTCTCCAGTAGCGAGGCGTTTATGCCTCACGGCTGTTTTCTTGTGGCCGCTTGTTTATACTTCTAAGCCCGCGTCACGCGGAGCAACTGGCTGGCGAAAACAGGCAGCCGGCTGGTCTGCGAGCGCTGGCAGCTACGCTGTCTATAACTTGTAGCTTTCAAATGGCTCTGAGGACTATGGGACTTAACATCTGCGGTCATCAGTCCCCTAGAACTTTTTTCTTTTTTTTGGTCATCAGTCTACTGACTGGTTTGATGCGGCCCGCCACGAATTCCTTTCCTGTGCTAACCTCTTCATCTCAGTGTAGCACTTGCAACCTATGTTCTCAATCATTTGCTTGACGTATTCCAATCTCTGTCTTCCTCTACAGTTTTTGCCCTCTACAGCTCCCTCTAGTACCATGGAAGTCATTCCCTCATGTCTTAGCAGATGTCCTATCATCCTGTCCCTTCTCCTTATCAGTGTTTTCCACATATTCCTTTCCTCTCCGATTCTGCGTAGAACCTCCTCATTCCTTACCTTATCAGTCCACCTAATTTTCAACATTCGTCTATAGCACAACATCTCAAATGCTTCGATTCTCTTCTGTTCTGGTTTTCCCACAGTCCATGTTTCACTACCATACAATGCTGTACTCCAGACGTGCATCCTCAGAAATTTCTTCCTAAAATTAAGGCCCGTATTTGATATTAGTAGACTTCTCTTGGCCAGAAATGCCTTTTTTGCCATAGCGAGTCTGCTTTTAATGTCCTCCTTGCTCCGTCCGTCATTGATTATTTTACTGCCTAGGTAGCAGAATTCCTTAACTTCATTGACTTCGTGACCATCAATCCTGATGTTAAGTTTCTCTCTGTTCTCATTTCTACTACTTCTCATTACCTTCGTCTTTCTCCGATTTACTCTCAAACCATACTGTGTACTCATTAGACTATTTATTCCGTTCAGCAGATCATTTAATTCTTCTTCACTTTCACTCAGGATAGAAATGTCATCAGCGAATCGTATCATTGACATCCTTCCACCTTGTATTTTAATTCCACTCCTGACCCTTTCTTTTATTTCCATCATTGCTTCCTCGATGTACAGATTGAAGAGTAGGGGCGAAAGGCTACAGCCTTGTCTTACTCCCTTCTTAATACGAGCACTTCGTTCTTGATCGTCCACTCTTATTATTCCCTCTTGGTTGTTGTACATATTGTATATGACCCGTCTCTCCCTATAGCTTACCCCTACTTTTTTCAGAATCTTGGACAGCTTGCACCATTTTATATTGTCGAACGCTTTTTCCAGGTCGACAAATCCCTAGAACTTAGACCTACTTAAACCTAACTAACCTAAGGATATCAGACAAATCCATGCCCGAAGCAGGATTTGAACCTGCGACCATAGCAGTCGCGTGGTTCCGGACTGAGCGCCTAGAACCGCGAGACCACCGCGGCCGGCAACTTGTAGCTTCCCTCCATGGTCTTACTGTTACAGCGATTTATTATTGAGGTCGTTCATTTTTCGCTGTTGCATTCGGGGCTGCCGAGCAAGCATGAAGTTATGATCTGGTTTGTTATGTTGCCCAAGTCGCACGTAGCGTTAATGCTCCGACAGGTGAGTGCTAACCGTTCTCCTGGTTTCATCAACGTAGACTTTGCCGCTTTCACATCGAAGTTCGTGGATGCCCTCAGTGTGGAGAGCATCTACGGAATCCTTCGCGGGCCTCAACAGATCTCGTATCTTACGGCTTCACTGGAATATTGGTTAAATCCTCTGTGGCCCAACACCTTGCCCACTTCTTTTCTTTCCATCAAATAAATCAGGTGGTATCTCTTCATAATCAGTAGATCATATGACACCAAATATAATGTGGTGTTTAGGATGGCTTGTTGCGGGCAGTGACTCTCTACATAAGATGTATGTAGGTGCAACAGAAGAAGACGCCTCATTGGCACAAGAAGCCTTTTATTGCTGTTTATTTACATTCATTCGGTTTTCATTGCTGCTCGTGTTGATCCCTGGCAAACTAGGCGAGTAAACCGTCAGGGCGTCTCACGTCGTGTCGACGTCACTGTGCAGATGCTGTCCGTGGTAGCGAGCACATGCTGCCCCCGCTTCTGCGCCAGTGGAAGTTTCATGTTTCTAGCCATAACAAGCAGCCGGCGAGTCGTTTGCTATCATCGAGAATACAGCAAGCTGCGCCTTGTCTCCGTGGGACGAGGCTAAGAGGAGTACTGTTTGTACCTCAGCCCTTTTGCAGATGGATTGATTCCAGCATTGTAGACCTGTGAACGAGGCAGACTGCAGAGTGCAGGGCTGCACAAGTGCCCAGGTGGTCACATGACAATCGAATTTCGAGAACCGGCGACAATAGTGGCGGTCGCGGCTCCATCTTTTCCATCATCTGTGTGGCACATATTGGGCGTCATAACACACTACTGGTCATTTAAATTGCTACACTACGAAGATGACGTGCAGCAGACACGAAATTAAACCGACAGGAAGAAGATGCTGTGATATGCAAATGTTTAACTTTTTAGAGCATTCACACAATGTTGACGCCGGTGGCGACACTTACAACGTGCTGATATGAAAGAAAATTTCCAAACGATTTCTCATACACAAGCAGCAGTGTTGCCTGGTACCTGGTGAAACGTTGTTGTGATGCCTCGTGTAAGGAGGAAAAATGCGTACCATCAGGTTTCCGACTTTGATAAAGGTCGGATTGTAGCCTATCGCGAATGCGGTTAATCGTATCGCGACATTGATGGTCGAGATCCAATGACTGTTAGTAGAATATGGAATCGGTGGGTTCAGGAGGGTAATACGGAACGCCGTGCTGGATCCCAACGGCCTCGTATCACTAGCAGTCGAGATGACTGGCATCTTATCCGAATGGCTGTAACGAATCGTGCAGCCACGTCTCGATCCCGGAGTCAACAGATGGCGACGTTTGCAAGACAACAACCACCTGCATGAACAGTTCGACGACGTTTGCAGCAGCATGGACTATCAGATCGGAGACCATGGCTGCGGTTACCCTTGACGCTGCATCACAGACAGGAGCGCCTGCGATGGTGTACTCAACGACGAACCTGGGTGCACGAATGGCAAAACGTCATTTTTTCGGATGAATCCAGGTTCTGCTTACAGTATCATGATGGTCGGATCCGTGTTTGGCGACATCGCGGCGAACGCACATTGGAAGCGTGTATTCGTCATCGCCATACTGGCGTATCAGCCGGCATGATGTGGGATGCCATTGGTTACACGTCGCGGTTACCTCTTGTTCCCATTGAAGGCACTTTGAACAGTGGACGTTACATTTCAGATGTGACACGACCCGTGGCTCTAGCCTTCATTCTATTCCTGCGAAACCCTGCATTTCAGCAGGATAATGCACGGCAGCATGTTGCATGTCCTGTACGGGCCTTTATGGACACAGAAAATGTTCGACTGCTGCCCTGGCCAGGACATTCTCCAGATCTCTCACCAGTTGAAAACGTCTGGTCAATGGTAATACGCCAGTCACTACTCTTGATGAACTGTGGTATCATGTTGAAGCTGCAGGGGCAGCTGTACCTATACGCGCCATCCAAGCTCTGTTTGACTTAATGCCCAGGCGTATCAAGGCCGTTATTAGGGCCAGAGGTGGTTGTTCTGGGTACTGATTTTTCAGGATCTATGCACCCAAGTTGCGTGAAAATGTAATCACATGTCAGTTCTAGTATAATGTATTTGTACAGTGAATACCCGTTTATTATCTGCATTTATTCTTGGTGTACCAATTTTAATGGTCAGTAGTGTATATCCTACATGCTGGTCATGGTTTGAGGTGCGTTTAAGGAAGGAGCTATGTTTCTATATGGAGCATGTCGAGCGGAGGTCAGTGTCCGAACCTGTGCTGTTGCTACATTTCAGTTCATTGAACCATAGAAGCAGCCTAATTTTGACGAGGGTAGTGTATTGGCAGGTCGCAGATTGTGGCTGCACTGACGGCTGATGTCCTGGATATGATATTAGGCTGTGGCTGAGTACTGTGCCATTACAACTGTCAAAAGAAAATCAATCATAATTTCATACAGACTTGCTATATGAAAAATTTCTCTTATTCAATCTCTAGTCTATGTTATATTTGATATTTCAGATTTTAATTCCAAATTTTTAAATAACAAATACTCGCTTTTACGCAGTTAATAATTAAAAATTAAATTTTATTAAAATTATGATTCAATATTTGTTAATACGATTATATGTAAAGGTATAGGTGCAATCTTTGGCGCGAACTGTGACCAGTCAATTGGTCTGGCACATTCAGAGTGCAGCCTGTCTTCGCCACAACATTAGGAAGACGACTATGGAAGACTCATCGCCCTCGCTGCCTTTTAATCGCGGTAAAGAACCCCGGTACTCATTTGATAGCATGCTGGGTGGACCAGGGGCCTCATGGAGGGATAGAAATCACGCTGGGTGGGCCTGGAGCCTCGTGGAGGGATGGAACGAAGAAAAGACCTGTCCCCTACACGGAAACCGGAATCGAACCCCGGACCACCCTGGCTGGGTTGAGTGCTGTACGTGCTAGACCACAACGATTGCTTGATAACATAAAGAACATTTAAATTAAAGGAAAAAAAATGTTACTGATAGCGAGATTCGAACGAGCGACGCTATGATTACAAGACTTGTCCTCTACCCTTTTTGCGTCTGCAGCTAACGGTGGCTACGTTCATGAGTGTGAAATGTTTAACGGTGCTTGCAAGTCTTCTGATATCCAAAGGCTATTATTTCCAGTTTTTTTGAGAAATGCGTCACACTGGTTTACGAAACTGTAATGGTTAAAATCAGTCATGGTTGCAATTTTAATTTTTTTTATTTTTCAACTACGCGTTTCGCCTCATTTAGCATCTTCAGGTAGCTGAAAAATAAAAAATTAAAATTGCAACCAAGACTGTTTTTAATCGTTACTGTTAAGCACTGGTTTGCTGTATGCCACATATGGATTGGAAGAATTTAGGAAACTGATGTCTGGTCACGAAATTAAAAGTTCTGTAAGTATGAAGAAAATCGAAGACGTCCAGTCCATCGACTGCAAGAGGGGCTTGAGCAGTCTAATCATGAGCACTGAGTTTGTGGAGTCGCACTTGCTTTGCCGTGCAGTGACTCAGCGGACTGCGTCGTGAGCTGGACGCGTATGCAGAGACCAGCTGATTTGCCAGCTGCTGCCGGCCGGCGACTTCGCCTTTAACAGCAGCGCGGCCTCTGCGGCCACTTGCCACCAGCCAAGAGCGTCGCGAGGCGACGGCGGGGAAGAGGGTGAGGGGGGGAGGGGCAGGGAATAGGTAGAGGGGGGGGGGCAGGAGGCAGAGCCACTGTGCCTTCTCGCCCCTCCCAACAACGAGCCGCTCCGCCGCGACCTAAGCCGGATTTGTCACGCTCCTTGACGCCGCGGTCACCGCCTACGCCGCCCACACAGAGTCGAGGTAGCGGGGCGCCACAGGAAGACTGCAGCCGGTAGGCACCTGTGCAAGACGAGCAGGCCAGTGCGCAGCTTCCTCTAGGTGAGATAACCTGGCAGAAGAACGGTGAACATCATCAATACAACGGAACGCACATTCTTTATGACATTTCGGCATCGAAATGCTTAATGCTTGCGTTCAAAATTATACTGCTACTCAATATGCACATCGCCGCTTTAAGATGCAAAGGCAAAATATCGTTAGTACGAAATTCGGTAATTTTGGGTGCAGAATCTGAGACAAGTTGTTTTAATAATAATAATAATAATAATAATAATAATAAAAATTCTATATTGGAGTTCATCAGATGTGTGTGTACCGACAGTTGAGAATTCAAATATTAAGAAAAGGACGATTATCAGTCTCAAAATCTCTCCATTCGTATTTTATGACGAAATAAATCTCGGGTGAACAGACGGGTATGAGTGTGCATAGGACACAATATTTCGGCAATCGACCACGTTGCCATCATCAGGTGCGCTGATACACTGACCGGCGGTCTCGCATGGATCTTCACGGATATAACTTGTCCTGCGATGTATGATGGAGATGGCAACAGTTATTGCTTTGCCTCCCATGCATGCTGATGTAATGCGTCCTCACTTGTTGACTGTCGTCACGAGTGTTTCCTCAGCACAGTTCTGCAGTGCTAGCTAGGCAGCTAGCAGGTGTGATCATCTGGTGGTGACGCTGCGCGGCAGTTTGCGGCCCTGCGTCCGGATTTGGTTGTTGTCGGACCGGCCAGCACGTTCGCAAAAGGTGCGGGCCGTCATCTTGAAGAGGTCACGAAGCAGTCGTACTTCCGCGATGTCGAGAAGACGTGCGCTTGCGAAGCCGTACGGCAGGTGTAAGGCCAGCCGAAGTATGCGATTCTGCAGTGTCTCCAGCTTCTTCAGGTTGGTGTCGGCGGTGTTCCCCCCAGACGACGGCGGCGTATTGTAGTACAGGGCGGAGCAGCGCCTTGTACAGAGTGATGCCCAACCGTGGTGGTAGTTGGGAACTGGGGTTCAGCACCGGGTAGAGTTTGCGGAGCCTGTTCCGCACTTTGTTCTTCACTTTGTGGATGTGTGGACGCCACGTGAGTCGGCGGTCGATGGTGACGCCGAGGTAATGCGCCGTTGGACGCCACCGGACAAGGCTTCCACCGACGGTGAGCGGTTTCAGGCCCGCAGGAACGAGTCTTCTGGTGACGATCAGGAACTGCGTTTTTGCCCCGTTGACGGCCCATGCTGCCAAGGTGTCAACGGCGAGCTGCAGACGGTGGCGCAAGACAGCGGCATTGAGGCTTCCTGTATATAGAGCCGTGTCATCCACGTACACGGCGAGCCGCACACGGTCGATCTTCGGCGCATCACAAGTGTACAGCGAGTACAGGAGTGGCCCCAATACCGAGCCTTGCGGCACACCGGCGTTGATGCGTCGGTCGGTGGACAATCCGTGCGCGGCTCGCACATGGAAGGTCCGATCTTCAAGATAGGAACGGATGAGACGGATGTGCGACGCCGGTACCCGTTCAAAAAGTCTGAATAAGATTCCACGGTGCCACACACTGTCGGAAGCACGTGACACGTCCAGGAACTCCGCAGCGAAGAACTTGCACTGCTCGAGGGCGACGAACGCATCTTCCACTAGCCGAAGGAGTTGGTGAGCTGCCGACTGGCCCCTGCAAAATCCGAACTGCTCTTCGGGCAGGAGGCCTTCTTCATCAACGTGGTTCTGCAGTAGCCTGATGTACATCCTTTCAAATACCTTGGAGACGGCCGGCAGTAAACTAATAGGCCTGTAGGCCGCGGCCTGGCGCAGATCTTTCGCCATCTTCGGAAGCGACACGATCTCTGCATGCTTCCAGGGCCGAGAAAAACTGCAGGACCGGAGGATTTCATTAACGATGCTGGCGAGATGAGTAACGGCCACTGGCGGCAACTTCTGGAGAAGGGCGTTGGAAACTTCGTCTGGGCCCGCAGCTTTCCTGGGGTTTAGGGCTCGCAGGATGGACGACGCCTCTTCAACGACGTCATCGTCGTCGCGTGCCTGCAAGTAGCGCGGGGCCGGTCATCAAGCAGGTCGTCGTGTACAGCATCAGTCGGGTCTTCTATATGCGTGAATAAAGCCTCAAAGACGTCTGCTAGGGCATCCGCTTTCGTAGCTGGTTCGCAGAAAGCCTGACCGTTGACCATCAGCGGAGGGATGCGTTGTGTGGGGCGTAGGAAACTCTTCGTCGTTTGTCAGGCCGAGCAGTAGTCAAGGCAGAGTTTGGTGACCCTGTTGACCGGCGGTGGTCCGGCGCCATGTATATATAAGACAATCCCCTTCCCGCTCCTCCCTCAGGCGCTTCCTATGAGTCGGTGCGGTCCGCACCCAGCGCGCGGTCCCGGTACAGTGTCCGTTCTCCTGCCGTCTTGGCGCTGCGTCCTAGGTCTTCTCGTTCAGGAGGGTCTTCCGGCACCGCTCTCGTTATTCTTCCGTCATCCCCCGAAGTCGGTACACTCTGGGAAATGTTCTTTTTCTTCTTAATGCGGGTGATCGCGGGTTCCCACGCCTTGCTAAGGATGTAACCGCTATCACGATTTTGTTGTGGCTCCCTTACTCTGATTCTATGGCTTCTTTGATGACACAGTCACAGTATTTGGAAGTCTGTGTCAGGACTTTGGTTTGGTCATAATCCATGCTGTGGAGTTCTGACAGGCAGTGCTCAGCGATTGCCGACTTACTGGGCTGTTGCAGTCTAGTATGCCGTTGATGTTCTCGGCATCGGTCCTCAATGGTACGAATGGTCTGCCCTATGTATGCACTACCGCATTGGCAAAGTTTTTGATAAACCCCTGATTTACGTAGACCAAAGTTGTCCTTGACACTACCAAGAAGGATCTTGGTTTTGTTTGGAGAACGGAAGATGGTTTTCACTTGGTGTTTGCGTAAAATGCGTTCAATTTTTCCGCATAAGGCCCCACTAAAAGGAATAACAGCTAAGGCCGCCTCCTCCTGAGGTTCATCCTCAGTTTCAGCCGGTGCTGCAGGTGTGGGATGTAGAGCCTTCCGAATTTTCTCTTCCTAGTAACCGTTCCTCCGAAACACGGTCTTCAGATGGTCAAATTCTTGTTGGAGACTGTCACTGTCGGAGATGGTGTGAGCTCTGTGTACAAGAGTTTTGAGCACGCCATTCTTTTGTGCCAGGTGGTGGCAGCTATCCGCATGTAGGTGCAAATCGGTGTGCGTCTTCTTCCTATACACGCTGTGGCCCAAAGTGCCGTCAGCTCGTCTTCTAATCAAAACATCTAGGAAAGGGAGCATCCCATCCGTTTCGATGTCCATGGTGAACTTAATATTCTCGTGTCTGGAGTTGAGATGTGTGAGGAGGTCTGCCAGTTTATCTCTTCCATGTGGCCAGATAACGAAGGTATCATCTACAGGGAGAGAGCCGGCATACGGGAGCTAGGAGAAGATCCAGAAGCGCCTGAGGGAGGAGCGGGAGGGAGATTGTTCTATATATACATGGCGCCGGCCCACGGCCGGTCAGTACATCAGCACACCGGATGATGGCAACGTGGTCGATTGCCGAAATATTGTGTCCTATGCACACTCATACCAGGCTTTTCACCCGAGATTTATTGGAGAATATCTAGATTTCGACCGTTACACAGTCTTCAACAGTGCAATTTCCAACACCTGACAGAGGTCTCAACGTGTCTGAGTGTAAAAACTAACAAATAATACGCGTGTGACTGACAGAGAATGGTTACATGAGGGTCACATGCATGCCCATGTAATTCATTGGTATTTATACTCCAACGCACTGGGACGTATGTCACCTGTTGACAGCTGCAATTATGATGAATATGTAGTAGTCGAAATATAGATCTCCTGCAACAGACAACGGATTCTGGGACTGACTGCTGTCCTTTTCTTAACACCGAAGTAAACTGGAAATGGTTTGGAATGCCGGCCGCGGTGGTCTCGCGGTTAAGGCTCTCAGTCCCGAACCGCGCGACTGCTACGGTCGCAGGTTCGAATCCTGCCTCGGGCATGGATGTGTGTGATGTCCTTAGGTTAGTTAGGTTTAAGTAGTTCTAAGTTCTAGGGGACTGATGACCAAAGATGTTAAGTCCCATAGTGCTCAGAGCCATTTTTTGGTTTGGAATCTGTTCTCTATTTTCAATGTATTTTCAAACTAATATACAGACTTCCTTTTCCTCGACTTTCACTATCCATCCTGAGCGATGTAACTATTAATCTAATCGGATACTGCATATAATCTCTTATGACTTCAGACTATAACGTTATCAGATAAACTCTTCTATAAGTGTACCTTGCTTTGATTAATACAGTGGAACGTTTGCCATCTGATGGTTACTGCAATATGGAAATAAGCGGAAGTAATAAGCTAATGTTACTTATTTGTTGTATGACAAATGAAGTGCTACAAGTTGTAAATCACAAATATGAAAGAAAAAGTTACTGACTATAATATTACAAATTATAAAAGCAACCCACTATTTCACAAAAAAACTTATCTAAATCACAAGTTTCATGAAAAAAAGAGTTTCAACAGCATTTCACACTCTTGTATCTATATCAAAGTTTCATATCAAACGATTGGCTTTAGCTGTAGCTTCCATCACATCACTATTTGCCATATTAACTTCTACTGGAACATCGTTGGACGATGAGTCCTCCAGTCACCTATACTGTGTCACAGTCACATTCATGCCCGTCGAC
Organism: Schistocerca gregaria; assembly: GCF_023897955.1. NCBI lineage: Eukaryota > Metazoa > Arthropoda > Insecta > Orthoptera > Acrididae > Schistocerca > Schistocerca gregaria. The sequence continues at coordinate 359,636,331 of NC_064922.1, forward strand.
GAAACCCAATCTGTGTATGGTAACTCTAGACCTGGAGTAGCTGTTCCGATCCTGTCTAGGCAGGACCAAATCTTCCTTCATAGTTCAGACCCTGACGTCTGGTCTTCATAACCATTACAATAGAAACTTCTGCTCCAATTCCACGTCTTGTGCCATGTCCTCTCCAGGAGAAAGTGATGATGTTGCAACAGGTCTTCTGACACAGACCTGGAGGACTCGTCAGTACGTCAAGTTATGAAATTATGGTTTTGGTGGACTGATGAGCTCTTTAACGCCGTATGACCTGAAGATGTCTGCAAAGTTCAATTGCAACTAGTTTCTGTATTTAAAGAACGGGTATCGATCTAAACAATGTTGAAGAAGTTTATTAGTGCAATCTAATCAGTTAAAATTTCATGATGATACTGTCATCGAAGACCTGCATCGTAGTGGCCATCCGTGATCATTAATACGAGCTGATAACAACTGTCTACAAATTGTTATGCACAAAAACAAATTTATGAACTACATAAAAAATGTACAGGACATAATACGAAATATCTTGTAATAAATGAATGTTAATGGGGTTTTGTTAAAAATATTCAATCAAAACGAAGATAGCAGTTAATGAGAAAAACTATAGCGGTAGAAAAGACTGAAAAAAAAACACGATAGAAATTTTATAAAACTTAGCACTGCCAACCCTATTATACATGAGCGAAGCGTGGGCATAAGATAGAAGACAAAGTAAATAAATACAGAGCACAGAAGTGAAATTTATTAGAGCGGCAAAGGGATGGAAAAGAATAGATGAAACACGGAATGTATTCGAAAGGAGTTGAAAATTTGGACTCTGAAAGAAAAACTGGACGAAAACAAAAGGAAATGGAATGAATATCTCAAAAGAATCGATCAACGGATACTAGAACGTCAGATGAAATTTAAATCAAAAGGGAAGGGAGATAATGGCAGACTGAGGAACTGGGAACTGAAACAGACAGCAATTGGTCTAATATGGCAAGAGGAGGAGGAGAAGAAGAAGAAGAATGTACTCTAAAGGAAGCAACTGGGAGGGCCATGTCACATTAGATAATACACTAATGTATCCACGTAACTCAACCTGACTTTTAGGCATCCTTTCAGAACAACCTCTCCAGCACTACGGTAAACGATAAAAGGCAGCACTGGAGCACGTGGATTGATGGGATCGGGTTCTCTTCACCGACGAATGCGAAATTTTTCTGGTGCCTGAGGATCGTCAAGAGACTGTGGAGGCCGTGTGGCAGCAATGTACGTCTCGGGCATGGCAGTCTCATGAGTTCGACAGGGTCACTCACATTTTGGACCCTTGCTATGTACGGAAATCTGAAGCTTCTCACAGGTGTGTAGGATTATTTGAGGGCCGGTCAGGATCTTCCCACCCACTGTCTATCTGCACAGTCACCATTTCGGAGACTGGTTGGTCTTTCAACACTATATAATGCACAAACACACCTTGCTCACCTCATTAATACTTTTCTCCAGGCGGCAGGAGCTAACATGAACGCTATTGGTCATGGTTGATGGGTCAAATTGAATTAGTGGAGGAAGCCGCCTCATGCTGTGTGACGTCAGGAACAAGAGTGTTACACCATGGGTAGCAAGGTCTCCAACTTCTTGTGATGCAGTGATTCACATTCTTGACATTCTAACTGGTATACAGGGTGGTCCATTGATAGTGACCGGGCCAAATAAGCATCAAACGAAAAAACTACAAAGAACGAAACTCATCTAGCTTGAGGGGGGGAAACCAGATGGCGCTATGGTTGGCCCGCTAGATGGCGCTGCCATAGGTCAAACGGATATCAACGGCGTTTTTTGAATAGGAACCCCAATTTTTATTGCATATTCGTGTAGTACGTAAAGAAATATGAATGTTTTACTTGGACCACTTTTTTCGCTTTGTGATAGATGGCACTGTAATAGTCACAAACGTATAAGTACGTGTTATCACGTAACATTTCGCCAGTGCGGACGCTATTTGCTTCGTGATACATTACCCGTGTTAAAATGGACCGCTTATCAATTGGGGAAATGGTCGATATCGTGTTGATGTATGGCTATTGTGATCAAAATGCCCAACGGGCGTGTGCTATGTATGCTGCTCGATATCCTGGACGACATCATCCAAGTGTCTGGACGTTCGCCGAATAGTTACGTTATTGAAGGAAACAGGAAGTGTTCAGCCACATGTGAAACGTCAAACACGACCTGCAACAAATTATGATGCCCAAGTAGGTGCTTTAGCTGCTGTCGCGGCTAATCCACACATCAATAGCAGAAAAATTGCGCGAGAATCGGGAATCTCAAAAACGTCGGTGTTGAGAATGCCACATCAACATCGATTGCACACGTACCATATTTCTGTGCGCCAGGAATTGCATGGCGACGACACTGAACGTCGTGTACAGTTCTGTCACTGGGCACAAGAGAAATTACGGGACGATGAGAGATTTTTTGCACGGGTTCTATTTAGCGACGAAGCGTCATTCACCAACAGCGGTAACGTAAACCGGCGTAATATGCACTATTGGGAAACGGAAAATCTACGATGGCTGCGACAAGTGGAACGTCAGCGACCTTTGCGGGTTAATATATAGTACGGCATTATGGGGGAAAGGATAATTGGTCCCCATTTTATCGACGGCAATCTAAATGGTGCAATGTATACTGATTTCCTATGAAATGTTCTACCGATGTTACTACAAGATGTTTCACTGCATGACAGAATGGCGATGTACTTCCAACATGATGGATGCCCGGCACGTAGCTCGCGTGCTGTTGAAGCGGTGTTGAACAGCATATTTCATGACAGGTAAATTGGTCATGGGCCGCACATTCACCGGATCTGACGTCCCCGGATTTCTTTCAGTGGGGTAAGTTGAAGGATGTTGGCTATTGTGATCCACCGACAACGCCTGACAACATGCGTCAGCGCATTGTGAATGCATGTGCGAACATTACGGAAGGCGAACTACTCCCTGTTGAGAGGAACGTCGTTATACGTGTTGCCAAATGCATTGAGGTAGACGGCCATCATTTTGAGCATTTATTGCATTAATGTGGTATTTACAGGTAATCACGCTGTAACGGCATGCGTTCTCAGAAATTGTAAGTTCACAAAGATACATGTATCACATTGGAACAACCGAAATAAAATGTTCAAACATACCTTCGTTTTGTATTTTAATTTATAAAATCCACCTGTTACCAAAAGTTCGTCTAAAATTGTGAGCCATATGTTTGTGACTATTACAGCGCCATCTACCACAAAGCGAAAAATTGGTCCAACTAAAACATTCATATTTTTTACGTACTAAACGAATATGTAATAAAAACTGTGGGTTCCTATTTAAAAAAAAACCGCAGTTGATATCCGTTTGAACTGTGGCAGCGCCATCTAACGGCCAACCATAGCGCCATTTTGTTTCCCCCTTCAAGCTAAACAAGTTTCGTTCTTTGTAGTTTTTTCGTTTGACCTTTATTTCATGAGATTTTTTTGCCCTGTCACGATCAATGGACCACCCTGTATACCTGCTCCTTGGTATTTATCTATTGTTGTTTGTGAATGCGACGGGAGTGAATTTCTTGTTCTGCAAGCAATGTGTAATCCTTGTTTCTTTATTATATTCGCTGTTCTGTGGGCTGATTTGTGATGATGATTACGTGTTTGAAGAGACTAAACTACTGGGGCATCAGTCTCTCCATTTCATGCCCCCCCCCCCCCCCCTTCCACAACCACTCGTAACACTGAAAGTAGAAGAATATTATAGTTTAGTATAAAATCTGCTGTTTCCTCATCCACAAGCATCTGAGGTAATACGGTAGGCAAGTGCAGAGAGTGGTGCAGATCGGCCAGCAGGGTGCACTGAACGAGAACAAGCGCTGTCGTCAGTAGACTACCGCAGCTGCAGTGAGGAGGATCATTCGAGGCAGAAGGAACTCGTGGGTGAGACACGTGTGGCCAATGCGTAGTCAGCACAACACAACGGCATCTTTTCGATACGCCTGTAAAGATGTATGCCACATCTTAGTGAACCCCTTAATCGCTCTTATCTTGTTTCGGGTCGTTGTATCCTGCCATTCCATCTCCCAGAGCATCAAAATATTTCCTCTAACTCGTAATCGTAAGTCTATGTCCGGTATTCGGATGTCAAGTTAATCTACTGCAGTGGCGTCCTTAGCTAGACGGTCGACAAGTTCATTTCCTGGAATGTCTACGTGGCTCGGTTTCCAGATGAAGGTCACTGTCATTTCAGAGCTGTAGAGATCAGCCAGTAGGTCCTGGATGGACGTGACGAAAATATTTTTGGGTCAGCACAGGGCTATGTCTTTTAAACAACTCATGAAGTCGTTACAGCCAGAAAGTTCGTCGTGGCAAGGGATTTGAGGTAATGCAAAGCCTGAGATATGGCAACCAACGTGCAGTGTATACACTGCAGGTACTCGGCAGTGTTACCTTGCATGTGCAAAAGCGTAACCAACACTGTCGTCGATTTTCGATCCATCTTTATAGAAGTACACCGAATTAAATAACCGTGGAGGATCGAGCGAAACAGATGTCTGGGAAGGGTAAGATCAACGTCCTCCTTGGGGCCACAAAATTGATCAATGCTATGGGACAGGGTACAGACCACGGGGGTTGTCGAGAGGGTGCTCTAGGAACACAGGCTAAGGGAGGCTGTTGGAGGTTCTTCAATAGAGTATCGACTAGGATCCCAGTTCGTCTACCCCGACTTGGGCGGTGCGCAAACAAATTTTGGTTGTGGAACAAGGTTCAGTGACATGGGAGACTAGGCATTTCACAGAATGGGGTGCGTCATTAGCCAGAAGCTGCTGTTATCTAACCCACAGCTGTGGGACACCTGCTTCCGCGCGGAAGCTGTCAACTGGGTTCAAATGGCTCTGAGCACTGTGCGACAGTCGCCTATAACTTAGAACTAATTAAACCTAACTAACCTAAGGACATCACACACATCCATGCCCGAGGCAGGATTCGAAACTGCGACCGTAGCGGTCGCTCGGTTCCAGACTGTAGCGCCTAGAACCGCACGGCCACTCCGGCTGGGTTGTCAACTAGGCTCGTACGGAAGGTACCCGCTGCCAACCGCAGGCCAGTGTGGTAAACAGGGTATAGCAAGCTCAGTACGGACCGTGCTGCCGACCCATAGGCATCAATATATTGCGCATTGTGAAATCGCAGAAGAACTATGCGGTCCGCGCCCCAGGAGGAATTACTAAGTACACTTAGAGCATTTAAATTCTTGAGGCAAGTTGGCTTGAGCCGCCGGACATGTGGCAGCCAAATTAGCTTGTTGCCAAATAAAATATCAAAGAACTGAGAAGTTTCAACGGCTTAAAGTAACTGGTCACCAAGATAAATTTCTGGTTGCGGGTTCACAATCCAGAGTCCGCAAAAATATACAATAGTGATTTTGCATGAGAAAACTGATAGCCGTGTTTCAATGCCCGGTCATGTATTCTCCAGACAGTCCCCTAAAGATAGCGTTCAGCGGTGCACAGTGATGCAGAGGCATAGTAAAGGCAATGATCATCCACATATAATGACGGAGGGGCTGTGGGGCCCATTGCATTTAGATGCCATTGATGGCGATAGTGATCAGCGTTACCCTCAGGACTGATCCCTGAGGTAGTCCAGTTGCCTGTACGTATTGGTTGCTGAGAATCGAACCTATTCTGGTCCGAAAAACTCGGATACATAGGAAATTCTGGATAAAAACGGATAAACTGCCCCATAAACCCCATTCATGCAGTGTAGACAGGACGCGATGTCGCCAGGTGGTATCATATGCCTTCTATAGGTCAAAGAACACAGCAATCATATGTTGGCGATGTGCGAAAGCATTACGCACTGAGGATTCCTAACGAACCAGGTGATCTTTGGTGGACCGGAAAGCCCAAAAGCCACTTTGGAATCGTGAAATATGCCCTCCGGTTTCAAGGCACCACCAAAAGCTGAAGTGCTATGCCAATACGAAATAAGTAGCCAGTAAATGACGGAGATCGGTTAGGTAACTGTAACCGTTACAGTTCCGTTGAAGGAGCATTTGAGTCAGGTCTGAGAAAGTGGCGAATGGGAAAGGTGACTCTGATTACTTTGCTACCAGGTCGCAGTCCGCCTGATTGTATGGTATATCGTCAAGGTGCATAGATTAGACCTTTGCAGTGGTGGGGAGCGGAACAGATGATGCCTCAGAAAGTAGTTTATCTTTCTGCTTATCCTTATCCTTGTAAGACTTCGGTTTCTCTGACAATTGCCCCCATTTTATCTTCCGGGAGTGAAGAGAACCGCACTTTTCCCGCCGGCAGCCTGAGGCTACTGGTCTTTCTCTTGAGAGAAGGCACCTTAACTGGTGTTTACTTCCTGGCGACTCCTGGGGATGACTAGGCATCTCTGGCCGCACCGATGGTGTGAGAACCACCATCGCTACAGGGGCAGGGGGCATAGGAGCTGACACTCCCTTCCCCAACTGCGAGGAAGGCCCTGGAATACGACCAGGGCCAGGAGATGTCGTGTGAGGAGTGGACTGTGATACAACGGCTGCAAAGTTTGAGACTTTATCAGTCGGATGAACTCTTTCAAATTGTTTCTTTGAATCTTGGTAACACGGGCGGTGAAATGTTTTATACTCTTGAATTTTCTTCATCCTCTTAAACACTGAGCATTGCGTTGAACGTAGGGGGTGCGGTTTCGGACAGTTGACACGTTGAGGGGGTTGGTCACAAGTGTTGCCCTCGTTTTACGCCCCTCCATATGCCCCACAGTTAGCCTCAGCTGAACAGCTGGAGGACATGTGTCCGAACGCCAAAAACCTAGAACATCTCATCGGAGGAGAAAAATAATGCCTGACATCACACCTATAAACCATTACCTTAACCTTCTCAGGCAAAATGTTGCCTCAAAGACAAGGATAAAAGCCCCAGTGTCTGCTATTATCTGGATCCGGATAAATAATGGACTCCACGTGTCGCCAGATTAGCACACAGCTCTTCATCAGTTTGTGGCGTTAGTTCCCGATGGAAGATATCACCTTGAATTGTATTGAGCTTGTTATGAGGAGAAATGGTGACTGGTATAAAAATGGTTCAAATGGCTCTGAGCATTATGGGACTTAACATGGTCATCAGTCCCCTAGAACTTAGAACTACTTCAACCTGACTAACCTAAGGACATCACACAACACCCAGCCATCAAGAGGCAGAGAAAATTCCTGACCCCGCCGGGAATCGAACCCGGAAACCCTGGCGTGGGAAGGTGAATGGTATAGCTCCTATCTTTACACAGGCGTTAAGTGTCCGTGATTGGTTGGCAGGTCATGCTTTGATCAACAAAGCTCCATTTCTCACTTTTCTATTGCTACTACGTGCTCAAACCGATCTTCAATATTTTTAATGAAAACCAATGGCTTCGTTGTAGCGAAGGATCCTGAGTCAGTTCAGGAACATACCGAGAACTCGGAAAACTGTCTTTATCTGGCTCCCGTCTTAAGGCATGGCCAAAGACGGAAATGACGTAGGACTGCGAACCTCTGCATTAAAATCACTGTTCCGGATGTTGAGACAGTGTTGGTACCGCCGCCGTTAAGTTTGATTCGTTTGATTGCGTATCATTCGCCACGATGCCACTGACTCCGATCGGAGGTTCTCCCAGTGAGTGCCACCCCGCCAAAGGAACGGCCGCCTGGCACAGTAGCCGTTTCCGGAGTCCCGGTACCCTGAAGTTGACGGGCATCTACTTCTTGGCTGGCACGAGGACGTTACAGCTCAGGCATCGGCAGTGCGATACCTGCGTCGTCTAGGGGCTACCACCGATAGGGTACATGACAACCTCACCACGATGGACTAACTACCGTGCTGGATTTCGTGTGGAGAGATAGATCCACTTGATCGGAAGGTGCAAACTATAACAGCGCACAGTGTAGAGTTAATGCACCACTGTAAGGCATCCTTCCCCATACGGTCCGCACTTGCGTGAAATATTGGGAAAATGGAGATCAAACCCAAAACGGGAATCAGGATTTAAAAAGCCAAAAAAGGCTTTAAAAAACGAAAAGAGTGAAATCTTTGGAAGATCAAATTATAGTCAAAGCATCAGGGTAAAGTCGTAACCAAATAAAAGGACTCCTATTAATCGCCTCTTACGGCAGGGAAGGATGGGCCGCTGGTCTATTCTAGCTTCCGACACCGTAGAGGGATGTTTTGATTGTGCCGATATATTAAAGTGTACCATTTCTTTGTGATAGTCATGTCACGAATGTTATTTTTTTGCGTTTCTGTGTTTACTGTACTATCGGTGTTGTTAGTGCAGCTCTGCAGTGCGGAAGTTACTTTATTGCAATGTCATACACTATAGAAATGGGCAAAATTCACAGATACACGTCTGTGGCGAGTTAGTACCATAGTGAACGTTCTTCGATAAACAAATGATGCCCTGTTTCTTTCGAAGCGCACAATGACGAAGTAAAAATGATATTGAAAAAACCGTAGACGGACATTATTTCTGTTCTATACTACCGGCTGGTTAAAATTAAACACGTTGTAACGCGGAAAGTAATTACCGTACGAGTATCAAACTTGGTAGCATTAATGTCCAGAGGTTGGCGATGCATGATTTCCATGCATCACAGTGCCACCGACCAGTTCCAAATGTGGCCACCAGGTGACGTGATCAGCCGACGTGATTCATAGTCTCACACACCTCACCAGTCGCAGTGCACTTGCTAACGTGTCAACACGAGCTTGGACAATAGGAGCAGGGCATTATTGGTGAAGCTCTATTATCAAAACGTCTAGAATATCTCCGTCGGATTACGGAAGGGTCGTCCTTCTCCACCTGCTGCGCGGAGCATGATGAAGATGTTCGAATCAACTGGAGATCCGAGCGTCGCTCCCGGGAGAGGCTGACGACCGATTACACCACAGGTAGTTGTTGAAATCGCTGTTGCTATGGCAGACAACGCTGCGCGCAATTCCCGATCGTCAGGCAGTGCGTGTGCCGTGCCACGACAGTTGAACATCCCGTGGTCCACTGTACGGGAGGTGCTACGAACCATTCTCAAATTGTATCCGCACACGATCCTTATCATACTGCAGCTTGCACAACAGGACACACAACGACGTGTTGACTTCGCTCTCCACTTTCTCGCCAGGGTTGACGATAGCTGGCCCTGGACCATCGTATAGACAGGCGATGCTCATTTCCATCCGACGGTTGAGGTGAACACACAGAATTTCCGAGGGTGGGGATCTTCACCTCCAGTCACTGTGCGTGAAGTCCCTCTGAATGGTTGGCGCTCAAGTACCACAGACGCGCTGTGTGACTGGCCAGCGTTACTGAGATATGCTTCGACAGCATGTCACACCCGCCCTACAGGAGAGAGAGACTCACCTAAGTCAACAGTTTTCATACAATATGGGGCCTCACCGCACATTGCTCGTGAAGTTCACCTGCTTCTCCGAAACACATTTGGAAACGATCGAATTATCAGCCGATCGTTTCCAAACGCTTGGCCGGCACGATCACCTGACCTCACTCCCTGTGATTTCTGGTTGTGGGGTTACCTGAAGGTCAGGGTTTCCCAGTGGAACATTCACAAATGTACTGATCTGAAGCACAGCATTTCAAGAGAGGTAGCCAGCATATCTACGAACATGCTTCGTTCTGCTGTGCAGAATGCAATCCTGCGCTTTCAGGCTCTTCTGGACACTAAATGGGCTCCATATTGAGTGCCTTTTGTAGCAGTGATGGTACCGGTATGTAATGGTATGATGTACCGTAGCAGCGTATTAAAAAGTGTTTCAGTTGAATTGATTCTGCATTATTTCTCTTCCCCACGTCCTTGACATTAATGCTACCGAGTTTGGTCCTAGTACGGTTATTAGTTTCCGTGTTGTAATGTGTTAAACAGGGAAAGTTTAATTATAACCACCCGTTATATTGAAAAGATCGTTCACGGACCGTCTCTGTTTTGCTAAGACTAGCCACTAAGACTACTATGAAATTCTTCTTAACTGTTGTGAGTGGAAAAGTACGTCTGAAGAAACGGAAGAGACGCCAGTTGGATGTTGGTCGACAGTTTGAATCTGTGGCGCGGAGCAATAAAAAGGGTGAGCCGTAAAGTGCCTGCGATCGTCCGTACTGCGGGTTGCAGTCTGAACGCTGGCAGGAGCAGCGGGCTCCTCCGGGCCTCGTAAGGCCTGCACTTTATGCCCAAGGAGCTCAGAATACGGCGCGTCTCTGAAGTATAGCTGTGTCGCCCGGGTCCTTGGGAACTGGAGAATGAATTAGACTGACAGCGGCACCGATGTCCGAGCTGTATCAGAAGAAAAACGATGAACTGTATTCTTCTTGAACAAAATTGTCCCCTTCATAATAACTATCTTCGATAGAAACACAGCAAAGGAATCTTCGTTTCTAGTCCTCGTAGGTGTTCTGGAAGGATTCTGCTGGACTAGTTTTAGCTAGTCTCTTACGCTCTTCTAGACATTATGCAAAATACTGTGGCAATCCCCGAGGGCTATCTCAGGAGAATAATCTTTATGTGTACGAACGCCAGTCACGGTGACCTTTTTTTTATTTTTTCCCCAAAGGAAGTCATTTCCCTGTCAAAGCTATTTTTCATTTTGAAATTATTATATTAAATTATTATTTCACCACCTTTCGGCGTTTTCAAGCTAAATCACAATTGAAGTTGTTAGGTACAGAGAATGATGCATTACACACATTGGTGTGGGGAAAGGAGCACTGATCGGATTAAAGAGCGTATAGAGGATGTAGTCTTTCGCCCTTACTGTTCAAGCTATACATCGAACAGGAAATGACAGAAATAAAAGAAAGATTCAGGGTGAAAGCATACCAATGATAAATTCCACTGATGATATTGTCGCAGAAGAAGCTGAGTAGCGTAGTCACCGTAATGTAGTGGTAATGATACTAGACTTGCATAGAGGGTCGAAAGTTCAAAACTCGCCTGAACTGCAAAATTTTAATTTCATTATTCGGTTCGAGTACATTCTCGAAGTATCCACAAATGTCAAGAATCATTGTACTGGATTGTTCTGTGACATATTTTCAGGGTGGTCCATTGATCGTGAGCGGCCAAATATCTCACGAAATAAGCGTGAAACGAAAAAACTACAAAGAACGAAACTTGTCTAGCTTGAAGGGAGAAACCAGATGGAGCTATGGTTGGCCCCACTAAATGGCGCTGCCATAGGTCAAACGGATATCAACACCTTATTTTAAAATAGGAACCCCAATTTTTTATTACATATTCGTGTAGTACGTAGAGAAATATGAATGTTTTAGTTGGATCACTCTTTTCGCTTTGTGATAGATGGCGCTGTAATAGTCAGAAACGTATGGCTCACAATTCTAGACGAACAGCTGGTAACATGTAGTTTTTTTTAAAATTAAAATACAGAACGTAGGTACGTTTGAACATTTTGTTTCGGTTGTTCCAGTGTGATACATGTCCCTTTGTGAACTTATCATTTCTGAGAACGCATGCTGTTGCGACGTGATTACCTTTAAATACCACATTAATGTAATAAATGCTCAAAATGATGGCCGTCAACCTCAATGCATTTGGCAATACGTGTAACGACATTCCTCTCAACAACGAGTAGTTCGCTTTCCGTAATGTTCGCACATGCATTGAAAATGCGCTGACGCATGTTGTCAGGCGTTGTTGGTGGATCACGATAGCAATTATCCTCCAACTTTCCCCACAGAAACAAATCCGGTGACGTCAGATCCGGTATGGTGCTTAGACGACCAATCCACCTGTCATGAAATATGCTGTTCAATACCGCTTCAACAGCACGCTAGCTATGTGCTGGACATCCATCATGTTGGAAGTACATCGCCATTCTGTCATGCAGTGAATCATCTTGTAGTAACGTCGGTAGAACATTACGTAGGAAATCAGCATATCTTGAACCATTTAGATTGACATTGATAAAATGAGGACCAATTATCCTTCCTCCCATAATGCCGCACCATAAATTAACCCGCCAAGGTCGCTGATGTTCCACTTGTCGCAGCCATCGAGGATTTCCCGTTGCCCAATAGTGCATATTATGCTGGTTTACGTTACCGTTGTTGGTGAATTACCCTTAGTGGCTAAATAGAACGCGTGCAAAAAATCTTTTATCGTCCAGTAATTTCTCTTGTGCCCGGTGGCAGAACTGTACACGACGTTCAAAGACGCCGCCCTGCAGTTTCTGGTGCTTAGAAATATGGTACAAGCGCAATCGATGTTGATGTGGCATTCTCAACTCCGACGTTTTTGAGATTCCCGATTCTCACGCAATTTGTCTGCTACTGATGTGCCGATTAGCCACGACAGCAACTAAAACACCTACTTGGGCATTACCATTTGTTGAAGTTCGTGGCTGACGTTTCACACGTGGCTGAACACTTCCCTTTTCCTTAAATAACGTAACTATACGGCGAACGGTCCGGACACTTGAATGCTGTCGTCCAGGATACCGAGCAACATACATAGCACACGCCCGTTGGGCATTTTGATCACAATAGCCATACATCAACACGATATCGATCTTTTCTGCACTTGGTAAACGGTTCGTTTTAACATGGGTAACGTATCACGAAGCAAATAGCGTCCGCACTGGCGGAATGTTACGTGATGCCACGTACTTATACGTTTGTGACTATTACAGTGCCATCTATCACAAAGCGAAAAAAGTGGTCCAACTAAAACATTTATATTTCTTTACGTACTACACGAATATGTAATAAAAAATGAGGGTTCCTATTTAGAAAAACGCAGTTGATATCCGTTTGACCTATGGCAGCCGCATCTAGCGGGCCAACCTTAGCGCCATCTGGTTTCCCCCTTCATGCTAGACGAGTTTCGTTCTTTGTAATTTTTTCGTTTGACGTTTATTTCGTGAGATATTTGGCTCGGTCACTATCAATGGACCACCCTTATATACCGTATGTGTTCTGGCCGGAGGCAGTTTTCTCCGCGCTCTTGTATGTGCAAGTTCTGAATAAACCTACGTTAAGTAAAGTTAGTGTTCGTCATTCAACTACTTACAACTTCTTCTACCGTCTAATTAATAACGAATATGGACAAAGTAAATCGTAGAAAGTAATGAGAAGTAGCACAAATGAAAACAGCGAGAAACTTATTTGATTTTGAGATCACGAAGTAGAATGCGTCAACGACCTCTGGAATCCAAGCAGCAAAATAACCCATGAGCAACAGAAAATGATTGACATTAATAGCAGACTTGGCAAAAAGGGCATCCATGGCCAAGAGAAGTTGAAATTCTGATGAGTAAACAACGTACGTATGTCGCTTATGACTTCCCGTTTTAAAAATTTGTGTCACTCCAGAGAAAATGAAAATGTTTAAAGTTCACCTTCACTACCAGTTCAAAAGCGATAAGACGATAAATAATTGGTAATTCTTCACGAAGAAAACAAACACTGTGCCTCGTTGTATTATCTAACCTTGAAAAGTACTGCTGCGTGGAGAGCTTGTTCCGCCGTATGACCACTTTCATTGTCTACGTCGCGTCCGCATCAATCTCCCGGTTATCCAGTTTGCCGGTCATCACTTCCTGGGTATGTGACGTTTGGCAAGCCAGTAAAACGGAACGTATTTAAACGCTTAGCAATAAAAGGAACTTCTGCTTTTCCTTCTTTTATCACTCAGCAACGGATACCATTTTTATGTACCACTTTTAAATAAATAAATAAATAAATAAAACCAAAAATAGTCATTGTGGACCGCATGGCAGGACACCTGGTGGTGGTGTGGTACATAACGCAAGTGCATGCAGTGCCTGGTCGCACACGTATCTCTTCTCCTCACTCTTTCAGTGACTTCTGATGACATGTTTGATTGACAGTACATGAGGAAACAAATTCTTTGCTACCGAAACATCGACTGTCAGAAAACTAATGAGTATCGATTTTTGGTGCCGTTGTGTCACTTCGGACTTTGATTTTTTGTCGCCGGAGAGCACTAAAAATCTATGATTTGTCATCAGCGATAACGTGACTGAAGAATCCTGGTTGCTTTTGAAAGCGGTCCAGAAGCTCACGATTCTTGTAGTACTGGCCAAGACGTTGGTAATTTTTTTTTTTTTTTTTTTGGTAATATAACGCGGTCGAAACCGGCAGCGGATTTTCAAAGTGCATGCATCAGCGTTCGATTAGCTTTGGCACTGCAAATAAAAGTTATATTACTTAATATTCGTCACTTTGACAGAGAGCAATTCCCACTAAAAGTTTCTCTGCTTTCCTATTTTCTATTTCAAAACCTGCCTGCATATGATATGAGCAAATTGTTGATCAAATTAATTTTAACTAATCTTCCTTCCAGCCATGATTAATCCGAGCATATAACACTTTCGTTGTAACGTTGGCAGTTCGACAGCATATTTCTTCATTTCGGCCTTTTTATGAAGCGGTTAATGTGTTCACTCAAACTTTGTCGTAGCGCGATGAGCATTCATAATACGGGATGAAGTTTGGTCGCAAATAGAAGCGCGCCTTACTGCATCTACACATATTTTTGAAAGTTTAGCATAGTCAGGAAAACAGATTTCGCTAAAATGACATTTGAAGAGATTCAGAATAACGGAAGAACGCTAAATATACAGTTTTTCAACACGCATCTTAATAGGAAGAACTGTTCCACTATAACAGAATATACCACAACAGTCAAGAGAGAATACGCGTACCATACCTGTCAGATGCCAGATATTCTTCGCAGCAATGTGTTATGTTCACCAAGACGTGATGCAAAAGAGCTATTGGGACTCGATTACCTTTCTGAGATAGAAATGTATGGCCAGAAATGTTTTTGATAGCGACAGAGTAGCTATTGTCCATTTCATAGACTTTTACGTCATAAGAGCTGCAAATATTTTATCTCATTCATATAAAAATACTTTTTATAAAGTTGTTTAATTCATTACAAAAATTATGTATATATGTGAATTTTTTCATTTTCGCATGTTATTTATCACTATATTTGCGTTTAATGAGTTACTTACATTACGCTGGAGTGCCTGGCCCTTCCGACAAGACAACCTTTAACGTTCATAGACAAAGACTTTACCTGAAACAAAACAAAAATATGAACAGAATCTTACAATCACTTTGCTTTCAAGATTTCAGGACTAATCCTGAACTAGAAATCAAGGTACCATTTCACGAATACTGCATGAATTGCAGTTACATGTACACGGCATACAAAACAACGCGAGGCATTGGAAGACAACCATTACAATGTCCAATATAAAAAAAATTTGCATTACAAATATATGCGCCGGCAGCGGTGGTCTCGCGGTTCTAGGCGCGCAGTCCGGAACCGTGCGACTGCTACGGTCGCAGGTTCGAATCCTGCCTCGGGCATGGATGTGTGTGATGTCCTTAGGTTAGTTAGGTTTAAGTAGTTCTAAGTTCTAGGGGACTAATGACCACAGCAGTTGAGTCCCATAGTGCTCAGAGCCATTTTTTTTACAACAATATAACGACAGATGGTTCAAATGGCTTTGAGCACTATGGGACTTTACTTCTGAGGTCATCAGGCCCCTAGAACCTAGAACTACTTGAACCTCACTAACCTAAGAACACCACACACATCCATGCCCGAGGCAGGATTCGAACCTGCGACCGTAGCGGTCGCGCGGTTCCAGACTGTAGCGCCTAGAACCATTCGGCCACCCCGGCCGGCTGACGACAGATGGGTTTGAAGTGAATATTGTTCTGTGTGTACATACATTTATATACATAAAACTATTTCGAAGACTACTATAAACTTATTTTAATATTTAATAAATATTCAGAGAATATCTGACAATTAAATTGATGTATGCACACTTTCGAGGCGTTACTGAGTCTGCGAGGACAGTACTAGGAAAGATGAAATGAGGTTGAAGTGCAATCTCTAAATGGCGACTCATTATTACAATAAATTACATAACTCGCTGTTAGGACATAAACGCAACTTGGAAACAGAATTGGTACGCTTTCTCGTCGCGGGACATAGCAGTGACATTCCTCCGGGCCCAGTGTTGATTTGACGCAACACATGTTTTCTCGCGGCGAAGGTGGAATAAAGAAGAATACAACCATTTTGTTTACACTGGAAGAAATTTGTGTGTGTTTCGTCTGAAGCGTGAACTTTAGCATTAAACGAAGTCCAAATACCACTCCTCCTTTAATGGAACATAAAGATTGACAACTGTTGAACTGTATGAAATAAAATCGTCAAAACTTGCTTTATGACGTGCAAACTGCACGGCTGGCCACAGAGCATGATGGGAATTAGTATGCGTATTCATGGTTTGATTTAGCGCGACGCCCATTTTCATTCGGATGGGTTCGTCAATAAGCAAAATTGGAGCACTGGGGGACTGAGAATCCGCATTTCGAAATCGACAAGTCTCTTCACCCTCAACGAGTGATTGTGTGGTGTTGCAACGTCCAGTCACGGAATAATCGGTGCGATATTCCTTGTTGGCACGGTGACTACCGAACGGTACGTTAAGGTTTTGGAAGATGATTTCATCCCTATTATTCAAAGTTACCCTGATTTCGACAAGATGTGGTTCATGCAAGACGGAGCTCGACCCCATCGACGCAGGAGAGTGATGTCTTGGAGGAGAACCTCTGGGATCGCATTCTGGCTCTCGGGTACCCAGAGGCAACTGGCTTGGGCTTCGATTGGTCGTCATATTCTCCGGGTCTGAACACATGGGACTCCTTTTTGTGAGGCTATATTAAAGAGAAAGGGTACAGCAATGATCCAAAACCGTTAGTGAGCTGAAAACAGCCATTCAGGAGGTCATCGACAGCATCGACGTTCCCTCACTTCAGCGGGTCGTGCAGAAGTTCGCTGTTCATCTGCGCTACATCATCGTTAATGATGGCAGACAAATCTAACATGTCATGACCTAAATCTGAATATCGGTAGTGACGTTTTAATATTGAATAAAGCGTGTGCACGCCGTAATTTGTAACTAATTTACGTTTTTTCATGTAGTTTAATAAGTATCGCCCTGTATTTGCAATTGAGTTCAGTGCATCAATTAATTTTCATCTTACACTCTCCACAGTATCAAAAAACACAGTTTCGTTAAAGGGCTTAATGATCCCAGTAATCTGTCATATCGCCTTGTGAGTGTTTCTTAACAGCAGCAAAATCATATACTCATCTTCCGTACTAAGTGGCCTTCCTCTTCTACATGCTTCATTCAGTAAGAGGAAACGAGTCGAAAAATAAGAAGCGACAGCAGCGCCACAGATCTCAAACTCGTTATACTCGCGAAACTACAGTGGCAATAAAGAAAACCCGTCAACACTGATGTAGCAGCGGCGCCTTGATTTGTGAAGTATGCAACCCGAACATTAGACATGTACTTGCTCCGTTTCTGACCTCTAATAGCTTAAGGCGTAGCGCGCTAGCTTGCGAGACAGGAAGGGGGGGGGGGGGGGGGGAAGATCTAGCCTGTGATTTTTAGTCGGTTTCCCACCCTCGCTTAGGCAAATGCTGGACTAGTACCAGAGGGTACAATACACGACAAGTTAAAATACGATAATTCACACAAAGTGTACAGTGTTCTCCAACAGATGGCGCACCGGACTTCCATCCTTTAGGGTACCTTCACGACTGTGGCGTCAGGTAGGGTACCTGACCTCACTGCTAAATAATAGAAAATTTGCCAAATTCTGGATGACTGGACCCCGCTCTAGGCGGGACAAAACGCTAGAAAAAAGTAAGAGTTGACAGCTACAAATGAAATTTGCAAGGAAGGTCACATTTCAACTGCGGTTTATTAGTTGTATTTTATTGTTCTGAAATCTTGCATAACATAAGACTGTAAGTGATGTTTGTCATTTAGTGGAGCGGTTTGGAGATCTCGAAATCTGGAGGCAACTGGCACCCAGGTTGGGTGTAGAATTCGTGTACCCTCTGGGAAATTGGAAATTTCTGGTAAGGTCTTATGGGACCAAACTACTGAGGTCATAGGTCCCTAAGCTTACACACTACTTAAACTAACTTACACTAAGGACAACACTCACACCCACTCTCGAGGGAGGACTCGAACCTCCAACATGGGGAGCCGCGTGGACCGTGACAAGACTAGAGATGGGCAAAATTGTTCTTTTCAGAGATCGGATCAGAACTGTTCACTCCCTGAAATTAACTAGCTCTTTTTCATGACTCACCACTCATTCACAATAGAAAATAAATGGAAGGCACATTGCCCTTTAAACTTGGTTCATTCCAGTACTATCCCTGTATTTTGATCTTATTTGGTCCTATTTTAAAGTAACATAGAATTTTGTATTGTTTATTGAAATTTACACGATATGACAAAGTTTTTGATTACTGATTTATTTTGCACTATCGCGGTTTTTTGGGTGATCGGAAAATGTTGTAACTTGTGATTTACATTAACAATATATTTGGCTATAATGTATTAAAATTTCATTAACCTCATACAAATACATTGCAAGCCATATATTTTTAAAGTGAACATTTCCTTCCGAAGACGCCTAAAATCGCAAAATCTGTACTACAGTAAGAAACAAATATATAAATTTGACTGTAAGACCAAAGTGCTGCATATAAAATTCCTCAGAATAAAACAAGGAAAATATTGGTGTATCACATTTTTCTATACGTTCATCGGTTCGTTCGTAATTAAAGTGTAAATTCGAGTGGCCATAACAAAAAATCCTATAGTAAGAGGAGCCCTCAGGAACCTAATCTGATCAGTTTAAACAAATAAAAATAAAATAAAAACAAATGATGTATACATAACATAATTATGTAATATACATAACGGTATTACTACGAAGAACAATGTCCAGTAGAGACGAACTCCGATGCAGACGCGCTGAGTCAAGCTGGTCGAGCAGCGAGTTGTATTACTCCGTGAGCTAAGACTGCAGAGACCAGAGTGACACCTGAGTTGCTTTGCTCAACGCTCTGGCTAGAGTCGACAACGGTGGGATGAGCGTTGAGCGGGCGAGTTCCGAGGATGGGGGGAGCGGTGAACGGCCACAAGCCACACGCTCCGAGACAATTCGTCCGTTCTCTTGCGAGCAGGTTGTTGGCAGTAGTTCTTATGTTCTCCGCTAAGAGGCTCTCTGTACTGTTGCTCGCATCAACTGCCCAGAGGGTACCACGTGCGACTAAAACGATCGCCGAAGGAGTGCGATGCTAAGTTAAGCTGCGCCAGATACTGCACGCGGCAGAGGAAGCACAGAGATGGCAGGCATATGTGAAACACAAAATCCAATGGGGCACTGCACAATGCACGCAGCCAAGGCAGAAGCAGGGCAGAGGCCGGCGCTGGCTGTGTTGTGTGGCGTGCAGTGTGCTCTGACCAGCAGAGGCCCCACTGATCTGCTCCGACTCTCTCTCTGCTGTGGGAAACGTCTGGAGCTACCGTTCTTTTTTTCTGAATCACTGATTGTTCACTCCTTTGAAAGATTCAACTCCATGAATTAGTTCAGGAGCGGATCCCCCATCTCTAGACAAGACGCCCAAGACCGCGGGGCCACCCGGCGTGGCATACCCTCTGGGACTGAGGTGGTGTTTCTGTAGTGTATTTCTGAAGTCGGGAATAGGTCATCGTACTTGATCAACGGAGTTATTTCTTGGAGTACACATAACTGAGATAAACCCTACGTGCGTTAACGTACACAACTGTGAAATTCTCATTGAGCCATTTCCGCTTTTCAAGGCGAGTCTTGCCGTTTATCGAATGTTCACATGTCCACTATGCACAGGCCACAAATTAGGTTAATGTGACCAACCAAAGAGTGAAACTTAAGGCCACAGCACAGAAAATCATGAGCCATGAATACATCCTGAAATTCACTTAAATACGTTTCTATAAAGGCCATTTAGACAATTGTTACTGTTGCTATGTAATATTTCTAGATTTTACAATTTTTAATAAAAGCCTGAACTATTAATAATACAAGAACGTGGTGTTCAACTAGATCAAATTTAAATTTTCTCACTTGGCTTAAGAATCGGTAACATATTCCGAGAATAGCTTACAATAACTTCTACACCCTGCAACAAATATCTGCTTCTTGAAGCCTAATCTTAACGCTTAAAGATAATATCAAGACTGAAGCTTGCAGCAGACAGAAAATAGTTGATTACCAGAATCACGTAATTACAAGTGAGGCACCTCGCAAGAGAGTAAATGAAGTTAACTTCAAGATACTCGACTTATGCATGTGGTGTCTTATTCAGCCATTAAGAGTACGAGAATCGCCCTCTCTAAGTGCCACTCTGTATAGCTCAGGCCAAATTCGCAAAATTTTGAAAAGAGCGAACCAAGTATACAACAAAATCCTATGACATAAGCGATTACTACACGCAGATAACCATTCACAAAAACACGCAAGTTATATCACTAGTTTAAAACGGCAGGAAGTACGACGACTCCCTTGGTTAGCTTATCGCAATACTGAGAACGTGCCACAGTATTGGTGAGGATTCAGCTCGGTTATATATTACAGAATAATGACTAATCCGCACCTCACTATGTTAACAGCGCACACAAAGACACGCCCACCACGCGCATGCGCTCACACACACACACACACACACACACACACACACACACACAAGCGCACGCACGCACGGCGAGTAGACTGTACAAGCACCTGCAACAAATTTGAGGCCTTAATCGTCGACGTGCCACTGGGCACCTGACACTCTACAAGCTGGTTGCCCTCCACGTCACCGCGCCCGCTCCAGGGGCCAACGAGATACACGGGCCTTGTAACGAACTTGTGACGTCACACTAGTCGGCTTGTCCGTGACATTTCCTGAACGATCAGCTTCGTGCAGGGCCCACAGAAAATCAATACTCAATTGCAAAGCTGCTCAGTAACGGTCTTACTTTTGACGTGCGCTATCGAAAACTTCGAAGCATGTAAACACAATGTCAAGAATTGCTAAATTCGTCTGAAACAGTTACTAGCTCTCGGCCAAAGACGGCTGCTGGCACTCGTAAGACCTGCAGTGTCAAGAGCTGTGACGTTCGCGTCGCGGCCTGTCTTTCTCGTGGGTCTCTGCACGCGCCTAAATAGCACACCTCTCTGCCCTCGCTACCCTCTGGAAGGAAAACTGAAGGCCAATGTCGATCAAACCAAAGAAGCTGCAAGTCGCGGAAAGATGGACAAGAATGACAGGAGGAGAAGATTGCTCGAACACGACTCAAAATTCCTTGGGAATTTAAATGTATTGTTTTTGTGTGACTTTCTCCCTATCGACTTCAAACTATGCTTGATTTGTTTCTGCGGAGATTATCAGTGGAAGCTGCTAGGAGGCAGCCAATGAACTGTTACTTAGGTAATTACAGGACTTTTTAATCGTTTTTGGAGTGATGAGAAATTTGATAGTGTTTTGCAGGTCAAAGCCAGATCGGCGACTTCTGTATAGCACTGCTGAGAATTCATCCGACTTCGTCATTGAACGTTTCCCAGCAGATCAGCAAAGCAATACGTAGTTAAGGGTACGTGATTTCTGGCTGACGTCGAAAGTGCTATATCGCACGACGCAATGGGAGCACTGAGGACAGAGGAAAGGAACGATTTACCTCTTTAATCAAACGAAATTGTTCTGGTTAGTGGAAGTTCTGAGGTCTGCTTCTAAGTTTAATTATCCAACTAAGATACACGAACAGTTTAACGAGGAGCTTAATAGTTTCAGGATGGATAATTTTACTTTCCAATTACCCAAATCGAGGCTAAACTTCTCGCATTTATAATTCGCATACTTTGCGGTGCCGGGCGTAATGCACCTGCCGCAGTTCGCAACTTATATCAACTTTCTTCATTGCACTCATCATCAGTCCACAGTACAGCTTCTGTTATCTGCACCAAAAACCAACAGAAATTATCTCATAAGACTACGGCGTCCTCAGAACCTCGTGAGTGTCTGCTGAAGTCACCGTCACACATTGGAGTTCAGTTTACGTCACAAAGCCAATGCCGTCCGCCTTCTGACCTGTTCGGAGCAACAGCACATTATCAATGCTCTGGAGTCGGGATATGTGATGTTTCCAGATCATCGGTGCTAATTTCGATTCCATTACTGACGACTAAACATATATGGCCGATAATAATCGACCTCAAAACACCGATGTTTTTTACACGTTAAATCATAGTTTTATAGAAAGACGTAAAAAGCAAGATACTAATATAACTAATATATTTATCAATAAATAAGTAGAACAATAATTATTATTACGTGTCCCACAATTTTTTGTGTTTTGAGATTTTTCTGTTCAGTCTATAGCATTCTTAACAACAAGCACATCCAGCTTTTGAGAACAATCTTGCAGAACCTGACGATTTGGCTACACAGGTCAAATACTTCTTTGCAATTTCTACTAGTTTTGGATACGTTATACTCCTAATGGGTGTTATTTAAGATGGTGATGTTTCAGATTATAACTGAATGTCTACATAAATACGCCGTGTCAGCTATTTTTAACTGCGTTGGCAATTCAGTTTCTGCTC
The DNA here is from genome assembly GCF_023897955.1 of Schistocerca gregaria. Taxonomy (NCBI): domain Eukaryota; kingdom Metazoa; phylum Arthropoda; class Insecta; order Orthoptera; family Acrididae; genus Schistocerca; species Schistocerca gregaria. The sequence continues at coordinate 359,658,916 of NC_064922.1, forward strand.
CAATGTGTAAATTACTCTTTTATTATTTTAAAATGTCTACTCTAGATATCAGAGTTCGTGTCCCTATGTCCCGTAATGTAACAACGTGTTACACAACCTCACTGACAGGTTTTCGAACATTTACAGCATATTAAGAGTATGTTCTTGACTCTATGGTCAAGCAAAGGTAATGTGTTAACGTTTGCAGCTGGTGGTAATCACATTTTGATTTCTGTTATGATGTTACCCTTAGGGTTCTTTCCCGTTGTCTGTATTGCAGCTTTTAGATATTTTGATGCTCATTACACCAATTATTCTAATTACTGCTTGGAATGTAGGAGGGGGCGTGAAATTGAATGAAACTTGGATTCCGGTGCTGAAGATGATGTGTACCAGTCTTCCAACATGGGAGTTCAATAACAGAGGACGACGGCAGTCGACAACGGCCAGTTGTGCTCTCGTGTGCAAAAGATGTGACTTCATGCCTCTTCGCGAAGCGAAACGTCGAGTTTTGAAGTGAAATCCCTTAGACCACGACATAACAGCCCGGAATATTTTACTAATTGTGACGAACATCTGCCAGATATACAACATATGCGACTGTTAGCATGGTAATCAACGATATTATTAATAAATGAACGAAGCAGCAAAATTCTATAAATAATGCAGAAAATTGGATTCCAACTAGCGGATAAGTCTTGAATTTATATGAGGTCTAATTCTTTTAGCTCATCACCTGCTACAAGACTTTTTTGAAAACCCCATTTCAGTTCTTTTTACAAAATTTATATGAAATGGAGACTGGGGAAAGAATGGAGGTTGGGAATTCGTGACTTACAGCCGCACAGTGCATTGTGGTAATGCAACGGTGGAAACTGAAAATTTGTGCTGGACCAGAATTCTAACTCGGATTTACCGCTTTTCATGAGAGATTACCTTAACCGCTTCGACTATCCGGACACGGTACCCAACCGACTCAAATTTCCAACTTACCGCACACTGCAACGCAGCGTCCTTCTTCCATGAACTGCCTACTTTCGAATAATTGATTCCCGTAGGAGTTCAGATGATTTAGTGCATCTGTACTGAGGCAAACGTCCAGGAGCCCTCTCGTTACAGAAATATGTAATCTAAGTGGTATATCTGTTTAGGCCGACAGAACAGACACTAATCAAATATATACTTTCCATGCCGGCCGCGGTGGCCGAGCGATTCTAGGCACTTCAGTCCGGAACCGCGCGACATCTGCGGTCGCAGGTTCGAATCCTGCCTCGGGCATGGATGTGTTTGATGTTCTTAGGTTAGTTAGGTTTACGTAGTTCTAAGTTCTAGGGGACTAATGACCTCAGAAGTTAAGTCCCATAGTGCTCAGAGTCATTTGAACCATTTGATATACTTTAAATAACAATAATTGAATCGGGCAGTTTGTCATTTTTTTGAATAGATTTTTTTCTGTCAGTGTGGGCAATACATGCTACCGTATACAATTTTTCCTTACAAATTCTATTTTTGCTGTATTAACCACTGCACTGATGTCATTACTTGATCAGAAAAATATTCGTTCAAATGGTGACAAAATTATTGTCACTTCTAACAAGTATCTTCGTTTTTTCCAACTACGTAAGTCGATTTTATGTTACCATTTTTCAGACAGTTTAGTATCGATATTGAAACATCGATGTTTAAATCCCGGCACAGGTATTCTGTAAATATTGCTGACCAACAAATATCCCTATCTGGAGAAGATACCGGGCGGCGACTGAGTGAAGAATTTTCTCATCTGCCCAGTTTTAGGTAAGTGCCCTGAAGACTGCCCACTAAACGTACTCAGCAGACAGAAACAGCGCCTACCACGCAAGACGCTCTATCCATACGAGAACCGTTAAGGGGACGAAGTGCTGCTGAGTATCTGATCATATATGACCGTTGGAAATGATCAGAACAAACAGGGCGACAAGAGATACTCGCAAAAATAACAAAACACTATCATGAGCTACAGCACTGCTCGTTATTACCTCGCTGCGAAGGAGAAAAATCATGTCAGTGAGAAATGAATAGATGCAAGTACAAAACGAGAAAGCTGCGTCAAGTTAAGCCTGTTGGCCTGTCATACAAAGGGATATAAGCGGATTTGAAACGATTACGAATGTGAAACGTATCGACTGTTGCACAGGATAAAGAAGTAATCTGGATTAGCTTGACTAAGTTGTAAATTTCCACTGGTACTGGAAAGGAATTACCGAAAGATATTCAGGTTTATCAATGAGCCGTGTAATTTTATTTTGCCGCCTCTTGTGGCACGTTATGTCATTATCTCCTTTTTCAAGTCTAGGGGACTGATGACCTCAGATGTTAAGTCCCATAGAGCTTAGAGAAATTTGAACCATTGAACTACCTCGCTCGGTATTAGTCCAAAGTGTCACGTAGTGAACATTATTGGTTGACGTAGAACATATAAGAGTCTAAGTTCATGTTACGCTCCTGTATGATCTACATCAATTAATAGTGTGACAAATGGTTCTAATGGCTCTAAGCACTATGGAACTTAACAGCTGAGGTCATCAGTCCCCTAAACGTAGAACTACTTAAACCTAACTAAACCAAGGATATGACTCACATCCATGCCCGAGGCAGGATTCGAACCTGCGACGGTAGCAGCCGGACTGAAACGTCTAGAACAGCTCGGCCACCACGGCCGGCTTACTACATGACACTTTGGGCTAATGTCCAGTAAATATCAAAACAAAACACTTTCAGCCGTATAAATTTCAAATTTTATTTTATTTGTGCAGCCATTTGCAGCCTTACATTACGCCAACTTCAGGTCGCCTGACCGGCGTGTGGAAAGAATATCACCTCTTATACAGTCGAAATGGCATTTAGTTACTAGTATTCGTAGATTTATTCTTAATACATCGATCCCTTCAATCATCTGGCTCCTATTTCGACTGTGTAAGAGGTATGATTCTTCCTAGCCGTCGGTCAAGGGGCCTGAAGGTGGCGTAATGTAACGGTGAAACCGGTTGCAAAAATAAAATAAAACTGGAAGTTTAGATGGCTCAAAGTGTCTTGATTTGACATTTACAGTCAACAGCCTAGGTCGCGCCACCGCGGAGACTTAATATCATCTGTTGTCATACGCAACGAAGATGATTACACAATAGTTGCAATCTAGATCTATTTTAAGAAAACGACAGATTTCGCGATTAATTGTTATTCTTTTCTCCATTGTCTATATTCAACGATTGCTGGGCACAACGGGATCAAATGGATTCCAATCTAAGAAAATCAGTCAAAATATAATTACGTAAATTTAGTTTCTCGAGGTGGTTATTAAAACATCACGACCCCCCTCGTCGTTGGTGTTTGATAGGCTTCCATTTGCTCGGAAACGAGTGAAATATGTAACTACAGACTACTGTAACAAGGCTTCATGAAAACTGCTCTTACGAATGGAAGGAGCAGGGGGACAAGTACACGTTACACAATGATTTACAGCTTGCCTGCTCAGCTTGGGAGATCCAGGAAGCTGCGCATCCGTCACGACCAAAGCGGTGCTCGCTTGTGCACGCCTGCCTGTCTGCCTGCTTCGGAGTGAATGGGCGGCAAGCGGCCACTGAATGGCAGGTGATGGGATGGGACGGGAGGCGACGGCTCATGAAACATGCATGTCGATCGCCGGTGTATCCATCGTGCGATGCGCCGGACAGGGCGGGGCTCGCCGGCACGCAAAACAACTGCCCGTCGGCTGCACGCGAGCCAGGGGCGCCCTGAACGCCACCTCTCATCACCTCATTCCTTCTCCCAGACGCCAGACGTCAACTGATGAATGGATCCACGGGGCGACCGGCGCACTGAGGCTGGCGAGACACACGCTACGCACTATATTTCCATGTTGTGAGACTGTGGCTGGTCAAAGACTTGAAGAAATTAAATACAGACAGTTGTAATTTTATTAAATATTTTATTTCACTCCCAGCGTCGATGCCTCATCGGAACTCTCTTCAGTCCCCTATATACGTTGTCCTACGCATATCTCTAACGACAGTCCACGTCAACAGAGGTTTAGAAATCTACGGAAGCCACTTGAAATTAGTGATCCCTACAGTAGCGTGGACGTGTAGATGACTCATCCGGATACTTGTACAGGGGCCTGAAGGGGGTGTCAATGAAGCACCGAAACTGGTAGTCCAACAACATAAGTAACAAAATTATCGCTGTCGTATTTATTTTCATCAAAACACGCTACTCTCTCTGTCTTCTTGGGTAGTGGGCTCACTTTGTAACACTTTCCTTCCGGTAGCAATGGTAGTTGTACAAATTTAGTGAAATGAGAACGTCTCCCATCTTAGAGGATAATTATTACTTACTTTCAGCTATCGGCTGTGGGTAATGTCTTGAAAAGAACTTGTAAGATTATCAACAGAAGTAGAAGTATTGGGTAATGGAATGTATTGGAATTACACCGGGTAATGGTGGCTAAAAGAAGTAGATAAATAATGCTGTTTTAGCAACCAAATAAATGATTATGGACGATGAAGTGCAGACTGGAAACAGAAGAAGAAAGAGTGTGGAAAAGAGAAATTTGTCAAGTCTTTTCTGAACATATAGTCTGATGTCTCCAACATCTACATCTTCATCCATATGACTATTATGCGATTCACATTTGAGTCCCTGGCAGAGGGTTCTTCGAACCACCTTCCACACACTGGCAGTGAGTGGGAAAAATGAACACTTAAATCTTTCTGTACGAGCTCTCATTTCTCTTATTTTATTACGATGATCGTTTCTCTCTATGTAGCTTGCCGACAGCAAAATATTTTCATATTCAGAGAAGAAACTTGGTGACTGAAATCCCATGAAAAGATCTCGCAACAACAAAAATGTCTTTGTTTTAATGATTGCTAGCCCAACTCGTTTGTTATATCCGTGACACTTTCTCGCCTATTTCGCGATAATACAAACGAGCTGCCCTTCTCTGAACTTCATCGATGTACTCTGGTAAGGATCCCATAAAGCACTGCAGTACTCCAGCAGCGGACGATCAAGCGTAGTGTAGGCGGTCTCTTTAGTAGGCCTGTTCTTTGGTTTGCCTTCGTCGTAACAGTGTCTATGACATAGATCAAATTTAAGTTGTTCCCAATTGTAATTTCAATGTATTTAGTCAAACTGTCAGCCTTGAAATTGTGTGATTTATCTTGTAATCAAAATTTAATGGATTTCTTTTTGTACTCATGTGGATTTCCTCACACTTCTTCATATTGTCAGACAATTGCCGCTTTTAGCACCATTCAGATATCGCGTCTATGTCATTCTCCAATTGGGTTTGATCATGCCATGCGCCGGCCGGAGTGGCTGTGCGGCTCTAGGCTCTACAGTCTGGAGACGAGCGACCACTACGGTCGCAGGTTCGAATCCTACCTCGGGCATGGATGTGTGTAATGTCCTTAGGTTAGTTAGGTTTAAGTAGTTCTAAGTTCTAGGGGACTGATGACCACAGATGTTAAGTCCCATAGTGCTCAGAGCCATTTCATTTTCAATATTTTCTGAACCTGTGTTGATTGCAAGTGTAACTTGGACGATAAGCATTTCAGACAAGAAGAGAGTACAAGTTGTTGAGATATTGGGGCTGAAGATGGATAACTGATGAGGACGTACTAAATCTAAGTGGAGAAAAGAGAAATTCATGGCAAAAACGGAGTAAAAGAACTCGGTTGATAGGACGCACTAAGGCATCGTCTGTTTGGTAATACAATGAAGTGTGAGAGGTAAAAACTGTCGACAGTAGACCACCGTTCAGTACAGTAAGCAGACTGAAACTGAAGTAGGTTGCAGTAGTTTTGCAGTGATGAAGAGGTTTGGACAGGACAGACCAGCCCGGAAAGCTCCGTCTTACCAGTCTTTTGACTGAAGACCACAACAAAAAACATTCAGCAACGTCGGGTATTAATCTCGGTGACCATGTGATGAAGAACCAATCTGACCTGTTTGATGTGGCAATCTCTTCATCTTAGAGCAGCTCTTGCACCTGAGAGCCTCAATTACTTGCTGGATGTATTGCAATCTCTGTCTTCCTCTATAGTCTACACCCTCTGCTGCTTCCACAGTACTATTCCTTTATGCCTTTGAATGTCCTACTATTCTGTACCATCTTTTCAATTAACTTTTTTTTTGGTCATCAATCTTCTGATTGGTTTGATGCGGCCCGCCATGAATTCCTCTCCTGTGCAAACCTCTTCATCTCAAAGTAGCACTTGCAACCTACGCCCTCAATTATTTGCTGGATGTATTCCAATCTCTGTCTTCCTTTGCAGCTTATGCCCTCTACAGTTCCCTCTAGTACCATGGAAGTCACCCCCTCATGTCTTAACATATGTCCTATCATCCTATCCCTTGTCCTTAGCAGTGTTTTCCACATATTCTTTTCCTCTCTGATTCTCATTACAACTTCCTCATTCCGTATCTTATCAGTCCACCTAATTTTTAACTTTCGTCTGTTCCACCAAATCTCAAATGCTTCGATTCTCTTCTGTTCCGGTAGTCCCATAGTCCATGTTTCACTACCATACAATTCTGTACTCCAGGAATATGTTCCCATTAATTTATTCCTCAAACTAATACCTATGTTTGATATTAGTAAACTTCTCTTGGCCAGGTGATTTTGCTACCTAGGTAGGTGAATTCCTTAACTTCATCTACTTTGTGACCATCAATCCAGATGTTAAGTTTCTTGCTGTTCTCAATTCCGCTACTTCTCATTACTTTCGCCTTTCATCGATTTACTCTCAATCCATATTCTGTACTCATTAGATTGTTCATTCCGTTCAGAATATCATGTAATTCACTTTCACTCAGGATAGCAATGTCATCAGCGAATCGTATCAGTGATAACCTTTCATCTTGAATTTTAATACCACGCCTGAACCTTTCTTTTATTTCCATCATTGCTTCTTCGATATACAGATTGAACAATAGGGGCGAAAGACTCTATCCCAGTCTTACACCCTTTTTAATCCGAGCAATTCGTTCTTGGTTGCCGGCCGCTTTAGCCGTGCGGTTCTAGGCGCTTCAATCCTCAACCGCGCGCCTGATACGGTCGCAGGTTCGAATCCTTCCTCGGGCATGAAGTGTGTGATGTCCTTAGGTTAGTTAATTTTAAGTAATTCTATTTCTAGGAGACTGATGACCTCAGATGTTAAGTCCCCTAGTGCTTAGAACTATTTGAACCATTTTTCGTTCTTGGTCGTCCACTCTTATTATTCCCCTCTTGGCTCTTGTACGTATTGTATATTACCCTTCTCTCCCTAGAGCTTAGCCCTATTTTTCTCAGAATTTGGAACATCTTACACCATTTTACATTGTCGAATGCTTTTTCCAGGGCGACAAATACTATGAACCTTGTATTGATTTTTCTTTATTATTGCTTCCATTATCAAGAGCAATGTCAGAATTGCCTCTCTCGTGCCTTTACCTTTTCTTAAGTCAAACTGATCATTTTGTAGCACATTCTCAGTTTCCTTTTCCATTCTTCTGTACATTATCTTTACTAGCAACTTGGATGCAAGAGCTGTTCAGCTATCTGTGCGCACTTGTCAGCTCTTGCAGTCTTCGGAACTGTGTGGATGATATTTTTCCGAAAGTCAGATGGTTATCGCCAGACTCATACATTCTACCACCAACGGGAATAGTCGTTTTGTTGCCACTTCCCATCATTTTAGAAGTTCTGAGGCAATGTTACCTATCCCTTAAGCCTTATTTGATCTTAAGTCCTCCAAATCTCTTTTAAATTTTGATTCTAATACTGGATTCCCTATCTCTTCTAAATCGACTCCTGTTTTTTCTTCTATCACATCACACAAATCTTCCCCCTCATGGAGGCTTTCGATGTATTCTTTCCACCTAAGCGCTCTCTCTTGAGCATTTAGCAATGGAATTCCCGTTGCACTCTTAATGGCATCATCCTTGCTTTTAATGTCAACGAAGGCTGTTTTGACTTTCCTATATGCTGAGTCGGTCTTTCCGACAGTCCTTTCTTTTTAGATTTCTTCACATTTTTCACGCTGCCATTTCGACTTAGCTTCCCTGCACTTCCTATTTCTTTCATTCCTCAGCATCTTGTGTTTCTGTATTCCTGAGTTTCCCGTAACATTTATGTAGTCCCTTTTTCATCGATCAACTGAAGTATTTATCCTGTTACCCTAGGTTTCTTTGCAGTTTCCTTCTTTATATTTATGTTTTCCTTCTCAACTTCTGTGATGGCCCTTTTTAGGGATGTCCATTCCTCTTTAGCTGTACTGCCTACTGAGCTATTCCTTGTTGCTGCATCTAGGGCCTTGGAGAACTTCAATCGTATCTCGTCATTCCTTAGTACTTATGTATCCCACTTCTTTGCATATTAATTCTTACTGACTAATGCCTTAAATCTCAGCCTACTCTTCGTCACTACTATATTGTGGTCTGAGTCTGTATCTGCTCTTGGTTACACGCTACAATCCAGCATCTGATTTCGGAATCGCTGTCTGACCACGATGTAATCTTCCAGTATCACTCGGCCTTTTGCAAGTATACCTTCCCCTCTTGTGATTCTTGAAGAGAATATTCGCTATTTCTAGCTGAAAATTGTTACAGAACTCAATTAGTCTTTCTCCTGTATCATTCCATCTCTCAAGCCCACATTCTTCTGCAGCCGTTTCTTCTACTCCTTCCTCTACAACTGCATTACACTCTCCCATGATTATTAAATTTTTGTCTCCCTTTACGTACTGTATTACCCTTTCAATATCCACATATATTTTCTCTCTCTCTTCATATTCAGCTTGCAACGTCGGCATATATACAGGAACTATAGTTGTCCGTTTTGGTGTTGGTTTGCTGTCGATTCTGTTAAGGACAATCCAGTCATTGAAATGTTTACAGTAACGCTCTCTTTGTCCAGCCTTCCTATGCATAACGAATCCTACTCTCGTCATACCATTTTCTGCTGCTGTTGAAATGATCATAAATCCTTGTCTTGTTCCGTTTCACTTCACTGACCCCTACTATATTTAGAGTGAGCGTTTGCCTTTCCATTTTCAGATTTTCTAGTTTCCCTACCATATTCAAGCTTCTGACATTCAACGCCCCGAGTCGTAGAACGTTATCCTTTTGTTGATTATTCAATCTTTTTCTCATGGTCACCTCCTCCTTGGCAGTCCCCTCCCGGAGATCCGAATGTAGACTATTCCGAAATCTTTTGCCAACGGAGAGATAATCATGACACTTTTCAATTACAGGCCACATGTCCTGTGGACACACGTGACGTGTCTTTGTGTCTTTAATGCCGTGGATTCTATTGCCTTCTGCATCCTCATGCCGTTGATCATGGCTGATTCTTCCGCCTTTGAGGGCAATTCCCCACCCCTAGGACAAGAGACTGCCCTGAACCTCTATCCACTCCTCCGCCCTCTTTGACAAGGCCGTTGGCAGAACGAGGGTGACTTCTTATGCCGGAAGTCTTCGGCCGCCAATGCTGATTATTAATCAAAATTTAAGCAGTGGCGGGATTCGAACCCGGGACCGAGGGTGTTTTGATTACTAATCAAACCCGCTACCCCTTCACGACGAGTCTGAATGTCATTCCTTCTTAGTCCATACAATTTTTCAACAATCTCCTACAGTCGCGGCGACCGAGCTACAAGCGTGGTTTTCCGAACTCTAGGCTTGAGGCTGACAAAACCTGTGTTTGTGTGAGCTAATGAGGAGGCAGCACCTCCCTCCATGCTATTTTAGCATTTAGTGTGATTTTTGTATCAACAGCTGGGTTGAAAAGAGTCATAAATCTGACCAGATGACTTAATGGAAGATACAAACTCTTTGCCTTTAAGTACTAAATAAAATAAGTCTTCTTTATAGGTAAGAGAGCGGGCACAATTAAAATGCCGGATCGTGATACGTCTATTTTGTTTTTCATCGGTTACCAGCCTATTTAGGCACATTCACGGTCAAAATGTTATCATTTACTCAACACAAAGTTTTTTGAGGCAAAATATTACTATGAAATAACAGCATTTCGTTATATAAGGTTTGAAGTTCTGAACCAATTTCAAGTTCCTGTTCCGCTGTAAGAGAGGGCTTGCAGGCAGTAACCTGATCAAGTTGGTCCGAGGGAAGAGATGTGGCGCACAAGACACTGAACCTTGCGTTAACCACTAGTACGAAACCACACGTTTACGTAATTTTTCTAATACAGACGTGGTCAAATAACATCAAGAAGCTTTGGGGGAGGGGGTGTGTTCTCCTTGAAGTTAGTGTGCATCCTGATATGTCCGAAATACAAACAGTCCACAGTTTAACTTCATTCAATGCATGAAACATAAAACTCCAGGACGTTCGAAAGGAAACAACTTACGAAGGAAAAGGTATTAACGAAAACAGTTCACAGCCATCGTAGTTTATCTTGTGTTTAATGCACGAGAAGATGTTTCCGGATTTATCGTGGAATAATTGTGGTGAAGAAAATGTAACTGAGTTCTCGCTTCATTACCCATATATTTCAAGGTTTATTTTTATTGCCTTGAGAAATTGTTTCTTTGTTACTACATTAGAACTTCTGTTTCATATTGGAACTTCTCTTTAATGTCGAGTAAAGGACATGAGAATCTTTAATACGGCTGGAGGCAGCAGCTGTGGAATCTAATTTTCGCGAGGAAAAGCAGAAAGAGAGCCAAATCACTCGCCATAGTAAAAATGTTAATTAGAATTCATTGACATAGATCTCGACGTCCTTAAAAATGTCTTCTTCAGAAGCATCAATAACTGACTCATAAAATTTTTAACATTATAACGGTATACATGTTAAAATATGTTATTAATCGAAGGTGGTTAACACCATTGACATTTATGTAAGTCTTTTCGTAATCTGGCGTCAAATTAACTGTATCACAATGCCTATTAAAATGAATGGTCATACTTGTTTTGAGGAGTTGAAAAGAAATGTCCATGTATTGAGAAATAGTCAGATCTAAATCAGTTGCAAGTTTCTAACATATAGGTTACTACCTGATAACAGAGTAGGTCTACTTTAAATTACTGCAACAAACGTTCCATTTCTATCACAATTATTAATTATTATCACCCAGGTAAGTCTTTCGGACAGTCTGACAATATCATCAAAGGAATGGCCTGATTACTATTAAATCTTAGTTTTTACACTCGAGTGCGTTGTTTTGAACTAGCAAATGTAATTAATGAAAATTAACTTCGTGATGTGGCTAGCCAATGTGAGGCTAAACAAATTGTACGCTGCAGTAACTGTATACTGACAAACAAAACCAAATATCGTGAATCAGAATGGCACGTTAAAATACCGAACCCTTTATTCACTTTCCCTCATTGCTGTGTAATTTAAAGGCTGTTGCCTATATAGGAAGTACGGCTGTCACTTGTTAGAAATCTCACTTCGATATCTTGAATAGTCTCGACATCTTCGCCTGGACCAGCCTGCAAGAAATTGGACCAGGTTACGTGAAACACACTGCATTTTTGCAAGTTACTGGAGGGTGCTTGTTAGTTTCGTTATTTCGTTAACTGTTACATTCATGAATTGGGTGTGTGAAAGCCGCCGTAGTCTTTGGCTGTCTCTTGACTTGTTCTTATGATCTACGTGCACTATGTACAACGAGTCTAGGACATCGTTCCACTGCCTCGAAAATTTCTCTAAATCTGTCAAACAACATTTTGCTACAAATTTTGAATTTTCTTCTATTTCCATTTTAGGTCTCTTAGCATCTCTAAAACGCACTTTTTCTCATCAAATGACAATTAAAATTCGAGCAGAACGTCTCGCCATTCCGTATTATCCCGTTATTCGATGTGTCTATCCAAAGCAGAGGAGAAATGCTCACGAGTATGTAGCATACGATTCAAGTAGGTCCTCTTGGCAGAAACAGCAAGTATTAGTAAAATTCTGCCAGTGTATCTAAATCAACCATTTGCCCTGCATACAAGTCATGTGTGTCATCGCCTGATTTCACATCGTTTCGATTGACGTATCGAGTCCAGAAAGAAGCCAATAGCGCAGTACGGAAATCTCATGAAATACACTCCTGGAAATGGAAAAAAGAACACATTGACACCGGTGTGTCAGACCCACCATACTTGCTCCGGACACTGCGAGAGGGCTGTGCAAGCAATGATCACACGCACGGCACAGCGGACACACCAGGAACCGCGGTGTTGGCCATCGAATGGCGCTAGCTGCGCAGCATTTGTGCACCGCCGCCGTCAGTGTCAGCCAGTTTGCCGTGGCATACGGAGCTCCATCGTAGTCTTTAACACTGGTAGCATGCCGCGACAGCGTGGACGTGAACCGTATGTGCAGTTGACGGACTTTGAGCGAGGGCGTAAAGTGGGCATGCGGGAGGCCGGGTGGACGTTCCGCCGAATTGCTCAACACGTGGGGCGTGAGGTCTCCACAGTACATCGATGTTGTCGCCAGTGGTCGGCGGAAGGTGCACGTGCCCATCGACCTGGGACCGGACCGCAGCGACGCACGGATGCCCGCCAAGACCGTAGGATCCTACGCAGTGCCCTAGGGGACCGCACCGCCACTTCCCAGCAAATTAGGGACACTGTTGCTCCTGGGGTATCGGCGAGGACCATTCGCAACCGTCTCCATGAAGCTGGGCTACGGTCCCGCACACCGTTAGGCCGTCTTCCGCTCACGCCCCAACATCGTGCAGCCCGCCTCCAGTGGTGTCGCGACAGGCGTGAATGGAGGGACGAATGGAGACGTGTCGTCTTCAGCGATGAGAGTCGCTTCTGCCTTGGTGCCAATGATGGTCGTATGCGTGTTTGGCGCCATGCAGGTAAGCGCCACAATCAGGACTGCATACGACCGAGGCACACAGGGCCAACACCCGGCATCATGGTGTGGGGAGCGATCTCCTACACTGGCCATACGCCTCTGGTGATCGTCGAGGGGACACTGAATAGTGCACGGTACAGCCAAACCGTCATCGAACCCATCGTTCTACCATTCCTAGACCGGCAAGGGAACTTGCTGTTCCAACAGGACAATGCACGTCCGCATGTATCCCGTGCCACCCAACGTGCTCTAGAAGGTGTAAGTCAACTACCCTGGCCAGCAAGATCTCCGGATCTGTCCCCCATTGAGCATGTTTGGGACTGGATGAAGCGTCGTCTCACGCGGTCTGCACGTCCAGCACGAACGGTGGTCCAACTGAGGCGCCAGGTGGAAATGGCATGGCAAGCTGTTCCACAGGACTACATCCAGCATCTCTACGATCGTCTCCATGGGAGAATAGCAGCCTGCATTGCTGCGAAAGGTGGATATACACTGTACTAGTGCCGACATTGTGCATGCTCTGTTGCCTGTGTCTATGTGCCTGTGGTTCTGTCAGTGTGATCATGTGATGTATCTGACCCCAGGAATGTGTCAATAAAGTTTCCCCTTCCTGGGACAATGAATTCACGGTGTTCTTATTTCAATTTCCAGGAGTGTATTTTCCCCCTCGTATCAGTTGCCATAATTTGGACTACTGCATTCACCGCACCACCTGTATGTTTCCAGAAATACTTTTCTGTTTCTTTTCAGTTATACAGGAGTATTAACGTCTCTACATGGCTACTTCGTGTGCAGTGTGCTACTGACAATATATGTTAGTTTCAAATGTTCAAATGTGTGTGTGTGAAACTTATGGGACTTAACTGCTAAGGTCATCAGTCCCTAAGCTTACACATTCCTTAACCTAAATTATCCTAAGGATAAGCACACACGCCCATGCCCGAGGGAGGACTCGAACCTCAGCCGGGTCCTGCCGCACAGGTCGTCTGTGTAAGCATCAGTGTGTCCAATGTCATTCTGGACATCCGTTTCTGCGGAACTCTCACTGTCACAGATATATGCAGTAACACTTATTTCTCAAAATCTCTTTAAAGCCCATCACACACTTGAGTAGATGCATGATGTGCTCTGATCTTTATCAGTCTTCTATATAGTACTGATTTACAGATTTACTGCCAGTGCACTGACAATTTTCGTGCGATGGTAAGTAGTATGTGAGGAATGTCAGTGAAAGCGAAAAACAGACAAAAGAAAGGCAGTAGTGATACCGAATGACGGACGTGGATGCTCAGCCTTTAATGGATATCATACGCGGGCATTGCGGGAGGTACTTGTTTTTCGAGTAGCGGAACTTCGTCTAGTGACTGAATAGACAGCTCTTACTAGCGTGTGGGAATTTCCAAGCCCCTTTTTGTTAGCATTTATTTTTCTACAATACATATTACGGTGAATATTACAGACCATTACGCACAGAACGGCTACAAAACATAAATGATTCCTGGTGGTGTACTGCTACACCTGCGACATTGCACAAACGCTACCTCATCAAAAGTATTAGGACACCACTATGTAATGCGGAATTGACCGAATGAGGTCACGAGAAGCTTTTTCAAGAGAATAAAGTGAGGCAGGGAGTATTGTCAGTGGAGAAGCAGTAACAGCAGAATAGTGTCTTAGAAAGTGTGCTGGTCATTGTATGTCACTATGATGGATATTTCAAACGTTATAAAGCTGCTCAGGTTAATAGTGATGTGCTTGTGAAGTGGAAAGCTAAGGCACAACCTCAGCAACACCAAGACCAGAGAGAGACCATGTAGTGATTACCTTCCAGCATGCGGAGGATGGCTGCACATAATCGCATGAAATCTGGGGAAGGTGTCAGTCATGAGTTACAAAGTGCTAGCAACAGTTTAGGTAGCACAACGACTGCTTGGTGAGTTAAAAAGAATGGCATAGAATGGTAGAGCAGTTCCTCATGAAGCATACATTTCTGTAGTCAATGCTAACCGGCGGGTGTAGTACTGTAAAGAGCCAAACTGATGGGCAGTGGATGAATGGAAACGAATAATTTGGAGTGATAAATCCCGCCATGCCCTGTGGTAGTCTAATGGAAGGGTTTGGGTTTGGTGAACACCTGGAAATGTTACCTACAATCACGACAACTGAATTACCTCGAAGGAAACCGTCTACTGATACACAATCAACATGGGTCTAGAAAACATCCTCTCTCTGAAACACAACTAGTTCTTTATTCACATGAAGTGTTGAGTGCTATTGATAAGGGATTTCAGATCGATCCTGTATTTCTGGATTACCGGAAGGCTTTTGGCACTGTACCACACAAGCGTCTTGTAGTGAAATTGCGTGCTTATGGAATATCGTCTCACTTATGTGACTTGAATTGTGATCAGAGAGGTCACATTTCGTAGCAATTGACGGGAAGTCATCGAGCAAAACAGAATTGATTTCTGGCGTTCCCCAAGGTAGTTTTAGAGGCTTTTTGCTGTTCCTTATCTATATAAACGATTTGGGGACAAACTGAGCGGCCGTCTTAGGTTATTTGCAGATGACGCTGTCGTTCATCGACTAATAAAGTCATCAGAAGATCAAAACAAATTGCAAAACGATTTACAAAAGATATGTGAACGGTGCGAAAATTGGCAGTTGATCGTAAATAACGAAAAGTGTGAGGTCATCCACATGAGTTCTAACAGGAATTCGTTAATCTTCGGTTACACGCTAAATCAGTCTAATTTAAAAGCCGCAAATTCAACTAAATACCTATTTATTACAATTACGAACAGCTTAAATTGAAAGGAACACATAGAAAATGTTGTGGGGAAGGGTAACCAAAGACTGCGTTTTGTTGGCAGGACACTTGGAAAATGTAACAGATTTACTAAAACACTGCCTAACTACACTTGTCCGTCCTATTTTAAATTACTGCTGCGCGATGTGGGATCCTTACAAGATAGGACTGACGGAGTACATCGAAAAAGGTCAAAGAAGGGCAGCACGTTTTGTATTATCGAGAAATATGGGAAGAGTGTCACAAAAATGATACAGGATCTGTGCTGGACATCATTAAAAGAAAGGCGTTTTTCGTTGCAACGAAATCTTCTTACGAAATTCAAATAACCATCTTTCTCCTTCGAATGCGAAAACATTTTCTTGACACTCACCTACATAGGGAGAGACGAGCACCACGATAAAATAAGGGACATCAGAGCTTGTATAGAAAAATATAGGTGTTCGTTCTTTCTGCGCGCTAAACGAGATTGGAATAGCAGAGAATTATGAAGATGATTCAATGAACCCTCTGACAGGAACTTAATTGACAGAGTATTCATGTAGATGTAGATGAAGAAGTACGGAGGAGTTGGTGTTGCGGTATGGGATTGTTTTTCGTAGTTAGGATGTTGTCGCGTTGCGACTAAGAAAACGATAAATGCAAAAGCATAGAAAGTCGTTTTACAGAATTGTGTACTACGTACAGTAGAACTTAAACAGCATGAAAATGGATCCTGTCAAAGCAGCGTCCCTGAGAGAATCGTTTGTGGTCAATAAAATCTCTAAAACCGACTGGCCTACTCAGAGTCGCGACCTGAACATTTCTGGGTTTAGTTAGAACGTCCACTACGCTCTAAATTTCTCTGGTTTCGGCTCTTGAGGAAGAATGCACAGGCATTCAGACACCTCACTGAAAGTGTCCTCCGTTCGATTCGTCATAAAGACGAAGGATGGACACAGCCTATGTTAATGTCAATTAACAGGTGTCCAGATACTTTCGATCAGATACTGTTTTTTCGAGCCGTATCTGTAATCCTGACACACGACTTATCATGGGCTAGATTTTTTCCGTCTAAAAAGTATTTCTAATTACGAATGCGCTACACATCGAGAGCAAAGTATCGGTAGAAATTAGCGCGCTAAATTAAAACGTGTTCGTGCAGCCATAGTCGTGCGTCATGGCCGCTGGAAGCCCATTTGGCGATTTCCCTGTTAAACTGCCAGTAGCCGCTGGCCGCTGGCCTCACAGACGGGTACAACGCCCTCTTTGTCTCGCGCAGATGTGGGCGTTCGGTGTCCTGTCGTACATGGCGCGTCACCAGTGCATGTCACATGGATATTTCTGGTAAGGCTGGACTACATGGTACCGTCAGTGCAGTTGCTTCGTGTCCATGGTACGAAACAAGCCTTAGTCAGTGGGCACATAGTGACGGAAACGTTGAACAATGAAACTGGTGATTGACCCTCAAGTCTCGTCGCAACAGGCATTAAACAACTATGAGACGAAGTGGCCATTTGGGCAACTTTGATAGCTTTCAGATGTCTTGACCACAACAATTTGTCCATTTTATTTGGACTGTTGAGCTCCGTGGCCGCGGATAGTGATATTTTACTCTAAAAATACAGCGACCAGCCACTTTTTTAATGCGTTTTATTTATGACAATATGCATTTCGGGTTTGCACCAATCTTCAGCTGGCAAATTACATGTATCTTCAGTTTCTACAGTGGTACAATCTCGACAGCGGCTTGAATGCTGCAGCTGGCCTGTGCAAAAGCAACGATTCCAATCATTTACTACAATTTCGCGAGTTTAAAGTTACACACTATCAGTTGTTGATTTTACTTACATTCTCCTCTCCTTGTTTTTTCTTGGATTTTCATCTTTTTTGTAACAACACAAACACTTTGTGTCACGTATTTTACACAGACGCACTGCATTATCCCCCATGTTGTCGACTGACAGTTTTTGTTCACATACAAGCAGTTTATCTATGGACAGAGTTATATTTTACAAAAGTTTGAGGTTCTAGATAAGCTAAGGCTTACTAAACATTGACTTGGGCGATAGAAGTGTGCTAAGTACGATGTATACAATTTCGTTTTTTTTTGTGACTTAGGCATTACTGAAAATAATAAACTAACATAACACATTTATACAAAGCAGTAATTCATACATTTACAATATAACAAAGATAGAATTTGTTGGGTTTATATTAAATTATGTTGTTTCTTGAGTGTGGTTCAAATGGCTCTGAGCACTATTGGACTCAACAGCTTTGGTCATTAGTCCCCTAGAACTTAGAACTACTTAAACCTAACTAACCTAAGGACATCACACACATCCATGCCCGAGGCAGGATTCGAACCTGCGACCGTAGCAGTCGCACGGTTCCGGACTGCGCGCCTAGAACCGCGAGACCACCGCGGCATGCTTTGTTTGTTCACAACTAACTTTTTTATCATTACATCATATAAAACAATTGCATCAGTAAAGAATTCATGAAAGTAAGTTTACAGTGTTTTACAAGGGCGTATTTTCTACAAAACAATGCGTAACAGTTCTTTCTTTGAACGGTCGAAATTAATACAATGGAGTAAGCCGC
This sequence comes from Schistocerca gregaria, assembly GCF_023897955.1. Classification (NCBI taxonomy): domain Eukaryota; kingdom Metazoa; phylum Arthropoda; class Insecta; order Orthoptera; family Acrididae; genus Schistocerca; species Schistocerca gregaria. The sequence goes on from NC_064922.1 coordinate 359,677,134, forward strand.
TGGGCGGCGCCAGGGTGGACGAGATTAAATTGTCTGTTAATGCACGTATTTTGCTTTGACAGCTTACAGCATATAAAACAACAGCATCAGCAAAAATTCTTAAATACCACTACATAATATTTAAAAAATACATAAATATCATTTGAGGCATGTAGCATTCACTCTGAACAACCGGCGATGCACAACAACCGGCGGTTATGCATGTGCTCCCACTGACGGAAATGTCAATGCCCCGTCCGTTCTTCAAACCTGAATGCTACATGCCTCAAATGTTATTTACATATTTCGTAAATATTATGTAATGGTATTTATGCGCTTTAAGTTGTCAAAAAAGATTAAAGTTGTTGGCACAAAATTTGCCATGTCTCCCTTGCGCCTCCTTGCAGCCACTTCCATTGCATTATGTGCGTTAAAAACTGTTACGCAATTTTTTTAAAAAAACTACCCTTTTGTAAAACATTGCAAATTGATTTCCATGAATTCTTTACTGATGACGTTGTCTTATACGATGTAATGACAAGAAGGGTAGTTGTGAACAAACAAATGCATTGTGTATCGCGTAATTGGCAGTTTAGACCACTTGGTTTCTAATTCCTTCCTTGGTAGCAGTTTGTACTTGTCTCTTTCATATTTTTTCATACCAGTTTTGTATTGTATTTTATAGCCTTTGGAAATGACCGAATGTCGAAACACGTATGGTGATTTTGGAGATAGTAAAAAGTTTGGTCAAGGCGTATGAAACTTATTAAATTCAGGTCTTGCTGTTCAAGTAAGCCACAGATACAACCGTCTGACACCTAACTTCAAAGGCTACGTGATGGTGGTCCTGCACGGTCACTAACGCGACGTATTATCTCTATGCACAGAGGTGCCTCGTTGGATATATGCTCATAGGCTACCTACATTTTGCTTGAAATCAATAAAAATTAATAGTTTCTATTGACATTATTTTTCACGTTCACATCGTTTTCGAGCAAGAAGTGCATAACAGTTATAAATATACAGTTTTATTGCGTAACATTTTGCTAGTGGGACTAAGCATAGGGTTAAAATCCTTAAAATCGCAGTTATTTTCCAGAAGTAAGTGATACCATTAAGTGGGTACTGCGCAATCGAGAAAAGACGACGAGAAAAGTAGGTCGACTACTCATTTGATGGCCAAAGCTGTAAGTGGTATGCTACCCTTTCGATCGAAGAACGAACGTTTCCTTACAGCAGTCATTCCTTCTGAAAACTCTTCGACACAGAACCGACCATAGCGATCATGCTTCACATTTTAAGAAGAAACGGGCCAGATTACCATAAACTTTTATTTTTAATCCTGGTTAGCGGTTTCGGTCTATAAAACCATCTCTATAAAACCATCGTCCGACAAAGACTCCAGACAGTGTCAGCAGCCAGCGCACAGAGCTACTGAGTAGTATGGACTTATGGACTGGCATCCATCACTATCTGCACTAGCTCCTCACGTCATCTGGAGCCTTGGTCTGAGGATGGTCCTTTAGACCGAAACCGGTAACCAGAATTACAAATAAATATTTACTGCGATCTGGACTGAGTTTTATTAAAACATGCTTTCTCAGTTCTACATGAAGCGCCGTTAAGATAGATATTCATGCCTGTGAGATGCCTTTATTGAATGTTTACGTAATCAGGAGAAATCATTTTCAGGAAACTGCAGGAGCAACAATGTCGATTACGGCGAACTACATGCCTTGCTAGAGAATGTTAATTTCCGTAGGAGGTAGTGAACTCTGTGCTGCAGTAGCGCGTTTCGCACAGAACTAAACTCAGCGGTGGTTTTTTTTGTCTCTCTCTTATTCCACGAACTGCCCTGCAGATAAAACCGACAGTTTCATTCCAGCTACAGTTTTAGCATGAATTATGCAAGATTAGTACTTCGGTTACTCAGCGTGATACACGCGACTTTAACCCATGCAGCGGCGGGAACGAAAGTTGTGTGCGTGTGTGTGTGTGTGTGTGTGTGTGTGTGTGTGTGTGTGCGTGTGTGTGTGTGTGTGTGTCTGTGTGACTCTATCTGCTTTCGCGGGTGGTGCTTGGTGTTCCAATTTTTCATTTGGCAGCAGTGAGAAGCCCGCGGCAAGCTAAGCTCTGAACTGGCCCGTCACGCGTGGTCGCTTGGCGTATATGAGAGCCCACATCTGCGAAAAGAAGGGTTTTGAATTCCGGTGTTAAAGTTTTGCCTTAACTACACTGGCGAAAAAAATCCAAACACAAAAAAATAACTAACATAGAGTAATGAAATTTCGGCAATAAATTTGTCCAGGCAACATATTTAACTGATTAACGTTGCTAGATCACTGGTTAATGTAAATTGCAGACGTGAAATGCTGGTATACTAATAGTAGCTGTAGCCGCCATAATGTTGAATGCAAGCATGCAAACACGCAAGCATTGTGTTGTAGACTTGCCCGATATCAGTTCGTGGGATGGAGTTTCATGCCTGCTGTAGTTGGTGGGTCAATACAGGGACGGTTCATGCTGTTTGTGAATGACGTTGGAGTTGTCGTCCGATTATGTCCCATATGTACTCGATTGGAGACAGATCTGATGATGTAACAGGCCAAGGTAACATGTCGACACTTTGCAGAGCATTCTGAGTTACGACAGTGGTACATGGATGAGCGCTATCTTGTTGGAAAACACACACTTGAATTCTGTTCGTGAATGGCAGCACAACAGGACGAATTACCAGACTGACGTTCAGTCAGGTTACATTGGATAACCACGAGAGTGCTCTTGCTGTCATACAAAATCGCGCGCCAGACCGTAACACCAGGTATACGTCCAGTGTGTCCAGAAGGCAACAGGTTGGTTGCAGGCCCTCAAATGACCACCCCTTAATCTACACACGACCATCATTAGCACCGAAGCAGAACCAGCTTTCAGCAGAAAACACAACAGACCTCCACCCTGCTCTCTAGTCTCTCGCTTGACACGAGCCGGAAATTATGGTGGTTTGTGGTCAGGGGAATGCGCGCTATAGGACGTCTGGCTCGGAGCTGCCTTGATGTATCCGATCTGTTACAGTTCGTTGTGTCACTGTGGTGCCAACTGCTGCTAAAATTGTTGCTGCAGATGCAGTACGATGCGCCAGAGCCGTACGCCGAACACAATCGTAGTCCTACTCGGTAGTGCCACGCGTCTGGAACCTGGTCTTCTTGCGACTGCACATTCTTGTGACCACAGCCACCAGAAATCATTTAAAATGGATGCGATCTTGCCAATTCCTTGTGCAATATCACAGAAGGAACATCCAGCTTCTCGTAGCCCTATACACGGCATCGTTCAAACTCAGTGAGGTGGTGATAATGGCGGCTTCGTAGCCTTATACACCTTCTCGACTAATATAAACTCGCCGGGTCAAATCTCAAAGGTAACTGACGCTCCCGACCATTACAGCATGTATTTAAAGCAAACCTGATTTGTATCATCACAATGATGCTACTAGCACCTCTCTTTTATGCGAATGGTACAAATTTGAACAGACATCATTTTTCAAACGTAGAAAGACGCTTGCCAACTTTCGTTTGTGTCGCACAACTCCTTCTTGAAGTTATAATTTTTTTCAGTGTATAATCAGTGCAATATACACTTTTATTCTAGTCACCAGTCGAAGACTTGTTTGACGTAGATATCCACGTTGGAGAGTCATATATAAGCATTTCAATTTCTGATCAACTATTTGCAAACTAATCCATTACCCATGATTACTGTAGGCAAACCTTGATCTCCCTCAACGAGTTTTACCAACACACTTCCCTTCGTTACCAAAATGACGATTTTTTTGGTGCCTCCAGATGTGTGCTGTCAACCCATTCCTATTAGTCAGCCTGAGCTTTAGATTGGATAAGTTGTGAAGAAATACTGAATCGAATTGCGGACCAAATAAATTTGCTCTTCGTACATTCTGCAAAATTACATTTCAAAACTCGCTTTTCTTTCACCTGTTCTGTTTATCACTCGCACTTAACCAATAATTACAAGGTTGCGCACCAAAAAAATATTTTCGTGGCAGTAATTATTAGTACTGTCTCGTTACATACATTCTACTCTTATATATGTTTTAGAAAGAGCAAATGATAACTGTTTACAACGTACTACAGTACTTATAAAGTTACTGCACAATGTCTGTATTGATAGTTCACGTTATACCTTGTTCCTTCAGACATGTGTGCATGACTGAAGGAACACACACTGTGTGACAATCCACAACTGTTCATTAGGTATTACGAAATTTGGTTCACAGACTGCGAATCTGTATTGACTTCACCTGCATCATTTATAGGTGACACAAGAAAAATTGTGGTGGGCCGGGACTTGAACTGCGATTTCCCGCTTAATGCGAGCGCTTGCCTTAACCACTTGGCTAACCGAAGACGCTACAGGCACAATCGCCTTGTGGTAAGAGGGCCAGAGAAACAAAACGACGTAATTGTTAATTGTCAGCTCTTAAAATCCATAGAACTGTGAGGTAACATTTACGCAAAAGTCAGTTTGACGATTTGTAAGTCCACGACTAAGCAGGTGGCATAATAGGACGAGAGAATATTAAAAATCAAATGCTGCGCACCTTGCGCTATAGCTTCGGTGGCTATTCTAGGCCAATCCGAGGCGGTTTTCCGGCTTGTTAGACCACAAGTATCGTATATAAAATTATTTCTCCTGGAAGTTATCGCTTCTATGTAAGTTCTACCCTTACATACTAATTATCCAAGAGCAGAATTCAATATAGTGAATGCATGGCTCAGACGTATTTAGGTATAATCTCAGAGCTAACAAGAGACCAGTAATATATGACTCACTGGCATGCCTACCAGTCCCAAGATTTGATTCGGTGACAGTAGCGTCCAATGTGAGCAGGAGGTGTGGTTTTTTTCAGTACTTGACAGCCGAATAAGTACGATGACCTGTGTACTGCAAAGATGGAACGAATCCTCTCATGAACTCGTAGACGTGGTTATTATTAGATTTTAAAAATGCACGGGGTTTTATGTTTTCTAGATCTACACGAAATGATATTACAATCTGCAAACATGTCATTTGATACGAACATCACAACATAACCTTACGTTTATACTGTTATGTATACAAAATAACGTTATGTCGTAAATATCGAAATGTATACATTTGTTTTTCTTCTGTATCAGAGGCATCTGATACAGAGGGAAAACAAATGAAGATCGTCAGCATGCTTGAATAGCAGTCTGGGAATTAAATGTTTTATATGCAGCTCGTGATGTATAACAACATGTATTTTTAACAAAAGTTTCCAGCAGTGGATCATCAAGCACACAAGGTTTTTTTCGGAAACGTTTCCTACCACTTAAAATTATGTTCCTTGTTTACATCTCTATCTAAGGGAAACTTTTATTGACATGACCAGTCTACACGTTAAATCCTCTTCATTTTCACCATCGTAATTTTTATGTTTAAATCACAAAACTTTGCCACTGCTTTTAGTTCTCCACTTCCTAAAATAATTCTGTCAGAACTACACTCTGTTATTTGTGGAAAATACTATTCAAAGAATAAAAGATTAATTCCCCAGCGTCTCCGGAACCTATCACGGGACACAAACCACATTTGATGCTCAGCAGAACAACATTGTCATCTCGATAGTCTATATTGCCAATTGTTCGTGACATGTTTTATGTCAGATCGGTGCTACGACATTTCATCTTGTGTTTCGAATAACAGCTTACCGTTTGCAGTCGATATAGACAGCTGTCGTTTTCATGCTTTTGCTTTCAACACAACTGTAAGATAGAAATGGAAAAATTATTGACGGTGCGTGCAGTCTGTTGAGCGCCTTGACAATCGCTGCTGTCAGTCGCGCCCCTGGCTACGCGTCACCCGCACACCGCGTGTGGCATACTGGTTGTCGCACTCTCAGGCGAATGGCACTGCGGCCATCGACCGCGCACAGCTTAGGCTTATCTGGCGCCGTTGCTGCAACGACGCACCATATGGGCCTCCTAGCAGGCAGCAATAGCGCCCTCTTGCGTCAATATGGTCGAGCGTGACTGCAACACAACGACGACGACGTCGGGATTGCCGTGCCGTCACAGTTCCTGCCGCCAGAAGCACGCACCAGAATTGACATTTAAAACACACGCTTCACTCAGCGCAGTTAGGTGAGCGACTTTCCACCAATCTCTGATGACGACTCAGTCACTGATGCCGCATAGATTTTGAAAAACCGATACATTTTGTGGTTTCCAAATTAATCTAACAATCGATTTCGAAACTTATGTTTACTAAAAAAAATATAGTTCAGACAGTGGCAAACTAGCGACTATATTTTTCTCCCTAATAAATTCTAAACACAGGCCACTGTGAGACGGTAAACTCGCTCTGCCAACGGTCAGTGTCCTTTCGCGTGCTCATACAACGCCTCTGATTAGCGTCTCGTGGATTGTAAATCGAATGTATTATTCTCCGCATGCTATGATCTCTCACTCTTCCTTATTTTTTATGATAGAAGTTTTGAACAGTTACATATTTTCTACATTACTTGTCCATTTACATGACTTCTCTGCGATTCTTAATTAAGTACCTGGCAGACAGAGGGTTTATCGAAATACCTTGAGACTATTTCTCTACCATTTCACTTTCGAACAATGCAGGGAAAACGAACTCTTAAATCTTCCCATGTCCACTCTGATTTCTCTTATTTAATATGATGATCATTTCGCTCTAAGTTGGTGGACACGAAACAAAATATTTTCGCACTCTGAGGTGGAAGTTGGTGATCGAAATTTCTTGAAAATAGCTAGTCGCAACTAAAAACGTCTTCGTTTTAATGATTGCCATAATTTCCTAGCACGGTAACAGGAGGTTCTCATACGGGGATTTGGGAAAACCACCATCAGGAGAACCGAACGGAACTAGGAAGGAGATCTGTTTTAGGAATTTTTAGGTAACCTAGTTCTCCAAGAAGTTAAGATGGCATGGGTGCGCGGGATCGATCAGTCCTGCGCCAGCACATCTTTACACAGTAATCTGGCCAGATAGGAACTGTTCCTAGTAGCGAGCCGTCAACTGCTGATAGATTCTCGCAAAGGCCTTGTAAAATAAAAGTAGTACACACATGGATCAAAAGCGGTGGTCAACTATTGAGGACACTGTGGAACCAGTGCTACTAGCACAATTATTGCTAATAGTATCACCTTACGTCAGCCCCTACATACAACGTAGACACGACATTAAAACTTCGATAATGTTCAGGAGAGGGGTAGGCTGTAGAGATGCTACAGGCTTACTACAGCTACTAGGGAGGAGATACAACGAAAACAACACTGTTTTTATTGATTAGGAAAAAGTTTTGGTTGGCGGACGTGTAATAGATTTGTGTTTATCTAAAGAAAACACAGCATCGATCGTAAACCAAGCAAATTGAACAAGGAGTTAACGCTTTAAGCAAAAAGCCAGACCGAGCGAGGTGGCGCAGTGGTTAGTACACTGGACTCGCATTCGGGAGGACGACGGTTCAATCCCGTCTCCGGCCATCCTGATTTAGGTTTTCCGTGATTTCCCTAAATCGTTTCAGGCAAATGCCGGGATAGTTCCTTTGAAAGGGCACGGCGGATTTCCTTCCCAATCCTTCCCTAACCCGAGCTTGCGCTCCGTCTCTAATGACCTCGTTGTCGACGGGACGTTAAACACTAACCACCACCACCAAAAAGCCAGAGTCATAATTTGCGGAGAACTAAGAATTGGCGGAGAACCAACCGAAGAAATAGTAAGAGCAAGATGAAACAGGCAGGCAAGTTTCCTTTCACCTACCTGGAAGGCATCATAGAGGAATACTCGTGTGTGGATGGAACGAGCCTGTAGGACACAAAGCATGGTCTGTACACGGTATGGAATTTAGGAAGGAACTGTGTGAAATGATTTAATGACATTAATGACATTAATTCGCGAAAATCAACAGAAAACACACAAATTTGAAAAGTGCAGTTTGCCACTGTACATCCTGATGCAAACTGAAATTCTTTATCCTGGCTAATCAGTGGGAAAAAATACCACAAATCCATTACACACGAGTATAAACATCTCCTGCCTCAGATCCGATAAACGAACTTGAACTTCGTAAACCTGGGCAAAATCAATCGCGGAAAAGACGGTCAAATAATCCAAGTCCAGCGAAAATTTAAAATACGAGTACTTAACTCGCGCTCACAAAACTTTTCCAAATCCAATGAAAAGTTAATGAAACTGATGCAGATGCTCTGCTGCACAGGCCCCTGGACAAAAGTATACTGACAGCTCACTGGTAAAAGAAGACCAACAACTGAGACAAAACACCTTATGACCCCTATAGGGGCTCTGTGACGTCACACAGTACTGAATCCATCTTAGACACTTAAATAATGACGACCAGTTCATATAGAAAGCTAACTGCACGTAGATGTAAGATACTAGAATACAACTGAAATTTTTTCCGTCATTTTGTGTGACCTTTCATTAAAAAATACAACGCAACTTATAACAAAGTGTTAACAAAATTCATGTTTTTGCATTGTGATTAGAAATTATATATATATATATATATATATATATATATATATATATATATATACAGTTTGCATAACGAGTGTCCTTCTGCTCTTGGAATGTAGTTTTTAATGTTTCATTCGTTAAAATTGTCGCCTCCATGACTGTTTTATAGAATTTCATTTATGCAGATTCAGTAACTGATCAATCAAAGCATATAAAAATTATAAATTTGGAGTACGATACTCCTCCACGAGGAACATCATGTAAGGACCTAGGGAAATCATGCTACCTTCGTATTACGTTAAACTGTGGACGATTTATAGTACAGGCACATTTCATACACACTTGTTCTAATAGAACTCTCTTGAATTTCTTATACAGACGCAACATTCGAAAAGTATCATCTTGTGGTGTTTATGGGCACCATAAGCTTTCATTTTATACTTCATGTGATCAAATTGCTCCAGTGGTGCAATTATTAATTTTGTATCCCATCATTAAAAAATTGTAGTTTTATTAAAATTCATCCTAGAATCATGCTTAAAGTCGCAATGAGCTCCTGCCATCACCGCGATTTTTCTGGTGTACTTGATTCTTCTGCATAATTTTTGTTGAGTCAGTAGCGTAGTTACGTTGAAAATAAGTTTCAATAATCATCTTCCATTTAGTAGCCGCCACTGTATCGTCTCTCCACCCTTTAGCTAAGCACGCACGTTCCGGCCCCGTGGAAAACTCCGCAACGACGATCAGCCGCCAGTATTCCTGTATTCCTCACGCCCAGTTGGCTGTTCACTGCGAGCTGTCAGAGTACTAACCACTCTCTTTCACTCTGCAAGCCGTCTTAGAATGCATCTGATGCTTTTACTTTTTCGCTTTACGTTACTTACGAGTAGAAATGGCAAAACTCTTACAGATTTTATGATTTTATATTTAAACTTTTTCTTCATGTACAATAGCAAAAACGAAAAGCGCCAATACATGACCGATAATGATTATGATTATTTTGTATTCTTTTACTGTGTCTCAAATAAAAAATTATGTAAAACAGAACATACGTTTCAACAGCCGAAACTCTAAATGCCTTTAAAAGGTGGTTGTATGGAAGGCTATTTCTTATGCTGTTCCATCACATCAATGTCAGGCAACAGCGTTCCGAGAGCTTGTACCCGTGGACATCAATCTCTTGCTGCAGGAAATTGCCTGCCAATTACGTGACAGAGTAGCACAAGCAATAGCCTTCCGCACAACCACCCCTCCACTGCAATTAGAGCATTCCACACTGGTGCAAGCCACATCTCTTCTGCTGAAATACTGCAACCTACCTCCATTACAACCAGATGGGATGCATTGAAGCATTGGTCTCCCTCCATAACTTTCTTCTTCAGACTTCCATTTATTACCAAACTGATAATTCGATGACTTCTCAAGATGTTCTCTATCAAACTAACTCCCCCTTTTCTACAACTACATGGATACTCTGCAAATCACATTTAAGTGCCTGACAGTGGGCTCATACAACCACATTTACAATTCTCTATTATTCCAATATCGTATAGCGGGCAGAAACAACGAACACCTATATCTTCCCGTGCGAGCTCTGATTTCCCTTATTTTATCGTGGTGATTGTTTTTTCCTATGTAGGTCGGCATCAAGAAAATATTTTCTCATTCGGAGGAGAAAGTTGGTGACTGGAATTTCGTGAGAAGTTTCCTCCGCAACGAAAAACGCCTTTGTTTAAATGATGTCCATCCCAAATCCTGTATCATTTCAGTGACACTCTCTCCGCTATTTCGCGATAATACAAAACGTGCTGCTCTTCTTTGAACTTTTTCGATGGACTCCGTCAGTCCTATCTGCTAAGAATCACACACCGCGCAGCAGTATTCCAAAAGAGGGCGGACAGGTGTAGTTAGGCAATGTCTTTAGTAGATCTGTTACATTTACCAAGTGTCCTGACAATAAAACGCAGTCTTTGTTTAGTCTTCCCGACAACATTTTCTGTGTGTTCCTTCCAAATTAAGTTGTTCGAAATTGTAATTCCTAGGTATTTAGTTGAATTTACGGCCTTTAGATTTGACAGATTTATCGTGTAACCGAAGATTAACGGATTCCTTTTAGCAATCGTGTGGATTACCTCACACTTTTCGTTGTTTAGGATCAATTGTCAATTTTCGTACCATACATATATCTTTTCTAAGTCATTTTACAATTCATTTTGCTCTTCTGATCACTTTACTAGTCGATAAATGACAGTGTCATCTGCAAACAACCTAATACCGCTGCTCATATTGCCTCCCAAATCGTTTATATGTGTACGGAAAAGCAAAGGAACTATAACACTAACTTGGACAACGCCAGAAATCACTTCTGTTTTACTCGATGACTTTTCGTCATTTACTCTCTGAGAGGAAATCATGAATCCAGTTACATAACTGAGACGATATCCCGTAAGCAGGCAATTTCACTACAAGCCGCTTGTGTGATACAGTGTCAAAAGCCTCCTGGAAATCCAGAAGCACGGAATCCATTTGAAATCCATTGTCAATAGCACTCAGTACTTCGTGCGAGTAAAAAGTAATCATGCAACATGTTTCTTTTCTCTCCTGTTCAACTCCTCTTCAGCACTTACCCCATCTACCCATGTAATCTTCAGCGTTGCTCAGTAGCACTACATTCAAAAGCTTCTATTCTTCTCTTGTCTGGGCTGTTCTCTTCTTGTCCACGTTTAACTTCCGTGGAAGGCTACATTACACACAAATTCTTTCGAAGAAACAATACTTCAATTTATGCTCGATGTTAACAATTTCTCTTTTGCATAACCGCCCTTGTTTTCAAACTGTCAGTCTTCCATTACTGCTAGATACTTTTTGCCCAAACAGCAAATCTGATCTACTGCGTCTTATAGTGTCTCAGCATAACAATGTCAACAGCAATAGCCTTGCTTCAATTATTAGCCGTAACGTCAGAATTGCCTCTCTCGTGCCTTTACTTTTCCTAAAGCCAAACTGATCGTCACCTAGCACATTCTTAATTTTCTTTTCCATTCTCCTGTATATTATTCTTGTAAGCAGCTTCGATGCATTAGCTGTTAAGCTGATTGTGCGATAATTCTCGCACTTGTCAGCTCTTGCCGTCTTCGGAATTGTGTGGATGATGCTTTTCCGAAAGTCAGATGGTATGTCGCCAGACTCGTATATTTGACACACCAACGTGAATAGTCGTTTTGTTGCCACTTCCCCGAATGATTTTAGAAATTCTGATGGAATGTTATCTATGCCTTCTGCCTTATTGGACCGTAAGTCTTCCAAAGCTCTTTTAAATTCCGATTCTAATACTGGATCCCCTATCTATTCTAAATCGACTCCTGTTTCTTCTTCTATCACATCAGACAAATCTTCACCCTCATAGAGGCTTTCAAAGTATTCTTTCCACCTATCTGCTCTCTCCTCTGCATTTAACAGTGGAATTCCCGTTGCACTCTTAATGTTATCACCGTTGCTTTTAATGTCACCAAAGGTTGTTTTGACTTTCCTGTATGCTGAGTCTGTCCTTCCGACAATCATATCTTTTTCGATGTCTTCACATTTTTCCTGCAGACATTTCGTCTTAGCTTCCCTGCACTTCCTATTTATTTCATTCCGCAGCGACCTGTATTTCTGTATTCCTGATTTTCCAGGAACATTTTTGTACTTCCTCCTTTCATCAATCAACTGAAGTATTTATTCTGTTACCCATGGTTTCTTCGCAGCTACCTTCTTTGTACCTATGATTTCCTTCCCAACTTCTGTGATGGCCCTTTTTAGAGATGTCCATTCCTCTTCAACTGAGCTGTCTACTGCGCTATTCCTTATTGCTGTATCTATAGCGTTAGAGAACTTCAAACGTATCTCGTCATTCTTTAGAACATCCATATCCCACTTCTTTGCGTATTGATTCTTCCTGACTAATGTCTTGAACTTCAGCCTACTCTTCATCACTACTATATTGTGATCCTGGGTACGCCTTACAATCCAGTATCTGATTTCGGAATCTCTGTCTGACCATGATGTAATCTAATTGAAATCTTCCTGTATCTCCAGGCCTTTTCCAAGTATATCACCTCCCCTTGTGATTCTTGAACAGGGTATTCGCTATTACTAGCTGAAACTTGTTACAGAACTCAATTAGTCTTTCTCCTCTTTCATTCCTTGTCCCAAGCCCATATTCTCCAGTAACCTTTTCTTCTACTCCTTCCCCTACAACTGCATTCCAGTCGCCCATGACTATTAGATTTTCGTCCCCCTTTACATACTGCATTACCCTTTCAATATCCTCATACACTTTCTCTATCTGTTCATCGACGTCGGCATGTATACCTGAACTATCGTTGTCGTTGTTGTTCTGCTGTCGATTCTGATTAGAACAACCCGGTCACTGAACTGTTCACAGTAACACACCCTCTGCCCTACCTTCCTATTCATAACGAATCCTACACCTGTTATACCATTTTCTGCTGCTGTTGATATTACCCGATACCCATCTGACCAGAAATCCTAGTCTTCCTTCCATTTCACTTCACTGACCCCTACTATATCAAGATTGAGCCTTTCCATTTCCCTTTCCAGATTTTCTAGTTTCCCTACCACGTTTAAGCGTCTGACATTCCACGCCCCGACTCGTAGAACATTATCCTTTCGTTGATTCTTCAATCTTTTTCTCATGGTAACCTCCCCCTTGGCAGTCCCCTCCCGGAGATCCGAATGGGGGACTACTCCGGAATCTTTTGCCAATGGAGAGATCATCATGACACGACTTCAACTACAGGCCACATGTCCTGTGGATACACGTTACGTGTCTTTAATGCAGTGGTTTCCATTGCCTTCTGCATCCTCATGTCGTTGATCATTGCTGATTCTTCCGCCTTTAGGGGCAATTTCCCACCCCTAGGACAAGAGAGTGCCCTGAACCTCTATCCGCTCCTCCGCCCTCTTTGACAAGGCCGTTGGCGGAATGAGGCTGACTTATTATGCCGGAAGTCTTCGGCCGCCAATGCTGATTATTTATCAAAATTTAGGCAGTGGCGGGGAACGAACCCGGGACCGAAGACGTTTTGATTATGAATCAAAGACGCTACCCCTAGACCACGGGTACAAATTGTTATTTAAATGTTATTATTAACACTCAAGATGAAGGAAAATTACGAATACTGACTAATAACCAGTAAGTCGACCTAGTAATGTATTTAACTGAACAACCGACTGAGGTACATTCTGGGTTTACTACTCAAGAAATACTTTGTACATCAAAAGCTCATTATTTTGAAACTATATAACAGATAAGTGATATTTTATTTTGTAGAATAGGTTTAATGCAGAACGTATTGAAAGTATTTTCATTAAAGATTTAATAAGTTCTGTAAATCAAGAAACACAATGTGATTTATAAAATACTGTAAATGTGTGTTTTTTTACAGATCTACACTCCTGGAAATGGAAAAAAGAACACATTGACACCGGTGTGTCAGACCCACCATACTTGCTCCGGACACTGCGAGAGGGCTGTACAAGCAATGATCACACGCACGGCACAGCGGACACACCAGGAACCGCGGTGTTGGCCGTCGAATGGCGCTAGCTGCGCAGCATTTGTGCACCGCCGCCCTCAGTGTCAGCCAGTTTGCCGTGGCATACGGAGCTCCATCGCAGTCTTTAACACTGGTAGCATGCCGTGACAGCGTGGACGTGAACCATATGTGCAGTTGACGGACTTTGAGCGAGGGCGTATAGTGGGCATGCGGGAGGCCGGGTGGACGTACCACCGAATTGCTCAACACGTGGGGCGTGAGGTCTCCACAGTACATCGATGTTGTCGCCAGTGGTCGGCGGAAGGTGCACGTGCCCGTCGACCTGGGACCGGACCGCAGCGACGCACGGATGCATGCCAAGACCGTAGGATCCTACGCAGTGCCGTAGGGGACCGCACCGCCACTTCCCACTGTTGCTCCTGGGATATCGGCGAGGACCATTCGCAACCGTCTCCATGAAGCTGGGCTACGATCCCGCACACCATTAGGCCGTCTTCCGCTCACGCCCCAACATCGTGCAACCCGCCTCCAGTGGTGTCGCGACAGGCGTGAATGGAGGGACGAATGGAGACGTGTCGTCTTCAGCGATGAGAGTCGCTTCTGTCTTGGTGCCAATGATGGTCGTATGCGTGTTTGGCGCCGTGCAAGTGAGCGCCACAATCAGGACTGCATACGACCGAGGCACACAGGGCCAACACCCGGCATCATGGTGTGGGGAGCGATCTCCTACACTGGCCGTACACCTCTGGTGATCGTCGAGGGGACAGTGAATAGTGCACGGTACATTCAAACCGTCATCGAGCCCATCGTTCTACCATTCCTAGACCGGCAAGGGAACTTGCTGTTCCAACAGGACAATGCACGTCCGCATGTATCCCGTGCCACCCAACGTGCTCTAGAAGGTGTAAGTCAACTACCCTGGCCAGCAAGATCTCCGGATCTGTCCCCCATTTAGCATGTTTGGGACTGGATGAAGCGTCGTCTCACGCGGTCTGCACGTCCAGCACGAACGCTGGTCCAACTGAGGCGCCAGGTGGAAATGGCATGGCAAGCCGTTCCACAGGACTACATCCAGCATCTCTACGATCGTCTCCATGGGAGAATAGCTGCCTGCATTGCTGCGAAAGGTGGATATACACTGTACTAGTGCCGACATTGAGCATGCTCTGTTGCCTGTGTCTATGTGCCTGTGGTTCTGTCAGTGTGATCATGTGATGTATCTGACCCCAGGAATGTGTCAATAAAGTTTCCCCTTCGTGGGACAATGAAATCACGGTGTTCGTATTTCAATTTCCAGGAGTGTATTATTACTACTGGAGAAGCACAATTTAAATATTTTACTCCAATTCAAAGACATAAATTTTTTTTAATATGTCTAAAAAGGACATTTCATCTGAATCTTCTGACTATTCAGACGAAGACTATAGGAGACCAACGACACCAGCAAATCCATACATATTGCAAAATGTGTTTCTGTGTGTGTGTGTGTGTGTGTGTGTGTGTGTGTGTGTGTGTGTGTGTGTGTGTTTTCCATACAACGTACCAATTAGAACCAAACTTGGTATGCCTCTCCCTTACCGTCAGGCAATAATCGCTGTCGGGGGAAAAAAAATCTACTTATCGTAGTTCAAGAGATATGATATAAGCAGTGGGGTGTGTGGAAAACTACCGCATCATGCATGACATTTAAATTTAGTTCTTCTGTGATACTAACTCTATTCCCAATCATTTTCGCAGATGATACTTCCATATGCCGCTGATGTACGTACACAAATATATCCTTCTACTACACATACTTCAAGAGGTATGACGTATTAATCACAGACATCAGTGAAAAATGCTGATCATGCATGAAGTTTTAATACAGCTATCTTTTACCACTAAGATACTCTTACAGCTGAATCAACTTCAGGAAATCCTTGACATTTGAAAGTGCTTTTCACAGCTTCCAACTGCGAAGCGCGAACCGCTGTAGGCGAAAACAATTGACGTCCATACAGCTATGGAGAGGCGTTGCAATAGAGACGTTTACAAAATCGCATTGTAGACACACGAAACACTGCGCCCAGCGTACAGAAATTGTCAGGGTATTACGCTACAAACAGGTTAGATTTCTCTTATCGTTTAACAAAGAAAATTGGCAAAATGAATACCAGAGCAGTGCCGAGTTTGTTAGCTAGTACAGGTATAATACATAGTAACTAAGTAACACAACAAATCAATAACTTTTCTCTATATGCAGAAGGTCGTCGGTTTTGTTTTATAGATGCTTTAACCGAACGCATTCTGTAAAGCAGAATAGGCGACGATGTGTGGCAGAACTGACGACAGAGAACAACGGTGTTTCTGGCGCAAGTATTATGAAGCACACCATTCAGTGTACGTTGATGAAAAAGGAGCTCTGCAGCTGACGCAACAACGCCATCAATTAGGACTGCAATGGGCACAGTTTCATTGATGTCAGATCATCGATGAATGGAAACGTGTCATTTTGCTGGACGAGACACATCTGTTGTCGAACGACTGCTCGAAACAAACATGCATGCATGACGGTCGGGGCGATAATTCTTTTCTGATGGTATAGGATCTGTGGCCGTAAACGAAGACGTAATAACTGTTATTGAGTATGTGGACATTATTGTGGACGTCCTGCATCGCTTCAGATTTGATTTCTTCCACGATGTAAATGCCGTCCTATAGCAGGATAACGATCGTGTCACAAGGCTAGAATCGTTCTGCATTGTGTTAAGACGCATGATACTCAACTCATATTTCTATCTTGGCCACCAAATTTTCCTGAACGCAACGCATCTGAGACGCTATTGGGAGTTAGCTTTGTGCTCACGAACCCTAATCCCGTAATTTACAGCAATTGCCTGACATTTGGTGCTACATGCGGCCAGTGAGCTATGTTGCGTTCCAAAGTTGGCCCAACACGATATTAGGTAGGCTGTCATAGTGGTTTGGGTTACAACCTAAGCCAACTGGGCGCCCTACTCCCAAGCTCATGTCTGTCTGCTGGTTGGGAGGTCTTTGCTGTGACAGCGGGAGGAACAGGGGAGGGAAGGGGAGGGGGAGGGAGGGAGGGAGGGAGGGAGGGAGAGACAGAGAGAAAGAGAGAAAGTGTGTCATTCCAGTGTAGCTGCTTAGCCGAAGTTGGTTTCTACTGGTTGGCGGTCTGGTTGTGACGGCAGCGTACTGTGTGACAAGGAAACATCACCAACTGGACCTCATATTTTAAGGAGAAAACGTCACAACTGCAAGATATCAACCGGATGTTGTTCATGTGCTCCGCTCCCACCCACCCCTCCCCCTTCTCTCCCACCGTCTCCCCTTTCTTTTCACAACTTTTGTTTGCAGCTGGTTACTCCCGGGTAGCGCAGTGGAGTGAGACAACCTCTATTCACGGTATGTTGAAGGCGTGGGAAGAGGAAGTGATCTGCCAAACGCGTGTTGAAATCTTTCCCTATAACACGTATTATTCTAGGCAAAAAATACAAAGTAATGCGAGTAAGTAATATGTCAACCTCAAACAAAGTTGAATATTATTTCAACTATATTCTCCTAGTGATATATGCATCTGTACAGAGTAATTATTACTAACGTCTAAAAAGCCCCGAAGCGATGTACATGACGCTGAGACAAGTAATTTAATATAAGACACATAGGGCCGCAAATGTCGGGAAATACCGCAAAGTGGATGAGAAATATTGAACATCCGACGTTACGGTATGACATACCTCGCCGCAGGTGCAACGGTTTGGCTTGTGCGCAAAGAACTGACTGAACGATGCAATACTTGCATTCAGGCAAGCGGTGCTAATTTCGAACACCTTTTATGAATGTGGTACGTTGTAAACGTACAAGTTACAAGATTATTGTCCTCGCTGCAACCAAGGGAAAGTAGTTAACATTTTTTTGTTTCTTTCCTTTTTTCCCTTATTTAGTAAAGGAAACGTAGGTCATTTACTGATAATAAGCTTATATTCATTTTTTTTTGTGGCGCGAGGTTTTTATTGCACCGTACTTTTCAGTAAACCAGTGGAGGCCGAGAGACCGGTTAATAAAATACATCGCTTCGAAGATTTTTAAACATTAGTAGGAGTCACTCTGTGAACACTAATGGCCATTAAATTTACTACACCACAAAGATGACTTGCTGCAGACGCGAAATTTAACCGACAGGAAGAAGACGCAGTGATATGCAAATGATTAGCTTTTCAGAGCATTCATACAAGGTTGGCGCCGGTGCCGACAGGTACAACGCGCTGACATGAGGACAGTTTCAAACCGACTTCTCATACACAAACAGCAGTTGACAGGCGTTGCCTGGTGAAACGTTGTTGTGATGCCTCGTGTAAGGAGGAGAAATGCGTACCATCACGTTTCCGACTCTGATAAATGTCGGATTGTAGCCTATCGCGATTGCGGTTTATCGTATCGCGACATTGCTGATCAGGTTGGTCGAGATCCAATGACTGTTAGCAGAATATGGAATCGGTGGGTTCAGGAGGGTAATATGGAACGCCGTGGTGGATCCCAAAGGGCTCGTATCACTACCAGTGGAGATGACAGGCATCTTATCCGCATGGCTGTAACGGATCGTGCAGCCACGTCTCGATCCCTGAGTCAACAGATGGGGACGTTTGCAAGACAACAACCATCTGTACGAACAGTTCGACGACGTTGGCAGCAGCATGGACTATCAGCTCGGAGACCATGGCTGCGGTTACCCTTGACGCTGCATCACAGACAGGGGCCCCTGCGAAGGTGTAGGCAACTACGAACCTGGGTGTACGTCTGGTAAAACGTCATTTTTTCGGATGACTCCAGTTTCTGTTTACAGCATCATATTGGTCACATCCGTGTTTGGCGACATCGCGATGAACGCGCATTGGAAGCGTGTATTCGCCATCGCCATACTGGCGTATCACCCGGCGTGATGGTATGGGGTGCCATTGGTTACACGTCTTTGTCACCTCTTGAACGCATTGACGGCACTTTGAACAGTGGACTTTACATTTCAGATGTGTTACGACCCGTGGGCCATACCCTGCATTCGATCTCTGTGAAACCCCGTATATTTCAGCAGGATAATGCACGACCGCATGTTGCAGGTCCTGTAGGTCCTTTCTGGATACAGAAAACGCTCGACTGCTGCACTGTCCAGCACATTCGACAGATCTCTCATCAATTAAAAACGTCCAGTCAATGGTTGCGGAGCAACTGGCTCGTCACAATACGCCAGTCACTAATCTTGATGAACTGTGGTATGGTGTTGAAGCTGCAAGGGCAGCTGTACCTGTACACGCCATCCAAGCTCTGTTTGACTGAATGCCCAGGCGTATCAAGGCCGTTATTAGGGCCAGAGATGGTTGTTCTGGGTACTGATTTCTCAGGATCTACGGACCCAAATTTCGTGAAAATGTAATCACATGTCAGTTCTAGTATAATATATATTTCCAATGAACACCCATTTATCATCTGCATTTCTTCTTGGTGTAGCCATTTTAATGGCCAGTAGTGTAGACGCATCAGAATAAAGCTGGATGGACCCAAGCAATTGAACAGTTATTTGACGTGAGGTTGTTGATTTCAATTTAATCACAACAATCACGTTGATGAATAGCGAACATCTCACTTTTCATATTAATAGTGTCAGCTTTAAAATACGAAGAAAATAACGCACAACAGCGATGTTGTTAATCATATAACGATACGTTACTTATTTTAGTGACATACCAACTCTTTTCATTGATTTACACTGCATTTGAGGACCACAAAATAAAAATGTTCGAAGCAAAGAAACCTCTGGCACTAAGGACAGGTTGGAAACCGCATTCTTTGACACGAAGCACATTGATCAAAACTCTTAGGCGCATCCATTCGTGCTTTACTGAATGGCGGCACAACAGCCGAAATATATGTTATGAGTGTTAAGAACACCGTCGGCTGTAATTTCATCTCTAATTTACTGGTTACCGGTTTCTGCGTTACAATGCGCCATCATGATGCCCACTATAACAGATGTATTCGTCGTGGTTTGAGCAAGACCTGGTGCGAAGCAAAGTAATTTTCACTTAGCCGGCCGCTGTGGCCGAACAGCTCTAGGTGCTTCAGTTCGGAACCACGCTGCTGCTACGGTCGCAGGTTCGAATCCAACCTCGGGCACGGATGTGTGTGATGTCCTTAGGTTAGTTAGGTTTAAGTAGTTCTAAGTTCTAGGAGACGCATTACCTCAGAAATTAAGTCCCATAGTGCTCCGAGCCATTTGAACCTTTTTTAACGCAATGTGGAGGCTTAAATCATTTTAACCCTTCATCCGTGAAGGTGGTCGAAGACCGAAACCGGTAGAATTTGGGTTTAAAATAAAAACAGCTCATGGTTTAAATATGGATTTTATACTGCACTTTTTTTCTCGTATGACCTCCTATCCTGCTTCGTATAGTTGGCACGTCTCAGACCTCGGAGGTCTGTTGTGAGGCTTCGACGTCTTGCACCTTGTCTCCTTTTCGTACCTTCATATTTTTCCAACCACTTCCCGCAGATGCTCAGGACAGCAGCACGCGAACAGGCGAACATCTTCTCCGTTTCCGAGACGCTCGCGTCCAGACACCAGGCCATAACAATATGTCCTTCGTCAATTTCGCATTTGTCAGTTGATTTCTCCAATTTGTGGTCCACATCTTCGCAATAATGGATTCTCTCTCGTCTCTACCTACCTCGCTTGTATGCTATACTCCCCTGAACACATTTCTTCCCAGTAACTCCACCAGGCCGTATTATCGCCGTGGACGGCCGTCATAATGTTTTGGCTCAATACTGTTCGTCTGCATGTAGGGATATGACTGTGAGAGTTGTATTTCTTTCGACTTGAGTTATTTTGATTTCTACATGAAAGAACAAATAAGCTTGGAATGAATATTAAAACACCTACAGGCGTCACTTTTGCATTTAATTTATTTACGCAACCGATGGTTGATGAACGAAAGGATAGTGTCTTCTAAACAAGAGATATAAACAGCGGTTATATAATACTGGCTACTGTTGTGAATACACACGCGGCTGGGTTGCTCCCAGATCACGTTGGTCAAAGGGCCAGAGGGTATGCCGCGATGCCGGCCGGAGTGGCCGAGCGGTTCTAGGCGCTTCAGTCCGGAACCGCGCGACCACTTCGGTGGCAGGTTCGAATCCTGCCTCGGGCATAGACATGTGTGATGTTCTTAGGTTAGTTAGGTTTAAGTAGTTCTAAGTCTAGGGAACTGATGACTTCAGATGTTAAGTCCCATAGTGCTTAGAACCATTTGAACCGATTTGTTTTAATTTTTACTTATGGCATACCTATTGTTCTCACTGAGGAAATTCAGCCGCTACCTGGCGTAGAGGGCCTGATGATGGCGTACTGTAGCGCTGAAACCGGTAGCCAACAAGTCGGAGATGAAACTACAGGTGACGGTGTCTTCGACTTTTTCTAACACTGAACAAAGCATGTTACCAACGTCAAAAAAGTATCTCACAAAGATCTCACTCACTTCACTGTACAGTATTTTGCTCTCGGGCGCCCGACGTCAAAAAAGTATCTCACAAAGCTCTCACTCACTTCACTGTACAGTATTTTGCTCTCGGGCGCCCGGCGGCTGCAGTGGCGCGGAGCGACTGACAAACAACCGGAGCTCGCCAAGTATAAAAGCTCTACATTCAGAACGTCGCAACTGCGTACTATCAGAATTACGGCGCAAATTCTCTCTGGAGGGCGATTGCTGGGGCCGATATCAGCCAGGCGTGCTTTTTTTCTCCTTAAAATTTGAGGTGGAGCGGCAGACGTTTCCTTGCGAGATGAGAGACTGCATGCAGAGACTCGTCAGCGAGTGGAGGTCGAGGGCGCTCTGCGGCCTCCTCTGCAACGCGCTGGCAACAGCACAGCTGGCCGCCTTCCAGCCAGCTGCAGCTCTCAGCTTTCGCCGCGCCGCTACCTGCTCCTGCGTTTCTTCCGCTAACTGTCGCAATGAAGTCACTGCCACGGAAGGATGACGTGTTCCCCCACTTGGTACTAACGCTCTACGTCGACCTGGCAACTTGTTCTATCGTACTTCGCCCGCAACAGGGCATAAGCGGCACCATTCCCTGGAGCAACTCATGGCCTTTAAATAGCGCCTGCCGGGGTGGCCGAGCGGTTGTAGGCGCTACAGTCTGGAACCGCTCGACCGCTACGTTCGCAGGTTCGAATCCTGCCTCGGGCATGGATGTGTGTGATGTCCTTAGGTTTAAGTAGTTTTAAGTTCTAGGGGACTGATGACCTTAGAAGTTAAGTCCCATAGTGCTTAGAGCCATTTGAACCATTTTGAACCTTTGAACAGCACCGTGCCCGCGTTCACCAGGTTATCAAACGACGGAAGCAGGAGTGTTGGGAGAGATACGTCTCGACTATTTTGTGCCATACGTCACCTTCCCAAGTCTTTGCAAAGATCAAACGAGTTTTTGGGTACCAGCCCTCAACAGCTGTTCCCGGTGTTAACACAAAAGGCGTGATATCTATCGACGCAAACGCGATCCCCGAGCACTTTTCTGAGCACAATGCTCACGCCTCTGCGGTGGAGAATTTTCCCCAGCGTTTCACACTCTCAGACGGCGGATGGAAGGGAAAGTCCTCCCGTTCACTACACGTCAGAATGGCATCTTTCCATCGCACTGGCGGGAAAGCACCATAATACCAGTGCTCAAACACGGCAAAAACCCGTTTGATGTAGATAGCTATGTCCCATCAGCCTCACCAGTTCTTTGTAAGCTGCTGGAATGCATGGTGTGTCGGCGGTTGGGTTTGGTCCTGGAGTCACGTGAACAACTGGCTCTGTGCCAGGGCGGTTTCCGCCTGGTTCGCTCTACCACTGATAACCTTGCCATCCGAACAGCCCTTTCCAGACGCCAACACCTTGTTGCCGTCTTTTTTTGATTTACGAAAAGCGTATGACACCACCTGGCGACGTCATATCCTTGCCACATTACACGAGTGGGGTCTCCGAAGCCTTCTCCCGATTTTTATCCAGAATTTCCTGTCGCTTCGTACTTTCCGTGTCCAAGTTGGTTCGTCCCATAATTCCCCACATATCCAGGACAATGGGATCCCGCAGGGCTCTGTATTGGGTGTACCTCTATTTTTAGTGGCCATTAACGGTCTAGCAGCAGCTGTAGGGCCATCCGTCTCACCTTCTTTGTATGCAGTCGACTTCTGCATTTCGTACTGCTCCACCAGTACTGGTGTTGCTGAGCGGCGCCTACAGGGAGGCATCCACAAGGCGCAGTCATGGGCTCCAGCCCACGACTTCCAGTTTTCGGATGCAAAGTCGTATGTTATGCACTACTGTCGGCCTCGTACCGTTCATCTGGAACCAGAACTTTACCTTAGTGACGATCCCCTCACTGTTGACGCCCGACTGACTTGGCTTGCTCACCTTAGTCAGCTTAAGCGGAAGTGCTCCCACCACCTCAATGTCTCCGGTGCCTGAGCAACACCAACTGGGGTGCAGATCGCTTTACGCTGCTACAGCTCTACAGAGCGCTTGTTCAATCCCGCCTTGACTATGGGAGTGTGGTTTATGGTTCGGTGGCGCCCTCGGCGTTGCGTTTACTCAAGCCAGTGCACCACTGTGGCGTTTGCCTAGCGACAGGTTCCTTTAGAACGAGTCCGGTGACCAGTGTCCTGTTGGACGCCAGAGTCCCTCCATTGAAGGTTAGGCATGCACAGCCGCTGGCCAGTTACGTTGCACACGTTCGTAGTTCTCCTGCGCATCCGAATCACCGTCTCCTTTTCCCACCCACGGCGGTTCATCTCCCGTATCGGTGGCTCAGGTCTGGGCTTCCAATTGCAGTTCGAGTGCGATCCCTTCTTCCCAAACTGGAGTCTTTGCCTTTACCACGTATAATTGAGGTCCAATCACGTACACCTCCATGGTGTACACCTAGTCCGCGTCTTCGCCTGGACCTTTTACATGGCCATAAGAACTCAATTAACCCCGCAGTTCTCCGCTGTCACGTCCCCCAGATTCTTGACACCGAGGCCACGAAGTGGTTTACACCGACGGCTCGACGGCTGCCGCCCACGTCGGCTTCGCGTATGTCCTTGGAGGACATATTGGACAGCATTCCTTGCCTGATGGCTGCAGTGTTTTCACTGCCGAGCTGGTGGCTATATCTTGTGCTCTTGAGAACATCTGTTTATGCCCTGGGGAGTCGTTTCTTCTGTGTACTGACTCCTCGAGCAGCCTACAAGCTATCGACCAATGCTACCCTCGTCATCCTTTGGTAGCGACCATCCAGGAGTCCATTATGCCCTGGAACGGTCCAGCCATTCAGTGGTGTTTGCCTGAACCCCAGGTCACGTGGGAGCCAGGGTGAACAAACTTGCCGATGGGCTGGACAAACAGGCTACACGGAAACCGCTTATGGAGATCGGCTTCTCTGCAGCTGACCTGTCCTATGCCGCAAGGTTTTTCGGCTTTGGGAGATGAAACGGCATAATCTCAGCACGCACAACAAACTGCGTGCCATTAAGGAGACTACGAATGTGTGGCAGTCCTCCATGGAGGCCTCTCGCAGGGAATCTGTGGTTCTCTGCTTGCTCCGCATTGGCCACACCTGGGCGACCCACGGCTACCTCCTGCGCCGTGAAGATCCGCCTCAGTGCCTATGGGCCCATATTCTGACGCACTTTGACTGCCCGGGACGAAATCTTCGGTTACCGGACACGTAGCCCCTAATTTTATCT
Source organism: Schistocerca gregaria (assembly GCF_023897955.1). Lineage (NCBI taxonomy): Eukaryota > Metazoa > Arthropoda > Insecta > Orthoptera > Acrididae > Schistocerca > Schistocerca gregaria. The sequence goes on from NC_064922.1 coordinate 359,701,983, forward strand.
GACAACGCCTTAAAGGCTGATTTAGTTTTACAGTTTATTCGTGAAAGTGGGTTTTATCATTGATCTAAATTTTAGAGCATGTCCTTTGTCCCTCTGTGTCCTCCACCCTCGAGCTTTTAGGGTGGAGGTTTTAATATGTTGCAAAGTGGCTGGCTTCTCCGTTTTACTCTCATGGTCAGCTAGTCATGGTAATATGTTTTGTCGTTTTAATCTCTTATACCTGTTACTTGCTTCTCTGAAGTTTTCTTCTCCCCTTTTGTCCATTTAAGTGTTTGTTGTGCTTCCGTCGTTCTTGTGGTTTTTCCAACCCTCCGTTTTGTGTTGTCAGTCTCGCTTGTTTTATTCTCACCCTTGTGGCATTGTTTTATTCGGAACAAGGAACCGATGACCTAGCAGTTTGATCCCTTTCCCACTCTTTTAAACCAACATACTAACCAGATACAGCTTCGATTTCTGATCAGGCACTTATTTTGATGTGTCGCCAAGAGCTGACGTCAATACGTTTTCGCAAACTGCGAATCATTTTCGTAATATTAACATAGCTGTAATCGCCAGAACAGTACTGAGGGACTTAAACAATGTTATCCGACGGCAAACCCGTGAAGTGTATTTCCACCGGTGAAGCCTGAAAAATTATACAATTAATTCACCTCAAATCGTTTCGAGTACTGCTTTGTACTCCTTTCAGAGTTATAAAAGTTGACGTCTGAGCTGCTTTTGAAAGTTCGTTTAATCGTCACCGTTCCTTAACTTTGTCCAATAGAGTTTCTACCTTCGTTTCTGATTGCAGCCTGATGTGACCTCTGGCTAGTGTCAAGAAATCGTCAACATGCGAAATTACTCTCAATGGGTCAAGTTCAAAAGGGGTTCGTGTGTCTTGTCCCAGGATGGAGGCCAGAGGAGAATCTGAGGGCAGCTTTTGTGGTAGATTCTCTTTGGGAGTTGGCAGACTGGTCTCCCTGTCCGCACAATAGTTTAACCGACATTTATAATTTTAGCTGGACAGTTGCAATACGCAAGTTTCTCAGTTCCCCATGGAATTTTTGAATTAAAGGTATTCACGGAACTTAATGTTTCAAACATTATGCAGACACAGATTCTTGCTCGCAGACATTCCTATGAAATACAGGAATATAATATCACAAATAAATCGAATATATCCGAAAGTAAATTAAATATCTGCAGTCTTGTTTATGACTAGAATGTTCTGTGACACGACGTGATTTTTGCGGAACTCTCAGATTTCTTGCCGTAGTTGCGTCCCGTCAAAGAAAGCCTGGAACGTGAAAGGTCAGGTCATCTCTCTCTCTCTCTCTCTCTCTCTCTCTCTCTCTCTCTCTCTCTCTCTCATGTCCAACCTGTGGTGCTTTTTAATCTTCCCGCTCCTTTGATACCAGGATAACAAAGACACTACAATGGAACTCTTGTGAGACAGTTCGTTAACAAGAGCCCTGCAACGCGTGCGCTGTGATAATTACTTCCTTGAGAGGTAAACACGGCTTGTCATAAGTCTATGGAGGTTGTACTTGCACTGTGCATTATATCTGCTGGCTGTTCCTTATCTGTATCTCCACGAGAAGTGAAATTTGTTTATTTAAGAACAGTTTTTCATGTTACAGGGGAAAACTGTGATTTCAAAATTACATCATTATGATAAATAAGTTGTAACAGTCTGACACTGTTTGTGGTACATTATACACCGACAATAAGCGTGTCTAACGACTATTTTCACTTTCAGAATAGCACGATTTTGAATCGACATCATTATGAGAAGGAACGTTGTCAGTCATGCAATTAATCAGCAATAAGCGAAACAGAGTTCACTGGAAATTATGAGAAGAATCTACTCTCAATGTGTAGGACGGTCAACTGAAAAATTACCCATGCTGTTCCGTAGGTGTCATCTACATGTGGTGGAGAGATTCGTGACATAAGGCTTAAAAGTAAGTAGTCCTTATGTCACTGACCTTTGTTCTTTCACGATGCAACAGTCAGTTGACCTGAAGACATTATCACTGGAACTTTAAAACAGATACTGGGCCAGTATACACAGTGGTACTTCAAGGTGAAGGGCAGTGCTCAGAGATATAAGGATGGCAATTGCATCATTTAAATTAATCAAAAGAGTTCGTTAATCGACTGAACGACAACCGTTATTAAAATATTGCAAACAGGCGAACATTACGTTCAGCCTGTCTCCCTCGCTAGTAGAAGCCTCCTGTGTACGAGCTGTGAACGGATACCTTTACGCGAAATCCAAGGAATTCTATTGCAACAGATGGGGTAATTCATTTTAAATATTAGAAATACAAAATAACGGTTTGTGAGTAAATTGTATGATTTAGTGTGACAACTTTGTATTGTCTGTCTGTGATGGTTATTATTGGGTAAATATGACCAATGCTACTAGATAAAACTCATATCTAGATACGAATACACACGTCAGTGCTACTGCTTCACTAAGACTTTACCAAAATATTGGAAAACTCAAATCTCAAGAGGAAATGAGGCAAGAAGATTAAATATAACCGAAGCTATCCTCAGCAGCAATACGTTTCTATGTATCTAGTGCCTTTTCTTTCTGACATTACACATGTAGTTAGGGCAAGGACGCCCAATGATGTGACTTCACTATGGATGCACGCCACGCACGAATTTGTACGGGAACCGACAAAATGTCGCGAGTGATAAGGATAATGGACATGGGGCACTAAGTCAGTTGTACGTGCATAAGTTGAGAATCTGTATCTGACGGGAGGCGTGCTGGGCTAATTCGTGCAGTTGCGGTGACCACTGTGTCCGGATGGCACGGTGGTCAGATCTGCCTAGTAAACAGGAAACCCGGGTTCGAACCCCGGTCCGGCACACATTGTTGGCTTTCCCTCCAGATTTAAGTCAGTGCCCTCTGGCAGCTAACGCCTTCAATTCATTTGTTTCTTACTAAGTTTTTAGCTGCTTAAGCTAGTTGACCAAAGAAGCAATAGTTAGTAAGTGAATGTATCGCAATCATCTTTGTTTGGTTAACGACACTGTATTACTGACCTGCAGTACAGACGAGCTTGTTGTTGTTGTGGTCTTCAGTCCTGAGACTGGTTTGATGTAGCTCTCCATGCTACTCTGTCCTGTGCAAGCTTCTTCATTTCCCAGTACTTACTGCAACCTACATCCTTCTGAATCTGCTTAGTGTATTCATCTCTTGGTCTCCCTCTACGATTTTTACCCTCCACGCAGCCCTCCAATGCTAAATTAAGGAGCGAGAAAACGTGACAGAAACTGAAATCGATAGTAAGACGACTAATGTAAAGAATAATCAACGGTCATTGTAAACTATAACTAACAATTAGCAATACACCCTGAGGAAGGCGTCTTGCATTTTGTAGTTGACAATACGGCCCCAAATCCAGAAAATTTTTATTGATTGTGACAACAGTCGCGGATGCCTACGTTTAATCAACGGACCGAATGAGGTTCAGCCCATTTGATATATTGTTGAAATTAGACAGTTACAATCTCGTTATGCAATCGTGGTAACCCTTCCCCTTGGAAACAACATAGAACTCTATGAGCCGCGCGGAGTGGCGGAGCAGCTTGAGGCGCCATGTCACGGATTGCACAGCCCCTTCCGCTGGAGGTTCGAGTCCTCCCTCGTGCACGTGTGTGTATGTGTGTGTGTGTGTGTGTGTGTGTGTGTGTGTGAGAGAGAGAGTGAGTGTGTGTATTTGTTTGTTTGTTTGTATATGAGTTGTTCTTATCATAAGTTAGTTTAAATAGTACGTCTACGGACAGATGACCTCAGCCGTTTGGTCCCTTAGCAATTCATACACATTTGATCTCATGGACAGTTTTAACGAAAAAGAATTTGTCTTGTAAACGGGAATTACACTGCAGATAAATCAGTTCCATCTGCGCATGCATCGGAGCTCTTCCAACTGAAAAGACAAACGGCCCCAGAATTAAAACCAATGTAAGATAGGCACTGTCCTGAAAACGTTCAGAAAACTATCCTTTTAATTCTTCCAAGGTTACAACGAATCGTTCAGAACTCGCATTTTCTTTGACGCTACTTCACTTAGGGAAATGCGTCGTGTTTGTTGATCGAAAATCTCAATGCGATTTGCTTTTAGAATGTATCCGCAACAAATCAGAAAAGTTGTTTCCCACCTTGCACTGTCTTACAGTGTGCAATCAAATCGGCTTAAAATGCGAGTTCCGCACTCTGTACTGGAATTACGTAAATCACGGAAAACATAAATCAGGATGACCGGACGCGGGATTGAACCGTCGTCCTCCCGAATGCCAGTCCAGTGTGTGTATGCTGTGGACGACCCTGCTAGACACCTTCCCACTGGTTTAGCTCACTCGTTGCCGATTTGCACTACTTACATCTCGTAAATCCCATCTACCCTTACACAGTGTGTGTTCGTTCTGACAATGCATCACAACTGCGGTGACATACCTATTCTTTGACTACCAGATCAACTTGATAGGTTTTAAACTATCAACTAAGGAACGCAAGTAAGAACTTGCTATATTGTCGACGCTTTATGTAATATTTGTTGGTGTACATTAGCAAAGACATAAACAAAAAGATAAAAGCGCCACGCACCAGAATTCGTGTACCCTCTAATTTCTAGAAATGTTCTCTTGAAAATCTGTCTCTCTAACGATCACAGTCTGATGTGAAACGCTGATACTGCTGCGATGCCAGGATAGTTCTGAGACTGCTTGGCAGCGAGACACGCAATATTCTCATAGAAAACTCATAATCACGACCGGAAGGCCATCTGCGATTCTTTAACCCAGCACTGAGAAAGTGTAAGCAAGAAGAGAAGCAATTTTCTACGTACCAGCATCAATGTGAGAGATGACCTAATAGCGTGACATAAGCTTTGCTTACGTGAGCTAACCATCTAATACTGCAGGTACTGTCACAGTCAAAAATGTAAATCCGAAAGACTAATTTTAATCACTTCCTATGCGACAGTTCATATTCCCACTTTGCAAACCATGTGATTATATCATTGAGGTGGAACGGACACAGCTACAGGTCCGACCTCTGTTGCCACACGTTGTTATCTGCTTCTAACAAGGAGCCGGCCGCTGTGGCCGAGCGGTTCTAGGCGCTTCAGTCCGGAACCGCGCTGCTGCTACGGTCGCAGGTTCGAATCCTGCATGGATGTGTGTGATGTCCTTAGGTCAGTTAGGTTTAAGTAGTTCTAAGTCTAGGGTACTGATGAACTCAGTTGTTAAGTCCCATAGTGCTCAGAGCCATTCTAACAAGGAACTGTGACCCCTATTTGTAACTTTTGAGCTGACTATGATGTCAGACACGTCACCTTTCCGGTAATACACAGTTTTGATACCATGACGTAACAAACGTAATCTCTCTCCGGAATCTCCTTACAATAATTCTGCAGTCGCTCTGTCTCCCATAAATCGTATTTTTCTTGACAGACTACTTTCGCTTCTTTCACCCTTCAGGGTTAAGAACGAATCCAGCCACTTTTGCTAAGGGGTACCTCTCCACAAAAACGGCGTTTTACTTTTAGTTTTTTAATGAACTATTTCTGCGCCATGGTTTGAGTACATTCCCGACGCCCTCCTTTCCAATCTACCTGTGGGCCTCGCGTCTTCAGCAGCGGCACCGCCCCAATTTGCGTTACAATGGCCGAACTCAGTCTACGCGCATGTCCATGAATCCTGATGTACTACCTGATTAAAATTCGAATACTTCATGGTCTACTTTACGGATTATGATGTCGTCTCAACCAATTAACTGCTTTTTAAACAAAGACCATATTTAGGATATGTTCCACTATAAATTGTTCTCTTATCCAACTTAGGCCTATTAGATTACGTACTTGGTGTTTCTGAAGTGAGATAGCATTGTGCTACCACATTTCATGCTAAATACTGCACCACCTCATTCGATGGAGTCACGGAGCGGCCCTCACTTTTAACTTGCCATAACCATCCAAGCAAAAAACTGTCGATAGTAAATAGTAAAGGAAATAATCCTCAGTTACTGATAGAGTACTTAAATTTCAGTTCTTTTCAATATGAAATTTCCTTGGGACCTTTTTCGTTTTCTCAAAAAGTATTCCACTACTACACTAGCTACATTCGTCAAGTTAAGTGGGCAGTTATACGTTACGTTTTAAAATTTTATACATAGCTGGAGCAGCATTCATAGGAGAAAATCTTCTTGAAGAAATAAGAAACAGCCAATCATTTGCGCAATAGAAGATTCATTTACGCACCTTGGCCATGGTTTACACGTTTATAAAGACGTGTTCTGGATTACATGTTGTAGCGGAGGTGCGTTGAAATATGATGGAAAGACGTCAGTCCAATATAAAATTTCACCTCCACTGTATTAAAAACGTGCATAACATGGCTGTCACCATTACGTACTACTTCACCAATACACAACTAAGGCACAAGTAAACAAATTGTCATTAGTTTTCTTCTGAGGAAGATGTTTTTACGAACGTTTAACCCATGGTCAAGAGGTTTATTTCAACCTTACATGGTGCAGCTGACTGGCTGTTTATTATTTCTTAATGAAGTAATATCTTCTGTGTTAGTTATACAGAGTCGCCCCAGATCTTGACAACTCGTCGCTTTTAAAGCTTCAATTAGTGTTCCTTTTATGAGTTATTGATTCATTTAACTCTGTATTATCAAAAGAATATATAATATTTCATGACAGTTCAGTCTTTCACGGAAGCTGCTATTTGCTGCTATATGCTGAGTTCATTCATAAGAAATTCACCTTTGGGTTAATATGATGGCATGACAGAGAACTGCTGCAACGCTAATGCCCGCGTGTAGTTTAAGCATCGTCTACCGACGGACGGAGTTGTGTAGTGTTTATAGAGGGCGCCTACGCAGCTGTCAGGAAAGATGACGAGGGAGACAATTTCCTGATTTGCCAGCGCAGGCTGACACGTGGGCGCACAGTGCCTATACTGCAGCGACGGGAAATTGCGCCTGCGGCGATCGAATGCGCGGAATTGAAGCGAGAGCGGCTTTCATCTCCGACTCGTCCGGCTTTATTTCTGTCGCTTGATACCGCGCCAGTGTTTCTGTACCGAAATGTGAGAATCGAGGAAGAGCTCTCACTTTTGCAAAACAAATTTGTTTCATTTTCCGCGGCATTTATTTAAGAAACTGGGAATTATCAACGCTGATGGGTTATAAAATTAATTGGTTTACGTCTTGCTGGACTCTACGAACAATTTGCGACTAATTTTTTGGTTCAGATGGTTCAAATGGCTCTGAGCACTATGGGACTTAACATCTGAGGTCATCAGTATTTGATGTTGTTTACGAAATACATCCAGCGGTAACGTTAGGTGACTCACCCTGTATAAGGTTAAATAAGATTTTTGATGAAAAAAATATTGTTGATAAGATTCGAAATGTTGATTTCTTTTGTTTCCCATTGTATTTCACGGTGTCACAAAAAATGTTTATGTCACGTACTTTCGCGACAAGGAAAGAAAAAAGAAAGGATTGGATTTGAACACGGCGGGGCAAAAATTCGAACCGTGCGCCTAGTAACTTCTCTAGCGACTCACTTGGTTTTGCACCACGTGAGTGGACTGATGACGTAGTGTCGAAACTTTGACCGTCATTTTCTCTGAAACTACTGAATTTTGGCACTTAGACCAAAATATAAATCTATTTTCACCTTTTTGTTCACCCTGGAAGTTTCGACAGTGTGTGGGAGTGACTTATGGTGGGTTCCCACTTTTGAATTTTGCCCAGAAAATTCGGATGCAGCGTCTATTGCTATCTCTCTAGATTGGAGCTTCTTTTCTAATGCAACAAACACAACACCTCCATTTACCATCGGCCTATCGTTTCCATATATACTTAAATATTATTCAGAAACTCACTGCTATCATTTCCAGTTTTTAACCAGTTTTCTATACCCAGCGTATGTGAGCTCCCCTGTTTCTTAGGAACGCTTCAAACTTTAGTATTTTGTTGCGAATGCTGAGGCAATTTGTGGTCTATGGGAGGCATCTTACACTGATACTTTGGAGTCTCCGACAGCTGTAATTAATTGGATTGGGTGGAAAGTCGGTTGTACTAAGCAACACTTGTGAGCGTTTCGGACACAGCCACCTGGTAAGCAGCGACACATTTAGGCTACCCACTATTCTAAATTTATGGCGTAAGTCAAGGAAGTCACAGCCTATCTTATCAGAGAATCTATGTATATGATTCTAGACTGCTCGGCTTTGAACCAAAGGTCACTGATCAGTTCTGGGGACGATGTTGCAGCAGATTCTTTGTAACTCCATGAGAAAGAATTGTGCTCACCAACCTCTTTACTGGTTAAAACTGAAACAAATGGGCCCTCGGTCACTATTATTTTTAGTCTTACTGACCAGATTTCAACACTATAACATAGTTACAAATTTACAGGAAAGACATTTTTTATATAAAAAGTCTAAGTATTGACTAAAAATAAGACAGAGCCTATAACTATGTTATAGGCTATTTTAATTGCTTTAATTCTTATGAAGGCACTGTTAGAAGTGCTGAAACCTGGTCAATAAGACTAAAAATAATAGTGACCGAGGGCTCATTTGTTTCAGTTTTAATTTAGAAACGGTAACTGAACCAAGCAGCCGTGTTTAAAACTTTGCTCTTTACTATTCGCTGGAATGATCCAAGAATGACACTGGGCACAAGATGAGAGGCATCCTTCGTTCAGGCGTGCACCTTAAATTGCAACTGCCTGCGCCCTGTTCGCAAAATGGCTACGGAAGCAGTCCATTTAAGATGGTGAAATATGCCTACAGGCATAAAGCGCTGAATGCAGCTAGTGTTCTTTCCTTATTGCTATTTCCAAAAAGGGTAACACTGAATGCAGGTAGTGTGCTTTCCTTATTGCTATTTCCCAAAAGCGTAACATTGAATGCAAGTAGTGAGTTTTCCTTATTGCTATTTCCCAAAAGGGTAACATTATTCATCTTAAGCCTGAACTGCAAATAAACTGAAGCCTGCTCTTTGACACTTCCCCTTGAAGCAGGCGACAGCTGGTCTATCAATAGGTGAAGTGTCTGGTTGATGATCCGTTTCTGGAAACAGCGCTATGTTCTATGGGTGGAAAAATCATTGGTTCGAATTGTCCTGAATATTCTTCAAACCGATTGGGAACAGCTGTGGCCTGGTGACATGGCACATCACTATCCATAAATATTCCGTCGTTGTTTGGGAACCTGAAGTCCATGAATGATTGCAAATGGTCTCCAGGTAGCTGAAAATATTATAGTCAATGAACAGTTCAGTTGGACCAGAGGAACGAGTCCATTAGATGTAAACACGTCCCACACTATTATGGAGCCACCACCAGCTTGCACAGTGACTTGTTGACAACCTGGGCTCACGGTTTCGTGGGATCTGCGCCACATTCGAACCCCACCATCAGTTCTCACCAAGTGACATAGGGACGCATCTGACCAGGCCACACTTCTCCAGTCGTCTAGGATGCAACGGATGTAGTCACGAACCTAGGAGAAACGCTGCAGGCGATGTCGTGCCGTTAGCAAAGGCAGTCCATCGGTCGTCTGCTGCCACAGCCAGTTAACGCCAAATTTCACCACACTGTCCCGAAGCATACATTCGTCGTATGTCCTACTCTGATTTCTGCAGCTATTTCACGCCATCTTGCTGGTCTGTTAGTAATGGCAACTCTAAGGAAACGCCGTTGCTCACGGTCGTTAAGCGAAGGGTGTCGTCCACTGTGTTGTGCGTAGTGTGAGGTAATGCCTGGCATTTGATACTCTCGACACACTGTTGGCACTGTGGATCTCGGAATATTGAATTCCCTAACGTTTTCAGAAATGGAGAGCCCAAGTGTCTGGTTCCAACTGCCATTCCGCGTTCAAAGTTTGCTAAATCCAGTCGTGTGGCCACAATCAAGCTGGAAATCTTTTCACATGACTCACCTGAGGACAAATGACAGCTCTGTCAATGCCCCCTTTTATAACTTGTACATGCGATACTATCGCCATTTGTATATATGCATATCGCTGTGCTATGACTTGTCACCTCAGTGTGTAGCGTAAATGGATGACGACCACTCCATTACGCCTTCGACGCATTTGCTTTTAGATGATAAGAATGATGTGGTACTTGACACGTTCGTTCTCTGGTTAAGTAAAGGGACATAAAAACTAAATTCCGTTGTGGATAAGAGTTTTCCACGCTTATCAACTTTGAGTGATATCATTTTCTCATTTATTAACCGACGGTAAAAGAATGTCAGCGATTAGCTTGCAGATTATGGTAAAAATTGTACTGCCTCTGTCTAACATGCGAAGCCCGGTGACGTTGTTGCGTGGCTGGGAGCCGACATTGCATGCGGCGTAGCGCTTAGATAAGTAATGTGGGTTGCCAGCTATAAAGCCTGGTAGATTATCCCACCTCCCGAAGTTGTTCAGGTTACAAGCTTTACAAGCTTCATGAATCTCTTGTCCAGAATATAAGTGCTTCGAAACACCTCAACGCGAGTTGAAAGCCACGAACGGAGCGGAGATTATTGTCTTTGTGTTCTCTTACTTTTACATGTTTCACGGTCACGATCCTTGTTCCACGAAATCAGCTACTTTTGCTATCTGAAAAATCTGTGCACCAGAGTATGGCGTCGACAGAAGTTTCCAAGAACTACAAATTCTATTGACCTTACAAAAAACAATAATTATTATAAGGAATGACATTTGACATACGTGACATTTGACATACTTAATTTTGAAGTGCATATGGAGGCGTTCATGGTACTCCATGTTTGCTACATTGGACATATTCGACAATACGAAATCCAACATTCGGTGTGGCACATCATACTTTGCGTACCATTGTAATTTTCCTAATTATTATTGCATTTGCGAATGGCGCAAGTGAACAGCAACCATGGGTCAGCCTTCAACTGAGATCCAATTTCTTGATTTCTCTTATTTTACCTCATGGTCATTTATCGAGATGTATGTGGGAAGAATTAATATGCTTTTGGACTCTTCCTGGAAACTAGGATTTCGGAAATTTATCAATAAAATCATCCGTGATACACAACGCCTCTCTATCAGCGCGTGCCACTGGAGTTGGAAGAGCATTTGTTTGTGAGTGAATCTTAATACCTTACCATTATTTCAATGAATCATAGTCTGTCATCTCTCTTTCCTGTTGCTACTGCTGCAATCCGTAGACTGAGTTGAAGCAGCACTCCACAGTAGTGTATTCTAGCTATAGTATTCAAGCCTTGGTATCCTCCTACAACCCCTCCCCCCACCCCCCTTTCCTACACACACACACACACACACACACACACACACACACACACACACACACACACACACACATTAGCCTTTGCACCAGGCGCTGATACCACGTCGATCTTCCTACATATCACTGCAATGCGATATGTTTATCATCATAACCTGCGAACAGCTTAAAAAATGGCTCTGAGCACTATGAGACTTAACTGCTGAGGTCATCTGTCCCCTAGAACTTAGAACTACTTAAACCTAACCAACCTAAGGACATCACACACATCCATGCCCGAGGCAGGATTCGAACCTGCGACCGTAGCGGTCGCGTGGTTCCGGACTGAGGCGCCTATATATATGTGTTATGAATAGTGACGGCCCTTTAACATTCTCTTGGGGTACACTCATATTTGGAAAGCTTCCACATTAAATGTAAATGTTGTGTGACTAGGGCCTCCCGTCGCGTAGACCGTTCGCGGGGTGCAAGTCTTTCGATTTGACGCTACCTCGGTGACTTGCGCGTCGATGGGGATGAAAATGATGATGATTAGGAAAACACAACACCCAGTTCCTGAACGGAGAAAATCTCCGACTCAGCCGGGAATCGAACCCGGGCCCTTAGGATTGACATTCTGTGGGGCTGACCACGCAGCTACCGGCGGAGGACAGCGTCCACCTTAAGAACGAGGTACTGAGCTCTTTCTACTAGGAAGTGTGGTATCCAGAGCGAAAAACGTGACTAGATATTCTGTAAGCTACTTTATTCACTAGTTGATATTGCGAAGCAGTAATTTCAGTGTTCAGGGAAGCCGTGAACGTTGTCAGAAGCCTGGACACTGTTATGTCTACTGTCCTGCGGATACTGAGAACGAACAGAGAGAGCCGAGGTTCACAAGATCGGTGTTCGTCAAATCCACGTTCATTTCTGCAGTCGAGGCTTTCAGTCTCCATGGAGGTCATAAAGCAACACTGTTCCATAATTCTACAGCAGATCAGACTCAGCGATACAGGATTATAGTCATGCAGATCTATCTTAATCCTTTCTTGAAAACGGAAATGGCCTAAATCTCTTCTTAATCTATTTGAATGCTTTGTTGTAGAGATCTACCATAAAATGCTGTTAGATTGTTATTAACTATGAAGTTATTTCGCATTCACCATACAGAGTTAAACATTCGAGCAATCAAAATATTTCAAAACATGGAATTTAATATTTCAGCCTTCTCAATAGGCCGCATCCGTAGCTGAGACGGCACGGTAGTCCACCGTTTTCGGTCAGTGGGCTGCCCACCCTCTGTAATAACGAAAACAGTGAAATTCTCATCGATGGTGTTTGAGAGGTGTCATGTGACGGCCGCGGACGAGAAATCGCAAAAAAAAGATAAATAGAACGAAAGAAGAAGGAAAAAAATGTTAGCGTCGCCATCTTTGGTACAGAAGGATCCAGGTTCCATTCCCAGTAGTTCCTCAGTTTTTTTTTTTTTGACCAGCTGTTTACATAAGAACTATTTCTTCCAGTACACGAAATGTATTCGCAGTTGCGAATACGAACCACGTTCGGCTGTGTATTAAAACGAGAACAATGAAAATTTGTGCCTCCATTGTTAACTATACACGAGCGGTACCCTTAACCACTTCAGTTATCTGTGCCAGACTCAGACATCCGTATGAACATCCATATGTTGTCACCCTTGTGTCACAATCCGCACTCGTACTTAACATGCATGCTTAGTACTTATTAATAACACACACTAGTATTTCGTATTTATTCGCCAGTGCCATGCTCTTGACTCTCAACAAAAATTTCCTTCCTGGGCAGGAATATACGTTACGTTTGAGTGCAGGTTGTAACCCAAGAGCCACGAAATATGAGCGTTTGGGTCTGGCCGTGATTCGTGCACAGATAGCCGAAGTTATCAAAGCTGTTAAGGCGACAGATTCGTGCAAGCGGGAAATTCGGGTACCATTCCCTGACCGGCACAAATTTTCACTGCCATAAATCCAGTATACAGCGGAAGGTGCTTCATATTCACAACTGTTGTATGTCCGAAGGAACCATGCGTCATACTTCTTAAGAACACAAGCACTACTATTTCTTTCAAGGTCCGATGGGTCGCAAAATGGAGTGTGTGCGCGTGTGTGTTTGAGGTTTACGGGCGCTAAACAGCGTGGACACGCAAAATGGAAACCAAAGTAAAAATCAAATTTTTTTATTTGCTACATTAAGCTTCACCTTCCAGCTACTTATCCACATAGTCGCTGCTCCGACAAAGACACTAGTATTAGCTTGATAGCAAGTGTGCAATACCCTTGTCATAGAAGGTAGCTGGTAGTACTTTAAACCAATACACTACGCTGGTCTGCAGTTCGTTGTCCGTGACAAAATGCTATCATTACAGTTAGCGTTTCATGTGAGCAAAATGATTAAAATCACATGGTACCAAGTTCGGGCTGTACGATGGGTGATCAGACACTTACCACTGCCAAAGTGCAGGAGTATCTTTGTTGCAGCTTCAGTGTGCAGCCGAGTACTGTTATGAAGGAAAACTCCTGAGAACAATATTCCGCTTCGATGTTCTAAACTGCCCTTCGTAGGCGTTTAAGAGTCACACTATTTGAGGCTGCTCTGATGGTCGTCCAATGGTCCATGAACTCCAGTAACAAAACTCCTTTTCAGTGCCAGATCACAGTGGCCGTACACTTCCTGGTGGAGAAAGTTCGCTTGCAGTTACTCGGGCAATGATAATGCATTCTCTGTTTGATCGTTCGTTTCAATTTCGAAATGATCCGTATCTTGTCCCCTGTGACAATTTTGTTTAAAAAAAATCTACTCCATATTAGTAGCGCTGGAGAAATGTTAAAGTGACGTGCATTCTCTGTGTTTTGTGATCGGACAGCATCTTGGCTTTCCATCTCACACAGAGTTTGCGGTCTGTCTGATGACCGTACGGAGAGCTGACTCTGGACTTTCTGGGAACGAATCATTCAATTTAGAAGTTGTGAACTGAGGATTTTCTCAAATCGTCTAGTCTCGCTTGACACCGTGATACTAGGGACAGAAAGCTGGCTGAAACCGCCAAGAGCAATGAAATTCGTACTGGAATTGGAATGTGTATCTCAATGATTCTAATCCTACCCCCATGAACCATGGACCTTGCCGTTGGTGGGGATGCTTGCGTGCCTGAGCAATACAGATGGCCGTACCGCAGGTGCAACCACAACGGAGGGGTATCTGTTGAGAGGCCAGACAAACGTGTGGGTCCTGAGAGGGGCAGCAGCCTTTTCAGTAGTTGCAGGGGCAACAGTCTGGATGATTGACTGATCTGGCCTTGTAACACTAACCAAAACGGCCTTGCCGTGCTGGTACTACGAACGGCTGAAAGCAAGGGGAGACTACAGCCGCAATTTTTTCCGAGGGCATGCAGCTTTACTGTATGGTTAAATGATGATGGCGTCCTCTTGGGTAAAAAGTTTCGGAGGTAAAATAGTCCCCCATTCGGATCTCCGGGTGGGGACTACTCAAAAGAGGACTGGCGTTATACGGATCGGAGCGTGGAATGTCAGATCCCTTAATCGGGCAGGTAGGTTAGAAAATTTAAAAAGGGAAATGGATAGGTTAAGGTTAGGTATAGTGGGAATTAGTGAAGTTCGGTGGCAGGAGGAACAAGACTTCTGGTCAGGTGAATACAGGGTTATAAATACAAAATCAAATAGGGGTAATGCAGGAGTAGGTTTAATAATGAATAAAAATATTTGTGCGGGTAAGCTACTACCAACAGCATAGTGAACACATTATTGTGGCCAAGATAGGCACAAAGCCCATGCCTACTACAGTAGTACGAGTTTATATGCCAACTAGCTCTGCAGATAATGAAGAAATTGATGAAATGTATGATGAGATAAAAGAAATTATTCAGGTAGTGAAGGGAGACGAAAATTTAATAGTCATGGGTGACTGGAATTCGATAGCAGGAAAAGGGAGAGAAGGAAACATAGTGGGTGGATATGGATTTGGGGAGAGAAATGAAAGAGGAAGCCGTCTGGTAGAATTTTGCACAGAGCATAGCTTAATCATAGCTAACACTTGGTTCAAGAATTATAAAAGAAGGTTGTATACATGGAAGAATCCTGGAGATACTAAAAGGTATCACATAGATTATATAATGGTAAGAAAGAGATTTAGGAACCAGGTTTATATTTTGTGAGACATTTTCAGGGGCAGATGTGGACTCTGACCACAATCTATTGGCTATTAACTGTAAATTAAAACTGAAGAAACTGCAAAAAGGTCGGAATTTAAGGAGATGGAACCTGGTTAAACTGAAAGAACCAGAGGTTGTAGAGAGTTTCAGGGAGAGCATAAGGGAACACTTGACAGGAATGGGGGAAAGAAATACAGTAGACGAAGAATTGGTAGCTCTGAGGGATGAAGTAGTGAAGGCAGCAGAGGATCAAGTAGGTAAAAAGACGAGGGCTAGTAGAAATCCTTGGGTAACAGAAGAAATATTGAATTTAATTGATGAAAGGAGAAAATATAAAAACGCAGTAAATGAAGCTGGCAAAAGGGACTACGAACGTCTCAAAAATGAGATTGACAGGATGTGCAAAATGGCTAAGCAGGGATGGCTAGAGGACAAATGTAAGGCTTATCTCACTAGGGGTAAGATAGATACTGCCTACAGGAAAATTAAAGAGACCTTTGGAGAAAAGAGAGCTACTTGTATGATCATCAAGAGCTCAGATGGAAGCCCAGTTCTAAGCAAAGAAGGGAAAGTAGAAAGGTGGAAGGATTATATAGAGGGTCTATACAAGGGCGATGTACTTGAGGACAATATTATGGAAATGGAAGATTATGTAGATGAAGATGAAATGGAAGATACGATACTGCGTGAAGAGTTTGACACAGCAATGAAAGACCTCAGTCGAAACAAGGCCCCGGGAGTAGACAACATTCCATTGGAACTACTGACGGCCTTGGGAGAGCCAATCCTGACAAAACTCTTCCATCTGGTGAGGAAGATGTATGAGACAGGCGACGTACCATCAGACTTCAAGAAGAATATAATTATTCTAATCCCAAAGAACACAGGCGTTGACAGATGTGAAAATTACCAAACTATCAGTTTAATAAGTCACAGCTGCAAAATACTAACGCGAATTCTTTACACACGAATGGAAAAACTGGTAGAAGCTGACCTCGGCGAAGATCAATTTGGATTCTGCAGAAATGTTGGAACATGTGAGGCAATACTGACCCTACGACTTATCTTAGAAAATAAATTAAGGAAAGGCAAACCTACATTTTTAGCAATTGTAGACTTAGAGAAAGCTTTTGTCAATGTTGACTGGAATGCTCTCTTTCAAATTTTAAAGGTGGTAGGGGCAAAATACAGGGAACGAAAGGATATTTACAATTTGTACAGAAACCAGATGGCAGTTATAAGAGTCGAGGGGCATGAAAGGGAAGCAGCGGTTGGGAAGGGTTGTAACCTGTCCCCGGTGTTATTCAATCTGTATATTGACCAAACAGTAAAGGAAACAAAAGAAAAATTCGGAGTAGGTATTAAAGTCCATGGAGAAGAAATAAAAATGTTGAGGTTCGCCGATGACATTGTAATTCTGTCAGAGACTGCAAAGGACTTGGAAGAGCAGTTGAACGGAATGGACAGTGTCTTGAAAGAAGGGTATAAGATGAACATCAACAAAAGCAAAAGGAGGATAATGGAATGTAGTCGAATTAAGTCGGGTGATGCTGAGGGAATTAGATTATGAAATGAGACACTTAAAGTAGTAAAGGAGTTTTGCTATTTGGGGGCAAAATAACTGATGATGATCGAAGTAGAGAGGATATAAAATGTAGACTGGAAATGGCAAGGAAAGCGTTTCTGAAGAAGAGAAATTTGTTAACATCGAGTATAGATTTGTCAGGAAGTCGTTTCTGAAAGTAATTGTATGGAGTGTAGTCACGTATGGAAGTGAAACATGGACGATAAATAGTTTGGACAAGAAGAGAATAGAAGCTTTCGAAATGTGATGCTACAGAAGAATGCTGAAGATTAGATGGGTAGATCACATAACTAATGAGGAGGTATTGAATAGAATTGGGGAGAAGAGGAGTTTGTGGCATAACTTGACAAGAAGAAGGAACCGGTTGATAGGACATGTTCTGATGCATCAAGGGATCACAAATTTAGCATTGGAGGGCAGCGTGGAGGGTAAAAATCGTAGAGGGAGAGCAAGAGATGAATACACTAAGCAGATTCAGGAGGATGTAGGTTGCAGAAAGTACTGGGAGATGAAGAAGCTTGCACAGGGTAGAGTAGCATGGAGAGCTGCATCAAACCAGTCTCAGGACTGAAGACAACAACAACAACATCTCAAAGATAGTTAGAACGCTGATGGTGAAGGTGTGTTTATAGAAATAAAACATACGATAATATCTGAATGCGGAATAATTTGGATGAAAGGGGATTTAACACGGTCATCTCGGATTCTTTAATACACTCCTGGAAATTGAAATAAGAACACCGTGAATTCATTGTTCCAGGAAGGGGAAACTTTATTGACACATTCCTGGGGTCAGATACATCACATGATCACACTGACAGAACCACAGGCACATAGACACAGGCAACAGAGCTTGCACAATGTCGGCACTAGTACAGTGTATATCCACCTTTCGCAGCAATGCAGGCTGCTATTCTCCCATGGAGGCGATCGTAGAGATGCTGGATGTAGTCCTGTGGAACGGCTTGCCATGCCATTTCCACCTGGCGCCTGAGTTGGACCAGAGTTCGTGCTGGACGTGCAGACCGCGTGAGACGACGCTTCATTCAGTCCCAAACATGCTCAATGGGGGACAGATCCGGAGATCTTGTTGGCCAGGGTAGTTGACTTACACCTTCTAAAGCACGTTGGGTGGCACGGGATACATGCGGACGTGCATTGTCCTGTTGGAACAGCAAGTTACCTTGCCGGTCTAGGAATGGTAGAACGATGGGTTCGATGACGGTTTGGATGTACCGTGCACTATTCAGTGTCCCCTCGACGATCACCAGAGGTGTACGGCCAGTGTAGGAGATCGCTCCCCACAACATGATGCCGGGTGTTGGCCCTGTGTGCCTCGGTCGTATGCAGTCCTGATTGTGGCGCTCACCTGCACGGCGCCAAACACGCATACGACCATCATTGGCACCAAGGCAGAAGCGACTCTCATCGCTGAAGACGACACGTCTCCATTCGTCCCTCCATTCACGCCTGTCGCGACACCACTGGAGGCGGGCTGCACGATGTTGGGGCGTGAGAGGAAGACGGCCTAACGGTGTGCGGGACCGTAGCCCAGCTTCATGGAGACGGCTGCGAATGGTCCTCGCCGATACCCCAGGAGCAACAGTGTCCCTAATTTGCTGGGAAGTGGCGGTGCGCTCCCCTAGGGCACTGCGTAGGATCCTACGGTCTTGGCGTGCATCCGTGCGTCGCTACGGTCCGGTCCCAGGTCGACGGGCACGTGCACCTTCCGCCGACCACTGGCGACAACATCGATGTACTGTGGAGACCTCACGCCCCACGTGTTGAGCAATTCGGTGGTACGTCCACCCGGCCTCCCGCATGCCCACTATACGCCCTCGCTCAAAGTCCGTCAACTGCACATATGGTTCACGTCCACGCTGTCGCGGCATGCTACCAGTGTTAAAGACTGCGATGGAGCTCCGTGTGCCACGGCAAACTGGCTGACACAGACGGCGGCGGTGCACAAATGCTGCGCAGCTAGCGCCATTCGACGGCCAACACCGCTGTTCCTGGTGTGTCCGCTGTGCCGTGCGTGTGATCGTTGCTTGTACAGCCCTCTCGCAGTGTCTGGAGCAAGTATGGTGGGTCTGACACACCGGTGTCAATGTGTTCTTTTTTCCATTTCCAGGTGTGTAGATATCCCCCCCCCCCCCCAGCTTAAGCAGCAGATGGAAATTTCAATCTATCACTTATAGACTGGGAGACCCAAGTGGTTAGGGTTGGTATCAGGGACAGATAATGGAGGAAAATGGTACTAAGTGCTTTATCCGAAAGTTACGTTGATTAGTGAATCAGGTAACCGACTCATGAAGATAACATCTTACACTTGCTGGTTGCAAACAGATCCGAACTTCTCGACTTAGCGTAGTCACAAGGCCGCCTTAGCATCGCTCAGTATGAATGTAAATAGGAATACGAAGAAACATAGGAAGATCTTTGTGTTTATCAGGAGCAACAAGGGACAGATTTCAGATTACATGACAGTTCAATACGAAAATTTCATATCCAGCATTGGAAGCGTTGAGAATTAATGACAACGAGTTAAAGAGCGCCGTAGAAGACGCTTTAGACAGTTGTGTACCGAGCAAATTTATGACAATGGAAAAGACCTGCCGTGGTTCGACCGCCTTGTTAGAAAGCTGGAACGAAAGTAAAGTGAGCTTTAACGTTGCCAAAGCCTCACAGAAGCAGAACATCAGAAAATCGGCGTAAAGAGGGCTATGCGTGAAGCGTTCAACGATTTAAAAAGTAAAACTATGTACTAACTTGTCAGAAACTCCTAATACGTTTTGCGAAGGCATCTGTCTAGACGTTCGCGACCGTAATGGAATTGAAACACAGGATGACATAGGAAAGACCGAAATACTAAACGTGTTTTCCCAAAACTGTTTCATAGATGAAGCTCGCACTGTACTTCCTCTTCTAAATCGTGGGAGGAACGATAAAATAACAGGATTTAAAATAGGTGGTGAAGGAACAGAAAAGTAACTGAAATCGCTCAACAGAGCAAAGACCACAGTAACTGACGGGATACCGGTTCTGTCGGTATGCGAAACAAATTGCACTTTTTCTAGCAGCAGTGGACAATAGGTCTCTAGACAAGCGAAGCACCCCTACTGATTGGAAAAAAATCACAGATCAGTACTGTTTTCAAGGAAGGTCATCGAACAGACGCACAAACTGTAGGCCTTTTTCTCTGAAGTCGGCCTGCTGCAGAATTTTGGAACTTATTTTATGCTCACGTATTATGACATCTCTGTAGTAATTAACACGGTATTCACTAAAAACTGTCGTATGAAATCCAGTTAGCTCTACAGAAAAGAATGAACAGGAGCTTTTTGTAGGAAATTTGGTGTAGTTAACTTTTGTACCAGGATACGTTTCCGCTAGAAGTTGTAGTTTTCAAGTTATTGAAGAAAAACGTAAGAAAGTGACATTCAGATGCACCGCCACTCCCACAAACAACCCTCAACGATCAGGATTTCTGGTATAGTGTTCACGGCAGTCCCTCTTGCCACGTGCTCGTCAGTGACTAGCCTTAGTAGCACTAACAAATGGTAAAATTGACATTTCTGTAGACTGTGTCTAACCATTTTGTGAAGTTTGTAAGTAGGCTGTTTTGGTTTTTAAGTTGGTAACGCCACGTAGCGCTCTGTACTAAAATCGCTGACTGCGCTGTGCGCAGTCTGTTTCGGGTTGGACACATTGTTGGATTATTCGCTAGTGTAGTTTTGGGCAGTTGGATGTGAACAGTCCGTAGCGTTGGGCAGTTGGAGGTGAGCCGCCAGCAGTGATGGATGTGGGGAGAGAGATGCCAGGGTTTTGAGTTGTTAATATGAGCGGACGATCTGGACGTTTGTCCGTGAGAAAAAGGAAATTTGTCGAACTGGATGTCACGAAGGTAAATACATTGTTTGCTCTCTATCAAAATTTTTCATTTGCTAACTGTTGCCTATCAGTAGTTAGTGTCTTCAGTAGTTACAATCTTTTATTTAGCTGGCAGTATTGGCGCTCGCTGTATTGCAGTAATTCGAGTAACGAAGATTTTTGTGAGGTAAGTGATTCATGAAGGGTATAGTTTATTATTAGTGAGGACTATTCTTTTGTACGGATTACTGAATGTCAGATTGCGTTGAGCTAAAATGTTGTGTGTCAGTTTAGTGATGATCAGAATAAGTAAAGAGAAAACAGTTTCAGTATGTTTAGTTTTGCTAAGATGTTTGAAAATCAAGTAACGTAAAAGTTTTTGCAGCACTGTCATTTTTTACATTCAAAGGGGTACTTTTAAGTTTAACAGCTTGAAATAAACAATTACATCGTTGTATTCGTCAGGCCTTCTGATAAGAAATCTACTCTGTTTGTAAGAGTTAAGTTTGGATCGAATTGGCAACGTAGTTTGATTTAGCGTAACGTTTACAGAAGTCGTTCTTCGTTCATCACCCTCAGAGCACGTTTAAATTAATATTTGTCGGCGAAGTAGCCGACTTTAGTGCACTGGTAGGAGGGAGTGCTGCGAACAACATACTAGAAATCCTGACTAATTAGGGATGAGCTTTGAGTGAAGCCACGTTTAGAGATCACTTCTGTAAGTTTTTCTTGAAAAGTTCGAAATCCGTAGCGTCCAGTGATTTCCGCGTAGCGAGCGATAAAATATGAGCATCTCGCGCCTGGTTTATGAAGGCCATCAATAATATTGCAGGTTGTATAAAACGAGAGCAGAAGGGGGAGCTGAATCACCCTCTATATAAATGTCCTAGTGGAAGTTTCATGAGGCTTTCGCGGGTGATACTGTTGTATAAAAAATTTTTTTTGATGCTAGTAGCTATAGCGAAATACAGGGGGTAGTCGCTTGGTGCAGGAAGTGGCAACTTACCGTGAACATAAACAAATGTAATTTATTGCGAATACATGGGCAACAACACCCTTTATTGTATGGATACATTGGGCAGAAAAATTATAGAAAGCAGTTATTTTTCATAAAATATCTAAGAGGATGCGCACAGAATTTTATGAATTTGAATGAGTACATAAAATTATTCGCAAGTAAGGGAGATGCCGGACAGATTTACTGGAAGAACCATCAGGAAATGTAATCCACCAACAAAGGAAGTACTTACAAAATACTCGTTCGACCAGCACTTGAATACTGCTCGTCAGTGTGGGATCGGTACCAGGTAGGACTGATAGAGGAAGGAGGTTCAGTCAGTAAGCGCGAAAGCATCACGGAAATGCTCAGGCAACACCAGTGCCAGAAGCGCCAAGAGAGGCGCTCTGCCTTACGGTGTAATAATAATAATGTCGTGTGACGAGGGCCTCACGTCGGGTAGACCGCTCAAGTCTTTCGATTTGACGCCACTTCGGCGACTTGCGCGTCGATGGGGATGAAATGATGATGATTAGGACAACACATCATCACGTGCCTGAGCGGAGAAAATCCCCGACCCAGCCGGGAATCGAACCCGGGCCCTTGGGATTGACAGACTCTCGCGCTCACCACGCACCTACCGAGGGCGGACTGCCTTACGGTGTGATTTACTGTTAAAGTTCTTAGAAGAGCCAATCACTACATTGCTTCGTCCTACATATATCTTGCAAAAAGGCCATGGGGATAAAATTAGAGAGATTAGAGCCTACTCGAGGCTTACCAGCAATCATTTTTCCTCGTAACATGCGACTGGAAAAGGGGGAAGTGACGGCGATGTATAGATGTACACTGCAGTTAATGTTTTTGTGCTGAGACAGGTGGATGGATCAGTGTGGATGACTGCTTCCGGGTGTTGCCTAACTGTAGCTGCCTGACAACGAGAAACAGAAGAGGCGGCAAGCCGTGAAATTAGTGGCGCCGCGATAGAGCACGGTGGTGCGCGGCCGAAAGGACACGGGGTCGCAACCTCCGTGGCAGGAGTCCAAGCCGAGGGGCAGGGGCAGCTCGGCAACAGGCGGCTCGGCCGGCGTCCCACTACGTCATCACTACAGCTCCCCACTGTGCTGAGGCGTGGCGTTGCTACGCAAAGAGGTAACAATACGTACCCTTCCTATCCCTAAACACATCTGATTGCTTTTATTACTCCATTTTATCAAGTTTGCAGGTACCCACTTTTTAAAAATGCCCGTCGAGAAGAATAGGGTATAAATGAAAATGTTTCACTCAGGTCATCAATTCGTCCTTTACTGAACTGTGGGACAACAGCCGATAATATTTTAAAAATGTGAAGAATACCTTCAGCTGTAATTTCATCTCCAATATACTGGCTACCGGTTTCAGAGTTACAATACGCCGTCACCAGGCCCTTAAAGAACAAAATTACCAGCCATATTAATTTCACAAATTACATAAAAAAAAGGTATAAACATCAGATGCATGAAAACATATTTGCCTTTAATGATCATACCTGAGCAAGTCTGAAAATAAAGGTCACCACGTCCACATACGAGGGCTGTCCAGAAAGTAAGTTACGATCGGTCGCGAAATGGAAACGACTTTGAAAATCCGATAAAGCTTTGCAAAGATGTGTTGGGAAGTGTCTCTAGCAAGTCGTATAACCCTAGCTTACTTATTTGTTAGATAGTTTAATTAATTTCTTTGCGTGTTTTTGGGTACTTGCATTGTTTAATTCATATATTTCGGGCGTATTATAGTATTTGAGGGTTGTAGCATCGCGCCTTAGTACCTGAATAGTGCAAATTCGCGTAGTCGTCTGTCTTCTGTTTTTGTTGTGAACGGCCAGTGTCGGTTGGCCAGTCAGTGTGCTCCCTGCCGCCGTTGGATAAGCAGCTGCAGCAGCAAGTCGTATAACCCTAGCTTACTTATTTGTTAGATAGTTTAATTAATTTCTTTGCGTGTTTTTGGGCACTTGCATTGTTTAATTCATATATTTCGGGCGTATTATAGTATTTGACAGTTGTAGCATCGCGCTTTAGTGTTTACTTCGTAGATTCTTATTTAAATTGCGTGTGAGTTTCGTATAGGAGGTGCAATTTCGAGTTTTAGTTACTGTAATCGTAAATTCAGCAGATTGTCGCGCAGTCGTTAGGCATTTGTACAGGTTAGATGATACATTCTTTGCGTGTTCCGCTTGCGTTATCTAGGCACGGACTCGTGTTTCGGTAACTGTTGTTAAACATCGACTAGAATGGACAGGGACTGCGATTGCTGTGTTCGGATGAGGGCTGACTTGGCATCCCTTCGCTCACATCTGCAATCGGCGCTGACTTCGGTCGCGCAGCTTGAGGCTGTTGCCAATGGGCACCACTGTGGGGAGCCGGACTCGGGTATCACGGGGATGTCAACCTCGTCCCGTCTGTCCCCAGATCGGTCCGCCGCTGTGGTTGCCCCGGTTGCTGCCCGCAGTGGGGCTGAGCCCTCGCCTGTGGTTGATTGGGAGGTCGTTCCAAGGCGTGGCAGGCAGCGAAAGGCGTCCCTGGAGGCTGATCAGAAAGCCTCCCCGGTGCGTCTGACAAACCGGTTTCAGGCACTGTCTCTGGCTGAGCCAGATGCAGCCGCCTGCCCTGTTTCAGAGGATCATTCTCAGCCTTCAAGGTCCGGGCAATCGCAGAGGGTGGGCTTACTGGTAGTTGGGAGCTCCAATGTTAGGCGCGTAATGGGGCCCCTTAGGGGTACGGCGGCTAAGGAGGGGAAGAAATCCAGTGTGCACTCCGTGTGCATTCCGGGAGGAGTCATTCCTGAAGTGGAAAGGGTCCTTCCGGATGCCATGAAGAGCACAGGGTGCAGCCAGCTGCAGGTGGTGGCACATGTCGGCACTAATGACGTGTGTCGCTTTGGATCTGAGGAAATTCTCTCTGGATTCCAGCGGCTATCTGATTTGGTGAAGGCTGCCGGTCTTGCTTACGAGATGAAGGCAGAGCTCACCATCTGCAGCATCGTTGACAGAACCGACTGCGGACCTTTGGTGCAGAGCCGGGTGGAGGGTCTGAAACAGAGGCTCAGACAGTTTTGCGACCGTATTGGCTGCAGATTCCTAGACTTGCGCCATAGGGTGGTGGGGTTTCGGGTTCCGCTGAATAGGTCAGGAGTTCACTAGACTCAGCTGGCGGCTACACGGGTAGCGGAGGCTGTGTGGCGTGGACTGGGCGGTTTTTTAGGTTAGAAGGCCTCGGGAAAGTGCGGGATGGGCTGCAATGTCAAAGGGTGCTTGGCAATTACAGGACGTGCTTGGATCAAGGAACAGTCGGAATTTTAGTTGTAAATTGTTGTAGTTGCGCTGGAAAAGTCCCTGAGCTTCAAGCGCTAATAGAAAGCACAGAAGCTGATATCGTTATAGGCACAGAAAGCTGGCTAAAGCCTGAAATAAGTTCTGCAGAAATTTTTACGAAGTCTCAGACGGTGTTCAGGAAAGATAGATTAGGCAGAATTGGTGGTGGAGTGTTTGTGTCTGTCAGTAGTGGTTTATCTTGTAGTGAAGTCGAAGTAGATACTCCGTGTGAATTGGTGTGGGTGGAGGTTATACTTAACAGCCGAGTTAAGTTAATAATTGGCTCCTTCTACCGACTCCCAGACTCCGATGATACAGTTGCGGAACAGTTCAGAGAAAGTTTGAGTCTCGTAACAAATAAATACCCCACTCATACGCTTATAGTTGGTGGGGACTTCAACCTACCCTCGGTATGTTGGCAAAAATACTTGTTCAAAACCGGTGGTAGGCAGAAAACGTCTTCCGAGATTGTCCTAAATGCATTCTCCGAAAATTATTTCGAGCAGTTAGTCCACGAACCCACGCGAATTGTAAATGGTTGCGAAAACACACTTGACCTCTTGGCCAAAAACAATCCAGAGCTGATAGAGAGCATCATGACTGATACAGGGATTAGTGATCACAAGGTCATTGTAGCTAGGCTCAATACCATTTCTTCCAAATCCATCAGAAACAAACGCAAAATAATTTTATTTAAAAAAGCGGGTAAAGTGCCACTAGAAGCCTTCCTAAAAGACAATTTCCATTCCTTCCGAACTGACTATGCGAATGTAGACGAGATGTGGCTGAAATTCAAAGATATAGTAGCAACAGCAATTGAGATATTCATACCTCATAAATTGGTAAGAGTTGGAACGGATCCCCCCTGGTACACAGAAAAGGTCCGAACGCTGTTGCAGAGGCAACGGAAAAAGCATGCGAAGTTCAGAAGAACGCGAAATCCTGAAGATGGGCTAAAATTTACAGACGCGCGAAATTTGGCACGTACTTCGATGCGAGATGCCTTTAATAGGTTCCACAACGAAACATTGTCTCGAAATTTGGTAGAAAATCCGAAGAAATTCTAGTCGTATGTAAAGTACACAAGCGGCAAGACGCAGTCAATACCTTCGCTGCGCAGTGCCGATGGTACTGTTATCGACGACTGTGCCGCTAAAGCGGAGTTACTGAACGCAGTTTTCCGAAATTCCTTCACCAGGGAAGACGAATGGAATATTCCAGAATTTGAAACACGAACATCTGCTAGCATGAGTTTCTTAGAAGTAGATACCTTAGGGGTTGCGAAGCAACTCAAATCGCTTGATACGGGCAAGTCTTCAGGTCCAGATTGTATACCGATTAGGTTCCTTTCAGATTACGCTGATACTATAGCTCCCTACTTAACACTCATATACAACCGCTCGCTCACCGATAGATCTGTACCTACAGATTGGAAAATTGCGCAGGTCGCACCAGTGTTCAAGAAGGGTAGTAGGAGTAATCCATTTAACTGTAGACCTATATCGTTGACGTCGGTTTGCAATAGGGTTTTGGAGCATATACTGTATTCAAACATTATGAATCACCTCGAAGGGAACGATCTATTGACACGTAATCAGCATGGCTTCAGAAAACATCGCTCTTGTGCAACGCAGCTAGCTCTTTATTCGCACGAAGTAATGGCCGCTATCGACAGGGGATCTCAAGTTGATTCCGTATTTCTAGATTTCCGGAAAGCTTTTGACACCGTTCCTCACAAGCGACTTCTAATCAAGCTGCGGAGCTATGGGGTATCGTCTCAGTTGTGCGACTGGATTCGTGATTTCCTGTCAGGAAGGTCGCAGTTCGTAGTAATAGACGGCAAATCATCGAGTAAAACTGAAGTGATATCAGGTGTTCCCCAGAGAAGCGTCCTGGGACCTCTACTGTTCCTGATCTATATAAATGACCTGGGTGACAATCTGAGCAGTTCTCTTAGACTGTTCGCAGATGATGCTGTAATTTACCGTCTAGTAAGGTCATCCGAAGACCAGTATCAGCTGCAAAGTGATTTAGAAAAGATTGCTGTACGGTGTGTCAGGTGGCAGTTGACGCTAAATAACGAAAAGTGTGAGTGATCCACATGAGTTCCAAAAGAAATCCGTTGGAATTCGATTACTCGATAAATAGTACAATTCTCAAGGCTGTCAATTCAACTAAGTACCTGGGTGTTAAAATTACGAACAACTTCAGTTGGAAGGACCACATAGATAATATTGTCGAGAAGGCGAGCCAAAGGTTGCGTTTCATTGGCAGGACACTTAGAAGATGCAACAAGTCCACTAAAGAGACAGCTTACACTACACTCGTTCGTCCTCTGTTAGAATATTGCTGCGCGGTGTGGGATCCTTACCAGGTGGGATTGACGGAGGACATCGAGAGGGTGCAAAGAAGGGCAGCTCGTTTTGTATTATCGCGTTATAGGGGAGAGAGTGTGGCAGACATGATACACGAGTTGGGATGGAAGTCATTACAGCATAGACGTTTTTCGTCGCGGCGAGACCTTTTTACGAAATTTCAGTCACCAACTTTCTCTTCCGAATGCGAAAATATTTTGTTGAGCCCAACCTACATAGGTAGGAATGATCACCAAAATAAAATAAGAGAAATCAGAGCTCGAACAGAAATGTTTAGGTGTTCGTTTTTCCCGCTCGCTGTTCGGGAGTGGAATAGTAGAGAGATAGTATGATTGTGGTTCGATGAACCCTCTGCCAAGCACTTAAATGTGAATTGCAGAGTAGTCATGTAGATGTAGATGTAGTATGACTCTAGGTAGAATTATGTCGCTCTTTTCATTCCTGAGCTCTTAGTGAGTGCGTAAAGATGTTATACACTCCTGGAAATGGAAAAAAGAACGCATTGACACCGGTGTGTCAGACCCACCATACTTGCTCCGGACACTGCAAGAGGGCTGTACAAGCAATGATCACACGCACGGCACAGCGGACACACCAGGAACCGCGGTGTTGGCCGTCGAATGACGCTAGCTGCGCAGCATTTGTGCACCGCCGCCGTCAGTGTCAGCCAGTTTGCCGTGGCATACGGAGCTCCATCGCAGTCTTTAATACTGGTAGCATGACGCGACAGTGTGGACGTGAACCGTATGTGCAGTTGACGGACTTTGAGCGAGGGCGTATAGTGGGCATGCGGGAGGCCGGGTGGACGTACCGCCGAATTGCTTAACACGGGGGGCTTGAGGTCTCCACAGTACATCGATGTTGTCGCCAGTGGTCGGCGGAAGGTGCACGTGCCCGTCGACCTGGGACCGGACCGCAGCGACGCACGGATGCACGCCAAGACCGTAGGATCCTACGCAGTGCCGTAGGGGACCGCACCGCCACTTCCCAGCAAATTAGGGACACTGTTGCTCCTGGGGTATCGGCGAGGACCATTCGCAACCGTCTCCATGAAGCTGGGCTACGGTCCCGCACACCGTTAGGCCGTCTTCCGCTCACGCCCCAACATCGTGCAGCCCGCCTCCAGTGGTGTCGCGACAGGCGTGAATGGAGACGTGTCGTCTTCAGCGATGAGAGTCGCTTCTGCCTTGGTGCCAATGATGGTCGTATGCGTGTTTGGCGCCGTGCAGGTGAGCGCCAGAATCAGGACTGCATACGACCGAGGCACACAGGGCCAATTCTGAGCTTCATTCTGCAGGGGCAATGAAGATGTTCCTGCATCGTTTCAATTGGAAATGTTTGGTTACCCACAATACAGCCTGTAATTGTCTCCCACTGAGTTTCATCACTGCTCAAACGAACCGCTGGCTATGAAGACAACGTTTTGGCACAGACGACGAGCTTTAGGCGAGCGTAGAGAATTGGCGGAAAGCACTGGCGGCTGCCTTCTATCATGACGGTGTTGGAAAGTTGGTACAACGCTACGACGAATGTCTAAGTCAGAACGGCGACTACGTAGAGAAGTAGCTGAAAGGTGTAGCTAACTGTTACAAATGAAACATTTCTGATTTTCACTGTGATTTTCATTTCGCGATCAATCGTAACTTACTTTCTGGACAGCCCTCGTATTTCCCAAGCTATGTTTCTTGTGTTAAAAGGCGATAAGAATAAGAACTAAGAAACAGGAACTTACCAAACGTGGATAAGCTGATAACGAAATATAAGTTCATATCAGTGAAAGTGTGTATCAAGTACGATGATGATTACGAAGTCCCATACTCCTTGACAGAGCGTAGGGGTATGATGCGGAAGACTCACACCCCCGTCCTAGGCAAGGTCCTAGTGGAAGTGGTTTGCATTGCCTTCCTCCGACCGTAATGGGGATGAATGATGATGATGATGAAGATGACACAACAACCAGTCATCTCGGGAATTGAACCCGGGACCCCGTTCTCGGGAATCGAGAACGCTACCGCGAGACCACGAGCTGTGGACTCAAGTAAGTTACCATACATAAAGAAGCCCGAGCTTTTTACTAGTTAACCAACGCATTAAACAATGTAATATCAAAATGAAACCGTCATATGACTGCAAACATACTATCTACGCAGTATGCATCTGACCCACGGTAAAACAGAGACAGTGTCAAAGACTAAGAGACTGGAAGTCTTATCAGGACTACGTATGTGACTACTAGTACCGAAATAGATTGCCAAACAGTATCACACGACAGGTGATAAGCAAACTGTAAAGGAAAATCAGTGGACAACACGGTAGTTAAAAACAAGTGAGCTACGTCAATACTATCCCAGAACACCTCGATCGTGTAATATAGATAGTGCTGTAGGCCAGCTGACATAGAAGAGAGTACTATTAAACTAATAATTCGAATGGCGCACCGAGTACCCCGTTACATAGAGTAAGCGACAAGGAACACATGCGTAATCAGCCATTCTACAGCTCAAGGAACGTAGAATGCATAGGGGTTGCACAGTAAAAGAACCTTTCAATGCTCGCATGCGTCATATAACCATGTCATATAACCATGTCAAATATAATTGCAACTAAGATAGCATGTTTCCAGTCATGCAGCGATATTATTTTTATATTAAACCATTATATCCGTTGATTTACTAGTACCAATTTGAAGCTTCTGTTGCATACAGTAACTTGCCTGATATGTGCCACTGGTAATTTTGTTGTTTAAGGGCCTGATGATGGCGTGTTGTAACGCTGAAAGCGATAACCGATAAATTTGAGATGAAATTACATCGACAACGTTCTTGACATTTTTAACATGAACAACTATTGCTCTGCATACAATTTGTACTTGGATGTTTGCTTTTAAAGTCTTGTGTCGTATATTTATATTCATGAAACGCACTGTACATTTTAAGTAATGACTAACGCAATATGGCGGCTTAAATCATTTTAACCCCTCATCCGTGAAGATGGTCGAAAACCAAAACCGGTAGAATTTGGACTAAAAATAAAAACAGCTCATGGTTTGAAGATACATTTTATACTGCACTTTGTGCCCGTATGACCTCCTATCCTGCTTCGTATAGTAGGCACGTCTCAGACCTCGGAGGTACGTTATGAGGCTTCGACGTCTTGCACATGGTAGCCTTTTCGTAGTTTCACATTTCTCCAGCCACTTCCCACAGATGCTCAGGACAGCAGCACGCGGACGGGTGAACATCTTCGTCGTTTTCGAGATGCTCGCGTCCAGACACCAGACCATAACAATATGTCCTCCGTCAATGTCGCTTTTTTCAGTTGATTTCTCAAATTTGTGGTCCACATCTTCGCAATAATGGATTCCCTTTCGTCTCTACCTCTTTTGTATGCAATACTTCCCTTAACACATTTCTTCCCAGCAACACCACCAGGCCGTATTTTCGCCGTGGACGGCCGTCATAATGTTTTGGCTCATCAGTGTTCGTCTGCATGTAGGGACATGACTGTGAGGGTAGTATTTCTTTCGACTTGCGATATTTTGATTTCTACATGAAAGAACAAATAAGCTTGGAATGAATATTAAAACACCTACAGGCGTCACTTTTGCATTTAATTTATTTATGCAACCGACGGTTGATGAACGAAAGGATAGTGTCTTCTAGACAAGAGATCTAAACACCGGTTGTATAATATTGGCTCCTGCTGTGACTACACATCCTTCCAATTCAAATTGGTCCAAGAGGCCTGAAGATGACGTAATAGAACACCAAAAATGGTTACGTAAATAAATGCAAAAGTGACTACTGCAGGTGTTTTAGTTTTCATTTCATAGTGAGCAGCCGAAGTCTGTAATCATCCAGGACAAGGATGGACATCTAAAGAAATAAGCTTGGGTTGGCGTGATGTGTGTATTTCAAGACGTATTTTTAGATTAAACCTGATCTGATACGCATAACAAGCTAAAACTGCACATCAAATTCTAGAAGGAACTACATAAATGAAAATCTTAAACATCTCGAAATGCACCATTTCACCCCACTTGATGCATAATTTACCCTTAATGTTGGGGGGGGGGGGGAGGCCCAGTTTTGAAATTAGGGTAGATACGATGTCATACAAAAATTGGTCATCCAAAAGATATATTAGTATTGACTTACTGACACATGAATAAAAGCTGAGAAATAATGTGCATGATTTTATGAAAACAATGTTATGGTTAATGACAAATTACGCAAGGCGAATGAACTCCCCACTATCTAGATCGTGCAATTGCCAACGGAAGGAATAAATTAAAATCCAAAATCCCTTTATGCCTTCAGGGTATGATTGTACTTCTATAGACCAGTGACTGGAGAAACGGATGAAAAAAAAATTAAGGCAAGTTCATGTAGTAAACTGTGTAATGTAAGATGAAGAATCTCAGAACAGGCAAGAAAGACGATACAATACTTCTGGCTGAAAATAAGAACTATGTATAGAAACTGGTAGGTGGACCGACATGAAACAATTATAAAAGCTGTTACTGTTAGAAGAGCAGCTTAATAACATAAACATTTAGAACATGAAAAGGTGGCCAAGGCAAGGAAGACGGTGAAAATTTGTTTCAATGAACAGGATGCCGGCCGCAAATAATGGCACAAAATTTAGAAATACGTTGCAGAATGTGTGTTTATGGAACAAAAAATTGTGCAGAAGTTAGAAGTGACAGTGCAGCAGCCCGAGAAAAAAATGGATCCCTTACAAACATAGGACTACATCATACTAACAAAAACTGAAAGGAGCTATTGCACAGCAGAACAGCAATTAAGTGATGAATAAAATTTTATTGAAACCACCTGGGACAACGCTAAGTGGAGCATGTCCGTCGAGTAAACAATGATGGTGTAACCAATATCAACACAGAAGAGACGAAGTACAAACTAGCAGGGAGCTCATTGCCTCAGACTGTGGGAGAGACAGCATAAGGAACATCTGACTCAGCACCTTGACAACAGAGCAGACAACGGTATTTTCTCAGCAGAGGTATGTTTAGTAAATGCAATTAGAGACGGCACAAGAACACCTTTCAGGCTGCAAACGTTCCATAAAAAGGGGCTGCACAAGCAGATATCATGCTGGGCACTAACGCATTAGAAATTTGCTGGTTTGGATAGGATTGTCGGAGCCTGATTGTTTGGTGCAGGAATCGTTTTGTGTGGTAAATGACGAAGGTTTGTGGGGACACAAATACTTGTCAACTTCTTATTTTTTACTTTGAATACAATCCAGCCAATGAGAGAGCATCGCCTTAAATGAAGGAAATATTGCTTGCGCTCAGATCCAATAAACAAAACATTAACAAGTTAAATTTCAAATTATCTTTCACTAAACGTCAACTTGAAAAACCTTGAGTTACTCTAACAATAAAAGGAGAGCACAAAGTGTATCAACAAGAGAATAACAAATCAACTATACAAGCTGAAGTAGAACGATAAAAAACAAGGTTGCTGGGCGCAAGCTTAGAAAACTATTTCCCAAATAAAATATTAATGGGATATGAGAGAAGACATCCGAAAGCTTAGGCCAGTTCAGCAAATCAAAACTAAAAGTAGCAAGAAATAGTCAATTTAAACAGTACCGATAAACACCTATACATTGCTGGAATATGGGGAAAAATAGACTGGTTCACCAATTGCAGAACTAGTAGGTCACAGAGTAAATATAAAATAACTTAATCAGCTAATGTCACATAAAAATATAATAGCTTCCCCCTCTCCCCCCCGTCCCCGGAGTTTAACATAGAACCTTCCACAAGCTCAGCTTGAGCACCGCCATTAAGACAGTAGTAACCAGTGAAACACTGAACCCTGCAACTGAGAGCATCGCACTACCGATGGTTTCGTCCATCACCATCGGCATGCATCTCTCCATCTCTCTTTGTGCACAGCCGTTCAAGAATTCATTTGTATACAGCCAGCATGGTCTTCACTGGAGTAGAAACGCCAATCAGGACCAGGAACCGATGTCTGTCTGTTGATAACAAGCTGCTGTTAAACCGCTAGCTCAGGTCTGGACTCCACACCACGCTACCCCACTGGTTGCCATGCTAACTTGCAGTTTCACCTGTTATACCCACATCGTCTCTCTGTTCTTTACTTTGTCTAGACAGCCCTCGTTGACTTTCTTCAGACTTTCTTTTCAGTCCTGAAGATAATAGCCGCCACCTCCACACAGGTTACCAGCAGCCAAAAGCCACTCTTGTCTCCAAGCGCATGCTCCCAGATCCTTTGGCTCCGCTGCCACCTGATCAACTAAATACGGACTACGTAAGTCTGCAGGCTTTCGTGGCCGTTGTCACTGAAGTTAGAATCTTCTGGGCTATTAGGCAGCGTCATATTTAAAATAATCGACCTTTCCACCCCTCTGCTGGGATCTTCCTTGAGGAATTTTCAGTGTCTAGTTGTGCTGTTCTAGCAGTAGTGGACACTGGAAGATCCTGAGGTAGATCCCAGCACAGGGGTCGAAAAATTCTATTATTTTAGAGGAAATATAACGCGGGCTAATAACCCAGAAGATTTTAACTTCAGTAAACACGGACTGCCAGACAACACTGGTTGGCCCATGGCCCTTGCGTACGAGGTTCAAAGGGTTCAAATGGCTCTGAGCACTATATGACCTAACATCTGTGGTCATCAGTCTCCTAGAACTTAGGACTACTTAAACCTAACTAACCTAAGGAGATCACACACATCCATACCCGAGGCAGGATTCGAACCTGCGACCGTAGCAGCCGCGCGGTTCCGGACTGCTTACGAGGCCTTTCAAATATGCAGTCACGAGTTGTCTCCCCTAGTGTACGCTCGGACACTAGGAGGTGGCTCCGTTCGCCGACAAACTCCAGGAACCAGCCACTCCGTCAACTCCGGACGGCGCGCCCTCCATGGAGGCCACGCTCGAAGTGATGTACTACAGCTGCTGCCCACGGCTCCCGGCACTGGCTCCAAGCTGTGGCCGTTTTGCAGTCACGTACCAGATCCCCTGTGGCTGTCACTCCCAGTCGCTCTTCGCCTTGCGGTTGCGCTGCACTCGGCTAATTTGATTTTCACGCTCTCTCTGTCACAGCGGAAACTCATTAACAGACACGGTTCGAACTACTGTGCAGGGCGAGACTGACTACGTCGTGGGCCGGTAAATCACAGCACGATTTTTGACGGCTATTACACAGAAAAATAAGGCTCTTATTTAAAAATGTATCTATAGCGTGTATTAAATCTTTGAGTTTGTTTAGTTCACACCGCATTCGAAACTTCAAATGCTGAACATAACAAGTAATGAGAAATCAGAACCACTGTTGTTCTTGTGGTTCTCAGTCTAACCTCTGAAAGCCTCTTCATCTCCGAATAATTACTGCAATCTATATTTACTTCAGCCTGCTGTGTCCCCTTCTTGATCTCCCTGCAATTTTTTACTTGATTCGTTGTTGTCTCAGAATGTGTCTTCTTAACCGGTCTACATCTACACTACTGGCCATTAAAATTGCTACACCACGAAGATGACGTGTTACAGACGCGAAATGTAACCGACAAGATGAAGATGCTGTCATATGCAAATTATCAGCTCTTCAGAGCATTCACACAAGGTTGGCGCCGGTGGCGACACCTACAACTTGCTGACATGAGGAAAATTTCCAACCGATTTGTCATACACAAACAGCAGTTGACCAGCGTTGCCTGGTGAAACGTTGTTTTGATGCCTCGTGTAAGGAGGGGAAATGCGTACAATCAAGTTTCCGACTTTGATAAAGGTCGGATTGTAGCCTATCGCGATTTCGGTTTATCGTATCGCGACATTGCTACTCGTGTTTGTCTAGATCCAATGACTGTTAGCAGAATATGGAATCGGTGGCTTCAGGAGGGTAATACGGAACGCCGTGCTGGATCCCAACGGTCTCGTGTCACTAGCAGTCGAGATGACAGGCATCTTATCCGCATGGTTGTGACGGATCGTGCAGCCACGTCTCGATCACTGAGTCAACAAATGGAGATGTTTGCAAGACAACAACCATCTCCACGAACAGTTCGACGACGTTTGCAGCAGCATGGACTATCAGCCCGGTGACCATGGCTGCGGTTACCCTTGACGCTGCATCACAGATAGGGGCGCCTGCGATGGCGAACGACGAACCTGGGTGCACGAATGGAAAAACGTCATTTTTTCGGATGAATCCAGGTTCTGTTTACAAAATCTTGATGGTCGCATCCGTGTATGGCGACATCGCGTTGAACGCACATTGGAAGCGTGTATTCGGCATCACCATACTGGTGTATCACCCTGCGTGATCGTATGGGGTGCCATTCGTTACACCGTCTCGGTCACCTCTTGTTCGAATTGACGGTACTCTGAACAGTGGACGTTACATTTCAGATGTGTTACGATCCGTGGCTCTACCCCTCATTCGATCTCTGCGAAACCCTACATTTCAGCAGGATAATGCACGACCGCATGTAGCAGGTCCTATACGGTCCTCTCTGGATACTGAAAATGTTCGACTGCTACCCAAGCCAGCACATTCTCCAGATCTCTCACCAATTGAAAACGTCTGGTCAATGGTGACCGATCAAATGGCTCGTCACAATACGGCAGTCACTACTCTTGAT
Organism: Schistocerca gregaria; assembly: GCF_023897955.1. Lineage (NCBI taxonomy): Eukaryota > Metazoa > Arthropoda > Insecta > Orthoptera > Acrididae > Schistocerca > Schistocerca gregaria. The sequence goes on from NC_064922.1 coordinate 359,738,282, forward strand.
GAGCTGTGGTATCGTGTTGAAGCTGCATAGGCAGCTGTACCTGTACACTCCATCCAAGCTGTGTTTGACTCAATTCCCAGGCGTATCAAGGCCGTTATTAGGGCCAGAGGTGGTTGTTCTGGGTACTGATTTATCAGGATCTATGCACCCAAATTGCGTGAAAATGTAATCACATGTCAGTTATAGTATAATATATTTGTCCAATGAATACCCGTTTATCATCTGCATTTCTTCTTGGTATAGCAATTTAATGGCCAGTAGTGTACACACATAATCCACAAACCACAGTACCGTGCATGGCGTTGGATACCTTGTACCACTACTATCCATTTACGTTGCTCTTCCACTCTCAAATGCAGTGAGGGAGGAATGACTGTCTATATGCCTCCGTGTGAACCCTAATTTCTCGTATCTTATGTTCGTGGTCCTTACACGAAATATATGTTGGCGGTAGTAGACAGGTTCCGTAGTTAGTTTCGAATGACGGTTTACTAATTCTCTCAATAGTGTTCCTCGAAAAGAACGTCACCTTCCATCCAGCACTTCCCACTACAGTTCCCAAAGCATTTCATAATACTTGATTATTGTTCGATTCCACTGGTAACAAATTTAATAGCCCGCCTCCGAGTTCCTTTGATGTTTTCCTTCAATCCGACCTGGTACAAATTACAAACACTCAAGCAATCCTCAAGAACAGGTTGAACTACCGTCCTATATGTGGCCTCCTAATAGATGAAGAACTTTCCCAAAATTCTCCCAATAAACCGAAGTCGACAAATCGCCTTCCCTACCACAACTGTGACATGCTCGTTCCCTTGCATATCACTGTGTGACGTTTCGCTCAGATATCTAAACGACTTGACTGTGTCAAGGAGACCCCACTAATGCTGTATCCGAACATCACAGGTTTGTTCTCCCTACTCATCCGCATTAACGTATATTTTTCTACGTTTGGAGCTAGCTGTCATTGATCACACCAACTAGTGATCTTGTATCCTCTTACAATCACTCAACTTCGACACCTTTCCGTACACCGCTGCATCACCAGCAAACAAACCCAGCTTGCTGCCCACGCTGTCCGCGAGATCATTAATGTATATACAGAACAATAGCAGTCCTGTCACGCTTCCCTGGAGCCTTTCTTGTCTCTGATGAACAATCGCCATTGAGAACAACAAACTTGGTTCTATTACTTATGTCTGTGAACTTACTCCATGCGCTCGTACCTTCGTTAACAGCCTGCAGTAGGGTACCGTGTCAAATGCTTTCCGGAAATCTAGAAATATGGAATCCTCCCGTTGTCCTTCGTCTATAGTTCGCAGTGTATAATGTGAGAAAAGGGTAATCTGAGTTCCGCACGAGCGATGATTTCTAAAACCCTGCTGGTTCGTGGACATAAGCTGCTCGGCATTTAGGAAATTTATTATATTCGAACTGCGAATATGCTCAAGGATCTCGCAGCAAACCAATTTTACAGTTATTGGTCTGTAATTTTGGTGGTCCATTATTTTACGCTTCTCATATATTTGAGTCACTTGCGCTTTTTTCCAGTCCCTTGAGACTTTACAATGGACGAAAGATTCGCGATAAATGCAAGCTAAGTAAGGGGTCAGTGCCACAGAACACTTCTTGTAAAACGGAACTGGAAATCCATCCAGATCTAGCGACTTATTTGTTTCCAACTCTTTCAGTTGTTTCTCTACGGCAAGAACGCTTATTACTTCTTGTATATCATCCATACGGTAGTCTGTTCGATGATCAAGTGATGCCAAAAATTAGCTTTCTGTCGGTTTCTGTTCAGTAATTCTTCATCAGCTTGACAATCTTAGTATATAAACGTCAGCACTCTTGTGCAACGCCACACTTCAACAGCTTTGATTATTTTATGAAGTATATGAAGATGGTGTCTGTTCTTTCGGATGTGTCCGAAACAACAGATACCATTGTTGATCTTTCAGCTATCGAAGAATGAAATTACAGTGAACCCAGACCATTAGCTGCTTACAGGCGTTGATGAACATCAACGCGGACAGTTGAAAATGTGTACGCCGACCGGGACTTGAACCCAGGACCTCCTGCTTACGTGGCAGCCGCTCTATTCGACTGAGCTATCGAAGACGGAGAGGACAGTACGGCTGCAGGGACTTATGTCTGGCACGCTGCCCATGGGACCCACATTTCCAACTTTCTGTCCACACACTACATTCTACCGATTCCCGTAAGAGTGTGAGTGCATCCGCACTGGCCGGTAAGCCTTATCTACACACATAAAAAAAAAGTTTTGCCTCACCTCGGTTCCAAGGTTTCGGGAACTTTAAGAGAAAACTGGAATAGAGATAATTATAAACATCATTTCCGCCGTTTTTATTCCTTGGCATTCACGTATCGTACAGCCGTTACGGTGCCTTCCATGATCGCCAGCGGCGTACATCGGCCCCACATAATGGCACCCCAAAACTGCAGGGAACGTCCACTTTGCTGCACTAGCTGGACAGTGTGTCTTAGGTGTTCAGTCTGACCGTGTTGCTTCCAAACACGTCTCCGAAGATTGTCTGGTTGAAGGCATGTGAAGAGTACGTGATTCCAATCCTGAGCGATCCATTCGGCATGTTGGGCCCATCTGTACCGTGCTGCATTGTGTCGTGGTTGCAAAGATGGACGTCGTCATGGACGTCGGGAGTGAAGTTGCTCATTATGCAGCCTATTGCGCTCGTTCCTGCCTCTCTGTATCTCTTCCATGTGCGAACAACATCGCTTTGGTTCACTCCGAGATGTCTGGACACCTTCCATGTTGAGAGCCATTCCTGGCACAAAGTAACAATGCGGACGCAATGGAACCGCAGTATTGACCGTCTAGACACGGATGAACTACAGACAACACATGCCATGTACATCCTTCCATGTGGAATGACTGGAAATGGTAGGCTGTCGGAACCCCCCCCCCCCCCCCGGCTAATAGGCGCTGCTGTTGCATGGTTGTTTCCTTCTTTGGGCGGGTTTAGTGACATCTCTGAACAGTCAAAGGGACGGTGTCTGTGATACAATATACACAGTCAACGTCTATCTTCATGAGTTCTGGGAACAGGGCTGATGCAAAACGTTTTTTGGTGATGCTGTTGGTGATCTTGCAGCTAGCGAAGAATGAAATCACCATGAAATCCAAGCCATAACTGTTTACAGGCGTTGATAAGCATAAACGGGGACAATTAAAAATGTGCCCGAGCAGGACTCGAACTCAGGATCTCCAGCTTTCATAGCAGACACTATATCCGACTGAGCCATCGAGTTCACAGAGGATAGTGCGACTGCAGGGACTTATTTCTGGCACTTTCCCTGTGTGACTCCCATTTCCAACGTACTGTTCACACACTACATTTGTAGTGCCCCTGGCCACTATACTCATTACTCGCGGCAGTCAATCTAGCGATTGCCCTAAGAGTTTGAGCAATGTGCAATGTGAGTGCATCCGCCATGTAAGCAGGAGGGTTAGAGTCCTTATCTGGGCACATATTTTCAACTTTTCCCGTTGACAATCAATGGTCTCGATTTCATTGCAATTTCGTTCTACGAAAGCTACAAGATCACCACTGGTATCTGTTCTTTCGGAGAGCTACAAGATCACAACCGGCCAATGATATTCTTCAGTGCGGATGCACTCACGCTGCTGAAATTCTTATGGGAATCGGTAGATAGGCTGCCGTGAGTAATGAGTATAGAGAGCAGAGAGCAGGGGCACTACAAATGTAGTGTGCGGACAGTAAGTTGGAAATGTGAGTCTCGCGGGGAGCGTGCCAGAAATAAATCCCTGCAGTCGCACTGTCCTCTCTGACATTCATGGCTCAGTCGGATAGAGCGTCTTCCATGTAAGCAGCAGATCTCGAGTTCGAGTCCCGGTCGAGGCACACATTTTAGACTGTTCCCGTTGATATTCAAAACGCCTGTAAGCAGTTAATGGTCTGTAGTTCATTGTAATTTCATGCTTTGTTATTTCCTTCTCTGAACTGTTCATTATCCACGTTCCACGCTGTACGCTGTACAATCATACATGCAGGAAAAAAATTTCATAACACTTCAATGTCACCAAATTCCTTTTTTCAGTTTTTTTTTGCTATTGCCAGTCTCATTTCTATATTCTCTCTGCATTGACCATAATAAGTTAATCTGATGCCAAAATAATTAAACTCCTCTGCAATTTTTAGTGTCTCATTTCCTGATCTGATACCCTCAGGATCATATGATTCAGATCGACTAGTTGTCATTACCCTTGTTTTGCATTTGCTGATGTTAATCTAATATCTTTGTTTCAAGATATTGTTCATTCCATTCAACTGCTCTTCTGTGTCCTTTGCGTTCTCCGACAGAATTACCCTGTCAATGGCAGACCTCAATTTTTACTTCTCCCTTTCTTTCCCTTCGATGAGCAACTGACGTCCGATTTATGTACAAGTGGTATATAACGTTTCGCTCCCTGTATCTTACCCCTGCTACTATTAGAATTTCAAAGAGTGTATCCCAGTCAACATTGCCAAACGCTCAACGTAAGTCTAGAGGAGCACTTACCGTAGGTTTGCTTTGTGCGTATATTGTAAGTTACAGGGTCACAGCATTTCCTCGCGTGCTCCCACATTTCACATGAACTCAATCTTATCTTACCCAAGCTCCATTTCTACGTTTTCTCATTCTACTGTAAATAATTCGTTTCGGTATTTTGCAACTACTATTTATTAAACTGATAGTTCGATAACAGATCTGTGAGCTCTTGCTTTCTGTGTACGCCAGGTGTAATAGTTTTATTTTGTTTGAGAAGCACTGCGCAGAAAAAAGTACGTGGTCATACAAGAAGGTAACTGGTTAGTGATAACAGCAGGGCGTCCATACTAATATAAGAATCTGGATATCTGTGTTTGGGATAAGTATTAAATTCCATATTTGTTGTATTTTCTGGAGAATATATTACAGAAAACAGGGATTAGACGGCGTCAGGGGCGGTTTATTGATACAGTTCATGTGGTACGTGGCGAGGAGGACGACCCATCAGAGGACCCAAAACCGGGCTAACCGTTATAAGTTTTCGACCGTTTAAAACTATGCGTGATTAAAGCCCTGGAACTGATATTTACTGACACAATGTCGTGAACATTTTCTTTCGTTTGATGCACACATACTGCATAAGTCAATTTTATTAAATCACACTTTAATTATTACAACTTTGCAGGAGAGTTTCATTTACATTTTTGGAGTCACTCTATTGTGTATTAATAAGAATTTGCAGCATATGCTTCATACAGTTAACAACGCTTCTTTAAAAATTGTTTACTGATACAAACTCACACGAAAAGGAATTGGTCACGTCATCGGAACAGTTGAAGAATGAGAGTATTCCAAAAGTCGTTTGAATTAAGGTTAGTGATAATGTAGCACACTTACTGGTACTCTGACGTTCCTTTCTTACAATGAATTTATTAGTTTAATTTCAGCGACAGTGTTCCCTCAACAGTGTATTGTAGAGCATTTTATGAAGTATTCCCAGTTTCATATTGAACCCATTGTGATAGGTAGTGTGCTCATTCTGTACCGCCAAATTTTGCAATTTTAGGTTGCCATCTTTCACCACAAACAAGGGGAACGTAACTAATTGTCTTCACCGATTTTATTCATATTCATAGGGTGTGTAGATCATGGCCAGGATGTAAAAATATGTAAAACGGAAGGCACAATCGAGTTTGAAAGTTTTATGCATGCATATCTACTAATGGGTGGTCGCTAGCACCCACGCGGGTCGTAGCCGACCGAGTAATTTCCCGGCCGCGCGATACTTCCCGCAAGTGAAGACGAACTCTGTGAGGTGGATTTGTGGACACGCAGCACACTATTTGTTTGCTGGTGGCGGGAAAAGTATACTTGACGTTTGGCAGTTCCCTAATGAACGCCATTGTGCAGTTGTCCGCAATCCAAAATACAGACAATTTTTCTCCAATTTCCTCTGCAGTGTCTTCCTTAACCCACCCCAGAGCTGAGGTGTTCCTGTCATGAAGAGTTGATCCCCTCCTCTTCTACACTTAGAAGTGATATATTCACTGGAAATCGGAATGTTCTTTCGAAAACAAAAGAAAAAGAAGATGTTGATAGTCTCAATTAGTCTGTCTTGCTGCCCCCCTCCACCTTGCATAACGTCGGTTTCAAGTTATTGGTCAGTATTAGTGACAAAAATAAATAAATGAAAATAACAAAAAGAATGAAAAGAAAAATAAGTGAATTAACGATGTTCATTGTACTTCTGCATGTTCCCTATGCTTTCCTTGGTTCCCGGAGGGCGGGAACGGGACACGGTGGCCAGACCTCGGGTTGAGACACCTGCCCACTTTGCCCCCACCCCTTTGACGCCGGAGAGGTACTTCTAAAATAAAATTTAAAAACAGTATGCGCTTCGTTTCATAAGTTGGAGGACTCCAGAGCGAATCTCGCTTCCACCACTGTTTTTTCTATTTTCGTTCGTTCCTACGTAATTTTAATAACAGGTTTATTATGATCGTGCAAATTACCAGTGCCTAAGGAATAATTTACTGTTGACATAAGCTGCAACATTATGGACGTAGTTTACCTGCGGGTACATTTCAATGCAACATGAGACCACTTTCCCGGTATACACTACTGGCCATTAAAATTGCTTCACCACGAAGATGATGTCCGACAGGCGCGAAATTTAACCGACAGGAACAAGATTCTGTAATATGCAAATGATTAGCTTTTCAAAATATTCACACTAAGTTCGCGCCGGTGGCGACACCTACAACGTGCTGACATGAGGAAAGTTTCCAACGGATTTCTCATACACAAACAGCAGTAGACCGGCGTTGCCTGGTGAAACGTTGTTTTGATGCCTCGTGTAAGGAGGAGAAATACGTACCATCACGTTTCCGACTTTGATAGACGTCGGATTGTAGCCTAACGCGATTGCAGTTTATCGTTTCGCGACACTGCTGCACGCGTTGGTCGAGATCCAATGACTGTTAGCAGAATAGCGAATCGGTGGGTTCAGGAGGGGTAATGCGGAACGCCGTGCTAGATCCCAACGACCTCGTATCACTAGCAGTCGAGATGACAGGCATCTTATCCGCATGGCTGTAACGGATCGTGCAGCCACGTCTCGATCCCTGTGTCAACAGAAGGGGACTTTTGCAAGACAACAACCACCTTCACGAAGAGTTCGGAGACGTTTGCAGCAGCATGGACTATCAGCTCGGAGACCATGGCCTTGGTTACCCTTGACGCTGCATCACAGACAGGAGCGCCTGCGATAGTGTACTCAACGACGAACCTGGGTGCACGAATGGCAAAACGTAATTTTTTAGGATGAATCCAGGTTCTGTTTACAGCAGCATGATTGTCGCATCCGTGTTTGGCGACATCGCGGTGAACGCACATTGGATGCGTGTATTCGTCATCGCCATACAGGCGTATCACGTGGCATGATGGTTTGGGGTGCCATTGGTTACAAGTTTCGGTCAGCTCTTGTTCGTATTGACGGCACTTTAAATTGTGGACGTTACATTTCAGATGTGTTATGGCTCGTGGCTCTACCCTTCATTCGATCCCTGCAAACCCTACATTTCAGCAGGATAATGCACGACGGCATGTAGCAGTTCCTGTACGGGCCTTTCTGGATACAGAAAATGTTCGACCGCTGCCCTGGCCAGCAAATTATCCAGATCTCTCACTAATTGAAAACTTCTGGTCAATGGTGGCCGAGCAACTGGCTCGTCACAATACGCCAGTCACTACTCTTGATGAACTGTCGTATCGTGTTGAAGCTGCATGGGCAGCTGTACCTGTATGCGACATCCAAGCTCTGTCTGACTCAATGCCCATGGACATCAAGGCCGTTATTACGGCCAGAGGTTGTTGTTCTGCGTACTGACTTCTCAGGATCTCTGCACCCAAATTGCGTGAAAAAGTAATCACACGTCAGTTCTATTATAATATATTTGTCCAACGAATACCCGTTTATCACCTACATTTCTTCTTGGTGTAGCAATTTCAATGGCCAGTAGTGTAGGTACAGGTACAAACGACTGACCATGTGAACCCATTTTCATGGTAATCCTGGAGTTAGTTTTGATACACCAGAAACTGTTGCATCTGCACAAACAACTTTAGGTTGATGGAAGGAGAAACGAAACGGCGTTTACGAACACGAAGAATACTTCATTCGTATGTACGCCCACGAGGTAATTACATGTCAACGCTCCAAGACGTCTGATGTTACGAGTAAATGTATTGATGTGCCTGGTACTTCGACAGGAAGAGAACGGGAACCTGATTGTGAAGCCGAATCGCGCTAAGTGAAGCTTCAAAAGTACGATTAAAAGCGGCACTTTGTACAGTGAATAACTCCTTTTCCAAAACAGACTCACCGCTTCTAAATCTTCTGCAGTGGTAACACGAGATCACACGGAAATTGGAGAAGAAATATTTCCCAAAATGTCTGAAATGCTAGCGAAGGAACAACTTGTGGTATAAGATGAACTAATTGCCCACTAAGATAATGGGGGTGTGTTTGAAGAATCTGAAGAAGTCGCTTAATCTTAATCATACTATTACGAGGCCGAAGAGAAGCAGTCGAAAGTAGACACCGATTACGTTCCGCAGTATTACAAGATTAGTGTCGTCATTCTAGCGAGAGACCATCCAGGGTGGGGTTTGGCCACTCTTCATAGGAGAGCTTCACGACTAAAAAGCGTGAAAGGTTTGTAAATATCGGGAGATCATATAAAACAAGGTGTAACAAGTCATGAACAACTTAAAAAAAATTGATTTGTGGACCTATGATCGTTTCATGCATGATCGACAATGTAATCAGCAAGTGACAACGAGAAACGTGCAGCAGTGGGCTCTTGCTATTACTAACCAATTTCCTGATTTCAATTATTTAAGGAAACAGGAAGTGTTCAGCCACACGTGAAACGTCAACCACGACCTGTAACAAATGATGATGCCCAAGTAGGTGTTTTAGCTGCTGTAGCGGCTAATCTGCACATCAGTAGCACACAAATTGCACGAGAATCGGGAATCTCAAAAACGTCGGTGTTGAGAATGCTACATCAACATCGATTGCACCCGTGCCATATTTCTATGCACCAGGAATTGCTTGGCGACGACTTTGAACGTCGTGTCCAGTTCTGCCACCGGGCACAAGAGAAATTACGGGACGATGACAGATTTTTTGCACGCGTTCTATTTAGCGACGAAGCGTCATTCACCAACAGCGGTAACGTAAACAGGCATAATATGCACTATTGGGCAACGGAAAATCCACGATGGCTGCGACAAGTGAAACATCAGCGACCTTGGCGGGTTAATGTACGGTGCGGCATTATGGGAGGAAGGATAATTGCCCCGCATTTTGTCGATGGGAATCTAAATGGCGCAATGTATGCTGATTTCCTACGTAATGTTTTACCGATGTTACTACAAGATGTTTCACTGCATCACAGAAAGGCGATTTACTTCCAACATGATGGATTTCCGGCAAATAGCTCGGATGCGGTTGAAGCGGTATTGAATAGCATATTTCATGGCAGGTGGATTGGTCATCGAAGCACCATACCATGGCCCGCATGTTCACCGGATCTGACGTCCCCGGGTTCCTTTCTGTGGGGAAAATTGAATGATATTTGCTATCGTGATCAACCGACAACGCCTGTCAACATGCGTCAGCGCATTGTCAATGCATGTGCGAACATTACGGAAGGCGGACTACTCGCTGTTGAGAGGAATTTCGTTACACGTATTGCCAAATGCGTTGAGGTTGACGGACATCATTTTGAGCATTTATTGCATTAATGTGGTAATTACAGGTAATCACGTTGTAACAGCATGCGTTCTCAGAAATGATAAGTTCACTGAGGTACATGTATCACATTGGAGCAACCGCAATAAAATGTTCAAACGTACCTACGTTCTGTATTTTAGTTTAAAGAACCTACCTGTTACCACTTGTTCGTCTGAAATTGTGAGACATATGTTTGTGACTATTACAGCGCCATCTATCACAAAGCGAAAAAAGTGGTCTACTAAAACATTCATATTTCTTTACGTAGTAAACGAATATGTAATAAAAACTGGGGGTCCTATATAAAAAGAAAAATTCAGTTGATATCCGTTTGACCTATGGTAGCGCCATCTAGCGGGCCAAACATTGCGCCATCTGGTTTCCCCCTTCAAGCTAGACAAGTTTCGTTCTTTGTAGTTTTTTCGTATGACGCTTATTTCGTGAGATATTTGGCCCGGTCACGATCAATGGACCACCCTGTATACAGGCATGCCAAAAAATATTCAGATTCTATTTTCTCGAAAACTGTTGAGTGTTTCGCCTTCTTCTTTACATTCTCAACATACTGTGTCGACATCAAATCAAATCGGTGAGGGCAAATAGGTACGGTCCACATGAAGCACAACCGGATTGCAGTGAAGTAATGTTCAATAGCGTACGTCTACGGACTGTGCCATTAAAATGTTTTGCTGGTTAGAGGTCTAAATTTTATATATTTGCAATAGACTGATTTTTCTTTCTAAGAAACCTTTAATAACTCAATGCCTGTAACTGCTTGCCGGTCATTCGACTGATGGCCACCGAAGTAGTCGTCACAATACACGTGTCACTTCGTGTAAGAATCCCTTGGAAACTTGGTCACTTTTGCCTATAAAAAAACAAATGATGTTCTTGTGGTTTTGGAAATATTTTTATTTATTCATCTACTTCAATGTCCGCATTAGACATTACACACTTATGCCAGCGGATTGCTCGTACCCGAAAACTTCTGGAATTTGAATTCTGGGATAGCTTTTCTCTCTCTCTCTCTCTCTCTCTCTCTCAGGAATATATCTTTAATCTCACCTATGCATATAAAAGGATAGTCCAGGTTTATTTTTGAGAACAGGAAAAAGTCACTGGTACCGTATGGCGAACATGGCGCAATTTCCTTTTTTTTACCCAAACTAGCAACAGTGTGTCGACAGATGCAACTCTTGTGGTGATAATGTCATGAATTGTTTCTCCAGAAATACGTGCTTGACGCAAACGACATTGAACTTGTTAGCTGTACGCCTTACTAATGGTTCGACCTTGTGACAAGAAATCATGTCGTATTATGCTATTAAACTCTAAGAACATAGTGAGCATAAAGTTCACATTTGACCGCACTTACCGAGCTTCTTTCAAAGTTCCATGATCCAGAATGCTTTCACTAAGACGAATAACCTTAGTTTCGACATCATAGCCGCTAAACCCGTCTTTCATCTCCTTCTATGGCACGCTTCAGCAGTTCTGCATCGTTGTCGACTTTATCTAACGGCTCAGGAGCTACTCCCATTCGCCGCTGTTTTTCTGTTAATTTTAAAAATCTTTGAATAAATTTTGCTGTCACGCATTTGATACACAAAACACCGAAAAACTGAACCAGCTGATATCTCAGCCTCTTCAGCGAGTTCTCTGATTCTGATTCGGCGATCGTTCGTTATAGTTTCTTTCACTTTTCCACGATTTCATTGGTCGATGAAGTGCTGGAGCGTCCAGAACAGTCGTCATATTCAGCGCCATCACGGCCATCTTCGAAACGAATGTATCGTTTGTAAACGCCTTTTTCTGTCGCAAGATATTCGCTAAAAGCAATATTTTACATTTCTAAAATTTCACTGCCGTTTCTTTCTTTCTTGTGGCAAAAATTAATAGAAATACTCTGATTCATTTGTACACAAAGTAAGTAATTGTAGATAGTACTAAAACACATCAACCCTTCTAACAGTGGCAGAAGAGCAAATGTGAGCAAGTGTGTGATATGCCTAACACTATTCAGATAATTTTTAGACATATTTACCAAAATAATCGGATTTATAATACAAGCGAAATTACAAAACGCTCGTAAGGTTATGGACACTCCTCGTACACGGCCTAAGCAATCAGCTGTCAAAAGATTTTATTTCAGTTTTATAACACATTGACTTATTAATCTCAAACACTTGGTTTTCGTTGCTATTTCAAAAGGGCAAATAAATGTTAACTGCCACTCATAGATTGAGCGTTTTGTGTGATATTTATTATATTAGGCAGACTATAAAAAAACAAGTCCACAAGATAATTAGTACTTATATTAGTGTAACAAAACTCTGTTTAACGCTAGTTACTTTCACGTATTATAAGGAATTAAAATACGAGTACATGTTGTTAGATAAGGATCCCAGTTCGTAAGTGCTACGGCACTAAGTAAACCTGAAAGCGGAGCGAGATGTTGCTGCAAATGCGTTTTTCATCAATATAAAGGGGGAAAATGCTTTTAAGGTGTTTCTGATGTTAACAGACCAAAGTGAGCTGTAATGCAGCTTACTTTGATCGTGATGGCCTGGCAGTGTAACTCAATTACCTGTCCACTTCAGCTGCGTCGGGAACGTGTGCGTGAGCGGAGGCGTGGTGCTAGAGAGCGCGCACCATGTCCAAAATTAGTCGCAGATCACGCGCCATGCTCGATGCGCTCCTGTCAGCCGAGCCTCCTTGCCTGCTACTGATTGCTGTTTGAAGTACGTGCGGGCAGCGCCGGGCTGCGCCGGTTCTAAATCTGCGCTCAAACCCCGCAACGCACTCCGTGCCTGCCTCGCGATGGACGGTCTCAGTATCCGATCGCCATTCACTGCATTCTCGCGTAGCAGCCACCAGTCAGTGGTAGCGGCTGGCAACCAGTCCTTTCTCGGCAGTTACTCCGCGTCTCATCAGTGTCCCCTCGAATATAAGGCTAGTAATTTGCAGATTTAACCGTTTCTATGCGACGGTGTCGTTGAATAGTCTTGCGCTACGATGTTATTTTCCTGTATATTGCCTTTGCTGTCGCGAGCGAGTCTGCCTTTGAACCATTTCTGTGATTGTCTTGCGTTGTTACAAACTTTGAACAGAAGAGTGTCAACTATAACGACATATTAGTAATTTTCTCTACTTTTAATTGTTTTAATAAAACATTTTTTTAGAGCAAATATTATAAACGTGTTATTTGTGACACAGAAGAGACCCGTATGTCCCGTATGTATGAAAACGCAGTCCTAGTGCTTAAAATCTGGATTAATCAGTTTAGAAAGTAAGATACCGCTTTGTAAAACAATTCTTCTTCACCTTTCCTCCTTCTGGCCGCGATCTGTTAAGACACACGTATCAATTTAAGTTACTTTAAGTGAGAATGATTACTCATTTTTGTCCCAACATTGTGTACTATTCTTTTTTATTTTCTACTAGTAATATGCTTGGTATATGTTGTGGACATGTCTTACAAAAAAAATGTGTGAAATCTTATGGGACTTAACTGCTAAGGTCATCAGTCCCTAAGCTTACACACTACTTAACCTAAATTATCCTGAGGACAAACACACACCACCAAGCCCGAGGGAGGACCCGAACCTCCGCCAGGATCAGCTGCACAGTCCATGACTGCTGCGCTTTGTTTCACAGTTCAAATGCGGGTATGGCTGATTATATGAAATTGAATGACCGACTTACCCGATGGCTTTTTAACCACCATCGAAGCTATCTCACTGAGCGTGCTTGCTATTTAATTTACGAAGTCTGATTTGCTGGTGCGAAAATAAAAAAGGAAAACAGTTATTCCCGAAACATGGTGCAGATTGAGATTTTTTATTCATCGTCAATTTAACAATAGAACGGCGGAAGGGGTCAGAATGACCCCTGTCATACCTTTTTCGTTCATTCTGATATCCAGTTTGTTTACTTTGTAAATGGAACTATATGACGTTTTCTAATTTTCCTCCTCTTTCTGAAGATGTTTTAGTATTTCTAAAGTGTTTCAATTCTCTTCGCCATTTCATTCGGTATACCTATAATGGCGGAAGGGTTCGATTTGGCCGCACTGTAATTTCCCTTCTGGATATAAGTAAATTATCCAACAATACAGTAACGCAGAGCAGTTGCTCCTCATTGTTGCAACTTGGCACGTGTGCATTCCAGACCGCCACAGCTTATGTTGTGTCACTCAGGCAGTTTTTGTCCGTGGAACACGTTTTCTAACACGTATTTTCAGCGTGGACATTCTGATGAAGAAGTGTTACATTTCGTGGAGAATTCCAAAATTGAATCGGAAATTGACTTCACTGGTGAAGATGAAGATATTGTGAACGAGAGGCGATTAACGGAAGAGGATTCAGATCCTGATGTATGTCAATCATCACCTCTTTCATTATGGCAGGTACAGTTGGAAGCGTCTACAAGATGATCGGAAGGGATGGAGCCGTGTGGCAGATTGGAAATTATGAATCTTCGGGAAGGCGGTCTGCTGTGAATATTCTGAAGGAGAGAGGAGGTCCCACTGCTTGTGCCTGCCAGCGAGTAGACGGCTCTGTCATCAGTGCCTTCCGTTTTATTTTTGATGAAGCAATGCTACGTCTCATGAAGAAATACACAGAATCAAATACTCGAAAAGTACTAAAAAACAATGACTGGACTGTGTCACTTGAGGAACTGGAGAGCCTGATGGCCATCATGTATATTCAAGGCGTATTGTGCACAAAAGGTCTGTGGATAATTTCTGGTCGCACTCGTAGGGGCCTGCTTTTATCAAGGATATTATGCCAAGGGACAGATTTCAGAGCTACGGTCGCAGGTTCGAATCCTGCCTCGGGCATGGATGTGTGTGATGTCCTTAGGTTAGTTAGGTTTAAGTAGTTCTAAGTTCTAGGGGACTAATGACCACAGCAGTTGAGTCCCATAGCGCTGAGAGCCATTTGAACCATTTTTTGAACAGATTTCAGAAGCTTCTCAGATTTCTCTATTTTGATGAAAAATCAATCTGGGCTGAATGCCTGACAGTCAACAAATACGATCCTGTATCTGAAATTTTGGAAAAGTTTATTGAAGACAGTATTTGCGCTTACCGCCCTGAAGAAAATATGACCACTGACGAGCAACTGTTACCAAGAAAAGCAAGATGCAGGTTTACTCAATTCATGTCGAACAAACCGGAGAAATATGGTCTCAAATTCTGGTTGGCTGTTGATGTAACGACAAAGTGTGCATGTAATGCTTTCCCATACCTCGGCAAAGAGGACATGCATAAACAACCACTTGAAGAGTACGTTGTTCTGCATCTCAGGGAGCCATTCATTGCTAAAAAAAACTCAAAGCAAAGAAAACTTCATTAGATGGTAAATGAGCAAGATCCTTCGTGAAATCCTCGATGGAGTAAGGAAGCCGAATGCTGAAATACATTCCACCACAATACTGCACAATAATGGACACACAGACTGCACCCTGACTGTGTACCAAGGAAAGAAGAATAAAAATGTCATTCTTCTAAGTACGTTGCATGCTGAAGTAGCAATAAGCAGGGAGGAAAGAAAAACCCTGAGATGGTAATGTTCTACAAAGCAACAAAGTAGGGGGTGAAAGTGGTTGTAAAAAGACTTTTTAAATGTGGTCAATAAATGTCTTCTACAACATACTGGACATGGCGGCAATAAATGCATGAGTCATCTGTAACACAGTAACGAACAACGAAAAGGAAAGGAAGATGTTCATACTTCAACTGGCAGATGAACTCAAGGGAAAGAAAGAGCAAGAACATGAGGTAAAAGAAGAGGATATGGGACTGAAATCACAGATAAAGCGGAGGGAGTGCCAAATGAGCCTCTGCAAAGGCAACAAGACCAGCGAAAACAGTGTAAAGTGCCACAAAGCCGTGTGTGGAAATTGCACGTGTAAAACAGAAATCACCTGTGCTAAGTGCGTCTAGCAGCTTCAAATGACTTGAGTGAAACGTAATGCACACATGTGAGAGTAAAATGGACCAAATATACTAAATGTGTCTAGGAATTTGTATGAATAGTTCATAAATTAAAATCTACAGTTATGAAACTTGTTAGCAGTAGCAACAATAAATTTGTATGATACACTGTAGTTCAAAGAAATTTATAATTCTAAATAATTGTTGATTACTAGAAATAAAGTATAGATTTTTTTTGGGGGGGGGGGGGGGGAGCAAAATGACCCATTTCCGCCGTTTTAGGAATGTAAGAAACTATCCCTTTCTGGTGTTAATTCTCCAATAAAGCTAAAAAACTCGACATTATGCCTAATATTTAACTGAAAGAGAGCGATCCTTTTCTGAAACTCTACGAGTGTCTCAAATATATTGACTTTTTTCACAACAGTAATATTGTACTAGGTGTTTTGAATGTTAATCAACTGCTAAATGAGTTAACAGCACGCATTTCTAATGTATTTATTTGCCATACCACATTTCAACGAAACAAGCCATCAACATACAAGCCATCAACCAATAGAAACTCTCTCTTTGGAAAATGTTCCATTTAACGATCAATAAGATACTCTACACTTTACATACATTCTTATACTTCGACTAGGGGCATGTTGAAAGGGGACTATCTCGCTTGGCCTACGTCTCATGAAGGCATTATTGTATGAGGGGGGGGGGGGGGGGGTCTAAGTTTAGCTACTATACGGGATAAGCTTTTACTCGTTGTGTCTCGCTGGATGGGCAGAGTTGCCACACACCGCAAGTGCATGAGTCATACTGAACTGTGACGTGGCAAAGAACGTGAGAGCTCTAATGATAGTTATTCATGTGAGAAATGAAAAGGAAACGGAAACGCATGCGGTCGCGGCAAAGTTTTATTTATGCTCTGTGCACATCTATGGCATTTGCTCTTGAAAATATGCGTGATTTCCGAGGAAGAGATGGAGTAATCATAATTGACACCTAACTTGCATTAAAATTCGTTGTTCATTACAGAATTTAACACAAGATAAAACATATTGGCAAACCATCTTATCTAACTACGCTTCCTTATGTACACTAGCGGAAGAAATAGCTAGACCAAGAAGGAATTGTGCGAAATAAACGAAAGTTGGTGAGCGTGTTTCCACATCCGTTTGATGTCGTCAATTCAAATGCCACGCTAATTGTTTAAGAGCGGTGTTAGTAGCGACTTTATGAGGCAGCAAATCAGGTTTGCCTTGAATAAGTGATGCAAGGCCGTTAGCATTAGTTACCTTCGAGACTGGAAGTAGTGAGTCGATGTTAGTCATGAATGTCTTTAAGACCACGAAAAAACCGTCAATGGCACTTCACTGAGTTTGAATGAGGTCATGTAATAGGGCTGCGAAAAACTATAAGTCACTTTCGCGATACTGCCGAAAGACTTGGCAGGAATGTAGCCACTGTACATGATTGGTAGCTTCGGATGGCCACGTGGCATTGCAAGAAGATTGGGCTGCGGATGGCCACGTGACACAACCTAGAGGAAGGACCATCGTGGTCGGCGTATGGCTTTGGCATACGTATCTCCAGCAGCAATTTGAGCATCAGTTGGCTCCACAGTGACACAACGGTTAGAAATCCGTTTCTTTGAGGACAGCTCCGAGCCAGATGGTCTTTACTGACCCGACACCACCTCCGTTTGAGAGTTCAGTTGTGTCAAGCGAGAGCTCACTGGAGGGCAGGGTGGAAGTCTGTTGTTTCCTGATGGAAGACGATCTGCCACTGATCCATTTGGTCAGGGGTAAGCCAGGTGAGCGCCTGCAGCCAAATTGTCTGCGGCCGATACACAACGGACCTGCGCCTGGAGCTGACCTGGGGTGCGATATCGTATGACAGCAGGAGCACTCTTGAGGTTATTCCACGCACTTTGACTGCAAATCTGGACGTCGTTCTGGCGTGCCAATCACCAATTATTTTTTCTGAGTAGAGCAGTATTTTATTTTTGCGGTTAGTCCAAGTCAAACATTGTACTTCATATCTCGTAACTTTTATAATGTAAGTCGGTACTGAGTTTCAGTTACATAGTTTTCATTTAACACACAGTTAGTTTCTTTTGGCAGTTGATTATATTCATTTCATCATTTCATACTCAGAACTTCATTAAGGTACATATTTTGTTTCACGACACAGTACACAGGCGCAACGCAGGGCCAACAACAGTATTGCTCAGCAGTTGAACACGATATCTAAAGCACGCGTTACACGAGGAGAATGTTTTAGAAAACAAAATATTCAGTATTCACTGATATACTATAGTTTTTTTTTACAGAAAGCTTACGCATACACGAGGGCTCCTTTACTACTTTAGCACAAATTGCTATTCATGCAGATTGAAAACCCAGACAGATGTGAAAAAATGAGAAATCCGTGGTACCAATCTAAAATGAATTCTACACAAGAAAAAGTTATTGGTTTGACACTGTGTGTGTGTTGGTATTTGTTACGCTCGTAAGCTCGAGATCTTTCTAGCTAAGGTGGTTACTGAGCAAAGGTCAGTTGTCTCTGGCTGTGTGGTGTCCCACGCCATACTAAGAATGATCGAAAGTCAACACTCCATACGTCCAGGTATATCTGATAATGTAGCTGTAGTTGGAATGCAAGGCTAACCACTGATGATATGGTGCTACCACACGAACAGTAACAACGCAAAGACAAACCTACTAGGAGATCACTGGAAATAATCAATATTCACACACGAATGTTAATAAACGCATACTGTCGAAGGTGCTGATACCTTCAGGTTTAACCACGGCCTAACTTATAAATCTCAGTCCGATTTAACATTAAATCTTCGTTTTTAGATGAATGTCCAAAACTCGCCGAACCCTCATGCCAGAGTGAAGCCCTGCTGACTCTTAGCGAGATTTCTCCGTCCGCTATGTCCAGCGTCAGGTCTACAGAGACGGGGCAGCTGATAGCCAGTCCCCAGAGTGACCAAACAGCTTCCAGAATATCCCGCGTTGGTTTTCACGTGGCCTATCAAAGGGCACAATTTTTAGAACGGCGAGAAGTTCGCCTTTACCGGAGTCTCAAGCCCGCCAGCGTGTTCTAAAGACCTAACTGACGTTCCCACGTCACCTCAGAGAGAGAGAGAAGAAAGGAAATGCTTGAACTTCAAAGCAATGCAGCCATGCTCCTACCTCAAGCAGGGAGAAAAAACTAGGACTTGGTACTGGAGAGGAATGAGGTTGCTTATTCCAACAAGTGAATGAAAACTAAAATCAAATGTCCCACAGAACTGCTCCCTCAAGCGTTCTAATGCTATAAAACTAGAAGACTGATAGAAGCTGAGTTGGATCAAATGAAAATCATGGAAAGAAGAAATTATCATAGTACATAAAAGTGATTTATGTCTCTCATCCTGAATCGTTAGTTACAAATCTGCAAGTAGTTTGTTTGCACTCTACATGCTTCATATTCGGTAGTCTTGGGTTCTTGTTTCCAGAAAACCACTGTGTCAACCACTGAATCTTGCAGTCTTCAGCTGACACATACATTAATCCATGTATTACAACTTGCGTAGGCATCCTGTCAGACGTTTGTAGCTGGTGTGGAAACTCATAGTAGGATAGGCGATTAATACCCGAAATGATAAATAGTGATTAATTATGATTAAGACTAAATACATTTATAAACAGTATCACGAAAATGAAAGCTGAACGTAAAATGGTGGAAACGCATAAACAGTTTAGACGAAAGACTGATTGCCTTACGTAAACACCTCGCAGAAAGACAAATGAACACATATGACTGCGTGGTTTCGAAAAAAACTCACTACACTGCGATGGTTTGTCTTACGATGTTCTTTGAGTGAGCAGCGGATCTGCCTGTAGCAATACGTAGCCAGTATGTCCAGTAAGGTCTGCAGCTTTGAATGAGCTCCAAGATGGAGCTGTAATAGTCACAAACGTAAGAGCACGTGGTATCACGTGACATTCTGCCACTGCGGACGGTATTTGCTTCGTGATACATTACCCGTGTTAAAATAGACAGTTTACCACTTTTGGAAAAGGTCGATATCGTGTTGATGTATGGCTATTGTCATCAAGATGCCCAACGAGCGTGTGCTATGTATGCTGCTCGGTATCCTGGAAGACATCATCCAAGTGCCCGGACCGTTCGCTGGATAGGTACGTTATTTAAGGAAAAAGGAAGTGTTCAGCCACGTGTGAAACGTCAGCCACGACCTGCAACAAATGACGATGCCCAAGTAGGTGTTTTAGCTGCTGTCACGAATTATCCGCACATCAGTAGCAGACAAGTTGCGCGAGAATCGGAAATCTCAAAAACGTTGGTGTTGAGAATGCTACAACAACATCGATTGCACCCGTACCATATTTCTATGCACCGGGAATTGCATAGCGACGACTTTGAACGTCATATACAGTTCTGCCACTGGGCACAAGAGAAATTACGGGACGATGACAGATTTTTTGCACGCGTTCTATTTAGTGACGAAACGTCATTCAACAACAGCGGTAACGTAAACCGGCGTATTATGCACTATTGGGCAACGGAAAATCCACGATGGCTGCGACAAGTGGAACATCAGCGATCTTGGCAGGTTAATGTATTGTGAGGCACATGGGAGGAAGGATAATTGGTCCCATTTTATCGATAGAAATCTAAATAGTGCAATGCACGCTGATTTCCTACGTAATGTTCTACCGATGTTACTACAAGATGTTTCACTGCATAACAGGATAGCAATGTACTTCCAACATGACGGATGTCCCGCAAATAGCTCGCGTGCGGTTGATGCGGTACTGAATAGCATATTTCATGACAGGTGGATTGGACGTCGAAGCACAATACCATGGCTCGCACGTTTACCGGATCTGAGGTCCCTGGATTTCGTTCTGTGGGAAACGTTGAAGGATATTTGCTATCGTGATCCACCGACACCACCTGACAACATGCGTCAGCGCATTGTCAGTGCATGTGCGAACATTACGGAAGGCGAGCTAATCGCTGTTGAGAGGAATGTCGCTACACGTATTGTCAAATGTATTGAGGTTGACGCACATCATGTTGAACATTTATTGCGTTAATGTGGTATTTACAGGTAATCACGCTGTAATAGCACGCGTTCTCAGAAATGATAAGTTCAAAAAGGTACAGGTATCACATTGGAACAACCGAAATAAAATATTCAAACGTACCGACGTTCTGTATTTTAATTTAAAAAATCTACCTGTTACCAGCTGTTCGTCTAAAATTGTGAGCCATATGTTTGTGACTATTACAGCGCCATCTATCACAAAGCGAAAAAAGTGGTCCAACTAAAACATTCGTATTTCTTTACGAACTACACGAATATGTGATAAAAAATGGGGGTTCCTATTTTAAAAAACGCAGTTGATATCCGTTTGACCTGTGGCAACGCCATCTAGCGGGCCAACCATAGCGCCACCTGGTTTCCCCCTTCAAGCCAGACTAGTTTCGTTCTTTGTAGTTTTTTCATTTGACGCTTATTTCGTGAGATATTTGGCCCGCTCACGATCAATGGACCACCCTCTAAATATCGAGAGAGACAGACAGAAAGAGAACTATATTACTTGGAGATTGTTACAACCTCGGTTTGTATGCGAAAATTTATATTGAGAACTCGACCTGAATTTTATGTGCATGAGAGATGCGGTAATAATCGCTGCAAATGGATTGCTTGGCGTATCATACTTCGAGAACAGACCAGACGAGAAAAGAACCTCTGTTTCGTATTCAAACATACAGACCTTATTGACCACACTGGCTACGTATTGCCTTTGGCTGACCCGCTGCTCACTCAAAGAACATCGTTAAGACAAACCATCACAGTGTCGTGAGTTTCTTTCGGAACCTCACAGTGAAATATTTTCGTGTGTCTTTCTCCATGGTCTTCACGTTTAGCAATCAATGTTTTCGTGTAAACTGTTTATTCGTTTCCACCATTTTACGTTCAGCTTTTATTTTCGTGATACTGTTTATAAATCTATTTAGTCTTAATCACAATTAATCACTTTTTATAGCTCATTTCGGTTGTTAATGCAAGGTATTCACGTCTGTACTATGGAATTATGAGTGTCATTATGGGATAGACAGTTTAGGTGAGTGTGGGCCAGAATTTTTTTCTCTGTTGTTTTGCATTCATTTCACAGCGAAGATATTTACATCTACATGGATAATCCGTAAATCACACTGAAGTACCTGAACCACGTTCACAAAAATTCTCAATCACTCCACTCTCGAACAGTGAGAGGAAGTAACGAACACCTATGTCTTGCCTTGCGAGCTTTGATTTCCGTTATTTAAAAATTATGATCTTTTCTCCCCATGTAGGTCACATCTAACAAAATATTTTACCATTCGGAGGAGAAAGTTGGTGACTGAAATTTCGTGAGAAGATCCCGCTGCAACGAGAAACGTCTTTGTTTTAATGATGTCCACCCCGAATCCTGTATCACGTCCGTGACACTCTAGCCACTGATTCTCGATAACACAAAACGTCCTGCTCTTCTCTGAACTATCTCGATGTACTCCGTTCATTCTATCTGGTAACGATCCCACACCGCGCGGTAGTGCTTCAAAAGAGGACGGACAACCAGTCTGTGTCGTGGATCTGTTGCATCTTATAAGTGTTCGCCAACAAATCGCAGTCTTTGGTTGGCCTTCTCCATAACATTTTCTATGTGTTTTTTCAAATTAAGTTGTTCATAAATGTATTTCCTAGGTATTTAGTTAATTATATGACCTTTGGATTTGATTGATAATGTCGTGTAACCGAAGTTTAACGAATTTCTTTTAGCACTCATGTGGATGATCTCACACTTTCCATTATTTAAGCTCAATTACCAATTTTCACATCATATAGATATCTTTTCTAAATGGTTTAGTTTGATGATTTTACTAAACGATAAATGAGAGCATCATTAGCAAACAACGTAAGACAGCGACTCAGATTGTCTTCTATATCGTTTATATAGGTAAGGATCAGCAGAGGGCCTATAACATTAGGCCGAAAGTCAAAAATCAATAGACTTTCCGTCAATTATACGAACTGTGACCTCTCTGACAGGAAATCTCGAATCCAGTCACATAAATGAGACGATATTCCATAAGCAAGCAATTTCACTACATGACGCTTGTGTAGTACAGTGTAAAAAGCCTTCGAGAAATCTAGAAATACGGAATCAGTTTGAAATCCTTTGTGAATAGCACTCAACAATTCGTGTGAGCAAAGAGCTACTTGTGTTTCACAAGGAGGATGTTTTCTATATCGGCGATGACCATGCGTCAATAGACCGTTCTCTTCAAGGTAATTCGTAATGTTCGAACACAATCTATGTTCCAAAATCCTGCTTCATATCGGCGTTAATGATATGGGTCTGTAATTTAGGGGATTACTCCTATTGCCTTTCTGGTGTGACCTGTGGAACTTTCCAGTCTTAAGTATGAAATTATTGCATCGTCATACTCTGAAAGGAACCTAACTGGTATACAGTATGGGCCGGAAGAATCGGCCGCGGTGGTCTAGCGGTTCTAGGCGCGCAGTCCGGAACCGCGCGACTGCTACGGTCGCAGGTTCGAATCCTGCCTCGGGCACCGATGTGAGTGATGTCCTTAGGTTAGTTAGGTTTAAGCAGTTCTAAGTTCTAGGGGACTGATGACCAGAGTAGTTAAGTCCCATAGTGCTCAGAGCCATTTGAACCATTTCAACCGGAAGAATCGCTTTTATTAAGTGATGTAAGTTGCTTCACTACTCCGAGGATACTTACGTCTATGTTATGTTGGCAGCTGTTCTTTATTCGAATTTTGTAATACTTTTTTCGTCTCCTTTGGTGAAGGAATTTCCTGAAGGGTGTTTTGTATCTGTGCGTTGGCAACACCGCTATAGCGCACAGGACCCATTAGATGTGTCTTGCCGCTAGTACACGACCATAATCTCTTTGGATTTTCTGCCAGTTTCGAGACAGTTTCGTTGTGGAAACTGTTACATGCATCTCGCATTGAAATCCGCGCTAAATTTAGAGCTTCTGTAAAAAATCCCTAGTCTTGGAGACTTTCCGTTCGTTTAAATTTGGCATGCTTTTTCATTGTTTCTGCAGCAGTGTTATGACCCGTTTTGTGTACGAAGAGGGATCAGCTCCGTCGTTTGTTCATTTATGTGGTGGAAATATCTCAGTTTTCATCGATACTACTAGTTTGAATTCAAGCCACATCTGGGCTACACGGACATCGTTAATTTGGAATGAGTGGAGATTGCCTCTCAAGAAGGAGTCAAGCGAATTTTTATCAGCTTTAATTTTTATCAGCTTTAATTAATAGTTACACCTTTCGTTTATTTTTTGGAGGACATGAGAAGTTATGGTATTCAGTCTCGCTACGACAACCTTGAGTTCACTGATCTCAGTATCTGTTTTTTTATTCTTGTTAGTAGCTCAGGATTAATTGTTGATAAGAGATCAAGTGCGTTAGAGAATGCGTTTGGAATAATGTCGGATGATGTTATATGTGTACCTCCGGATTTAAATATGTACTTTCGCTGACATATCGAGGGTAAGTTGAAGTCACCATCTACAATCGAATGAGTCGGGTACGTGTTTGAAATTAGAACCTTTCAGCTACTGTATCACCTGAGTTTGGAGGTCGGTAAAAGGATTGAAATATTATTTTATACTGGTTGCCAAGAATGACCTTTACTCTACTAACTCACAGGAACTATCTACTTCAGTTTAGCTACAAACTAAACCACCGCCAATTGTATTTAGCCTATCAGTCCTGAACATCGTTAAGGTCTTAGCAAAAATTTAGGCTCACTTGTCTCCGTCTTTAGTCAGGTTTCAGTACCTACAACTATTTGCACATCAGTGCTTTCTATTAGCGCTTGGAGCTCTGGTATCTTCCCAAAACATTTACTACAATTTACAACTGTTGCATTAATGGCTCTTTGATCTACGTTCTTCCTGTGTTCGACCTGCTCCCTTTGAGACTGAAACCTTTTCGTGTTTCCCTGATACCCTCTGAGCTAAAAAACCGCCCAGTCTAAGCCACACGTCCCTGCTACCCGCGTAGCCGCCTCCTGCCTGCCATGGACTCCTGACCTATTTAGCAGAGCCCCAAACCCAACCGTCCTATGGCGCAAGTTGAGGAATCTGAAGCCTACACGGTCGTAGAACCATCTGAGCCTCTGATTCAGACTCTCCGCTCTGTAACAGAGGTCCGCAACCGGTCCTGTCGACTATGCTACAAATGTGACCTCTGCTTTCGTCTCGCAAGCAACACTGACTACCACTTCTGACAGCAGCTCAAACTAGAGAGAATCTCTTCCGATACAAAGCGACACACATCATTAGTCGACGTGAGCCACCACCTGTAGGTGGCTGCACCCCGTGCTCTTCTTGGCATCCGGAAGGACCCGCTCCACGTCTGACGACAGTGTCAGCCACATACAGCATCTAGGTCCAGTTTCTCAGACTAACTGGGGAGGCGTAGCGTGCGTCCCCCTGGGAAGTCTTTCGCCACCTGCCACGCCCCAAGACGACCTCCCACTCGATCACGGGCGAGGGGGCAACCTCAGTGCGCGCAGTAACTGGGCTGGCCACCGATGCGGGCCGATCGGTGGAGTCGTGGGTCGTGCTGGACGTCCGTTGTTTGCCCGTGGTCGACCAACAACAGTGATGCTCATCCACTGCAGTCTCAAGCTGTGTATCCAAAGCCATCACAACCTGGAGCTGAGAGCGAAGTCTCACTAAATCGGCTCACATCCACAAACAGCGATCACAGTCCCCGTCCCCATTAAAGACCTTGGAAAACACAAACAAACGACTACCGACATGCGCTAAGGAACTCTACTGAACACACTGAACACACAAAGTGCATCTATTTAAAAAGAAAGCTGATAAAAATGCTCGTAACACCTATTTAAGAGACAGTCTCCACTCCTAACGATCTTATCATGTAGGCGTAGAAAAGATAAGTGATGGTACTGACCCTTCATGGTACACAAAACGGGTCAGATCGCTGTTGCAGAAGTAACAAAAAAAAGCATTTCAAATTTAATAGAATACAAAATCCCCAAGACCGGCAAAGTATTGCAGAAGTTCGAAATATAGAGCGCACTTCAATGCGAGAGGCTTTTAATAATTTCCACAGCGAACCTCAGTCTCTGAATCTGGCAGAAAACCCAAAGAGATTCCGATTATACATAAAGCACACCAGTGACAAGATGCGAGCAATACCTTCACTGCGTGATAACAACGGTGAAATCACTGATGACACTGCAACTAAAGCAGGATTATTAAACAGGTTTTCTGAAACTTTTTCGCCAAAGAAGACGAAGTACATATTCCTGAATTCCAATCGAGGACTGCCAAGATGAGTAACATATAAGTAGATATCCTTAGGGTAGCAAAGCAGCTTAATTCACTTAATAAAGGCAAGGCCTCCGGTCCCGACTGTATACCAATCAGGTTACTTTCAGAGTAAGTTGCTACAATAGCTCCATATTTGGCAATTACACACATCAAAAAAAGTTTTGCATCACCTCGGTTCCGAGAGTTCCGGAACCAATACAGAAAATTGGAATAGAGATCAAGATAAACAACAATTCTGCACTTTTTATTGCTCATGGAAACCACACATTGCATGTTGTACCATCCCACAGCAGGACCTTCAGAGGTGGTGATCCAGACTGCTGTACACACCGTTACCTCTAATACCCAGTGGCACGTCCTCTTGCATTGATGCATGCCTGTATTCGTCGTGGCATACTGTCCACAAGTTGAGGTTTTCACTCTGCAGAGGAGTGTGCGCTGATATGAAACTTCCTGGCAGATTAAAACTGTGTGCCGGACCGAGACTCGAACTCGGGACCTTTGCATTTCGCGGGCAAGTGCTTTAACAACTGAGCTACCCAAGCACGACTCACGCCCCGTCCTCACAGCTTTACTTCCTACATAGGCCACCGTTCAGTACACGGCGCATGCGCCGCCCATCACGGTTTCTGCCTTCCAAAACAGGGAGGTGGCGACGCCATTAGTGAGACACTGCTGTGTACGGTGGCCTGTATAGGACGTCGATTTCCAACCTGGCGTCAGTTCTCAGCGGGACTCATCACCAGAAGCAGTATTTTCCTGAAGATGACGATCAATTGGATCGCCGAAATATTAAGTTGATTTTAGGATCCGGCAGCAAACACGAAGAGACTTTCATGGCTTATTACGCCGGGAAAGCCTACGTAATCACAGCATTTATGTCGTTCACAGATTAATCATAATTGTAGACATTACAAGACGTATGTTTTTAGGTTTGGTAGTACCTTCAAGTACATGTGTCAAGAGCAAGCCATTATTGCTTACTGGCCCCTAGGTAGCAGGCCAGGTGTTCATGTGTAGACACATGAACACTAAATAGTTGGTCTATACTGACAGGTGTAGTCCGATTAGTGGTGCAGTTAGAGCCATGCACAAAACATCAGGTCATAAAGTTTGTGAAAAATTTGTGGGAAAACTGTTCGACACAGAGAGGAAAAGGACCAACGCATAGACGTATGTACATATTAAGGAAGCACCTATAAAGGTGTCTCCAGTTACATCCGATGAGCACTGTGTATACGCTTCTGGGAAAAAAATAGTACAGCTTTCTAGAATTTTCCAATTCACTCAAGATTTATTTTTGCAATAGGGCATATCAGGTCATGAAATGAACTGGTAAGTTGTTCTACTCATTTCACGGTTATCCCAGTCGTTCTGCCATGTACCCACTTTCCAGTTCAGGAGATGGGCCTCGGTTCTTACCCCTTGGTAGGTCACTATTCTCTTTCTAACAGATCAGTATAGGTTACGCGAAAGTGTAATAGAGACATTTGGGGAACTTAACTGGCCATCTTTTAATCATTTAAAGAAAACCAAAGTTGTTCCCGCAAAATGCTGCTGCATAAATTTAGAAAAGCTATATTCGCTATGACAAGAACTCATTTTCCACCGCTGTAAATCTATAGCAGAGAAATCATGGTAATAACGTAAGTAGGGTTGCTATAAATGTCGATGTT
This sequence comes from Schistocerca gregaria, assembly GCF_023897955.1. Taxonomy (NCBI): domain Eukaryota; kingdom Metazoa; phylum Arthropoda; class Insecta; order Orthoptera; family Acrididae; genus Schistocerca; species Schistocerca gregaria. The sequence goes on from NC_064922.1 coordinate 359,766,140, forward strand.
AAAATCGGACAAAATCTACAGAAATCCAGTCATAAGGTGAGGGTGAGTAGGGACTTCAAACTTCTGGAGAAATTAACCTATGCTTCAATACTGGACGTAATATTTGAATAAATATATTCAAAAAGGACAAAGTTTAATGCAGGTTACTTACGTACACAATTTTAACACAGATTATTTTACGGACCAGTAATACTTCTCAGATGACTTTACATCTTTTATAAAATTAGTTTGTTTACTTCCATAATCATAAAACTCTGCACAGCTCATTTGAAAGTTATGAGTATACTGTAAGTTGTTCTCAATTGTTGATACATCCAACCGATTCCTTTCCTCCTCCCACAAGGTCCTATTAATGAAAGCGTTATCTCAACATAAGAAATAGCTGTTATAACTGAAAACATATTGGTATATCTTTAGTAATTCCGACTTCTGAACGTGAACTCTGCACGTCTGAAAAATTCCAGGCATTTGATCTGGGCCGATGGAACTGAGTTTCAATTATCTTCAACTTTTGAAGCCAAAAAAATTATTCAAATGCACATACTGATCAAACTTGCTCACTCACAAATATCTACTTTTTCTTTTAAATAAAGCTGTGTCCTCTCTGAGTCCGCCCTTTTCACTCATTTAGTCACAGACATCAACTCAGAAATGTCAACACCTAATACTTAATGAGGCCATTTCGTAAGATAAGTAATGGCTGTTTCATAAAACATTTTTAGATCACTCTGAAATTTTTCAATAGTTAGATAATAGCAATGATTTTCTGGATTTTTTAACATTTCTTTAGTTTTCATGCATATAACAACAGTTTTCTCTCTCTCTTGTAGTGAAATTATTATGTTTTCAATAACCCGATAATAATATATCATTATTCTTAATTTTCTTTATTTGCTTACTAGACAAACTCAACTGATGGTTAATAACGCAAAAGTAAGTCTCACTTAAAGAAGCAGAGAAAAACTGTACCAAGATCATTGGCGGTTTTTCTTGTGACAACAAAGAAGATTTCATTGCTTTCCACGGCTGCAAGATTTCCTGAGCTGCAAGAATTAAAGCCAGCCATCTAGTTTCAGAGTGTGAGATAAGCATTCTATAGCAGGTATCTACAAATTCACAAAATTTAGGAAGTTTGTTGGTTCTTATTGTGAAGATGGAAAAGCAGTTACGAAATCTCACAACAATTGACTCTAAATTAATAGATAAAATTTCTGAAACGGTTGAAACAGTGTTACCTAAAATACGCGATGGACAGCCCACTCCTCCCGATTTCGTTTTTAAGCTACTCAGTATGTTGCTTTCAACTCTACGGTACAACACCTTCACCCCCCCCCCCCCCCCCCCCCTCCTGAAAGTGGTGTTGCAGTGGTCGCTGCAAAATGCTACACAATTTCTTAAATTAATTTTAAGGTCCATGAGTGCTGAAATTCGTAAGTTTAAAGTAGTATCCGGTGTTTCATTTTCTAGGAATCCAGCTTAATTAGTTTAGTTTTTATTCCTTCACCTGCATTAAAAGTCTGAATACTATAGAAAATAACTTTAATGCTTTATGATTGCTATTTCGTAAAACAGAGTTTTTTTCAAGTGCTTTGTACTAATGGATGCAGAACGAGGAGCAAGAACATGTCTGATTATTGCTGTGGTCTTTGTCCTTGCGACAGTTTGGTTCTTAGCAATCTCACAATCGGGATATATAATTCGTCGTGCAATTAAGTGACTTATATGAATGGTGATATTTTCGGCATGCTGTTGTCAGTTCAGTGTTAGAAAAAAACAGTTGTGGATTCTGAACTGGGATGTCTCTCCTTGAGTACTTCTTTTGTGCTTTTGGATCTCAATATGATGACTTACGTCAGATTGTCCACCATACTCAGTTGAAAAATAACAGGAACTAAGTTTGCAGAATCTTTCCCATCTTTGTTGCCTGTTTTTATGAAAACCCATATTTACGTGTTTCCGTCACTAAAAGAGCAGTTACCCCTTTGGCATCACAAAACAATGAGAACACGCAATATAATAACACCCACAGTCACTGCAACGGCAAACGAATTTATGGAAATCAAGCTATTCAACAATACGAACAAGTGAATAATGGTTATTACATATCGCTGCCAACTGCAATCAAACAGACTGGACATAATTCGAGAGTAAGCTGCTATCGATTGCTTAAATGTTATTTATTAATACATATTAATTTATTGAACCAGTAAAATATAAACCTTCAATTGTCTCACTTGAAAATCGAGACATGTAGAGCCATGATTGAGCCTTTTGGAACACAAGGAAGAAAAGAGAAAAATTGGGACATTCTGATCAATTGGGACGTATGGCGATCCTGAAGGTGAGGTAATTAGGGCTCCTACAGAGACATTTAATTGTGCATTTTCCAAGGCCATGATTCGAAGCCGGGTGTGCTATTCACTAGGCAGATGCGGTAACCACTTCATCACCCTGGCACAGTGGCTTTGTACAACTGCACGGACTATCCTGCATGCCTCCCACCATGTGTTAGGGTAGTTGGTGCATTTGTGCAGTGCGATTGTGCCGGGGTGGCGTAGTTGTTAGCGCATCTGTTTAGAAAGCAGGAGACCCAGGTTCTACTGCTGGCCTCATTATAAATTTCAGTCTGCATATATAAATCATAGTTGTTTGAGGCCTTAGAAGTTCTCTGGAACCATGTAGTGTTATCTGAATAAAGCATCTGAGCCTGAGCTTCACGCAGAAATCCCGGTTTCGTTAGATACTGAGTTGCTATTCCAATACAGTTGGAGATCCTCTGCAATGCATTTCGGGTTTAGGGGAATATGAAGTGGGCAGAGGCATGGAAAGGATTTTGGATTGAGGAGAGAGGCGACTAGGGTAGTCATTAGTGCATCTAGACGTGTGTTCGAATCTCGGTATTGGTAAAAATGTTCATTCTTCGCTTCTGTCTGAAAACATAAACCCCTTCGCTCAACACGTGAGTGCAGTAGGACACTGGTGGAATGTACCCTCCGCCACGCACTGTATACGGTATGTGGCTTGCGGACTGCGCGTGCAGAGACAGACGATACATCTTTAGATGAGATTTGCGTTGTTCAAAAATGAAAAAAAAGACTTTCACTTTAATCTGGGTGAGGCAGAAATTGTACTACAGATCTGGATCTCTGAACGACTATAGCTGGGCGCAGTGAGAGTTATGGCCGACTGGTCCCAGGAAAAGGAAAGCCGGGAGTGGAATGGAATGGAAGCACGCTTCCGCCACTGCGACGGCCAGATAAGTGTGCCAGCGTTAAAGGCGACCTGCCCAGCTGGCGACGCACAAGCCACCGCCCAGGCGCCAGCCCTCCCCCAAACAAACAAACAAACAGGAACACCTGCGCTCAGGTCGCAGCTGCCGCTTGCGGGGTACGTCAGCTTCATGTGGTAACTCTTCACTTGCGTCGTTATCAGGTCAGCAGCATCCGCATCTACACAAGACAGTACTTGAGCTCATCTTTTGATAAACAGTAATTTAATTTCTCTTTTCAAAATCGGCCTCTTCGTGACAAGTTGATAGGGGAACACTTGCATCGGCCGGCCGGAGTGGCCGTTCGGTTCTGGGCGCTACAGTCTAGAACCGAGTGACCGCTACAGTCGCAGGTTCGAATCCTGCCTCGGGCATGGATGTGTGTGATGTCCTTAGGTTAGTTAGGTTTAATTAGTTCTAAGTTCTAGGCGACTGATGACCTCAGAAGTTAAGTCGCATAGTGCTCAGAGCCATTTGAACCATTTGAACCCTTGCATCGCTTGCCCCCAAAATTCGAGCACCTCAGGGCGCTTACGGTGAAAAGTTTTAAGGGATTGCAGTCGTGTATGTGGATGACTACTTGCTTCACTTATTGTTTCAACAAAGTAAATCCTTAAGTGCAACAGAATAGAATGGATATTTACGCACGTCTGACTAATGATGATTTAAGCACATGTGACTAATGTTAAATACACAGACGCAACAGACTGATAATGAATATACATCTGACTGTGATGAATTTCTAAGAGTAAGGGAAGTGTATTGTTATTTAAACAAAAATGCGCTCATAGATAATATTTCCGACACATAAAATCGCCACAGTACCTCCTCTATTCTTCTGTACCGGTACATTCGTCATATTTACTTGGCGTCAAACATGTGGCAGGAAGAGAATCCGGTCGCGCGGTGTTAGCCGAGCGGTCTTAGGCGTTGCAGTCATGGACTCTGCGGCTGGTCCCGGCGGAGGTTCGAGTCCTCCCTCGGGCATGGGTTGTGTGTTTGTCCTTAGGATAATTTAGGTTACGTAATGTGTAAGCTTAGAGACTGATGTCTTTAGCAATTAAGCCCCATAATATTTCACACAAATTTGAATATTTTTTGAAGAGAACCCGTTACCGCCGAAAGTAGCCGCTGTAATGAAGTGGCTTGCTTACACGCAGCAACGTGTCAGCAAAATACTGGTGCTTGCAAAAATTGGACGCTGAAAGCAGAAGTATGTGAGGCTGTGTCCTGTGACGAATGAAAGAGAGTTTTGTCGTGGAGCAAAATCACCCCCTCGACAGCTACTGAGACGCTTCATCTTGACAACATCCCGTAACCTTGTCGGGTGATTTCTATCGCAAGCTGCTGTGACGGTTTGTCCTTTATGACCATAACCTGTTAGCAGCACAGCACGGCAGGTTCAAAACAACGCTCACCATCAAATGAGATGGTTCTAATGGCTCTGAGCACTATGCGACTTAACTTCTGAGGTCATCAGTCGCCTAGAACTTAGAACTAATTAAACCCAACTAACCTAAGAGCATCACACAAATCCATGCCTGAGGCAGGATTCGAACCTGCGACCGTAGCGGTTGCTCGGTTCCAGACTGTACCGCCCAGAACCGTATGGCCACTCCTGCCGGCGCTCAGCATCAACTTGCTCGATAACTGTTCCATACCGACATTCCTGGAAGGCTTTAAATGTATTCACAGTTGCCAATATGATAATAGCTTGGAGACAATGAAAATTTGTGCTGAAACGGGTCTCGAATCCGTAATTCCCTCTTATAGCGAGTGGTCGCCTTACCATTTGGCACGAGCATGACCCACGTCCTACATAATATATCTCTTTTTCCAACAAACAGCTCAGTTCATACACACAACACCAGGAACAAAAATGATCTGCACAAGGACTTAAAAACACTTACTTTAGTTCAAAAAGGGGTCCACTACTCAGGAATACTCATCTTCAATAATTTGCCAGCAAACATAAAAAAAATTTAGTTACAAATAAAGATCAGTTTAAAAGGAGCCTGAAAGACTTACTAGTGGCCAATTCCTCCTACTCCATTGACGAATTTTTTTAATGTAAACAAATGATGTGTTGTATATATCCATACTATTAGTATTGTTATTTCAGTTTAAAAAATTGACATGTTTCACATCCAAGAGGATCTCATCAGCATGGATCTATGGAACGAAAAACTAATCTAATTTAATCTAACCCAGTCTTCCATATGCCGTCAACCATGTGTCTACAACCTGCACTCATCCATTAACATGTATATTTCATAACGGCTATCCTCGCCTCAGTGCCTGTTCCTTAGTACATGCTTCCATTTCCGAAGGAACATTGCATCGTAATTCGGAATAACACAAAGACTGCATTATCATATTTCTCGAAGGCGGCGAACCCACATGTTCAGACTGTTTGCTTCTCTGCTCTGTCCTGATACAGTCAGCATACATCCATGAAGATTTGGTGGATCACGCTGGCCTAACAGCTGCAACATTACTGCTGCCTCCTCGATTCGTCAACCTTTTGCAGTGGATGCGATCTTTCACCGAACCCAGAGGGCGGCAACCTTTTTTATATTGAAACTGTCGTACAAGGTGATAGAAACTGATGTATGACTGTTTTTTAGGGTTCCGTATCTACAAATGGAACCATTTGTCCGTAAGTCAAACTGTTAGAAACACTTTTTTTTTCTCAGGAACGGGTAGACATTACGTCGAAATTGTATAACGTATTGAAGTCTACGGTTCCTTGGTGGTGTAAAACATTGAAGCTTCTAAGTCAAAAGAAGCGGCTATTTATGTCATATATTTAGTTACTCGCAAACGTACTCATCAAAACTTGTATTGTAATCCTCGTTGAACTAGAATCAAAAATGGTTCAAATGGCTCTGATCACTATGGGACTTAACTGCTGAGGTTATCAGTCCCCTAGAACTTAGACCTACTTAAACCTAACTAACCTAAGGACATCGCACACATACATGCCCGAGGCAGGAGTCGAACCTGCGACCGTAGCGGTCGCGCGGTTCTAGACTGTAGCGCCTAGAACCACACGGCCACTCCGGCCGGCGACCTAGAATCATGAAATCTGGTAACAGGGAAGGTTTCACGGCAAACCTAAAGGAAAAAAATCCGACAATTGTTTATTTCTAATTACAGTACACGAAAACATTTTTTTTTGCCATTTGTTATGCGGCCGTCTGAACCGTCCGTCTGTTAAGACCCTCTCTCCTCAGGAATGGGTGGAGGGATCAAATTGAGATTTATGTCTACGGTTCCTTTGCTGTGTAATAAACGTAATTTTCTAAGTCAGTGCAGTCAAATGATACGGCCATTTATGTCACATATTTTGATACTCAAACACTTACTCATCGAAATCTGTGGGGTACATCCCGTTGGCCTAGAACAAACAAACTTGCCAGAAGCAGGGTTTCATAATATAAGTAAAGGAGACAAAAATTAGAAAGCTGTGAATCTATAATTATGTCACACAAAAAAACACTTCTTTGACAAGTTCATCCGACTTCAAAACTTAAAATTAAGATAGTCTCGATTCCCGGAATGGACGAACTGTATACGTTTTTAAGTTTGTACAGAACCATAGGTCGACGAGTCCTACTCGCATATGACCAATTTTTCGTGTTTCCACCATCGCTACGATTGTGATATTCCGGTCTCCGACTTCTCTCCCGATTTCTGATCTATCAGAGAAAGATGGTCTGCCTCTTCGGTGATCGTCATTTACATTTGTTTGACAACATCTGAGGCGTCTGTGCGACCTAAACACTGTTGTTGCAGCTACGTTCTCCTTAAATTCAGAAAACTGATTGCTGCACGGTTCTCCACTTTGTCACTGGGCTGACTCTAGTGGCGTGCTCCGCTACTGTGGCGCTGTGTTTTAAAACAAATTGATTATGTAGCTATTTTTTTCGAGGCAATAATTAAAATTTTATGGGTACCTCTCGTATCACCTGCAGTGGTTACGCTTCTGCTTAGGTATGAGAGCTAAGACGACTGATCGAATTGCAGCACAGCTTATCAGCACTCCCGACACTGGGGAGGGAGAGAGAGAGAGAGAGAGAGAGAGAGAGAGAGAGAGAGAGAGAGAGAGAGGGAGGAGGAGGAGGAGGAGGAAAGCCAATCTTGGATGGCTGCCTGGAATTGTGGCCGCATTCAGGGTGTGCCTGGACTTAATTAAAAGCGTCCGCCTGGCGCCCTCTTCCCCAGCCACTCCTAACACGGCTGCGGCGCCAATGGTCTGAGCCACTGTTTATCTTGCAGCTAGGACTTAGCAAGACGCCTCCCGTAACACCACTGAACATTACTATTTTTTCTTAACGTTTACAATCTCGCTGATTAAACTTGCAATTATTTTAATCATTTGCCATATTGTCACTACTGGGTTCTTGTCACTATTACAGTCAAGGTTATACATATGTTTATCAATTCACCACTGTCATAAAATGCATTTATTTGCCACGCTTATCCAGCTGCTATAGCCCATGTTCAGGTAGCAAAGAACAAGGAACACTTAAATACTATTTACGTTACTAAGAATGCTCTTAAGCAGGGGGAGAGTCGTCCAGTATAGGTCAGCTTAAGTATTTTGAACATTTTCTTTGGAAAGTAGCTATTAATAGCCGTCAAGTAATGTGTAGAACACATGTTTGACCATCAGCTCTTTTTTTATTTTAAAAACAAATATCGCCCGCTTTCAGTCACAGACCATCATCACAGACTAGGGTTAAAACAGTTTTAGCCACAACATCGCAACAACTAAGTAGTGACAGATGTGATGTTGGGTGTAAACTGTGGTAAGCCTAGTCCGTGAGGATGTTCTGTGACTGAAACCGGTCGATAATTGGGTTTTAAAGAAAAGAGCGGCTGGTGGTTCAAATGGTTCCAATGGCTCTACGCACTATGCGACTTAACATCTGAGGTCATCAGTCCCCTAGAACTTAGAACTATTTAAACCTAACTAACCTAAGGACATCACACACATCCTTGCCCGAGGCAGCGACCCTAGCAGCACCACGGTTCCGGACTGAAGCGCGTAGAACTGCTCGGTCACAGCGGTCGGCTCCAGCTGACAGTCAAACATGTATTTTATTCATACGTTTTCTGACTTAATTGTGGAGCTGTGGTGGCTAATCGGAATGGTAATGTTCTATTCCTTTTCCTCCAGATACGTTCTACGAATAGCACAATTTAATGATTATTATTTGTTATTTATAGTACTTAATTACACCGAAAGTGAAAGGCCTGTAGAAAATGTTTTGCAGTATCGGCCATTGTCTTTCTGTGACAGTGTCAGTCGTTAACGATATACTGCACTGATGCTTAATGAATAAAAATGGATCACATATGCATGGGTACGTATTTTAACTATTTCAGCTCAGTTCACCAATGTTTAGCTCACTGTTTTACAGAGATTGCAAATAAAATATAAAATATTCTGTTGATCCACACATACAACCTATGCTCAGCCTTTACACTTGATGCACAGCACACAGTCTTCTTCAAATGATTCCAAAAACGTATTGCTCTTTTTAGTCTCTTCTTTTGATCCATTGTTTCTAGTAAATTCCAGTTTTCTTCGCCACTTTGTAATTCACTTTCTATGGCTATGTATCTTATTTTGGAACACCCAACTTAAGTTTCGCCTCCTTCAGCTCTATTACAGATTTTATTTCTACTGCTATTATTTTCCTTTTCTTTTCTAATTGTTCTGAACGCTTCAGCGGCCTCTCTCGCGGTCAACATAACCTTGCTCAGAGCCATTTTCATGCACTATTCATTCCATTTTCCTCTTACTTTTTTTCTCGTGTTCCGGCATCTCAATCTGGAAAGAAGAGAAAAGTAGAAAATATAATTTAAAATCTGAAATTTTTTCTGGCCGAGATTGAAAGATAGTCGGGTGGCTGGTACTGCACGACAAACAAGCCGTAGAATCTACGTTCTTTTACAGAAATTACCAAGCGAGGTTAGTAAGATGTCATTCCTTACATGTCATAGTTAACCGAATTGTAACATTGAAGTTAATTGCTTACCTCGAAAAAGGGTACGACACGCCTCAAAATATCTTTCGTGCACTAAGAGCTACAGCAATCATCATCAGGCATTCAGAGCAGAGGAACCACTGAGAGGAAGAGACATCCGACTCCAGTGCATATGGGTACACAAGATTGATTCTGCTTAATGTACACGTCTGCTGCTTGGATGCGGAAAGGAAAATCACAGTAATGGCCAGTACTCTAAGTCGGCCGATACTGGACCCCTCTACCCTAAATAATCTCTAGTTTGTTGTCCATTTGCGAGAGTCGTCATTAGTTTCAAATCGTATGGCTTCCCACACAGGAATTAAATATAAGTATTGCATATTTCTTTCCACGAAATGTTCAAATGGTTCAAATGGCTGTGAGCACTATGGGACTTAACTTCTGAGGTCATCAGTCCCCTCGAACTTAGAACTACTTAAACTAACTAACCTAAGGACATCACACCCATGCATGCCCGAGGCAGGATTCGAACCTGCGACCGTAGCGGTCGCGCGGCTTCAGACTGCAGCGCCTAGAACCGCTCGGCCACCACGGCCGGCCCACGAAATGTTGACGCGTATACATTTTCAGCAATATTTTGATTGTGCTTTTCTGCGTGTATATCCTACGGCGACGGTCCGAACTTGATATTAGTTTTCCAGCCCCTCTCTACACTGTTTCTAAGCCTAATTTTTCTTTTCACTTTGTTTGTATATAGTTCCTTGTAGTCATACAAAAGATCAGAAATTAAAGTCAAGATGAAAGCTATGCAAACCTTATGGTGCTTTGTAGACGTTATTGCTTTGACACATGTTAGAGACTGGCAGAAATGCTTCACTTTCCTTCCTCTTGGGTGATATGCGAAATAATAATGCTACAATATGTAACATATAGAATAGTTTGCCCAATGTACATAATGGTAGACCAAGTTAAGGACCTTTGGAGAGGCGATATTAGGGTTAAAAATATGTTTGGCATAAGAAAAGATACTCCAAGAATTCAACATATAAGGGCAGTCAACTAGAAACCAACACCCGCGAACACGGGGCTATGGAATTTTTCCATTCGAAAGTAATCACCAAACGCATTAAGACATCCCACTGTGAGACGAGACGACCAATTCCTATTCCATAGAACGGCGGCTGACGAACTCAAGGCAGCACACACTCTTGCACGTCTCTGTCGAACTGAAATCGATGTCCGCACATGTCTTTCCCGAATTTGACAAAGATGTGAAAAGCAAAAGACCCCGGCTGTATGGAGGATTTTGGAGCGTTTCTCAACCCAATCGCTGAAGCGCAAGCCGCGCTTTGTAGCCGCGCAGTCTAGGACGCCTTGTCACGGTTCACGAGGCTCCCCCGTCGGAGGTTCGAGTCCTCCCTTGGGCATGGGTGTGTGTTATCCTTAGCGTAAGTTCAATAAAAACAATACCAATCGCCATTGTATAGGTTTATTTCTAGGCAACCAGTTTCGATGTTACAACGCGTCATCTTGAGGCCTAAACTGTTCCAATCCAGTAACCTTGGTGTTACAAATATAGCAGTGCCTTTAACTTTAAAGACACTGTTAAATTTATAACACGAAGGATACTGGATTGGAGTAGAATAGCTATTACGAGACCAGTTAAAGGCACTGCTATATTTGGACCACGAAGGCTACTGGATTGGAGCAGTTTAGGCCTGAAGATGACGTAGTGCAACGTCGATACTGGTTTCTCAGAAATAAATCTACAGAACGGCGATTGGTATTGCTTTTATTGAAGATTGAACAGCCGTAGTCCCATACTCCACCAGAAGATGGAGTTACATTCATTGAATTAGCGTGAGTTAGTTTTAATTAGTTTAAGTAGTGTGTAAGCTTAGAGATCTGTGAGCTCAGCTGTTTGGTTCCATGTGAACTTACCACCACTACACTGAAGCGTAGCCTTCTTCCTACTGCAGTGTGGTGGCTCGCGTTATCGTGCGTTAGGACGATTCCGTCCGACAGCTGGGCGTTTCAACTTTATAGGTCGTCGGAGATTCTGCAAAGTGTCTTCAACGCGCTGTACATTGATGTTCCATGCTAGAAGAACTCTACGAGCACAGGGCCCCTGGACTCGAAGGAAGTCATCATCATGACCTTACTAGAACTTTTGTGAACAGCTTTGGATTTCCTGGGTGGGGTGGGGATGTTTCCACTGTTGGTTCTGCCGTTTTCCCTCGGGCTGTCGCATGGAATTATCCTGTTGCACGATAACGCCCGCTTCCATACTGCCAATTGGTCGAAGGTTACTTGTTTGGGAAACGCTGCAAAATCCCCCGTGAAGCTCGGGTCTTGTACTGTGAGATTTTCACCTGAAGAATGACTTGTGTGAACATCGCTTGCAGGAGGACGAAAAGTGCCAGTGTGGATCCGTCAGCTGCTGACCGCACTCTACGAATCGGAAATTGACCGTCTCAGTTGCCTGTGGGATAAGTGTCTCAACACGAGTGGTGATTGCTTTTGAGTGGAACAATACCATGGTCCCGTTGTGACGGGCGTCCGGTTTTCCTTTGACTGCCCCTCATAATAGCTCAACTTCCAATATTCTTTGCTTGGTACGAATCTAAATTACACCGTTACACAAAAGGTCTTCTAAGATTGCCTATTCCAACGTAAATTGTTATTTTAAAGTTACTATCAGTTCAATACAATTACTGCTAACTATATTTTCTACCTCTAAATACTTTTATGGAATTATACTCAAAACTACCGTGAGATGGGTTGTTTGACAGTAATGAGTTCACTCAGAAACAGTTAAGGGAAAGTGCTTAATAGTAAAATTTAATAAGTGAAGGAAGCTTCACTTTCATATTTCTGGCCCGAAAGTAAATCTCAGCGTTGTAATATTAAAGAATAAATTTGGAATATTGAGACTGCGAAAACGACGGTGTAATTAAATGTGGAGCAGGGATGGGAAAGCAAATCCGTCGTGCCTCTTGTATGTAGCGAAACAGTTACAGGTATTGAGGAGGGATAGAGTGTATCAACAGAAACTGTGTTTATGCTGTAATTAAAACAATGAAGTTGCAGTTGGTCACCTCTGCCATTTAAAATGGATACTGCAGAGTAGTTCAAGAAAGTGACACCAAGTTTTAACCTCACATTTCGGAGACTCCAACGTTAAAGTTCTCAGATAGCACTGCCTTTCTATCTGAAAATAAGAGAAAAATAATTAAAATGCGTTACGACACCATAAACGAATAATTTACGTGGCATCAGAGGGAGCCGTGGCGGGCAGAAACTGAAGGGGAGACGGAGATTGGAATTTATCGAACACACAATCTTGGGCGTTGGGTTCTACTTTAAATCATGAGATGGATACAAGAGAGGCAGTCGTTGTGGGCCGCCATCAAATAAAAATGTTAATGCTTGCTGGTTGCCACCCCCCCCCCCCCCTTTCTCAAATGACTTTTGACCGTAGGATATTCTATAGTGGATGCCACATCCTCACTGTATGAGATTAATTATTTCTTTCCTCCGCTGTAAGATCGTTGCTCTTCGCAGATAACCTGACATCTGAGACCAAGATGATGCTTATCATTTTACGAAAGGCGATGAATTAATATGATTATACCAAAATACAAAACACTCTATTACTCGTGGAAAGCGACTATAGAGGCTCTGATATGGATTGTGATGCAATGCGTCATTCTGAAACAGGTTATTTAAAATTTTAGTGAAACAGTGGAATAATCGCCTTTTACCTAAAAATCTGCTTGCGAAACTCATCTTTACAATTCTTAACTCCTTTTTTCTTTACCTTGCCCTACTATCGGTATTGGTCCATTACCGTATAATCGCTATTTCCCAACTCTAGACTTGTGTAGAGTAATGTATTCCTCGGAATTCTAACGTCTTGATCCATCAACAACTTCTATACATGATCCTCGACATCCACTGGGAGACCAACTAAACTGTTAGTTACAGGTGTCTGCACACTTAGGACAACAGAACAAAAAGTTCACAGTCAAAGCCCACGCTCTACTATTAGTTTATGTACAGTCTGTCTACGATCATTTATTAAATCTGTTACACGCAGATGTTTGTTTTTTTGTTGTGCTTTGGGTATACCAATGCAGATAGTACAAAGTCAAAAGATTGCCTTTATGCAGATAGCATTCTTTAGTCCGCCCCTTCCTCCAAACGAAAGAACAAGCTAAGATTTTCAGTCGAAGGTGCACGTTACAAACTCCTGATCGTATTTAGTTGTTTAGGGCTAAGTAGAGTGTTATATGAAACCAGTTTCCTGCGTATGGCAGTAGTTTATTTTAAATAAACAGTTCCGCGACGTGGCCAGTATCATTCGGACATGAGCTTGCGTTCATGCATAATGCCGTAACAGAACTTGTAGAATAGTAAGTCACAAACAATACAACATATTCTAGCAACATCTGAATATCAGGAGGCCAGTAAATCCGTCTCTCAAATCGCATAATCAGCCATTCTCGTACGGCACGAAGCACTATGTCATATCCTTGCACTGGGATGCGGTAAAGTTGTTGTTGTTGTGGTCGTCAGTCCTGAGACTGGTTTGATGCAGCTCTCCATCCTACTCTATCCTGTGCAAGCTTCTTCATCTCTCAGTACCTACTGAGACCTACATACCTCTGAATCTGCTTAGTGTATTCATCTCTTGGTCTCGCTCTACGATTTTTACCCTCCAATACTAAACTGATGATCCCTTGATGTCTCAGAACATGTCCTGCCAACCGATCCCTTCTTCTAATAAGGTTGTGCCACAAACTTCTGTTCTCCCCTATTCTATTCAATGCCTCCTCATTAGTTATTTGATCTACCCATCTAATTTTCAGCATTCTTCTGTAGCATCACATTTCGAAAGCTTCTACTCTCTCCTTATCCAAACTATTCATAGTCCATGTTTCACTTCAATACATGGCTACACTCCGTACAAATACTTTCAGAAACGACTTCCTGACACTTAAATCTATACTTGTTGTTAACAAATTTCTCTTCTTTAGAAACGCTTCCCTCGCCACTGCCAGTCTATATTTTATATCCTCTCTACTTCGACCATCATGAGTTATTTTGCTCCCCAAATAGCAAAACTCCTTTACTACTTTAAGTGTCTCATTTCCTAATCTAATTCTCTCAGCATCACTCTGCTTAATTCGACTACATTCCATTATCCTCGTTTTGCTTTTGTTGATGTTCATCTTATATCCTCCTTTCAAGACACTGTCCATTCCGTTCAACTGCTCTTCCAAGTCCTTTGCTGTCTCTGACAGAATTACAATGTCATCGGCGAACCTCAAAGTTTTTATTTCTTCTCCATGGAATAATTTGTAAAGTGTGAACAGTTGTAAAAGCATCACTGTGCATCTCACATATAAAAGAAAACGATAAAGTATTAATTCTCAGGAGGACAATAATGCAATGGACTTAGGTGATTTAAGCACGTTAATCAGTCAATCTCCTATTCCAAGATTTGCGGAAATTATCCACCCCCCCATGAACCATGGACCTTGCCGTTGGTGGGGAGGCTTGCGTGCCTCAGCGATACAGATGGCCGTACCGTAGGTGCAACCACAACGGATGGGTATCTGTTGAGAGGCCAGACAAACGTGTGGTTCCTGAAGAGGGGCAGCAGCCTTTTCAGTAGTTGCAGGGGCAACAGTCTGGATGATTGACTGATCTGGCCTTGCAACATTAACCAAAACGGCCTTGCTGTGCTGGTACTGCGAACGGCTGAAAGCAAGGGGAAACTACAGCCGTAATTTTTCCCGAGGACATGCAGCTTTACTGTATGATTAAATGATGAATCCCCGAAGTCATAGAGGTACTGTAAGAAACTTCACGGTTAGACCTGAGTCAGTAGCAGCTTTGCACGGCCAGCGTGGGTGGTTTTCCATACGTAGTGAGAAACGATATGCGTGCTAGCAGAGAGCTTCGCGTGCGTCGACCGCGGCGCACGCGCCACAGTACTTCGTCACGGCCCTGATGCGGGCGTCACGGGATGCGACGAGGCGTGACAGATCGCGGGCTCGAAGCGTTGGAACACCTCAGCCAAGTACGTCCCAACTACCTCTCTGTATTAACCGACGTTGTCGGCATTCATGTTTACACGTAGTAGCACTGGTGCACACTAGTTCACCCGACGTCTTTGAACCAGTAATCGCGCGAAATACATGGAGTTGAGGTCTATCTTCACCCTGTACGGCTGTATCGTATATGATCAGAAGTATCCAAACACCTGTTAGTGGACATTAATATGGGATGTGTTCGTCCTTCGTCTTTGCGACGCTTGAACTCTGCTGGTGACACTTTGAGGTGTGTGAGTGTCTATGGGGGAATGACATAGCCCGTTATTGGCCAAGAGAGAAAGCAGAGAAGACAAAAGAAGGAAGTTGTATTGTACCCTAGGGCTGGAACAAATTCGACTTTCTAACTCATCCCAAATTGTTCCATTTGGTAGAAGTCGGAACTACGGGTAGGAAAGTCCATTTCAGGAATGTTGTTTTCCAAAAAGGATTGCGTCGCTGACAGGATCACTTGTCACGCAGAGACAATGAATCTACATCTACATCTTCATCGTACTCTGCAAACTACCTAATGGTGTGTGGCGGAGGGTACTTTCAGTACCACTATCTGATCCTTCCAACCCTGTTCCATTCGCGAATAGTGCGTGGAAAGAATGATTATCGGTAAGACTCAGTATTGGCTCAATTTCTCGAATGTTCTCCTCGTGGTCAATACGTGAGCTGTATGTTGGTGGAAGTAATATGTTGTCCGACTTTTCCTGAAGAATGTTGTCCCGAATTTAGCATCTCCGTTACGTTCTTTCGCCAGCTAAATGATCCCGTGACTAAACGCGCCGCTCTTCGTTGGATCTTCTCTATCAGTCCTACCTGGTAGGGATCCCAGACAGATGAGCAATACTCATGAATCGGACGAACAAACGCCTTATAAGTCACTTCTTTCGTGGATGAATTATATTTCCTTAAGCTTCTTCCTATAAATCTGAGTCTGGTATCAGCTTTTCCAACTATCTCTTTTATATGTTCATTCCACTTACGGTAGCTCTGAACAGTTACGCCTAGATATCTTACGGCAGACGCTGTCTCCAACTGTTTGTCATCAATCCTGTAGCTGTAAATAATTATTTAAGTGAAGATTTAAAGCCTTAATGGTTAATAACAATCATTGCGAACTTTGATACTACGAAAAATAGTTGCTCCCTCTTATTTTATGGAACCTCTTTCATTATCGATAGTAAAATATGAAAAATTGTAAATGAAGAAAGTAATTTTGTTTACATGATAACTTAAGCATAACAATATTATATTTACTGTAAATTTGCTTTTTTTCACTTAAGTGGATAATTGTGATTACTAATTTCTATAGTGCAAGATTGACATTACGAAAAGGATCGATATGAACAATAAAAATATATTAATAGAAAAATAGCTTTTTGGCAACCATATAGGTACAGAAACATCTTCAGATCAGAAGTACATAGTTTAAGTATGAAAATTAACCCAATTATGGCCACAATATGTAAGGAAACATGCAAGAGTTCTGAGGAGGTAAGGTTCATTATAGACTGCACAGTCATCACCAACGGTAGACCTCGGCAGCTTTACGAGGACGGTAAAGTCCCTGACGGATTTGATGCTCAGGTGACGTTGGAAGTCACAGGTTCCTCCCGACCCACCCGGTCTGCTGTTACTGCACCTCTATTAACAACACAATACTTTCCGCGTCCTTTTATACTGACGATCCACCTCTCGAGACATCTAGTGGTCAATTTCGTGTTACATAGGGGCGTCCGTATATTTTTCATGAGAGATTGTATACCATTCGAACGTTTGAATCTTGTGGGATAACAGGATATTGAAGATCTGCCAAGTAATGGTCTCCCGCGGTGAAAACGACATCAGTTGATGACCACTTCCGACAAATGGCTCGTAGGTATCATGACGAGGATTTGATACAACTGAATACTGCACCTTTGGAGGCTGGAGGAGGGGAGGTGGATGTTGTGTCGGTTCACAGGGAGTACACATACGTCACCATGATACGTATTTAATTCTGCACGCCAATTATGGACAACAGTATAAATGCCCCTGCGCCATCATGAACGAGATAGGTGATCAAGAGAGCCCCTGAAAGGAACTTGGATCGATGCATTCAGGTGCAGGATTTTTGTGATGCCTGACGATTCTCGTAGAGCAGTTTTGGTTCAACCAGGTACCAACGTATGTCTCAGCTATGCTGTACCATGGGGTCAGCGGGAGGTTGGTCTGTTTGGTTTTGGCTATTACCATGTCGGAATGTTGGACACTTCTAGTAGCTAACAATGATAATTTGAAGGTTGTGGAGTATTGCGACAGAAAGTTCCATCCTATTGTACATCCCTATAGTCAATCGGAGATGAGTTCCTTGAAACACACCCCTGTCGCTAGACTTTATAAAATTTGCTACTTGCATGCGCTGAGAGTCTCCTCTCAAGGTTCCTCACTATGGTTCAGGTGAACAGAAATGAATTGTGTGCAAAAAATCGAAAGGAAAGCTGGCACTCACATGTGAACTGTAATTACGTGCGTCCTTCAACACTAAAAAAATTACTAAGTAGTGATTGGGACTATCAACTACTGTAATTGAATAAGTGCTGTAAATTATGTACATTTATTGATTAAAGATTAAAATATTAATGAGCAGGACAAACACTGAATCAAATAACTCGTTAGGAAAAAATAAGTGCAGATTTCATAGCAACACGTAATAATCAAGGGTCACTGGGAAATAAGTGAACAGAAAGGATCTGTCAGAATAAACTAAATTACTAACGATGTGTTCAACCTCGCTGACTGACTTTTAATCATGAAATTAAATGGATGGTAATGACTGCGTCGGAAGGTTAGTAAGTAAAGGACTATTAACTCCAAACAGCTAAGTCATGGACAAGAAGTCAGCGTAAACGTGGAAGGTCAATTAATATGACAATGCGTGCCTATCTTCCTGTACGACTTCTGTACGTCACTTTGCTGCGAAACTTACACCAACTGTATGAGTTAAGCTGAGGCAAGGTCGCAGGTAATGATGGTCTAAAATGTTCAAATGTGTTTGAAATCTTATGGGACTTAACTGCTAAGGTCACCAGTCCCTAAGCTTACACACTACTTAATCTAAGGGCAAACACACACACCCATGGCCGAGGGAGGACTCGAGCCTCCGGCGGGACCAGCCGCACAGTCCACGACTGCAGCGCCTTAGACCGTAATGATGGTCTCTGGCATGGCATGGCCCATCTACTCTCCGAAATACTAAAGCCGAATGCCGAATGTCGAATCTCGAAATCTGAACCTCGACATCCGACCCAAAATAGATTTTCGCTCTGCAGCAGAATATGTGCTATGGACCACTGGCTGGTCAAAGGCAAAGGCCAAAAGTTCGAATCTCTGCCTGGCACACAGCAGAGATGGCGGTTATCGCTGAAGCACTCGGTTTTATGATGTATCGGTTTTTTACTTGTTGTGCTTAGCCCAAGTGTTACATCCACTCAAAATAACCGGTTTCTGAGATAACCGATTTTCGGTTATTCAGGTATAAAGGTAGATGTTAAAAAAGATTAAAAATTCAAAGACTCCCTCAAGTATTTATATTGTATGTTTCAAGACACATGAAATATCAAATAAAATATGAAAATATATGAAAATTTTGTCCGTCCACCGTTCGCTCCTATTCTTTAAAAGTAATGAGTGGTTGAAAATTACAGAATTTCAGTAATGTTACTCTTCTGATACCAATTTTTTAAATCTCTTCTCCAAACACGTACGAATTGTCACTGCTAAAGGATGAAAACTGAGGTGCTGGAACTTGATATTGTATTTCTCCAAGGGCTACAAGCAGATGAAGACGTATACAGACATAGGCAGCAGATCAGCTATTCCCTATTTTATTTGCAAATTATGAATGAACTGTCAAGTTTTTAATTTATTGCTGTTTTCCCGTTTATTAGTTTATAGAAATGACAGTCAAATAATAAGCTTATGTGTAAAATTGTAGCATTCTTTTCCTTTAATTGTTTCAAAGGAAAAATACGTGTTCTAATCAAATAGATAACTACTTTTTAACGGGAATTTAAATAAAACTAATATCTTACTGACAAAATAAAAAGTGCTGTTTCAAATTCAAATAAAGTTAGATAATAGGCAAAATATGTCGTTTCCCAGAAACAATTACATGATAAATTAAATCTTCGATGATGAATGAATGCATTGGCCAATTTTTATTCCCTAGACTGATATGTAATTTGTTGATCTGTAAGCCGACTGCTTTAATCGAGAACAATGTTATTGAAACACGATACCAATTTTTCAGAATCTATAGCACTTGCTACCACATTCGTTTTTGAAAGAGTTTTATTTAAAAACAAAAAAATTTAGCGCCACTCCTACGGCAAATTGATATATCAGTATATGTCCGATTATCAGAAAAAATTAAAATTCCTGTTGTAACCGAGGCGAAACAATTATCGGAAGATACCGGTTATTCAGAACTAAAATACCAGTATCGATTTTAACCGACCGGTTTTTCGCATCCCTAGCACACAGTTTTAATATACCAGAAATTTTCAGTACCGGTATCTGAATATGTTACAATATTTGGGGTGGAGCCTCGTTGTACATAATCGTTTAAAGAACTTGGACTACAAAGAGTTACCAGTATTGAATGTTTGATGGCAACAGATTCTGATTTCATCATTGTGTAAAGATGTGTATTTTAAAACAGATCACCTTCATTTTTATTTCGCAGTAAACTTATTTTTCGCACATAAGGCAAATTCTTTCTTCCTCGCACTCCAACATACCTACAGACATGCAGGTTTTGAAACAGTGCACATTGGTTTCTGTATAACGGATACGCATGTCTTTTCTATCAGTATTTTTGTTCTCAACGGGAAAATTCTCAAAGAAAGTTATATATAATTTATTCTAAGTTAACGAATACAGGAATTTGGTGATTCCCTTTGCCTGAGCCGGCCGGTGTGGCCGTGCGGTTCTAGGCGCTTCAGTCTGGAACCGCGTGACCGCTACGGTCGCAGGTTCGAATCCTGCCTAGGGCATGGATGTGTGCTGTCCTTAGGTTAGTTAGGTTTAAGTAGCTCTAAGTTCTAGGGGACTGATGACCACAGATGTTGTCCCATAGTGCTCAGAGCCATTTGAACCCTTTGCTTGATAGGAAACGAATCTCACTCTGAAGCCCCTTTAACCGCTGTGTAATTAACAACAATTAATTATTAAGAGGACAGGTGAATCAGATAATTTCTTTTTCTTTAGGTCATCAGTCTTCTGACTGGTTTGATGCGGCCCGCAACAAGGGCTTCCTCTCCTGTGCTAACCTCTTCATGTCAGATTAGCTCTTGTAACCTACGTCCTCACTTATTTGCTGGATGTATTCCAATCTCTGTCTTCCTCTACAGTTTTGCCCTCTACAGCTCCTTCTAGTAACATGGAAGTCATTTCCTCATGTCTTAACAGATGTCCTATCATCCTGTCCATTCTCCTTATCTGTGTTTTCCACACGAACCTTTCCTCTCCGATTCTGCGCAAAACCTCCTCATTCCTTACCCTATCAGTCCACCTAATTGTCAACATTCGTTTGTTGCACCAAATCTCAAATGCTTCGATTCTCTTCTGTTTCGGTTTTCCCACTGTCCATGTTTCACTACCATACAATGCTGTACTCCAGACGTACATTCTCAGAAATTTCTTCCTCAGATTAAGGCCGATATTTGATATTAATAGGCATCTCTTGGCCACGAATGCCCTTTTTCCCAGTGCTAGTCTGCTTTTGATATCCTGCTTCCTCCGTCCGTCATTGGGTATTTTACTGCCTAGGTAGCAGAATTCCTTAACTTCATCTACTTCGTGACCATCGATCCGGATATTAAGTTTCTCGCTGTTCTCATTTCGACTACTTCTCATTACCTTCGTCTTTCTTCGATTTACTCTCCGTACTCATTAGATTGTTCATTCAGTTCAGCATATCATGTAATTCCTCTTCACTTTCACTTAGGATAGCAATGTCATCAGAGAATCATATCACTGACATCCTTTCACTTTCAATTTTGATTCCACTCCTGATCTTTCTTTCATTTCCACATTGCTTCCTCGATGTACAAACTGAACAGGTAGCAGAATTCCTTAACTTCATCTACTTCGTGACCATCGATCCGGATATTAAGTTTCTCGCTGTTCTCATTTCGACTACTTCTCATTACCTTCGTCTTTCCTCGATTTACTCTCCGTACTCATTAGATTGTTCATTCAGTTCAGCATATCATGTAATTCTTCTTCACTTTCACTTAGGATAGCAATGTCATCAGAGAATCATATCACTGACATCCTTTCACTTTCAATTTTGATTCCACTCCTGATCTTTCTTTCATTTCCACATTGCTTCCTCGATGTACAAACTGAACAGTAGGGGGCGAAAGGCTACTTCCTTGCCTTACACCCTTTTTAGTACGTGAACTTCGTTCTTGGTTGTCCACTCTTATTTTTCCCCCTTGGCTGTTGTGCATATTGTATATGACCCATCTCTTCCTATATCTTACCCCTGCTTTTTTCAGAATTTCTAACATCTTGCACCATTTTACATTGTCGAACGCTTTTTCGAGGTCGACAAATCCTATTAACGTGTCCTGATTTTTCTTTAGTCTTGCTTCCGCAACGTCAGAACTCTCTTGTGCCTTTACCATTCCTAAAGCCAAACTGATCATCGTCTAGCGCATCCTCAATTTTCTTTTTCATTCTTCTGTATATTTTTCTTGTAAGCAACTTGGATGCAGGAGCTGTTAAGCTGATTGTGGGGTAATTCTTCCATTTGTCAGCTCTAGCTATCTTCGGAATTTCGTGGATGATGCTTTTCCGAAAGTCAGATGGTATGTCTCAAGACTCATACATTCTACACACCAACGTGATTTCAGAAATTCTGAGGGAATGTTATCTATCTCTTCTGCCTTATTTGATCTTAAGTCCTCCAAAGCTCTATTAAATTCTGATTCTAATACTGGATCTCATATCTCTTCTAAATCGACTCCTGTTTCTTCTTCTATCACATCAGACACATCTTCCCCTCATAGAGGCTTTCAATGTATTATTTTAACCTATCCGCTCTCTCCTCTGCATTTAACAGTGGAATTCCCGTTGCACTCTTAATGTTGTTATCCTTGCTTTTAATGTCACCGAAGGTTGTTTTGACTTTCCTATATGCTGAGTCTGTCCTACCGACAATCATTTCTTTTTCGATGTCTTCACATTTTTCCTGCAGCCATTTCCTCTTAGATTCCCTGCACTTCCTATTTATTTCATTCCTCAGCGAATTGTATTTCTGTATTCCTGAGTTTCCCGGAACATTTTTGTACTTCCTCCTTTCAACGATCAACTGAAGTATTTCTTCTGTTACCTATGGTTTCTTCGCAGTTACCTTCTTTGTACCTACGTTCCTTCCCAACTTATGTGATGGCCCTTTTTAGAGATGTCCATTCCTCTTGAACTGTACTGCCTACTGAGCTATTCCTTATTGCTGTATCTATAACTTTAGAGAATTTCAACCGTATCTTGTCATTCCTTAGAACTTCCGCATCATAGTTCTTTGCGTATTGATTGTGATCTGAGTCTATATCTGCTCCTGGGTACGCCTTACAATCCAGTATCTGATTTCGGAATCACTGTCTGTCCATGATGTAATCTAACTGAAATCTTCCGTATCACCCGGTCTTTTGCAAGTATACCTCCGCCTCTTATGATTCTTGAACAGAGTATTCGCTATTACTAGTTGAAGTTTGTTACAGAACTCAATTGGTCTTTTTCCTCTCTCATTCCTTGTCCCAAGCCCTTATTCTTCTGGAACCTTTTCTTCTACTCTTTCCCCTAGAAATGCGTGCCAGTCCCCCAAGACTATTAGATTTTCAGCCCCCTTTACATAGTGTCTTAACCTTTCAATATCCTCATACACTTTCTTTGTCTCTTCATCTTCAGCTTGAGACGTCGACATGTATCCTGAAGTATCGTTGTCAGTTTGCAGTCGGTTCTGATAAGAACAGCCCTGTCATTTAACTGTTCATAGTAACACACTCCGTGCCCCACCTTCCTATTCATAACAAATCGTACACCCGTTATACTATTTTCTGCCGCTGTTGATATTACCCTGACCAGAAATCCTTGTCTTCTTTTCACTTCACTTCACTGACCCCTACTATATCTTGATTGATACTTTGCATTTTCCTTTTCCGATTTTTCTAGTTTCCCTTACACGTAAAAGCTTCTAACATTACACGACCCGACTTGTAGAACGTTATCCTTCCGTAGATTATCGAATCCTTTTCCACCTTGGCAGTCCCCTTCCGGAGATCAGAATGGGGGACTATTCCGGGATCTTTTGCTAATGGAGAGATCATCACGACACTTCTTCAATTACAGGTCACATGTCCTGTGGATACAAGTTACGTGTCTTTAATGCAGTCGTTTTCATTACCTTCTGCATCCTGATGCCGTTGATCATTGCTGATTCTTCCGCCTTTAGGAGCACTTTCCCACTCCTTGGACAAGACAGTGCCGTGAACTTCTGTCCGCTCCTCCGTCCTCTTTGGCACGGCCAACAATGCTGATTATTAATCAAAATTTAAGCAGCAGCGGGATTCGAATCCAGGACCGAAGATGTTTTGATTATGAATCAAAGACACTACCCCATTTTTCCGTCGTGGTTCGTTGTATTTCGTCGTAGCGGACGTCACATGACATCCGTCGAAGCTCGTTGTAGATCTTTTCACTCAGATTTTTTATTACACAGGGCAGCCAGCTTTCTCACCGAACACGGTGAGCTACCGTGCCGGAACACTGTAGTAAAGATAAAAAAACTGTCTTTTTGAAAACTTACTTGATCCTCATAGACACACGGTATCACTATGTTTGAAGATAACAAAAGTATACCTCAGCTACATGTGCACAGACGCACTACAAAAAATAAAGGAGCTCTTAAAGAAACCTCTTCAGTCTATAATATGCACATCAGATGAGTATCCTTCACATAATATAGTCGCTTTGATCCAGGGTACCGCGGTAGCAAGAGCGCCGGAGTCGGTGTCCTGACGAAGACCCTGGAACGGTCGTATTAAAACACTATCTGTCGACGGCGCAGAGCGGTCTCAAATATTCATTGCCTTCTCAGTCCCTCTGACAGTCTGACTGCTGTAATTAACTCCGCTGGACCAGGTCTCAAACCAGACCAGCTCAGCAACACATGGGGAACTGCCAGCAAAGATGAGACCTCAGTTGCAATATATCTCCCCGCCCCCCCCCCCCCCCCCCCAACCCAAAAAAAAAGTCACCGAACAGACAACAACCCTCAAGTCTAGTAGAGCAGCAGCTTTTACGTCATTACGTTCAAGGGAGAAATCTTCGACCAGATAGACAGACTTAGCCAGTACGGCAGGGAAAGTGAATACTACTGTAGCGATTTATTAGTATTGATTTGGAATCACTTCTCGAATACATTTTATTTTGACACTTTGGTGTAAAAAACACCGACTAACCGACGAAATTTCAAGTTTCATTATCCTGTAACTGGGGCATCATTTTACAAAATCTAGACAATGCGTAATATAAGCTCAGAATTGTACTGAGAAAATCCAAATGACAGTCAGTTTACTTATTAAGAACTTTTAAAATTTTTAATGATTGATACCTCACGGCCGGCCGGAGTGGCCGAGCGATTCTAGGCGCTAGAGTCTGGAAACGCGCGACCACTACGGTCGCAGGTTCGAATCCTGCCTCGGGCATGGATGTGTGTGATGTCCTTAGGTTAGTTAGGTTTAAGTAGTTCTGAGTTCTAGGGGACTGATGACCTCAGAAGTTAAGTCCCGTAGTGCTCAGAGTCATTTGATACCTCACGTCTACCAATTTAGAAATCAAACTATGATCACTGCCATGTACGTGGCCATGTAAATACAAATCTAATATATAAATGGTCGTTGTTTTACGCATAAATAGCAACTACAATTCAAATTCAGGATGACTGTACCTGGCACGCGGCACGACACCGTCAAATTTGGAAAAACTGAATCACGGCAGTATACTTAGTCTTTTTACGAGCTCGTCACGGAGTCTAACTGACAACTAGCATTGTCCTACACTACGACGACAAAAATAATGGGAATGCAATGTCGGTAGTATCGTGTACACAAGGTATAAAACGGCAGTGCATTGACGGAGTTGTCATTTGTGCTCGGGTGATTCATGTGAAAAGGTTTCTGACGTAAATAAGGAACACTACTGGAATTAAGAGATTTTGAACGCGGTATGCTAGTTGCAGTTGCATGGGACATTCCATTTCGGAAATCGTTAGGGAATTCAATATTCCGAGATCCATTGTTTCAACAGTGTGCCGAGAACACTACATTTCACGCTTTACCTCACATCATGGACAACGCAGTGGCCTTCACTTAAGGACCAAGAGCAGCGGCATTTGCGTAGAGTTGACAGTGCTGAAAGACAAGCAACACTGCGTGAAGTAATGTGGGACGTACGACAAACGTATCCATTATGACAGTGAGGCGAAATTTCGCTTCAGTGATCTATGGCAGCAGACGACCGACGAGACTGCCTTTGTTACCAACACGACATCGCGTGCAGCTCCTCTCTTGGGCTCGTCACCATGTCTGTTGGACTCTAGGCGATTGGAAACCATGATCTGGTCAGATGAGTCGCGACTGCAGTTGGTAAGGGCTCGAGTGCAGCGCAATCCCCGCAAAGCCATGGACCAAAGTTCTCAACAAGGCACTTTGTAAACTGGTGGTGGCTCAACAATGGTGTCGGCTATGTCTACGCGAAATGGAGTGGGTCCTCTGGTCCAACTGAACCGATCATTGACTGGACATTGTTATGTTCGGCTACTTTGAGACCATTTGCAGCCTTTCATGGGCTTCATGTTCCTAAACAACGGTGTCATATCACCGAGCCACAATTGGTCTCTAATGGTTTGAAGAACATTCTGAACAATTCAAGCGAATTGGGTACCCGACATGAATCCCGTCCAACATTTATGGGACGTAATAGAGAGATCAGTTCCTGCACGACATCCTACACCGGCAACACTTTCTCACTTATGGACAACTATAGGGGAAGCTTGACTATTTCAGCAGGGGTCTTCAAAATAGTGTTGACTTCATGCCAAGTATATTCACAATTTATATTTTTTCAAAATAAAAATTGATGATTATAGCAATGTCAATTAATTATTAAATAACAGAAACTGTCTTGTAATAAGAACCTTTTACCTCATAATCAAAAATAATTTTTTGGGGTGTAAAAAGTTAAGGTGTGTCTTACAAAAACCGACCAAAACAATGAAAAAGCTGTACAGTCATCACATCGCATAGTAGACGTTAGTGAATTGTATTACATATATTGTTGGACATATTATCTGGAACATTCTCATTATGTACTTATGGTGGAAACACATTAATTATCCAACAATAATGTATTGCCAGATACAGTCATTATTTCAGAATAGGCATTAACGTTAATTTTTTCGCATCGTAAACTCATGGAACTATGAATGAGGCAAAGGCTTTAGGGAGTGTTTGCAGAAGTAATAGTACAAATATTGTTTCAACGTGTTCTTAACGCAAGTGGTGGGTCTGAATCCTCCACTGTTTCATTATCAGACTGTAACTGTTTGAGAGAATTGTAGTTATTCAACGGTATACAATCGCTTCGGTTGTAATGCGATGTCCATGTTGATATGAGGCTATTTGTGACTAAAAAATCTCTCACAGGTAAACAGACGTGACGAAGAAACGTAATAATACATACAGAAGGATTTGTATCATAAAGAGTCAGTCCAGATCGCAATGGTTATTTGTTTGTTTAATTTTTATTATATTTGTATAACCAATTTCAGTCCAAGCGATTGTCTTCAGACCAGTAGCGCCAGGTCATAGAGCTGCTGTGTGTACCAAAATGTACCAGTTAAAAGACTGAGTAAATAAATAGTTGATGCGATTTGGGCTGATTGTTACTCTTGTACTGTTAAATAAGATCGCTGTCGTTACGTTACGGCATCGAAAATTGTCATGAGGATTTAGTTAAAATTGAATCTTGCCGCGTAAGTCTGAGCTCACATGATAAATGACCCACTGACCAAGTGCGATCGCATGCATGCACCTATGTTGGTACAGGCATTGTAAATCGTGGTCTCACCTAGTTTTGATACATACTTTTGCATTTTATTCGTACCAGTTACGCACAGATATACCGAGTATATTGTATAATAGTGTATGTGTGCTCATAAAGATTTTCCCCCTCATATAAATATCAGGTTAACTAGTCTTTAATGCCTTCATACGCATCCCTGCGTAATCCCTCAATTTACTATCGTCATCAGTGCTTCCCTATCTCAGAAATATGTCCTATGACTTTGTTTCACTCCGAAGTATTTTCAGGACAAGTGCTTGTGTCACAATATTGTCTTGAACAGTTTTCCGTCGGATGGAATAAAGGTGATGTCTTATGCTGTTATATAAAATAAGTTGACTTGCACTAAGATAAATATTTACTTTATTCATTTGTATTATTTAAGATACATGTTGTCCTCATCTGACAATTTTCACTATTTTTCAGCAAATATTCGTTGTTGGTCGTCGTAATACGATGATGCAATGGGTCGGCCGCTTTTGTCGCACTCTTAAGTGCTCACAGTACGTTCCAGAAAATGAACCTATCTTCATTCAGTGACGTGATAACGATGCCCGGGGCCAATCAATGATTGTTATTTTATTGGAAAGTTAATTCTGACACACAAAACGGAGCCGACCGGTGTGGCCGAGCGGTTCTAGGCGCATCAGTCTGGAATCGCGCCACCGCTACGTCGCAGGTTCGAATTCTGCTTCGGGCACGGATGTGTGTGATGTCCTTAGGTTAGTTATGTTTAAGTAGTTCTAAGATCTAGGGGACTGATGACCTCAGATGTTAAGTCCCATAGTGCTCAGAGCCACTTTAACCATTTTTTAACACAAAACTGATTATCATGTTAAAGATGGACCTACAACACAAGCTTTGCCCATTTTCGTCGTTCATCATTATCGTCCTTTCTTTCTTTTGCCTTTTATATTCACTACTAATAATATTATTACTTAATGAACTGAAGAGCGATTAGAACAGTAACTTACTCCTGCTTGTGCTACGGGATATCCATGAACTCCTTTCCTTGCTTGTTCTGTTTACTTACTTCATCCAGTCAATATTTAACAGACATTTGTAGAGGCAGTTTTACACTTTTTCGTCATTACCATGCTAATATCTGATATTAACAGACCTCATTTACTGGATATTGCTTTCTTCGCCAACTCCATTGTACTTCTCGTACCTTTCTAGCTTTTGGGAGCTTCTTTAATGTTGTTTCCTCGTGTAGAAAATTCTTTATTCGCTTTCATTTTTCTCTTCCTGTCTTAATATTTCTTCTTTGGCAAATGACTATGTCTTCCAAGAATGTCATCTTTATCAATTTATACTTAGTGTCCGGGAAGTGTCCATACCTCTAGAACTAAATAGTATATTATTTACTGCGGTATTTACATGGAGGGTGCAAAAGTGCAACAGGACTCAGAGAATGCACCACTGAACGATTTTAGGTAGGGAACCTGGGGTCGGAGAAGCCAGCCTAAGGAGATGTAGAAGTAAACTTGCTTAGCGCTTTCTCTAGCATTACTATTTTCCAGTTTGTTTACAATTAACAAGCGTGCAAGTTTACACGTACTGTGCTGTTTATTTACATGTACATTCTTTATTTCTTGTTAGGAAACAAGGACGACAAGCCTGATTACTAGGAAGTCACTAGTCAGGTTTTGTATACTTAACGTGTCCATAAGATGGTTCTGTTGTATCGCATTCACATTTTCCCGTGACAGAACGACACACCCATTCATTACTCAGTGCTATTCAGAGACTGGGCCGGCAAAGTAGGCAACAATTTTATTGGGCCATATTTTCTACCTGGCCGTCTGAATGGGCACCTGTGCTTGAGGTTCAAATGTTCAAATGGCTCTGAGCACTACGGGACTTAACATCTGAGGTCATCAGTCCCCTAGACCTTAGAACTACTTAAACCTAACTAACCTAAGGACATCACACACATCCATTCCCGAGGCAGCATTCGAACCTGCGACCTTAGCGGTCACGCGGATCCAGACTGTAGCGCCTAGAACCGCTCGGTCACTCCGGCCGGTGTGCTTGAGGTTCGTGTAAAGAATTCTACCTGAGGTTTTGGAGAATGTACCCTTGGCTGTTCGTGACAGGATATGGATACAACAAGGCGGTGCACCGCCTCACTTCAGTGTGGATGTCCGCAACCGTCTCAACGCTGTATGTCCTGGTCGCTGGTTTGGAAGGGGAGATCCTATTCCATGGCCTGCGAGGTCACCTGACCTGAATCCTATTGATTAATTGATTAAATCCTTTGGGAATATCTATAGTCACTTGTGTATGAGACTCCAGTGGATACGGAGATGGATTTAGTTGCCAGAATTGTAGCTGCCTGCGATGTGATTCAAAATACACCAGGGATATTTGTCGGGGCGCATCCGAATCTTGTTCGTCGATGTCGTGTTTGCATAGAGGATGAGGGTCGTCAGTTTCAGCACGTTTTGTAAGACGCAGTACAAATGGTACGTTCATTGTGTCAATGATGGTATTTGCACTAACTGTAACTAACATAGATAAAGTTCGCAGTAATGTGATTTTATTCTTATTCTCTCGTCAAGCTGGCTTCTCAGGCCACAGGTTCCCTACCTTAACTTGTTCAGTGGACCATCCCCTACGTCCTCTTAAATTTTCGAAAGCTCTTAGGTAAACACCCTGTATAAAAGCTATTTATCCAACGCTTCTGTATGTAGACCATCGTGCTTTATTTGGAGGTCTAAGCGTCCCACTGTCTTCCTAGACTCTTCCTCAACACTTCTGTGCAATTATTCAATAGTCATGTATTGACAGTGAGGCACTGGGTATTAGATTATTCCGTATACCGAGTTGCCTGGCGGGGTAAGATCCGGCATTTGTGGGGGGAGTTTTAATGAGGCTGAGCCAGGCCTAGCCCTCGAAATGCTCATCAAGGATTTCACGTATCGTAAGAACGAAATATGCTGGAACTCCGTCAAGCTGTAACCACGCATGATCGACTATTCTCTTGTTTTACGGGTGAGGTATTAAGGGCTTTACCAACATGTCCAAGTAAGTACTGTAATTGCATTTATGTATCCTTCAAAAAACTTTACTTGGCGGAGATGTGATGACGACATCCTGGCCCACAACATGAGGATTTTTCTTATACCTGACAAGCAAATTATTCATGTGCGAACTCAGAAAATAAAACTCTTGAGTGAGACACAGCAACTGGAAACTGAGCCAGCAAAGCACGGCAGGCTGCTACATGTCGTCGTTCACAAACATTGGTATAAATTGTTTTCGCACCTTTCCTTAATGCGGTCATGAATAATTAACCACGCTTTTTGAAGTTCAGCTACTGTTTCGCGAATGTCTTTCATAGTAGACTGCTCAACAGATGAGCAGCGGAGACAAACGTTTCTGTCCTCGTTGTCTGAAGTCCACTGCGCTGCTTGTTATTTGCAGTACCCGAGGCAAAAGCATGTTTCTCCCAATCAAACAACGTTTCTTTACGAGGTGGAGCCTTGCCAAAGCGATATCTAAGCACACTGATCATCTGTGATTGCTTGCCCCATGCGTTGCACGTTTGTGCACCCACACTCATTACCTATCAACAGGGCAACTGTGTGCACTCACATCAGTCATGATTTCGCAACTGAAACAATACAGTACTGAAAAACGATGCTTTTTATCAGCTTCAAAGCAGGGATAGCAATAAAACAGCTATTTATTTCCCGTATTGCACGAAGTCAAGAGGGGTACAAGGGACTTCGTTCGGCAGTGTGACTGTGGCGCCTCCTAAACGATGCTGCCCTGGTGTCAAGTGGTAAGGCAGTGGTCTTGCTTAGAAAGGCTTCGACCTATGAGG
The DNA here is from genome assembly GCF_023897955.1 of Schistocerca gregaria. Taxonomy (NCBI): domain Eukaryota; kingdom Metazoa; phylum Arthropoda; class Insecta; order Orthoptera; family Acrididae; genus Schistocerca; species Schistocerca gregaria. Next base: position 359,797,520 of record NC_064922.1, read on the forward strand.
ACCGCTGAGTACACCGTTTCCAGGGGCTGGAACTCGTATCTACTTGGTCCGTATCATCAACAGCAGCGGTTACCATCGAATGATCTGACGCGCTGTTGTTTGCTGATCTTACGTCGCCTGACAGCTTTAAAGTCAGCGCGATTGTCTGTCCGGTGTTGTGGGCCCAAATGTGCCTCGCGAATTGAGCAGAAGTGCTGAGTGACCTTGGTTATTATTCAGAAAGCAGTTGCTGCCGTTAGCCTGAGAAAGGCCTGTTCTCTCAAGAGTTTGTTAGTGCAGTGGCTCCAGTGCTTTTGGTTTGGTGTGTTTAATCGTGCCTAGTGTATGATAGTTTATGAACGATATTGTACAGTTTTTGCCTTGAGATTTTGCCGAGGGATAACTGTTTTCATAAGCTCTGATGGTTGTATGGCGTCTGTAAAACTTAAAAGTTTATTGCCACTCTTTTCGTCAGTGCTGTTTTCCATGCATGGATGTTGGGGCATTTATAGATTATGAGTTATAACCCTTTCCACCCTGAACACCTTTTTTTTAAAAAAAATTGTGAATAAAGTTGAATTCCCTGTATACTTGGGCATAGTAGACACTGGGAAAAATAATAAACAAACTCTTCCATAAAAAATGTAGCGGGAAAACAACTAGCACAATTGTGAGGGTCATGTTTTATTTCACCAAAATTATTCTCTGACTTCCTGTTATTTGTTTGATATTATAAGTTACCTGAGAAACAGTTATGAATAAAAAAGTATTCTTTCATTACTTTTATTTATTATTATAAAAAATGTTACACAGACTGCAAATCATATTCTGTGGCAAAAAATTAATAATATTTTTTTAAATTTTTTTTGTAACACAAAGTCGGCCAGTGATCATACCCATCATAACGCTTGTCCAAACCTGGTTTCGGATGGGGTTTGTAAACTTTTGCCTTTGTGGAGGTACTTGACGTATCATCTAACGGTGTTTCAAATTCTTCAGCTCTCCTTTTTCTGTCTGGACATGACAGAAGGGCCTCAGCTAGAGGCATTCTAAATTTCAACAGATCCATAATGTTCTTTCTGGCAGCCTGGTTTTCACGGCAGTGCTCTCTGTGGAGAAATCAGCAGTTGATCACTGAAAGGTCTATGAAATGCAGCAATAACTTGAGTGTCCATTTTATGGTTCTGGAACCATGTTCGGTAACACTCAAGCTGCTGGTCATGAATGTTTACGCCACCGATATTGGCATTGTATTGCTGAATTACAAAAGGGCAATCTACATCAAGATAGTGACCCTCCTGTTTACACCACCTTTGAACTTTACATTTTGGCTCAATGCCAGCACAAGTGGATGCTATCACGACCCTCTGACTGTCCTGCCACTCAGTAATACTACAGCTTCATCTGCTCTAACATATGAATGACACTCTCCTCTTTTCATTCTTGCCTCTTTCAAACTAACATTCTTAATTCTGTTTACCATTATAGTGCCAGTACCCTCAATTCCTTTCTCCTTAAGCTTTGCTAAGAGAGGAATTGTGTTAAAGTACCTATCAAAATAAACAAAACTCCCATGTGGGAGAGTCTGTGTTAGTCGTAAAATAACAGAAGGCCTAATCCTAATCATTTATCACCCACAGGTGTAGTAGCCCCTGATAAATTTCAAAATCCAACACCATACCTGATGCTGAGGTCATGATAAAGTTTTTAAGACCTCCCGGCCTTGGGTTTCCTTTAACATATTGCTTCAGGTTGCAACGCCCAGTAAAAGGGATCATTTGCTCTTCAATACTGTAGTAGTTAAAGCTACGAGGCAAATTGTGACATCTTCTTCTTACTGTGTCGATCACTGGCTGAACTTTCCACAGTCTACTAGTTTTAGCCTCTTCAGGTGGTTTTATAGTATCAAAAAAGTGCACATTATTCCTGAGAGCAAGGAACCGGTCTCTAGACATAGTGTCACTAATAGCTGATAAATAAATAGATTTCTTCCAGTACATGGGTAGCCTAGGATACCTAACGCACCCTATCATTAAATTTATCCCAAAAACACCTCCAGTTCATGAGCTGTAGTCCCTAGAGATTTCCCTGTCTTTGCAACACTATACATATTTGTATATTTCGCTGCCTCTTCAAAAAATCTTTTCACTGAAATATTCACAGAAATATTCAGTGGGAGTTCCAATTGGTGAAGGACTCTAGAATTTAAAAGAAGATATTTTAGTAAGAAAATGGGAATGATACACGAAATAGGTAACTCAGATCGCACCTCTTTGTCACTGACCTATAATTAATGTTTGGTGGATGAAACTTCTGAACAAAATTTGATCTCCGAAAAAGCAGTGGTCTGACACCTTCTGTGACACTGTGTGAACTCCTGCGCTTTTCAGGAACTTCTTCGGCACTCTCATCATCAGACGAGTCGCCTGCCTGCAGAATATTTGAAGGAGAAGGAACAAACTCGTCTTCATCTGACGAAATGCCACTCAAATCCGAATCCTCCAATAGAGAACGGATTTGATTGTCTGATAAACCCGCATACAATAACGGGAATGTGCATAAAATCTTTCCCATTCAAAACTGTATGAAAAGCAGTAATATAGGGAGGCCAAAGACACAATCAACAACACCCATTGGAGGATGAAGTTACACCTAACCCGCACAATCGGACTAGTACAAATTTAACGCACAATTACTGTGCAAAGATACGAAGTTACTAATAATTATCAGTATCACAACGTTATACACACTGTTACAAATAACCAGATCCAGCAAATCGCCGAAGCAATTCAATTTAACATAATTATGAGCTACCAACCAGCACCGGCATAATGCTCACTTCTCGATCAACTTAAACAACGTGTGCTGCAATCTGTTGGCGCCGAATGGCAACATAAACATGAGAAACGCGTAGCGCACGATCGTTGCAGGTCGGTTGGAAGCAAGGCAAGAGATTTAGTTTGTCGTAAAAAAATAAAAACCGAGCTCGCACAATCGTGTGGGTTCGGGTGGAAACGGTTAAGCATACGGTTTTATTAAAGAGGTTATGTCTGTTGTTATGGTGCTTTTCGTGAAACTGTTTTAGCCTGCGTTCTTGTATCTGCCGAGCAAATTGTGACAATGTATGTATGTATGTTACTGTTTAAAACTACATTTGGATTTACGCTGTAATACCTAATCATGACGATGATGAGATGGAGTTTTCCGTTTATGCTGTGGCTTTTTTTCTTGTTTGGGAGTCTTACTCTGCGACGAAATTGATGTAGAGATGTGGTTTTGATGAAATGTAATTTCACGGAAATGTGTCTACGCTATACCTATTTCCCAGCGAATCTGATTTCAAATGTATCTGGTTATATCTTTGAATTGAATTATATAGAAACTGCAGCTTTATTGAGAACGTTTCATTTTCTACATTACGCGTAAATTTATGCGCCACTATAGAGTGCGTCTAGCAAATAGAGCGCGTCCAGCAACTTTGGAAGGTGAGCTCTATGCTCTCTGGACAACGAACGAGGGATGTTCCTCGGAGCGCAATTAAAACATGCAAGATATTTTTCGTTACGAGACGTACTAAAAAAGTGAATCTATTAATGAGAGTGATATGAGTACTGCGTTATATTATTGGCACGTCTACGGTAACGGTTATGAAGGAAATGATTAGGGATATATTCAAGGTACATCTAACGAACTTTTCTTAAACCCGCTCATCCTCCATGCAGTGCTGTGTACTGGTACAGATGTGCGGACTCCCTGTTGCATTATCATGACGCAGCAACTAAATCCAAAGAGAAGTGTTTCGCTAAGAAATAAACAATCTGAGCAATTATTTTAGCCTTTACGCAGTTTATGTACGCAGTGCTGGTGAATGCAGACTTCTTAAGGAACAGTATTCAGTTGAATGTGGAATTTACAGAAAAGATTTTAGTGAGCGTGTCTTATACAGAAGTGATATAATTTCTTGTCCCTGCCTTGCGAAAAGACAACGAAATATTCCAACAATTTTTAACTCAGTTTTACTTGTTCAATTTAAAGTACTGTAGTGGGAACAGCAAAAATTTATTTACCTGTTTTAATCAGAAACAATCAAATTATTTTCTTAGGTCAAAGTATTTTTGAAAGTACGATTTCCACTACATTCAGATTAGCAAATCTGCTTCTAAACATTTCCAATTATTCATCCGTACAATACAGTCTTATTTTATTACTGCGTAGAATGTACAGATACATTATATCACACCCATCTCGACCTAGGCCTTCCTCACTTTTAAGGGGTATTCTGTTCATGTATGAAGGGCTCGCTATAAACATCAAAGCATAGTGCGGCTTCCATACATGACAATATCTGCAAACGCCGGTTTAACTTCATCCACTGTTATGGTAAGATGGATAGTTGGTGTAGATCCAGTTATTGCCTATTGAGCGCCTGCTAACGGTGTTGCGAAGCATCGAAACGGGTCGCACGGAATTAATTTTTAGACACCGTAGTGGATTGTAAATGGTGAAAATCTTTCGCTCAGGTGAGGCGAATTATTAATGCCGAGAATTCGAAGTTCCGTGCTACGGACGCATCTCTCTGGAATAGGTAACCAAAGATGTATATCTGAGGACTCGGTGTGAAGCGATTACAGGAATCGGACGTGTTTTATGTTGGAGAGATTTTGCTATTGTTGTGCGACGCTATTAAGCTCCATTGTGAATATTTAGTCGATGGCACAATAAACAAATTGAAGAAAATAATACGCATTCAGGGTGTGTATTTATCAATTTATAATAGATTTGATAAACGTTCTTCAGATATCACGTGACGTAGTAGATCGGAGGTGCTGTGTGGAATGACAGCGTGAGCCTGCATCTTTTCACGAGAGAATATCTCAGAAGCAATAAACTTTTCGTTGATAAAAACGCTGAACACATCAATCCATACGCATCATACAACATAGCACATACTGTGCCGAACGATCTTCGTAGCGAAATAAACATTTTAGAGACTTCAGATGGAGCAGTTACGACGAGGACTATCGACGAGATCGACGCAGCGGAACATATATCTGGCTCTCCTATGGTATTTAAAACCAAAGACTTACATTCTTTAGCTTTTAAAAGACTGAAGCTAAAACGTAAATAAAACCACTGGAAATTATAACTAAAAATATCAAAAATAAATAAGAAGCAGAGAATTTTCTTAAACAAATTTCTGAAATAAACAAATAAATTAATTAAAATATAATAAAACATGTTGTTGAAAGTGATACCATCAATTCTCCGTCATATTCCCATACAAAATGAATATACGAAAGACCTGATACAGTCGTGCCGGCCGGGGTGGCCGAGCGGTTCTAGGCGCTACAGTCTGGAACCGCGCGACGGTCACAGTCGCAGGTTCGAATCCTGCCTCGGGCATAGATGAGTGTGATGTGCTTAGGTTAGTTAGGTTCAAGTAGTTCTCAGTTCTAGGGGACTGATGACCCCAGAAGTTAAGTCCCATAGTGCTTAGAGCCATTTTGAACTTACCGTTTCCTTAAATAACGTAACTATCCGGCGAACGGTCCGGACACTTGGATGATATCGTCCAGGATACCGAGCAGCATACATGGCACATGCCCATTGGGCGTGGAAGTTTGTCATAGAGGCGAACTGGTTTGAGTGCATGTAACAGTTCGACTGATGTTCTGCCAGAAATTTTCGGGAAGGTAAGCCAATAGGTTATTCGATGATATCAACTTTGTATCTATTTTCAAGGTAGGAATGTCGAGGATTTTTTATAAAATAGGTGATTTGAGAAAAAGTTTTTTTTATTTTTAAATATCAATGTCTTAGTTCACACTTACTGATGTACTGCACTCAGTCCGCAGCTCGTAGTCATGCGGTAGCGTTCTTGCTTCACGCAACCGAGTTCCCGGGTTCTATTCCCGGCGGGGCCAGGGATTTTTTCTGTCTCGTGATGACTGGGTGTTGTGCGATGTCCTTAAGTTAGTTAGGTTTAAGTAGTTCCAAGTTATAGGGGACTGATGACCATAGATGTTAAGTCCCATAGTGCTCAGAGCCATTTTTTGTTGCACTCATAGAAACAAAATGCTCTCTGTACGCTACAAAGAATTAAAAGGTTGGTCTTCAGATGTACAGTTCTTGGGTTTACAGTCTGGTGGCTATGTTAAAACATCGTAACTTTTCGAAGTGTCATATAGCACCTGGCCAATCGATGAGGAGTGTGACATCGCTCGAAATACAGTAGTATTTTAACATGGCAGAGGGGCTGGAAACCCGAGAACTTCTCATCAACAGTATACGCCGGGAAAGTCTACATTCATACAGTTTGTCTTTAGGTTAAATTGTTAGTAACAGAGAATGTTACTTTTAATGTAGGGCCTTATTTGCTGCGTACCCATCGTGTTGATACCAAATAAGCATTCTGGTTCTTAGCGGCACTTCGTCCAGAAGAAGAGGAAGAATTCGTCTGAGGAAGTTGGCATACGCTGTGCCGTTTAGACTACGATATGCTTTGCTTCGCGCTGCTTGGCGAGCACCCCCTTCATATGCCGGGCCCTGCGCTCTGCAGGAGGAAGGAGTACGAAGCGAATCAGCACTGGGAATCGCTGGGGATCTGTTGATGCGTGGTGTACTGCTGTGCTGCACTGGTGTTGCTATTGCGTAGCCCGTGGCTATTGGCGAGCGGAACTGGAGTGTGGCTGCAGTCACCAGTAAACATGGGCTCTGTTCAGGAGTCGTTTCACCTTTGTGATACGAAGAGACCCCCGGAGTTTGGCCTGCCTTGTACATCTACGGCATCTGCCTGTATTAATTTCAAACAATCTGTGGCCACTCTGATATTTCGAGGGGTGTTGTTCTAAATCGCTTGAGTGTTGAGTTTGTATCAGTGTTAATCGCGAGTGGAATTAATTGACTTGTGGCGTGTCTGATTTTGGTATCAGTACTTGATTGTCGTCAGTTGTGGCCGATATTTGGTAAATTTGCACCTTATCTGAGTGAACTGCTGCTTCCTCGATTTGCCAATGAATTCCTCGTATGCGCGCTAAAGGTTAACTCTCAACTTAAGTTGAAATTTGCTGTGCCACTTTCTGCCTGTGGCCGGTTGTGGCTTGTTGAAAACTTTGTGCCGCCGAAGGGCGGTATTCTTACTAGTTAAAACTGTGTGCACGTTTTCGTTCTTTACATGGTCCTTAGTGGCTCTGCAGATTACCTTTTATAAACGTTAATTTGATTCAAGCTGTCTTCCATCGAATTTAAAAAACTTTGAGCCGCATCTTATCTCCATTTGTATTCTATTTTGCTGAGCCTGCATTATACCGTTGCTGTGATTTGTTCAAGTGAATTGTATATTAATGTTGGTGTTTGTGTTAACGAAGATGTTGCCAGTGTACAGCCCGTGATGGTTGTCGTTTCAGGTCGGGTCTCGAGCACGAAATTCAGAGGCGCGGCCGCTGTTCAACACCAACCGTCAATAGTATGCTAATCTGTGTTTACTCTTTTTATGCTACTGCATTATATAAACATCAACCGATATTTGTTGTTATGGCCTTCTCTGTATGCTGCAGATCAGGTTGTTCAATTGAGATAGAAACTTTTGCTGTTACGAAATTTACATTTGAATAGTTTGGAAACTTCCTTGCTATAAACGGTTTTTCCGTATTGAGATTCGTAAGGGACTATCATTTGCCTGGCTCAAAATTCGTTCATTCAATTCACATCACAACTTAATTTTGAAGTTAATTCTATGTAACAGAAATGCTCTCTTATTAAAGTTTCGAGCCGTAAGGATTTTTATCTTGCACATCTTCAAGAATTGTTTGCGTAATTCGATGGCAATTGGTTTTAAATTTTGTTTTAATTAATTCTATAACAATGAGTATACCACCAGTTGCTTACTGTAGTATTATTCTGTAACTGTTTGATACTAGTGTTTGCATCTCGGTTTTGTCAAACCTTTCTTTTACTGTGTCCTCCAATTGTGGCTCATCATTCCACTCCAGCAGCCGTGTACCATGCTCCCGAACTAATGAAGAATAACTCGCAATTTTTACTAAACAGCGCTTGTGAACTATCGCCAAGAAATATAAATATAGAAAAACTTTGGAGCATTAACGAAACAGACAAAAACAGCTAAGAGACAGCTCAAACCAGCGTATCTGTCACGTGAACCACTGCACACTACCTACCCGCCGCTAATGCTCTCAGAAAGCTAAATGCCTAAGCCCTCGTGGCTTTATGCGTATATAGCGTCAGCTTTCGACGTCACAATATGTGTATTAGAAGCATAACACAAATTATTAATGTGAAACGTACGTTAATCAAGATTGACTGTTTCAGGCGGTAGCACCGTCTTAAAATGATAAAAAAAATTTTAAATTATTTTTTTGTATGAAATGTTCTGCGATGTCGACTTTATAGTAGTGTTGATCCCAAGTTCGTCAGAAGCACCATTGTTTAGTTACATGACAGTTCGTGAAAATATTTCTCCGAAATCCATTCACAGGTAAAAACAAGAGTTGATGTAGCGGCCAGTATGGGAGCTTGTAATTTCAACGAGAGCCTGACACCCAATATTGAAATTATGCTCGAACAATCGGACCAGCGTGTAATAACTTCTCCGCATTAGTGGACGAAAAGCGTATCGAGTGAGCAGAGCAGCGGATAACACAAGCTGCTAATGAAGCCCGCAGGACCACCGTGGTCATTAAGAAGATACGGGACGACTCCTTTTGATCCGCAAAGATTGCTGTATGGTCCACGATTGCTGACTGGAGGTGTGTTTAAATTAACTACAAAAAATGTAAACCAAACCTTTAAACGCGTTTTTTTCGAAACCATATTTTTCGAATTGGCGGTAAACGTAACTGGAGAGATGCCAACATTCTAAACTGATATCTGTATCAGCATGCGAAGAAAATGACATTTCCAGAATTAATTTTTCACTCTGTCAGAGTGCGAGCTTATATGAAACTTCCTGGCAGACTCGAACTCGGGACCTTTGCCCTTCGTGGGCAAATACTCTTAATCTGCCAGCAAGTTCCAGAATAACATTTGTTTCAAAACATGACGATGTAGTAGAACTTTCCAGTATTCTATGTACGCCTACAGAAAATATGTTGGAAATGAGTAACACAAAATCATTTTGTTCCAGGTCAAGTAGGAGGGATTCGAGGATTATCGCCGATGATCTGTGTTCCGATTGCAAGGGGTCCTCCCATTTGCTGCAACAATTACAGGGAGCGTCCGATGTGGACACAAAAATAATTTCTTAAAGACAAAAGTGTAAGGAGTAAATCTATGTAATCAGATTTAGGAATAACTTTTATTTTACTTGAAAAAAAGGTCAACTTTTCTTGAGATCAAAGCGTGCTAGCCTCTTTACGCTGATCATTATTTTGAAAATTGATGGTACGAAATCAACTTATCGTTTTTGCATAATTGACGTACGTTATAAAAATCGTTTTTACCATTTTTATACGCAAATGTGAATTGATTATTGCTTTTGAAAATTAATTATGAAGCTGTATTATGAACAAGCAGTAAAAGAAATCAAAGAGAAATTTGGAAAGGGAATTAAAATTCACGCAGTAGTAAAGACACTACGGTTTGCCGATAACATTAAAATTCTCTCAGAGACAGCAAAGGACTTGGAAGAGCGGTTGAACGGACTTGAAATACATTATAAGATTAATATAAACAACATTATAACGAGGGTAATGGAATGCAGTCCAATTAAGCCAGATGATGGCGTCAGAATTACAGTAGAAAATGAGACAGTAAAAGCAGTGATGAGTTCTGCTATTTGAGCTGCACAATAAACGACGCAGGCCAAAATAGAATGTATATAAAATGAAGACTGCCAAAATAAAGAAAAGCATTTCTAAAAAAAATGTTAAAGTCGAAGTTTTAGGAAGTCTATTCTGAAGACATCTGGTAGGAGCATTGCCTTGTATGGAAGTGAAACGTGGACAGTAAGCAGTTCGGACAAGAGGAGACTTGAAGCTTTCAAAATATGGTGCCACAGAAATATTTTGAATATTAGATGGATGGATCGAATAAGTAACAAGGAGATACTGAATCGAATAGGAGAAAGAAGAAATTTATGTCAAAATATGACTTCAAAAAGGAATCGGTTGATAGGATTCATCCTTAGGAAGCAAGGAATAGTCAGTTTCGTATTGGGAGGAAGTGTTGCTCAGTGAAGACTGTAGGCGGTGACCAAGGCTTGAATACGATTAACAGGTCCAGAATAAAATTAACCAGTTCCAATGGAGGTAGGTTTATGTAGTTATTCAGAGATGTAGTAGCCGGTATAGGGTAAAATGGCGTGGAGAGCTGCAACAAATTAATCCTCAGACTGAAGAATACGACGACGACGACAAAAACATTGTTTTTAGCTTGATGTGCTGATGGGTGTTAATATGTTTCTTACTAGCACTTGATTACAAAAAATTATGTAATTAAAATAATTTGAATTACTGATTCAGTGTGGTATGTTGTGCTACAATTCTGAGTTGCTTAATCGATAACTTTTACCAACCGGTATCCAACCATACCTTTATTATTAACATGTGGTAGGTACGTATTTTGATATTAATTTTTCCAAGTGCCAGCACATTTTTCCTTCTGTCAGTGCGAATATTTATTAATACATACTGAGAAATTATGTTTACCATGTTCATTTGTAGTATTATCCACATTATTCTGACGTAATCCCCGTGTTCTGGGTGGAACCAATTTTCCACCTATCTATCCTGCACCTGCGTTCAATGGCGTGCACTTTGTGCGTGGTCTCAGCGCACCGTCCCAGCACTCAAATATGTCCAACCCCGAGAGTATTCTGCCGAGCCGTGGGGCCAACCAGTTCGCGAAAATAAACACATAAAACTGTTATCATTCTCCCAATGTACCTGCCACGTTATTGTCTTATCTGTAGCATATTTCCGCGACGGGCCAATATACACTCCTGTCCCACCAAATTAGGGACACTGTTGCTCCTGGGGTATCGGCGAGGACCATTCTCAACCGTCTCCATGAAGCTGGGCTACGGTCCCGCACACCGTTAGGCCGTCTTCCGCTCACGCCCCAATATCGTGCAGCCCGCCTCCAGTGGTGTCGCGACAGGCGTGAATGGAGGGACGAATGGAGACGTGTCGTCTTCAGCGATGAGAGTCGCTTCTGCCTTGGTGCCAATGATGGTCGTATGCGTGTTTGGAGCCGTGCAGGTGAGTGCCACAATCAGGACTGCATACGACCGAGGCACACAGGGCCAACACCCGGCATCATGGTGTGGGGAGCGATCTCCTACACTGGCCGTACATCTCTGGTGATCGTCGAGGGGACACTGAATAGTGCACGGTACATCCAAACCGTCATCGAACACATCGTTCTACCATTCCTAGACCGGCAAGGGAACTTGCTGTTCCAACAGGACAATGCACGTCCGCATGTATCCCGTGCCACCCAACGTGCTCTAGAAGGTGTACGTCAACTACCCTGGCCAGCAAAATCTCCGGATCTGTCCCCTATTGAGCATGTTTGGGACTGGATGAAGCGTCGTCTCACGCGGTCTGCACGTCCAGCACGAACGCTGGTCCAACTGAGGCGCCAGGTGGAAATGGCATTGCAAGCCGTTCCACAGGACTACATCCAGCATCTCTACGATCGTCTCCATGGGAGAATAGCAGCCTGCATTGCTGCGAAAGGTGGATATACACTGTACTAGTGCCGACATTGTGCATGCTCTGTTGCCTGTGTCTATGTGCCTGTGGTTCTGTCAGTGTGATCATGTGATGTATCTGACCCCAGGAATGTGTCAATAAAGTTTCCCCTTCCTGGGACAATGAATTCACGGTGTTCTTATTTCAATTTCCAGGAGTGTAATATTCAAGTATGTCACTGAATGTACCTACAGTAATCTATCATAGTACGACACGGGCAAGAAATGTGACGTCATAAATATTAGGCACAAGACCAGACGCTGAGTGGTAAGGTAGCACAGCTATGAATAAATATACTTGGGAAACGCCGGTTTTCTTTGGTAATGTACTTGTAGAACTGAATTTATTCTCGGGAGTAATAATTGTTGCTGTCTATAAGGGCTGGCAACAGAAGGCCACGGCGCTATGAAACTTTAAAACGCCCGCTGAGATACCAGTTCTCTGACACCAGCCTAAGCGCCACCGCTGGCGTTTACGAGCGCCGCAGGCTCCACCTGTTCCCCTATGCGTCGCTCTTCAGCTCCTGCCGCACAATTGCACAACAGGCGCATCCTGGCAACCCGCTAGGCTCAGGCGGCGTATGCGTGGTATGCCTTGTAGGCGCATCACGTATTGTGTCGCCGTTTCAGCGTATTCCTGCGCTCGCTCCGTAAGCGCGGTGGTAAAACGGTAGGCACCGACGCTGGCAACCCTTTAATATATATGTCCCTGTCCCAGCTGCACGTTGGTTAACTAGTATCATTCTTCCAATCTAAAATGAAATGCGAACGTTATCTGATGAGGACGCTACATTTCGCTAAGAAGGGTATTTATTTATAATAATAGGAATGAACCGTATTATTTACAAACGCTACGTGGGCTGTTCACTGAAATTGTTGTCTTACGCCTTAGTGGCGTATGTCAATTTTGATGGGGAAATAACTGGGTTATTATGATCAAACTGTCTGTAATCTTGTTAAGTTGTTTGGTAATATCTCGCCCGGGAGGGGCGGTTTTCACTCCATGTGGAATTAACTGATTTCCTAGTTAGTTGATGTAAAGTATATTTTAAATGATTTATTTGGAGCGAGTGGTGTTTTTCTTAGATGTTTGTAAAGAGATTAATTCGCTTGTGGTTTCATATGACAAGCTGTTTGTAAAGTTTGCCTGAATGGCGTTTCTTAATGAAATTGTCTGATTTATGATTGTAATTCTCTTAATGATTTATCTATGATGCAAATAAATATGTTGAAATGAAATGGACACTGTATGGGTCAAGTCCTCCCACTCCCTTTATATTAAAGGTTACAGAATTTGCAGTTCAAAAAGAGAATTAACGTACCACCGGTGATCACTAGTGATTTACCACCAGAATGTGGTTGTTGCTCAATGGTCTGAAGATGACCACTGTTGTGGTAGAAACCGATAACTGGAATAAATAATTTGTGATAAAGACTGTTTTTGATAGTAAATATTAGTAATAACATTTATCACTGATTACTCCCACGATGTATTCAAAAGTCATTAATCTTCCGTTATTAAATTTGTCGAGTATAAACGTGCATCACCCATCAGAGCCTCCGTGAGAATTGGCAAAGGGCCAGAAAGAATATCCGGGCAGCCCACTGGCGACAGCAGCTTAGATATAACAAGGGTCGGTGTCCATTTTCGGGAAAAGTTGGGGACCTGGTTTTTATCCGTAACTTGGCGGATCCGTCTAGCCTAGATACTAAAGGAAAATTAAAACCGCGATATAGGGGCCTTTGACATATCTGTAAAATCTCGAGCTCGGTTAACTTTGAGGTAAGGGGATCGCGTCGGGCAAGCTGTTTAGGGTAGATTTCAGTCAGGTTAAGCTAGGATGAGTAGGTAGGGTCTGACCCACCCCTGCGCGGTGTCCTCTCGCTTAGGAGGGCGAGATTGAGCCGTGGCGATCTGACGTCAATCTTATTTTGTTCATGTATCGTTGAGATCGATTGCGACTGAACTAAGCTATCTTTGCTTTTCGCGTGTCTTATCTTGCGGCTTGGCAGGCGAAGCGTGTTGGTTGTGGACCTTCGACGGGTAACTCTGCAGATCTCGTGACATACACGGGGCAACGAGTGTCAACGGCTGCCGAACGAGCCTGATGACCGTTAACACGTTGTGGCGTGAAATTGGTTGGGCGTTCTGCCGACATGGGCTGCTTCGAGCTACAAGTTCTGTGACTTTGCTAGGAACAAAATTTGAAGAGAAGCGGTGAAGCTGTGGAAGCCGCTCCACCCTATTGTGTACCCGATATGGGGTAAGTCGTCGTAATTGTTTGTTCACCAACGCACTCATAAACTTTATTATTATGATGAGACTTTCATAGTCGAACCTTAAGACGGTGTGGAAGAGTTCAGTTAGCCCAGTCAAATGATGGCCGTTTCTTGAAAATTTTCTCAGTTTTACTAGTGCTTTGTACCTCTTGCAATCAAATGATTTTATGTTGCCGTTCTTAAGGTCTGCACTCTATTAACACAGTTGTCCATTAGTGAGTCAAAGATTCTGCCGAGTGTTTTTATGTTTCAAAGTCATTGGAATGTCTTTGTGATTCGGGAAGAAACTTCTGATTGTGGCAACGCCTTGGCGGGGAGTGAAATTTCATCCGGGGTCTAGGCGTGGGCAGTGTTGGGAACCTGGCCACTACCGTGATGTTCACTAGGGACTGGCAACTGGCTAAACCTTAAAGTGCAAGGCAGCTGCTGAGTTCCTTGTGCAGCTTTTTCTAGTAATTTTTTTATTTACGCCTGAGCACATGAAAATTTATTTTTTAAAGATCAGTTTTTCTGTTGTAGATTTTTATTTAAGTGGTTCTATCATGTTATGTAATGGCATCTTAGCTTGGCACACTTGTTCAAGTGTTATTAAGTCACCCTTTACCTGTAATTGTTTTCATTATATCTATTTTGAGGGAAGCCCTATATGGGAATTTGGAGCTGTCAAATTTGTTAGTAACCCTGTTTTCTTAATTTGGAATTGTTTGTTAGCGTACTGAGTGCGTTGGGTTTCTAATTGTATATGCAAAGCTTTATCTAGTGGCTCGTCCACAATTCGTAATTGTCAATATTTTTTTAAAACGGGTAATGTTAATAAACAGTTAAATTATACACTGTGGCTACCAACCATGATTCCATCGCGCTTACTCTTTTATAGTGTTTAAGATATGGTGTGTAAGTGTGGTACGATTAATGAATCACGTTTAAAAATGATTAACACAAAAGAATGGCCGTGAATTGGAAGAAATCCTAACAATAACCCATAACTCTTGTAAGTCACTTACCTCACAGAAAATCTTCATGACGCGACCTACAGCAAATTCAGCAAGCAGCTAAATAAAAAGATTGTAACTAAGAATGGCCGTGAATTGGAAGAAATCCTAACAATAACCCATAACTCTTGTAAGTCACTTACCTCACAGAAAATCTTCATGACGCGACCTACAGCAAATTCAGCAAGCAGCTAAATAAAAAGATTGTAACTACTGTAGGCTCCAACTGCTAATAGAATTATGGTTAGTGAAAGATTTTGTTGCAGAACAAACAATATATTTAGCAGATTTTACCTTAATCATGTGACATCCAGTTCCAAAAATTATATAATCGTCAATAATTCCATTTCCCAAACATTAGCAAATACATCAATCATCATTTTATAATCCATGTCCAACCTTTAGTACATCTCCACGACGGTCACACTTCCGGACTGTCAGCTCGCGCTAACACTGCCAACCTCCATCACTGCTAACTATTAACTTCCATCTGCGAGTCCGACCAGCCACACAGTTTCTTACAGAGGGCACAAAGTGCTGTCAGTGCTGTTAGTGCTGTCTAAAACGCGGCCAACATACAAAAAAAAAAAAAACATAAACAGGCTACTTGCAGAATTTATGTCTTGAAGCACAGCATTATGTGGAATTGAATTATGGAGAGAGTGGGGGAGGGCGGAACGGAGACGGAGAACACAAAAGCATTTAAGATGTGGTACTACAGTGCACTGCTAAGAAATGAGGTTATCAGCAAAATCGGTGAGGATAGACATAAAAGGAGAGCAGTATAAGAAGGGGGAGGATGATATTTTTTAAGCCATGAGGATTAAGCAACAGGGTACTAGGAGGAGATGAAGAGGTTAAAAATGTGGGGAAAGACACAGATTGGCATACATCCAATAAATTATTGAGGATATTGGGTCGGATCCTAGGGTGCGGCGTCCTGTGAGAAGGGTCGAAAGAATAACGTACCTAACCTCATCTTTTTGCAGGTGCCTCGATAGCATAATAACGGATAGTCTCGTAAACGCTTTACCCATCTGACAAAGGGTGGAATCCTTCAACATATGCCTGCTTGTTTACAAAAAGCGCGACATCGCAATGGAATCTTTCCACGAAACATGAAGAGGGAGAAACAAGTGATCTGAATAAACAAGACCGCTGCGACTATTAGAATTCTTTGTTGGAGAACATGAACGATTTCGTATTTCGGCTATGGTTGCCATGCATACAACGTAGAGTGAAAAACAAGTGCTTCAGTGAAGCAAGGGTATTTAAGGAGAAACAATTTATTTTGATGCATATGGCACCCTGAAACAATAAAAAGAACAAAGGATGTCCCCAATTACGCTTGGCACCAAAGCCGAGAGAACCGTATATTAGTCCAAGCACGCGTGTTTTGCATACCATTTTTTTACACACAACACCTTACAAAGTATAAGAGCACCTTAGAACAGAAAGTTACTCGTCGCTACCCAGTAGCCCTCAGTGATTTTAGTACTACGATCAAAAAACTTGGTGATGAAGAGGGGTGAGGGGTATTCCGAAGCTGCACCTTAAACACCAAGGACCAGCAGTACATCAGATGCTGGAATTCTTCTCCGACGCTGTAACTACCCTCTGTGGGCTACAGCAAGTTAGAGCAGGAAAGAGTAAGACAGCTGCTTCCTTGGAGCTTATGTAGTGGTTACCTTCAAAATATCTATGTCAGTTCAGCTTTTTCACTCCCATTGACTTCAGGCGAGTGCCCTACCCCATTGGCCTCTCCACAAAACAGAAAGGCACGCCTCATAACAGACGCTGCTGAGTGACGGTGGACTGATATTTCGTATAACTCTATTATCAAAGGCAAATGAGGCGGAATGGAGCTTTTGCGAATGCAGAGATCATCTTGATACTTTATCAATTACAGGACACATGTCTTTTGGACACACGTTACGTGCCTTTAATGTAGTGGTACCCGTAGCCTTCTGCATCTTTATGTCGTTGATCATTTCTGGTTCCACCACCTTTTAGGGGAAATTTTCCAACGCATGTTGTCTAGTGATCCTCAAGCATCCTTTATGAATTTGATGGTCCCATTACATAAATACGCAGAGCATGTTTGGCGGTTGATCCGACGAAAATGGAAATTAGGTTGCTGTGCGACGAATTATTTGTATTACAATATGAGTATATTTTAATGTTCCCATTATCTCGCATTTTTAAATTTTTTGTATTTAATAGTAATTGGACCGATAGTAAATCGAAGAAAGGCAAAGGTAATAAGAAGCAGCATAAATGGGAACAGCAAGAAACATAACATCAGGTCTGGTGATCACCAAGTAGCTGCAGTTAAGGAATTCTGGTGCCTAGGCAGCGAAATAACCCATCACGGACCGACCAAGGAAGACATAAAAAGAAGACTAGCACTGGCAAAAAGGGCGATCC
The DNA here is from genome assembly GCF_023897955.1 of Schistocerca gregaria. NCBI lineage: Eukaryota > Metazoa > Arthropoda > Insecta > Orthoptera > Acrididae > Schistocerca > Schistocerca gregaria. The sequence goes on from NC_064922.1 coordinate 359,814,908, forward strand.
TGTCCAGGAGAAGTCTACTAGTATCAAACATAGGCCTTAATTTGAGGAAGAAATTTGGAGCACAGAATTGGACGTCAGTGAAGCATGGACAGGGCAAAGCGGAAAAGAAGGGAATCGAAAGATTTGAGATGTGGTGCTACAGAGGAATGTTGAATATTGGCCGGACGGATAAAGTACGGAATGAGGACTACGGAGAATCGGCGAGGAAAGGAATATATACGAAAAACAGTAAGAAGCGTCAAGATGATAGGTTATTTGTTGAGACACCAGAGAATAACTTCCATGACATTAGAGGGAGCTGTAGAGGGTAAAAACTGTAAAGCAAGACAGAGATTGGAATACGTCCAACAAATAATTGAGGACGTAGGTTGCAAGTGCCACTCTGAAATGAAGAGGTTGACACAGCAGAGGAATTAGTGGCGGGCCGCATCGTACCAGTCAGCAGACTAATGACAAAATAAGTATCTCTGCATTTTGTATTTACTATAATGATAGTTTCCATTATTACACAATGCGATCAGAACAATTGGCACGGTCGAAGGTTCGAATCCTGCCTCGCGCATGGATGTGTGTGATGTCCTTAGGTTAGTTAGGTTTAAGTAGTTCTAAGTTCCAGGGGACTGAGGACCTCAGATGTTAAGTCCCATAGTGCTCAGAGCCATTTGAACCATTTTGAACAATTGGCACAAGAAAAGTGTTTTCTGAAATTGATCGCGTGCTTCAATTGGACAATATGAAATAACTGCTTACGTTAACACAAAGCAACACAACAAAACAAATGAACGCTATCTGTGTGCGAAGTACAGAATTTTTTTTCCTGCCATAATAATTTTGTTTCTTTAGTAGGCCCTTTCTTACGTCGAACCACGCACTTACAGTACCTTTTGCACATCATAGTTTCCTAAGAAGTAATTTTGATTTGACAAATAGTATTAAAATGATTTGAGTGCCTGAAGTGTGAGTGCGAGTAATAATACTGACTATGGATTAGTAAAGTTAATACTGACAGTACTTGAAGTACTGCAACTGCTGCCACTAACAGTAATAACAATAATAATAATAATAATAATAAAACTAAACAAAGGTCGCTACACTACGCATACATCGATTACCAAAAATCTTTTGATTGTGCACCCAAATTATGGTTACTACAAATATTGGAAATATACAAAGTAGATCCTAAATTGATACAGTTCCTAAACATAGTAATGAAAAATTGGAAAACCACACTTAATATCCAAACAAATTCAAATAATATCACATCACTGCCAATACAGATTAAGCGTGGAATATACCAAGGAGACACATTAAGTCCTTTCTGGTTCTGCCTTGCTCTGAACCCACTCTCCAACATGCAAAATAATACAAATTATGGATATATATTACTGGAACATACCAACACAAAATCACACATTTGCTATACATGTATGATCTAAAAAACTACTGGCAGCAACAAATCAACAGCTCAACCAATTACTAAAGAAAACAGAAGAATTCAGCAATATGGCTTTCGGAGCAGACAAAGGTAAGAAAAATAGCATAGTCAAGGGAAAACACACTAAACAAGAAGATTACATATTGGATAACCACAGCGACTGCATAGAAGCGATGGAAAAAACAGATGCCTATAAATATCTAGGATACAGACAAAAATAGGAATAGATAACACAAATATTAAAGAAGAACTAAAAAAATATAGACAAAGACTAACAAAAATACTGGAAACGGAATTGACAGCAAGAAACAAGACAAAAGCTATAAATACTTATTCTATACCAATATTGACCTACTCATTTGGAGTAGTGAAATGGAGTAACACAGACCTAGAAGCACTTGATACACTTACACGATCACAATGCCACAAATATAGAATACATCACATACATTCAGCAACAGAAAGATTAACATTAAGCAGGAAGGAAGGAAGGACCCCTCCTACCTACATTATGGACAGGAAGACAATTTAAGAAAATTCTTAATAGAACGAGCAGAAACTAGCAAAATACACAAAGTAATCACTCATATAAATACATCGGCTACACCATTACAATTTCATAACCACTTCCACAACCCTTAAGATCACATAACATCAACAGATACAAACAAAGTAAATTGGAAGAAGAAAACACTACATGGCAAGCACCCATATCATCTAACACAGCCACACATCGAGCAAGACACATCCAACACATGACTAAGAAAAGGCAATATATACAGTGAGACGGAAGGATTCATGATTGCAATACAGGATCAAACAATAAACACCAGATATTACAGCAAGCATATTATTAAAGATCCCAATACCACAACAGATAAATGCAGACTTTGCAAACAACAAATAGAAACAGTAGATCACATCACAAGCGGATGTACAATACTAGCAAATACAGAATACACCAGAAGACAGGACAATGTAGCAAAAATAATACATAAACAACTTGCCATACAACATAAACTAATAAAACAACACGTTCCCACATACAAGTATGCACCACAAAATGTACTGGAGAATGATGAATACAAATTATACTGGAACAGAACCATTATAACAGATAAAACAACACCACATAACAAACCTGACATCATACTCACCAATAAAAAGAAGAAATTAACACAACTAATCGAAATATCCATACCCAATACAACAAATATACAGAAGAAAGCAGGAAAAAAATTGAAAAATATATCCAACTGGCTGAGGAAGTCAAGGACATGTGGGATCAGGATAAAGTTGAGATTATACCAATTATACTATCAACTACAGGAGTCATACCACACAATATCCACCAGTACGTCAACGCAATACAGCTACATCCAAAAGTATACATACAACTACAGAAATCTGTAATTATTGATACATGCTCAATTACCCGAAAGCTCCTAAATGCAATGTAACATATACCGTACAGTTAAAAGGAAGTCACGCTTGATCAAGGTCCGCGTCACTTTCCATTTTTAACCAGACATAACGTCTGAGAAAGGAAAGAAATAATAATAATAGTAATAATGGCAATAATAACGAAAACAATAACAATAACAGTAACGACAGAAGCAGACATAAAAAAAAATTGTGTTCAGGATAGATTGTGTACGGTGGACAGACAATGAGGAAAGCGAATTTTATTTTTGGTTTAATTCTTTCAAGTCTCCTTCGTTGTACGATGTAGAAACGCTTCTGTGCAGAAATGTGGTTGAGTGTGGGCTGGCATAGCACCAGATATGACTATAAATGACCACGTACTCATGATCAGTCCACGTGAATAGATTCTTACAATAGGTACTGCTGCCGGGGAGAGCGTCGCTTAGGCAGGGACGCTCGTCTAAAATACCCCCAAAAGCCAATCAGAGAGACGAGAATGGTCACTTACTGAACTCAGGGGAGACTGGTGAGCGGGCTACCGTTTCTATCGCTTACTGTCTTCTCACCCAGCCCTCGTCCGATCTAGTCCTACGGTTCCACCCTTCTTCGTGGCAGCATTCCCCCTGCCTGTAGACATCTTCAAGGCACCGTAAATTCATTCTGCTGTAGAAAAAGCGCTAGAATTACGGCAATAAAGCGAAGTTACTCCCTCTCAACACTCGTGTATCGTGTCTTTATTCTCTGAATCATCGCCCACAAACGGACACCCACATTTTGCCTGCACCACCTAAGAACACTGGAAAAAAGAGGAGGATCAGGTTGGAAATAAAGATGTACAAGGATCAGAGGTAACCTTTACCGTTTCTTTAGTAGGTATGTCATAACTGTCTTCTGAAGCTGAAGAAGATATTCAGTTCTCCTATACACCGAGGTGAAAAAAGTCGTGGGATTACTCTCAATATTATGTCGGACATACTTTTGCTCTGTGCACTCAACGTGGCATGGACTCAAAAAGTCGTTGGAAGTCCCCCTGCAGAAATATAGAGCCGTCCATAATTGCGAAAGTATTGCCGGTGCAGGATTCTATGAAGGAAACGATCTTTCGACTATGTCCGATAAATGCGTGCTGGGTGGCCAAATCATTCACTCGGATTGTCCATAGCCGGCCGTGGTGGCCAAGTGGTTCTAGGCGCTTCAGTCCGGAGCCGTGCCACTGTTACGATCGCAGGTTCGACTCCTGCCTCGGGCTTGGAAGTGTATGATGTCCTTAGGTTAGTTGGGTTTAAGTAGTTCTAAGTTCTAGGGGACTGATGACCTCAGATGTTAAGTGCGATAGTGCTCAGAGCGATTTGAACCATCTGATTGTCCATAATTGAGGACCGGTGATACGCCCAATTGTTATACATAAAAATTGCATCATTGTTCGGTAACGTGAAGTCCATGAACGGCTTAAAATAGTCTCCTAGCAGCCGAACATATCCATTTACGATCAATGATGGGTTTAGTTGGGCCAGAGGACTCAGTCTATCCCAAGTAAACACAGTTCACACCACTATGAACCCCCACCAGCTTGCACAGTGACTTGTTGACAACTTGGGTCCATGATTTCTTCGGGTCTGTGCCACACTTAAACGCTACCATCAGCTCTTCCCACCTGGACTCATCTGACCAGCCGACGATTTTCATCTTCTAGGGCCGAAACGATATGGCCACGGGACCAGGAGAGGCGCTGCAAGCGACTTATTGCTGCTAGCAAAGGCGCTTGCTCGGTCGTCTGCGGCCATAGCCCATTAACGCCAAATTTCGCAGTACCATTCTAACGGATACGTTTCTCGTACGTTCCACATTTATTTTTGAGGTTATTTCAAGCAGTGTTACTTGTCTATTAGCACTGACAACTCTACGCAAACGCCACTGCTCTCGGTCGTTAAGTGAAGGCCGTCGGTCACTGCGTTGTCGGTGGTGAGAGGTAATGTCCGAAACTTGGTATTCTCGCCGCACTCTTGACAATTTGAGTCTCGGAATACTGAATTCCCTAACGATTTCGGAAATTGAATGTCTCATGCTTGTAGCTCGAATACCTTCTTGCTTTCAAAGAGCGTCAATTCCCGCTGTGCGGCCATACTCACGCCGGAAACCTTTTCACATGAATCATCTGCGTACTGACAGTGCATCCAATGCACTGTACTTTTACAGATAGTATAAGCGATACTACCGCCATCTGCAAATTCACGTGCATATTGCTATTCCATCTACATCTACATCTACATCCATACACCGCAAGCCACCTGACGGTATGTCGCGGAGGGCACGCTCAGTACCTCTATCGGTTCTCCCTTCTATTCCAGTCTCGTATTGTTCGTGGAAAGAAGCATTGTCGGTATGCCTCTATGTGGGCTCTAATCTCTCTGATTTTATCCTCATGGTCTCTTCACGTGATAAACGTAGGAGGGAGCAATATACTGCTTGACTAATCGGTGAAGGTATGTTCTCGAAACTTTAACAAAAGCCCGTACCGAGCTATTGAGCGTCTCTCCTGCAGAGTCTTCCACTGGAGTTTATTTATCATCTCCGTATCGCTTTCGCGATTACTAAATAATTCTGTAGCGAAGCGCGCTGCTCTCCGTTGGATCTTCTCTATCTCTTCTATCAACCCCATCTGGTACAGATCCCACACTGTTGAGCAGTATTCAATCAGTGGGCGAGCAAGCGTAATGTATCCTACTTCCTTTGTTTTCGGATTGCATTTCCTTAGGATTCTTCCAATGAATCTCAGTCTGGTATCTGCTTTACCGACGATCAACTTTATATGGTCATTCCATTTTAAATCACTCCTAATGCTTACTCCCAGATAATTTATGGAATTAACTGCAGGTGCTGACCTGCTATTTTGTAGCTAAATGATAAGGGATCTATCTTTCCTTGTATTCGCAGCACATTACACTTGTCTAAATTTTGATTCAATTGCCATTCCCTGCACCACGCGTCAATTCGTGGCAGATCCTCCTGCATTTCAGTACAATTTTCCATTGTTACAATCTCTCGATATACCACAGCATCATCCGCAAAAAGCCTCAGCGAACTTCCGATCTCATCCACAAGGTCATTTACGTATATTGTGAATAGCAACGGTCCTACGACACACCCCTGCGGCACACCTGAAATCACTCTTACTTCGGAAGACTTCTCTCCATTGAGAACGACATGCTGCGTTATGTTATCTAGGAACTCTTCAATCCAATCTCACAATTGGTCTGATAGTCCATATGCTCTTACTTTGTTCATTAAACGACTGTGGAGAACTGTGTCAAACGCCTTGCGGAAGTAAAGAAATACGGCATCTACCTGTGAATCCGTGTCTATGGCCCTCTGAGTCTCGTGAACGGATAGCGCGAGCTGGGTTTCACACGACCGTCTTTTTCTAAACCCATGCTGATTCCTACAGAGTAGATTTCCAGTCTTCAGAAAAGTCATTATACTGCAATATACAGGTTGACTCTTCGGTGAAGGTATGTTGTCACTTCAGAATTTAATGCTGAAGTTTATTCCAGAGTCTTGCAGTTGCCGTACGTTGTTAGGACACTACGTGGGAAAAGAGCAGAGCCGCCAGAGAAATGAGATTACGACTCGTTACGCTGTGGCAGCATCACATTAGAGCCCGACTGCGGCACTGCGGGGTCACGGGTCAGGCGGCCCACGCATTAGCCAGCCGGCAGCGCCCCGGGGGTGCCGTAAACTCTGCGCACTGCCACCGACTTCCGACCCGCATTACGTCGGCCAGCGACTCCACACCACGAGCATCCTGCACTGAAGGACCGCAACTGGTTCTCTTGAGAATGAGTGCAGTCAGTGCTCTGCAAGAACTGCAACGTTAAGAGAAGGCAAATACTGTTAATTTCCAACGCATTGCACTCTGTAGTGGAATCGGTAGCCTCTTAGTCACAAATACGACACACAAACACACACACACAGCGAGAGAGAGAGAGAGAGAGAGAGAGAGAGAGAGAGAATACTTCACGCTGGTGGCGAGTGATTGCTTAGGAGTCTATATATTAGGCTACAAGTCTATATAATAGGCAACCGTTATGTAGGGGAGCGCCTAGAACCTCGGATTCGCGCCGAGCCACTGCTTAAACTTTGCATAAAAGTCAGTAGCAATGACCGCCGAACTCTTGGGGCATCAGAAGTCATCCTCACTCTGCCTATGTCATTTTAAAGGAGCGCGGAGTAACGATCAGAGGTTCAGAAGACTCTCTTGCCCTTGGGATAGAAAACTGTCCCTGAAAGGCAGTAGAATCAACAATGACCAACGGCATGAGGATGCAGAAGGCAACGAAAACCACGTAATGTGTAGCCAAAGGACTACTGGCCAATAAATAAAAACTATGTCATAATAATCACTAAATTGGCAAGAGATTTCGGGAGTCAACTGCCAATGCGGAGGTGAATCTCAGAAAAAAGATTGAATAACCAACGAAAGTATCGTATAACATTCTACGAGCCGGAGCGTGAAATTTCCGAACATAGTAGGAAAGCTGAAAATTATAAAAAGGAAAGCGCAAATGCTCAGTCTAGATATAGTTGAAGTCAATGCAGTGAAATGGAAGGACATGAGGATTTCTGGTCAAGCAAGTCAAGGGTAATAACAACAGCAACAAAATGTTCGAATGTTCAAATGTGTGTGAAATCTTATGGGACTTAACTCTAAGGTCATCAGTCGCTACGTTTACACACTACTTAACCTAAATTATCCTAAGGACAAACACACACACCCACGCCCGAGGGTGGACTCGAACCTCCGCCGGGACCAGCCTCACAGTCCATGACTGCAGCGCCCTAGACTGCTCGGCAACAGCTACAGAAAACGGTACAAGTATGATTCGTTATGAACAGAAAGTAGAGCAAACAGAGATCTACTGTAAACAGTTCAGTGATAGGGCTTTTCTCATCAGATTCGACAGCAACCCAACGCAGACAACGACACCTCAAGTATACAAGCCGACATCGCAAGCATAAAACGAAGAAATAAGGAATGTATATGTTACTGAACGGATATTTCAGTATATAAAGGGACATTACAATCCAATAATCGAGGAGGACTGAAACTATGTTGTAACTGAAGTGGTAGAAGAAAGGATTATGAGAGAATATGGGCTTAGCAGTAGAGAGAGGAGAGAGGAGAAAGACTAATTGAGTTCTGCAATAAATTTCATCTAGTGATGGCGAATGCTTTGCTCAAGAATCATAAGAAGAGGAGATATACTTGGCAAAGACCCGGAGACATGGAAACATTCCAGCTGGATTACATTATGGTCAGACACTGGATTGCGAGAAGTACCCAGGAGAAGGTATAGATCCAGATGACAATTTAGTAATGATGGAGAGCATACAAAACAGAATTATCCAGAAGAATCAGCGAAGATGAAATGGTATACGCATGTACTGAAGAATGATGAGAATCATTCGAATTTCGCTAACGATGTTATTGCAATAAGAAATACAAGAGCACGCAGTTCACTTGAAAAGGAGTGGACATCTCTAAAGAGGGCAATCAGATATGAAGATACAAGGAAGGTAACAGCAAAGAAACCTTTTTTTCACCAGTCTTCTGACTGGTTTGATGCGGCCGGTGACGAATTCCTTCCAACCTTTTCATCAGAGTAGCAACTGCAACCTACATCCTCAATTATTTGCTGGATGAATTACAATCTCCGTCTTCATCTACAGCTGGGTAACAGAAGAAATTTTTCAGTTGATCGACGAAAAGAGAAAGTACAAAATTGCTCAGGGAGTTACAAGAATACAGCAATTTCAGTCACACAGGAATTAAATGAATAAGAACAGGGAAGTCAAGGTTAAAGGACTGCGGGAAAAATTTGAAGAAATCAAAACAGAAATCATGTGTTAAATCAAAAGCATAGATAACAACATTGCGAGTGTAATGGGAATTTCAGAGTCAAGCACAGGTGTGAGAACCATTAGGTGGAAAGTTTACACTGAAGATTTGTACGTGACGGAAGATGTCTGATGGAGTGATAGAAGAAGAATTAGAGACAGTATGGAAGTCTCTGGGGATCCGCTATTAGTGAGAATTGAAAACAGCTCTGGAAGGGATGAAATAAAGCAGAACGGATTTATGACATTCCATCGGAATTTAAAAAAATCATTGGGCGAATTGCAACCGAATGCCTATTCAAGCTGATGTGTAGAATATGAGACTGCTGAAGCACCAATATCAGAAAAATATCATCCAAATAATACCGAAGACAGTAAAGACTGGTAAGTGCGAGAATTATTGCATAATAAGCTCAACAGATCGTGCGTCCATGTTGCTGACGAGAACAATATACAGAAGAATGGAAAGAAAACCAAGAATCTGTTGGATGACTATCAGTTTGGCTTTAGGAAAGGTAAAAGCAGCAGAAAGGCAGTACTGATTTTATGATTGACGACGGAAGCAAGACTGAAGTAAAATTAAGTCCGTTTCATTGGACTTGTCAGCCTACATTAAGCGTTCATTAACCTAAAATGGTACAAGACTTTCGAAATTCCGAGAAAAATGGGGGAAACTTACAGGGAAAGACTGGTGATACACAATATGTTCAAGAAGGAAGAGGGAACAGTAAGACTGGAACACCAAGAATGATGATGAGGTGCCATACTCCGAGGAACGTAGGGGACGATGCGGGAGACCCGCACCGCCGTACTACGCAAGGTCCTAGCGGAGATGGTTTGCCATTTCCTTCCTCGAATCATAATGGGGATGAATGATGATGATGATGAAGACGACATAACACCCAGTCATCTCGAGGCGAGGGCCCCGTGCGTGGGAAGCGAGAACGCTACCGCAAGACCACGAGCTGCGGACAGGAATGAAGTACTGGGATTAAAAGGGAGTGTAAGACAGAGCTCTAGTCTCTCGCCTCTACTGTTCAATCTATACATCGAAGAAGCAATGACGAAAATAATAGAAAGGTTCAAGAGTGGGAATAAAATTCAAGACGAAAAAATAGAAGTGATAAGATTCGCTGATGACAGTTCTATCCTCAGAGAAAGTGAAGAAGAATTACAAGATCTACTGAATGGAATAAACAGTCTGGTTATTATAGGGTCTAGATCACGAGTAAATCGCAGAAAGACAAAAGTAATGAGAAGTAGCAGAAACGAGAACAACGAGAAACTTATAATCAGGGTTGACGGTCACACAGCAGACGAAATTAAGGAATACTTCTATTTAGGCAGCAAAATAACCTATAACGGACGGAGCAAGGACAACATAAAAAGCATACTAGCACTGACAAAAAGGTCAATCCTGGACAAAGATGAGTTAACTAGCATCAAACAAAGGCTTTAATTTTAGGAAGAAATGTCTTAAAATGTACGTTCGGAGCACAGCATTACGTTGAGGACACCATGGACAGTGGAAAAACCGAAACAGAAGAGGATGGATGCCTTTAATCGAAGTCTCTGAGGTGTGGTTCTCCAGAAGAAAGTCGAAAATTTGGTGGACTCTTAAGATAAGGAATGAGGAGATTCTCTGTAGAATCGTTGAAGGGAGGAACATATTGAATATACGGCAAGAAGAAGGGACAAGATGATACGACGTATGTTAAGACATAATTTTCATTGTATTGGAGGGGGCTGTAGAGGTCACACAAAACACGTACGGGGAGACAGAGATTGGAATAAATCGAACAATTCGTGGGGGGCTGCATCAAGTCAATCACGAAACTAATGGTTAAAAAAGAAATATGCTACAATCCTTCACTTCTAGTGGAAGCCTTTCATGTCAAGTGCCAGAGTCACACATTTGTTAAAAGACAATTTATTTTTCTACTTCGGCTATATTATGAACACATTTATTTCACACAGTTTGTTGATTTCCGTGATGTGCCATTGTCGTGCTTACATCGTCGTTATTTTAGAATCACTCAGAGTGGGTGTATATAGCATACGTCTGTCATCTACATTAACACTCTTTGATCAAAAAGGATCCGAAAACCTATTAGTGGACACTGATATAGGATGTATCCACCCTTTGTTTTCATGTTGGCTTGAACTTTACGGGGAACACTTTCAATGAAGTGGAGGGCTGGCAGACGAAATCGTATGTGGAGGCTGCGGACTGCAGTGAAGTCACCGTTCAAAATCATCCCAAAGATGTACCATTGGCATCAAGTAAGTCGGGACTCTGAGCAGGCCACTCCGTTTCAGGAATGTTATCGCCCACAAACCATTGCCTCACAGATACTGCTTTGTTGTAGGATGCATTGCGGTGCTGATACAAACAATCATAACCTCCAACTTGTTCCCCTATTATACGCTATACACAATCCTGTAAAATGTGTTCACATACTTCCGCATTTCAAAACCTTCCGTCCCAATGCAGCGGGGAAAAGCGTGATTCGCCACTCCAGACCACTCGTTTCCAGTCATCCACTGACCCCTGTCGTCGCTGTTTACACCACCTCTACCGTCGCTTAGCACTGACTTCAGGAAAGTGTGGCTTATGAGGGGCTGCTCGACCATTCTACCCCATTCTTTTTAACTTCCTACCCACAGTCACTGTGGTACCAGGACTACTGGTGGAAATTTAGATTTCTTCCTCTGGTTTCATACGACTTCTTACAACCGCCTTATACAATCCTCGACAATGCCTGTCCGTCCGTTCAGGAGGTCTGTCTGGTCCTGGCCGGTCAAAGTGGCCGTGCGGTTCTAGGCGCCACAGTCTGAACCGAGTGACCGCTACGGTCGCAGGTTCGAATCCTGCCTCGGGCGTGGATGTGTGTGATGTCCTTAGGTTAGTTAGGTTTAAGTAGTTCTAAGTTCTAGGCGGCTGATGACCTCAGAAGTTAAGTCGCATAGTGCTCAGAGCTATTAGAACCATTTTTATCTGGTCCTGGTTGTTTCTTCGCGTTTACACTTCACAGTCACATCACCAACAATCGACGTGGATAACTTCAGAAGGACTGATATTTATCTGACGGTTTTGTTAGGTTATGTGCAGTAATCGTCGACGTTCGAATCCATTGAGTTTTCCTGATCGACCCATTCTGCTGTCACACTACTGGCCATTAAAATTGCTACACCACGAAGCTACGTGCTACAGCCGCGAAATTCGACCGACAGGAAGAAGATGCTGTGATATGCAAAATATTATCTTTTCAGAGTATTCACACAAGGTTGCCGCCGGTGGCGACACCTACGACGTGCAGAAATGAGGAACGTTTCCAACCGATTTCTCATACACAAACAGCAGTTCACCGGCGTTGCCTGGTGAAACGTTGTTGTGATGCCTCGTGTAAGGAGGAGAAATGGGTATCATCACGTTGCCGACTTTGATAAAGGTCGGATTGTAGCCTATCGCGATTGCGGTTTATCGTATCGCGAAATTGCTGCTCGCGTTGGTCGAGATCCAATGACTGTTAGCAGAATATGGAATCGGTGGGTTCAGGAGGGTAATAAGGAACGCCGTGCTGGATCCCAACGACCTCGTATCACTAGCAGTCGAGATGACAGACATCTTATCCGCATGGCTGCAACGGATCGTGCAGCCACGTCACGATCCCTGAGTGAACAGATGGGGACGTTTGCAAGACAACAACCATCTGCACGAACAGTTCGACGACGTTTGCAGCAGCATGGACTATCAGTCGGAGACCATGGCTGCGGTAACCCTCGACCCTGGGTCACAGACAGGAGCGCCTGCGAGGGTGTACTCAACGACGAACCTGGGTACACGAATGGCAAAACGTAATTTTTTCGGATGAACCCAGGTTCTGTTTACAGCATCATGATGGTCGCATCCGTGTTTGGCGACATCGTGGTGAACGCACATTGGGTGCGTGTATTCGTCATCGCCATACTGGCGTATCCCCCGGCGTGATGGTATGGGATGCCATCGTCTCGGTCATCTCTTGTTCGCATTGACGGCACTTTGAACAGTGGACGTAACATTTCAGATCTGTTACGACCCATGGCTCTACTCTTCAATCGATCCCTGCGAAACCCTACATTTCAGCAGGATAATGCACGACCGCATGGTGAAAGTCCTGTACGGGCCTTTCTGGATAGAGAAAATGTTCGACTGCTGCCCTGGCCAGCACATTCTTCAGATCTCTCACCAATTGAAAACGTCTGGTGAATAATGGGCGAGCAATTGGCTCGTCACAATACACCAGTCACTACTCTTGATGAACTGTGGTATAGTGTTGAAGCTGCTTTGGCAGCTGTAACTGTACACGCCATCCAAGCTCTGTTTGACTCAATGCCCAGGCGTATCAGGGCCGTTATTACGGCCAGAGGTGGTTGTGGTTGTGGTGTAATCACATGTGAGTTCTATTATAATATATTTGTCCAATGAATACCCGCTTATCATCTGCATTTTTTCTTGGTGTAATAATATTAATGGCCAGTAGTGTATGTGGAGATGAAGAGACTTTTACAGCATAAAGTGCTGTGCAGAGCTGTATCAACACAAATTTCGGACTGAAGGCCACAACATCAACAGAAATCGCCTATTTAGGAGCTATTTGAAACTGAGAGCTAGTTGGCAAGTCTAAAACACCGTGTCCTGCTGCGTGAAGAAGTGCATAATTGCCTGTTGCGCATCCTCCTGTGTCAGGAATCCTCTACCCTTGAAGGCCTTTTTTCAGGGACCGAAAGCGTGATGATCACAGGGAGGGATCGGAACTATAGTGCAGATTCTCGGCTGTGTCCCATTTAAGTTGGCGTACCTTCTGCGTTACGGCGTTTATCATGAAGCAGCAATACGAATAATCGCACTTGGTTTACCACAGACATGCTGCCCCAAACACATTCTTCATTCTCCGGTGAATGCCTATCGGTGTTTGTCCTTCGGCGACCAAGAAAAGAGTAACAGAAGGTTGGTTCTGTTCGGACGCATTTGATAGTAACGTCGTCGTAGTGCTCGTTTCCTCACTTGCCGCACGCACGTGAGAAAAAAGGGAATGCTATTCTAATTCCTTTCCTAGATATCGTTGTTTATGTACTCGTACAGAAGTCGCGCACCGTTGGATATTCGCAACGATCTCTAAGTATTTTTTGATAGCTCCCTAGAGCATGACAACCCACATATGAATTGTTCAGTCACTCTGGTCTAGTCTCTTAACTTCACATTCTAATCGGAAACTCAGTTTTCAAAACAGCTGCGTCTCTTGTCTTCCCCATAAGGCAATTGTCGTTTTCAGATACGTACCTTCCTTAGCAGCTGTATACTATAAATTCAAATGTACCCAGGAGAAAAATTACAGACTTGTGTATTCCGAAAAGGATCATCACGAAGACGAAAATGGCAAAGGGAAGGAATGTCTTTACAACAACATGGAATATGCAAGGCTTTGGCTCAAAGAAAAGACTAGTATTCCAGGAACTCGAGAGGTTCAAGGTAGATGTGTGTTCTCAGTGAAAGAAAGGTTTCTTTCCGCGCAAGCAAATGCTCACGAATACATGGGAAAGGCGTTCCATAAATATCACATCAATAATACGCTATAGCATTCAAAATAAAAATTCCAGTACAACAAATGATGTCACAGCCACAGGGGAGCACACTGTGGTTAAGACTTCTTCTTGGATACAAAGATGGTAGTAACATCTGAGGGGCAAAGACAAATTATAGAGGCAAATATTCCCACGAGGATAGCGGACGTTATGAAATATAACTTACATAGTCTGATACAAAAATGTCTGCTTACCGTATTTTATAAAGAAACTGTACAAACTGATGCAACTAGAAGAAGCAACAGCGGACCATGTGTACCAAGGAATTAGAAAATGCGGAGCATGAAGCAGCATTTGAAACACTGGGAAAACAAAAAGAATATGGAAAGTGGTCCCCAGAATGGTGGACTTCAAGCACAGGAGAAAAGGTAAACGTAAAAAAGATGTATAATAATTGGTTTAGGACAATGGACAAACAAGATGGAGCCTTGTATGTCAGAATGAACAGAAAAGTAAAAAAAGGACACCTGTAGAAGGAAAACTTCCCATTTAAGTCTGACAGGGTGGGAAAAGCATTATAAGTCCTGGTAACTGACGAAATGGAAATCAAATGGAAGATGAGAGAAAACCGAGGTGGTGACTTGGTTGGGAAGATAACAATGGAAAAGAATCAGAAAGGGAGTACAGAAATGAAAATTGCATGTAGAATGGAAGAAACTTGCATGCATAATGGAAGAAAGACAGCTAGGACGGTTAGGGCATGTCGAAAGAATGGGAAAAGGCAGTTGATCAGACAGAATACTTTCATGGCAACCTCTTAGGAGGAGGAGAAGAAAAGGAAGATCACAAAATGGCTGGCCGAGGGTTATCGAAATTGCGATGGAGAGATGACGAGTAGAAGAGGATGAGGAAGAATGAATATATCCATGTGTTCAGCAACAGAGATGCGGCATGGGACGACAAGGAAAACTGTAGGACCTCCCGCGCCAACACGATGATGATCTGGAAAGGTTTAAATTCCTGGGACAATTGTCTTAAGTTGGAAACTTGGTAGGTCAAAACTGGAAAATTAGGACACTCAGACTTACAAATAAGACAATTTACTGCAGATGTTAAATTCTGAACCTTAAATACAAACTGCTCTATATTAACTACATATATCAATGTCGATGCAGAGATCGATACTAGTGTGTATTACTATAAGATGAGAAGAGACACATCTTTTAGTAGTAAACCGACTTAAGGTTCTCCAATCTTCCGTGAAATTGATATTATAAAACTGTTCAGTTTTGTTGTTTAACTAAGATTATTTTATTTTTATTATAGTTTATTTTGAAGCCCAGTAACATTTCAAAATATTTGTAGCTGTGCTCAAAATAGTTATTCAGCGTCACAGATGTTACTTCCAAGTTTTCCGAAACATGTGCCTTTCTAGTTGCTATAATATATATTATTAGTTAATAATGAAATAATGAGAACAATGAACATGCTTTCCGCAACAATTTGTGATAAACACAATTATGGTTTTATTTAAACTTAGATTTGGATGGTTTCTGAGGTTGCAAGGAGCTCCAAATGCACCCGCAAAAGCTACGAATTTGACTGACTTTCACGTAATGGTTAGTAACCACAAAGCGATTCTAATAATGTGAACATATTTATTATACAGTATATTTGGGTGTCCACGTATTATGTGCTCAATCTACTGAATGATGTTCTTGGTGTTTCACATTAAGCAATCAAAAAAATTTGTCGTGACATACGAACATTTATGTCAGACCGGGAATGATTCCCAGAACAGTCACGAACAGCCGCTGTAAACAATTAGGCCACCATGTCCCACCTGCAGGATTGCGCCAAATATTTCATGCCATTTACGCTTTCGTCTTATTTTTTTTTCTGAACAGTATCTTCAGGAATGTAACTCGTCAGACTGACGTGTCTTACCCTGCCTCATAGATATATGTCAGTCTGATTAATTTCTCTGAAATGAAGTTAATGGATTGAATGGACATAAAATTACTGATTTATTAGCAACTGCTTTCATTCGCCTAATTTTAATGAATTTAATGCAACTGAATAACTATTTGTCAGCTTGTTTGATCTTCGCTACTAACTAGCATGGTGTATAGCAACTGATGTTCTATGTTTAGAGCGAAGCAATTTGTCGATACTCGAGAGAACTTAAAAAAGAGAAATTTAGTCATAGCCTTTGCCTGCAGGGGAAAATTTAGCGAAAATAAACTAGTAACCTGCTTAGTGGAAGATCAAAGTTGTAGGTAAGGAGAAATAGCGCAACGGGTTGAAACTTCATTGTGTCGTATGACGCGATAGTTCCTCTTAGCTTTTTTTTACCGTGTGATGCTGCGAATAGTTGCACTGTAGGCTTAATCAAGATCTATGACCCCATATTCTTAATAGTTTCGTATACTCTAAGTGAAAGTAAGTCGATTCATTAATAACACCATAGCTGACCCGACAGACTGCACGAAAGTAACAGCATTAGTCCGCTCATAAATCACTTGTCCTTCTGAATATCGTATTGTTTCCATCTCTGAAACGATGTTGTGATGCAGTAACAAGGAAATATTGCCCACGCTGTCCTCCACATGTAATGCAATAATAGGGTACACTGATCCCACACTGGGCCTATAAATTTTATTTATTGTGTTACGTTTGACGGCTAGCATGGGGACAATATATCGTATTACATTCATTCCATACGGCGTCCAGGGTGGGATCCGACTTTGTTTATGGTACATAAACGAATGGCTTGAGCTCAGTATGCCTGGCATGTGTCTTACTTGCATATTTTCATGTGCTGCGTTGTAGGTGCACACCACTCATCGGAAATCTCGTACAGCAATGAACCTGCAACTAAAACAGAGGGACTATATCGAAAAGTGTCATTGTAAAACTTTTACTACTACAGTGCATTATAAAAAAGGGTGCACGTATTTATTCACTAACATTCGTTGCATCACACGGCTTACAACTTATACGGCCGGCCGTGGTAGTCTTGCGGTTCTAGGCGCGCAGTCCGGAACCGTGCGACTGCTACGGTCGCAGGTTCGAATCCTGCCTCGGGCATGGATGTGTGTGATGTCCTTAGGTTAGTTAGGTTTAAGTAGTTCTAAGTTCTAGGGGACTAATGACCACAGCAGTTGAGTCCCATAGTGCTCAGAGCCATTTTTTGTTGTGGGTACTGATTTCTCAGGATCTAAGCACCCAAATTTCTGAAAGCAGTGCTGGATGTTTCAAAATACATGCAGAACAGAATAACCTACATCTCGTCAGACACAACTTGCTTCAGTGAAGACATGATGGCAGCTTGAAGCCTGGTATCAATCCCACAAAACACCAGACGGCAGACGGGCTGCACAAAACGCAAATGATGAATGAAAGGAGGCCAACTTCCAATTGCGATACGTGCACACGATGGTGACAGCCCATGGACCACATTACAGAATACACCCAGCAAAAGGATATCGTAACCCCACCACCAGATGTAATGCACTACAAGCAGAGGACCTTGCACTAGATAAAACATCATTGGCTGCAAAGAAAGAACATTGTTACTATTTCACAATATAAATTACAACAATAACTTTGTGTTCTGCCTTACGGCAGGTGTTGTCATGGGGGAAGCCTCTTCAGAGGGGTCCACCGTATGAGCGTCTAGGAGAGTGATTCCAGTGCTGGTTGCCCCTTGCCTTCCAGTGATGATGATGATGAAATGATAATGAGGACAACACAACACTCAGTCCTTGAGAGGATAAAATCTCCGACCCAGCCGGGAATCGAACCCGAGCCCCTTGGCGTGACAGACCACTCAGCTATCGGGGCGGACAATATAAATTAATGTAACTTCAGTTAACGACTTTATGCGTTGTAAACATTATGTTTAACAAAATCTTAAAGTTGAAACTTCCTCGCAGATTAAATCTGTGTGCCGGACCGAGACTCCAACTCGTGACCTTTGCTTTTCGCGGGTAAATGCTCTACCAACTGAGTTACGCAAGGACGACTCACGACTTGCCCTCACAGCTTTACTTCACCAGTACCTCGTCTCCTACCTTGGAAGGTACTGGCAGAAGTAGCTCAGTTGGTACAGCACTTGCTCGCAAAAGGCAAAGGTCCCGAGTTGGAGTCTCGGTCCGGCACAAAGCTTTAATCTGCGAGGAAATTTTCCATATCAGCGCACAGTCCGCTGCAGAGTGAAAATTTCTTTCTCTTAAAAAAGTTAGTCACTGTCCATTACTTGCCTTCCTTACAACAAGTATTATTGTTGTTGTGGTCTTCAGTCCTGAGACTGGTTTGATGCAGCTCTCCATGCTACTCTATCCTGTGCAAGCTTCTTCATCTCCCAGTACCTACTGCAACCTACATCCTTCTGAATCTGCTTAGTATATTCATCTCTTGTTCTCCCTCTACGATTTTTACCCTCCACGCTGCCCTCCGATACCAAATTGGTGATCCCTCGATGTCTCAGAACATGTCCTACCAACCGATCCCTTCTTCTAGTCAAGTTGTGCCACAAGCTCCTCTTCTCCCCAATTCTATTCAATATCTCCTCATTAGTTATGTCATCAACCCATCTAATCTTCAGCATTCTTCTGTAGCACCACATTTCGAAAGCTTCTATTCTCTTCTTGTCTAAGCTATTTATCGTCCACATTTCACTTCCATACATGGCTACACTCCATACAAATACTTTGAGAAACGACTTATTGACACTTAAATCAATACTCGATGTTAACAAATTTCTCTTCTTAAGAAACGCTTTCCTTGCCATTGCCAGTCTACATTTTATATCCTCTCTACTTCCACCATCATCAGTTATTTTGCTCCCCAAATAGCAAAACTTCTTTAGTACTTTAAGTGTCTCATTTCCCAATATAATTCCCTCAGCATCACCCGACTTAATTCGACTACCTTCCATTATCCTCGTTTTGCTTTTGTTGATGTTCATCTTATATACTCCTTTCAAGACACAAGTACAACAAGTATTATGCTCGTTTAATTTTTAATGTTTCGGAACGATACTCCTAGGTATTATATTGGCCATTCCCTCTATTTTTGATTTAGACACTACAACTGTTCAAGGTGATTGTCAGATTCCAGTCTCCGACCTTCATTGTCAGGTTATCTAGCGTTTCAGTAAAGCTTTCTGTATTGCGACTTTTCTGTACTCCACATCATCAGCCACGAACAACTTCCTTATAATAATTTTTGATGTACTGCAGAAGCTACTTTCAAGTCACGTGATCTCTTCACATTAGGAGAAACCTGCTGAATTCTACTTGGTAGTCTGTGATCAGTCACAAACTTGGTCAGATATTCCGTAAGATCAGTTTTTGTTCACTAGTAAACAATACACAACTGTAACATGCGATTTACAGAAGTCGAAGAACGTTTGAATGCTGCTGTCTACGCCTTTTATTTATCACAGTATTTCTGTCAGTGGAATCCATGTTGATTTCTACACAGACGACTCTCGAACTAATGTAATTTCAAGCGAATATGGAACGTGGTCCATAACTGCATTGATTATTGACGTCACTAACGAAGGCCTATAGTTTCGTGCATCTCTCCGACGGCTAATATTGACATCAACTCTTTTTATAAACCGTATACATCGCTTCGGGGTTCTAGCGACCTACTGATAAACTGCCGCTAAAAAGGAGGCATTATGATTCGCTAACAGACAGAGAATCAAATAGGTTTAGCCCTTAGTCTCTTCTCTATTTGGTGATGGATTATTCGATAACTCAGCTTGCTCTGTTCCTCCATGAGATCCACAGCGCCGTAGACAATGGGGCTCAGGACGATGCTCTGTAGTTTGACTTCAGTTTAGTGAAAAAGAAAAACGAGCTTATCGAGTATCGGAGACGATTTGCGACTGGATTCAAGATTTCCTTGCAGACAGAACTCAACACGGGCTCTTAAGGGAACAAAATCGACAGATGTAACGGTATTATCCGGAGTGCCCCCAGGAAGTGAATATTACCGTTACTGTTTACGGTATATATAAATTATCCAGCAGAAAACGTCGGACGCTCTCTACGGCTGTTCGCAGATCATGCGGTTGTCTATAACTAAGTAGCAGCCCTAGGAGGTAGTAACGATTTGCAGAATGAACTCCAGAGAATTGATGAATGGTGCAGGTTTTGGAAGTTGACCCTGAACGTAAATAAATGTAACATATTGCGCATAAATAGGAAAAGAAATCCATAACTGTTTTGCTGCAATATTGATGACAAACTGCTGGAAACAGTGCCTGTCTTAAATTATCTAGGAGTAACTATCCAGTGCGACCTTAAGTGGAATGACCACATATAACAAATAGTGGGAACAAAAGATGCCAGACTCAGATTCGTAGGAAGAATCTAAATGAAATTTGACTCATCCACGAAAGAAGTGGCTTACAAGGCCATTCTTGAGTATTGTTCATCTGTCTCGGATCCCCACCAGGTAGGGCTGATGGAAAAAATAGAGAAGATCTAACGAACAGCGGCCGTTTCGTCACCGTATCGTTTAGCTGGAGCGAGAACGTTACGGAGATGCTCAACAAACTACATTGGCAGACGTTACAAGAGATATGTTCTGCATCACGGAGAAATTTGCTTTTGAAATTTCGAGAGAGCACTTTCCGGGAAGAGTCGGACAACGTATTACTCCCCGCCCTCCCCCCCACCCCACCCCCCTCTCACACACACACACGTCTCGCGTGATGACCATGAGGAGAAGATTCGAGAAAATTAGAGCCAGTACAGAGCGACAATCATTCTATCTGTGCGCTATTCGCGAATGGAATAGGCATGGAGGTGTCAGTTAGCGGTACAAAAAGTACCCTCTGACACATACCATTAGGTGGCTTGCGGAGTATATGTAGACGTAGATAAATGACGAGTGATAGGAGGAATCAGTGTACTATATCTCACAATGAAAATTTTGGGAAAACCCATTTCAGGATTTCGGTTTCCTCTGTACCATCCTCCGTTACAGTACAGGTAGGATCGCGACACAACTATACAGATGATAATGATTCGCACAGTGACTTGCGTAATTCGTATTTTTCCCTCAGACCGGAGGGTACGTATCTACTTTGTAATTCGCTGAAAGCTTCTGCCATTATTGTCGTAAAACTTATTTTGACCTATTTCACCGTGTGTCAGCTTCGTACAGGTCTTTGATAATTATTTGTTTGATTTCTTAGGGAATTCATAAAGTAAATAGTGGACCACTGATGACATTGCAATCCCTCAGAAATTTTCTCTGCTGAGCGCTCTCATTTTCCTGGTGCTGTTCGCGTTAACGGTATTCCTGCCTGGGGTACCGCGGTGTTGACCGCAATGAGTCCGTCGCATTATCTCTGGTAAAGCTTGCTCTGCTTATCTCTACTACGTAGCGTTGACACTTTAACAAGCCGTGATAGCACCGCTGCTGCAGACATCGCGCTTATCCGCAGCAACAGAGTTTTAAGTCTGCGGCTGCAGCGTCGGTAGCCCTTCTTATCGGGGGAAAGATTTTATTCGAGCACATTTGTATTAATGTAATCCAATCGAATCAGAAGAGCCAGAATTTGCAATACCCTATCAGTCCCTCAGGAAAAAGGGGAGATAACAGTTCCCTATTTGGTTCAGCAAGTAGAAAGCTAGAGGCAGAGAGGTGGCTTTCCCTGCACAGGTCGATGCTTTCCTTCTAATGAACAGGAAAGAAGATAAATAAATTTAATCACATTAGGTTTTCTGCTACAGAAACTGAAGTTTCATGGAAATATCTTTTTAGCAAATTACCGTCTCAAATAAAATTTAACATAAAGGTTGCGCATAACTGTGTTAAACAAAAAAGAAAGTAATTAATGTGTATAAAAGGATAATTATCTGATTCCTGGGAACAAAAATAAAAACGCTACATAGAACATTTTGCATATTAATGGACAAAAGACCTATCGCAAGTGTAGCAGATGTTTACCACAAAAATTTTGGCTGTCCATAATCATGAAACTCAACGTAAAATATTCTTAAAATCGTTGAACAAATAGATTCAGAAACTTCATTGTTGACTCCTGGAGACGAAAATATCACGAAGTATGGTACTTATGTACTACCTAATTTCAAGAGTCGATATTTTACCTAAACCTTTACATGATGTAATATGTTCTGATAATAATTTCAAGTTATTAGTAGTTAAAGGCGATAATATTGTCTGTACTTCCGCAGTAGACGAAGAAGCTAACTGTGTATCTTGTCTTTACCTCTGTCAATCAAAAGGATGCATTACGCTGCAACTTGAATATTTCTTACATATCTAAAGATATAAAAAGTTTGACTTTATGACAGGTTGACAGTCCTTGATAACTTGTATTCCGATGACGAAATTTTATTTGCAGATATATAGAATGTATAGCTTAAAGCGTTGGTATAGTTCCTGTTTCTGAACTAACTTATTGATCAGTATAGTATATACGGTAGTTTACTAAGCTTGAACAGGGAAAACGACAACATGGATCCCAAATTGTAATAGAAATCAACACGAACGACCGACGAGAAACTTGCTGAATTGAGGATGGCTAGCTCAAGATAGCTATCTAGCTAGATTTAATAATAACTGCTATAGTTCCTAGAACAAATGCAATTGCCCCACTTAAGCTGATGCAGCTGCTTTTGTAATGATGGTCTGTGACGTCATTATCTGACGTCAATCGTGTCATACATCAGCATTTCAAAATCTCATTTTAATCAAATTATCATTCATATAGTTCCAGATTAGTTTGATGCCGATTTTTAACAAGGTTGGTGGATTCAAACAGAACCTGGAATCCTTCAGACCGTTTCGTTTGCATGTAAATCATGTTCGTAAACTACTTTGTGAACCGGGCTGACGTGAGGGTAAGAGAGGCTAAAAAAACATACAAAAAACGGATATCACTATGGAAATGCTAGCATATAAATTACACAATGTGGATGATATGAGTATCGAATAATTGGATTTCATTAGTAAATTACAAATCTGGAATTGGGTTTTGTCATGTAATATCTTGAAAGATATCTACCAAAATTTATCAATCTTTTAATCAATTAACGGTTATTAAAACGTCTTTTTAGATGAAACAAAGTACTTGTAGAGAGTTATTTTGACGTCGTATTTCGACTGAGGTACCTCAACTATTGCAAAACGATTCTCAAATAAATTCCCAAGAAATACCTATATCAGTGCTGTCGCATTAGGATTGGAGGGATTAGTTCACGAAAGCCCACAATACCTAATATGTCACTGCGGGTAAGAGATGATTCTAAATTTTAATAAATATTTGTAATTTTGGGGATGATTTCTAACAAGTAAATCAAATACGAAAATTCTTCATTTGTGTGGCCATAGTGTCCATAGTTGCTTTAGAATTCATGAGGGTATTTTTGTTCTGCCGTTGCAACTACAAAAATGAGTGATTTTTTAACAGGCTCGTTTCGATTTAGTGAGGTAAACATCAGTGGTTTGCAATTAAGTTATTTACATTTTTATTTTCTTTTAGATCGAAAAAACAATTCGTTAAGAATAGGTAGATTTGTACTTGCGGTGATTTTTCTGCTGCTTTATCGCCTGCATCGGGAAATGCCGTCTGCTAGCACATCGTTGTTTTTCTGTGTTAGACACTGATAATTTTGGTCTAATTTTTCGATGTTCTGCAGTACTACGCATTTCTTATATTTTTCACAACACCCTTTTATGCACATCGCTGTATTCTGTTTGTTTTTGTACTTCATGTAAGTGTTGTTCTTTGTGTTTTGTCGTGTTGCCAGCATAACCTTTCCACGATTTTTCCTTTGTCCGACAACATTCTTTTTAAAAAAATTAGGTTAATGTATATGTGTAATTCTATTTAATTATGTTTCTGTGTATTTATCTACTGTGTAAGAGTAGAGAAGGAATACCTAAGGAGAGACTTTTTTTAAGGAGGGGGAAACCATGAGGAGCGGACATAAGTATACAGCAGTGTGATGGAGTGTGGGTTAGAGGAGTAAGTGATTAGCGCGAAATGGAAGGGGGGGGGGGGGGTTGTGGGAGAGTGAAGGATGGAAAAGGTTCATTTCTTTTTCATGTAATTTCATCAATTATTGTATATAGAGTCTGGTTTTCGGTATTTATCTGGTCACTGAGCAATTGTTTATTTTGTGTTAATGCTTTTTGTGTGTAAAACTTTTCTTGGAAAGGGAGGAGGTGTCTATCTTTACTGATTCTTATGATATTCATCGTTTTCAATATTGCTTGGTCTTTGGTGTTCTTCTTTTGGGTGATCCGCAAATGTTGAATGATTTGTACGGTATTTAAATGCTCTGATGTGTTATTTATATCTTGTGTCGGATGTCCTGCCAGTCATTCCAGTGTACGTCTTCCCACAATCTCTGCAACTGAGCCGATAGATACCATGTTTTAGGTATCTATCTGGTTTTGATTTTAGGTTTGGATGAGCTTTTGTATGGAACTGTTTGTTTTGAAAGCAATGTTTATGTCTTACTTTTTGAATGTTACCTATTTTACGTGTGAATTTGTTGCGGTAGGTCCCTGAATGCCATTTTTTTGTTGTAGTGAAAGTTGTACAGGTTATGTTAGGTTTGATTACTTTCTTTCATTATTTGTCTCTTTTTGTTTTGTTTAGTTTGTCTACCATTGTTTCTTTGTGTAGATTTTTTAGGTCAAAGAAAAAGTAGTAAAAAGGTTATGTTGGCAACACTACAAAACACAAACACCAACACATACTAGAAGTACAAAAACAAACAGAATACAGTGGTGTGCATAATAGTGTGTAGTTTAAAACATAAGAAATGCGTAGTAGTGCAAAACATCTAAAAATTAGACCAAAATTATCAGTGTATAACACAGAAAAACAACGATGTGCTAGCAGAGGGCATTTCCCGATGTAAGCGAGAAATCAGCCGAAAAATCACCGCAAGTACAAATCAGCCTATTCTTAATGAACTGTTTTTTCGATCTAAAAGTAAATAAAAATGCAAATAACTTAATTACTGACCACTGATGATGTTTTACCTCAATAAAGCGAAACGTGCTTGGTGAAAAAGTCACGCATTTTTGTAGTTGCAACGACAGAACAGAAATACCCTCAACAAATACGAAAAGTTAAATCATGCGATGAGTGCTGATAAATATAAGTAAAAGGTCATATGAAGAGAAACGGGTAGCGTAAAGCAATCATATTTTGTCAGTGGATGTGTGTATGTTACATCAGAACCTGCTTGAAAATTGAAGGTCATGATGAACAAACAGCCGTCAGACTCAATGAACGGATTAGATGTACTGTTCTTTGAATCGATTTTAGATTTACAGAAAGAGCAGAAAAGTTCAGCAGAGTATCAAAACTTACCCAAGGCGCTTTGTATAATCCTCGACAAGCTTTCATGCATTTCTACATCGCTGGAAGATGTTATATTTCGGCTCTTTTTTTTGTCATCAGTCTACTGACTGGTTTGATGCGGCCCGCCACGAATTCCTTTCCTGTGCTAACCTCTTCATCTCAGAGTAGCACTTGCAAACTACGTCCTCAATTATTTGCTTGACGTATTCCAATCTCTGTCTTCCTCTACAGTTTTTGCCCTCTACAGCTCCCTCTAGTACCATGGAAGTCATTCCCTAATGTCTTAGCAGATGTCCTATCATCCTGTCCCTTCTACTTATCAGTGTTTTCCACATATTCCTTTCCTCTCTGATTCTGCGTAGAACATCCTCATTCCATACCTTATCAGTCCACCTAATTTTCAACATTCGTCTATAGCACCACATCTCAAATGCTTCGATTCTCTTCTGTTCCGGATTTCCCACAGGCCATGTTTCACTACCATACAATGCTGTACTCCAGACGTACATCCTCAGAAATTTCTTCCTCAAATTAAGGCCGGTATTTGATATTAGTAGGCTTCTCTTGGCCAGAAATGCCTTTTTTGCCATAGCGAGTCTGTTTTTCATGTCCTCCTTGCTCCGTACGTCAGCGGTTATTTTACTGCCTAGGTAGCAGAATTCTTTAACTTCATTGACTTCGTGACCATCAATCCTGATGTTAAGTTTTTCGCTTTTCTCATTTCTACTACTTCTCATTACCTTCGTCTTTCTCCGATTTACTCTCAAACCATAATGTGTACTCATTAGACTGTTCATTCCGTTCAGCAGATCATTTAATTCTTCTTCACTTTCACTCAGGATAGCAATGTCATCAGCGAATCGTGTCATTGATATCCTTTCACCTTCGGCTCTTATGAAGAAGGAAAGATTGACAATCAACAGTGAAATTTTCACCCAACTATTCGGCTTTTCCTCCAGTCACGTGTGCCTTTTTTAAATACTGTTAGACGACGTTCATTTTTGGAAATTACATACACACATATGCATATCCAACAGTTACAGCCTTGCAGACCACGCGTTGCTTCCACAAACTGCCACCATTCCTTTCTGTTTTGTGCTCGGTTTCACCAGGTGTCTTCGGTCTCGGAAGCTGCTTGGTTCTTCGCCAGGTCGTCCATCCAGCGCTGCCTTGGTCGTTCTATGGGGCGTCTGGTGTCTGGTTTCTTCTCAAATGCTTTCTTCGCCTTTCTTCTGGCCTACAGGCTGAATGGCCAGTCCACTGGATTCTTTTGCTCTTTATCTCCTGTTGTTTCTTGGTTGCTGCATCCAGAGACAGATTTCCTCATTCCTCTTCCCCCATTTTCCTTTACCTAAGATTGGTTTCAATAGCTTCCTCGTTACTCTCCTCCAGGTTTCTGGATCGTACATCCCTGCTGGGCATATCACTATGTTATAGATTCTCAACTTAGTATTCGCTGATATAGATTTTGAGCTGAGCGTCTCCCTGAGGGAATGCATACATTTCATTCCCACTACTATTCTTTCCTTAATGTCCATTTCTATGTTGTTGTTGTTAACCCAAGATGTCAAGTATTTAAATTGGTGAACTCTCTTGAAACTCATGCCATCCGTGTCAAGAAAATGTTGCTACTCTTATCTTGTTGCTATCTGATTGAACTTCGTTTTGTCTTGATTCATCCTTAACCCAACATTCTGTGCGTAGTTGTCCATTTTCTGGTTCACTTAGAAGTACTATATCATCTTCGTATACGAGACAATTGGAATTACCATCCACCTGTATTCCAACTCAGTCCTGTTGCAAACGTTCCCTTATTTCCTTCTCTAAGATGAAATTGAACAGAATACATGAGAGAGCATTCCCTTGTTTGAGATCTGTCTCGAACGCTTCGGACGTGACCCCTCGGAAATGCTCTGCTGCCCGTGACCCATCCATACAAATTTGCTGCATTTTCACGAAATTCTCCGGGATTCTGATGTCACGCAGTGCATTGTATAGGTTAGTGCTGTCGATGCTGTCGTATGCACGTTTAAAATCGACAGACGGACTATAGATATTTGTATCACAATCCCAGTGTTTTTCGGAAAATTGTCTACGGGAGCCTTGTTGTTTCTGTGTTTTTAATTGCAGTCTTCACATCTTCTTCAGTCACTCCCTAATCTCCTATACCTTTCCTTGTGGTATCTACAGGTAGCATCTCATCTGGGTCTGGACGATTCAAGAGTTCTGAGAAGTATTCTCTCCGTCTTTCTACAATTCTTTCCTTGACATTTGTGATGTCGCCGAGCTTATCTCTAAAGAAGTAGGTTTAACTGTTTAAATATCTGGTGGTGTGATAATGCTGTATTTTCCAGCTGAAGGCTAAACTACCGCATAGGATGCTTCCATGCATTATATGTCACTGTGTGTACAGAAGAATAAAGCGTCCTAGAATGAAACGCTAACTCTGTGAGGTAGTGTAATCTGTAATGGAGGTGTCTTGAAACTGCGTCGCAAATGGCAAGTCTAACCTCTCATTTCTATGGAAAACGCTCTACAATGCTTACAGTCTGCCACCCGAACTAGCGACAGGAAAGGAAACTGCAGTGCGATCACGATTTAATGTTATTATCCTGATGTCGCCTGGTGGGACAGTTTCGCACTAGCGACCGATAAGTGGATCTGCTATCAACTGACGCCAGATACTTTAATCAAATAAAACTATATAGCTCCAGACACCGTTTTCGAGTGTCAAACATATATGCAGACCGAAGCGACGAATGAAAATTTGCACTGAAGTCAGGACTCAAACCCGGGTCTCCTGCACCTGAGGAGAGAGCCATACCAGGGTAGTACGTGCAGTTGTACGCTGTGTCTGGGTGGCGTAGTGGTCAGTGCAACTACCAAGCATACAGAACACCTGGGTTCGAATCCTGACCTTGGTAAATTTTTATTCGTCGCTTCAGTCTGCACATATACCTGATACTATTTACCAATTCTCAAAGGCTTTGTAAGTATACTTGTGCTCCACCTTGATCTTACACAAGAAACCGAGACTTAGAATGAGAATTTGTGTATATAGGCAGAAGAACGCATGCATCGCTTCCTATCGCTCTGCGCCTAACACTTAATGGCTGACAGTAAAAATATGTCTTTCCTATACGTAGCAACTTCATTTTCATGTTTGCTATGGAGTGACCGAGCGGTTCTAGGCGCTACAGTCTGGAACCGCGTGACCGCTACGGTCGCAGGTTCGAATCCTGCCTCGGGCATGGATGTGTATGATGTCCTTAGGTTAGTTAGGTTTAAGTAGTTCTAAGTTCTAGGGGACTGATGACCTCGGAAGTTAAGTCCCATAGTGCTCAGAGCCAATTGAACCATTTTTTTTCCTGTGATGCGCTTCGTTCTTGGCCGTTTGTGTTCAGACTTTTACTGCTGCGTTTCGGTATCTGCTTACACATCACCATGAGCAACCTGAGCGCTGTGCCAGTCTGTGGAAAAGATGTGACGATTTACACATTTATAGCACTCGAATCTTACCTTGTTAGTCGCTTTTACGATGTTGAAGCAATTTAATTAATGTTTTTAGAATGGCACGAACTTACTATTCTGCTCTCGACCATGTCAAAATGCAATCTCCACAGGATATATCCCATTCACTTCCCCTCTCAGCCGTCAATCACGTTCGTTTAATGGTGATCGTCTTCAAAGTTAGGTGTATTTGAGTCTCCTGACTGACTCTGACTAACAAATTTCTTCGAATAACGGCTATACACTCGCAGCTCCATCATGATGATTGATGTTATGCTTAGTAAAAAATTATTAAAGCAAGTAGTACACCAAGGGCTTTACTTGTAGAGAAGTGCAAGGTATTGGTCATTTTTGTATGTTGTGCAACAAACCTTATATGACTATTCATAGTAACTAACAATTCCTGTAGAAACAAATCGCTGGCAGCTTCCAGTATATGAAATCACTGAACGTAACATATCTCTTCCGGCATATGAAATAACTGGACGAAACATATTTCTTCCGGTATATGAAATTACTGAACGAAACATACCCCCATTCGGGCGTTACAGGTAACAGCAACTAGGGAAGCGTTTCCAAGCGGTGTGCAGTTGGATTAGATGTAGGGGCTATACAAATGTTTATGGTCGCAAGATGGGCGGTACGATGGTGTGTGTGTGTGTGTGTGTGTGTGTATACGGACGTGTGCGTGGGAGGTGGGATGTACGTACAATCATATTATGAAGCATCTCGTGTGTGTATGACCATATTGTGTTTTCCCATTTTACCAACAGTGTTTCAGAAAATACAATGTGATTATTATTAGCGTTTAAAAACCTCCGAAGCGACGTAGATTACGCTGAGACGAGTAATTTCACATAAGACACTTGGGACGACAAATTATAAGAAATACTCCAGAAGTGGATGATAAATGTCGAACATATGACATCACCAGATGACGTACCTCGCCGCAAGTGCAGCTGTTGAGTCTATCGGTTCGTCGCATATGATCAGCCCATCGAAGACAAGTATTCACGTCAGTGTGGCCCGAGCCTACGCGCGTCACTTTAGCGCGTGGGACCCAGGGTTCGAGTTTTGCGTAAGGCTGGCAGTTTCTTTTTTCATTGCGTGAGACAATTGTGTGTTTACGTTAAGGTATTGACTTATTAATTCATTAACCAGTCACCGGATCTGCCCTGGTTTCTTGCAAAGAACAGCACAACAAAAACCTACAGTACTGCGTCACAAGTAAATGAGTTCAAGCTTCTGAGCTGCTTCGTTCAGTAAATGATGTATGTTTTCTTTTCTAAACAACGTCTGTAAAAAAAAAAAGGTGAAAGGAGAGAAACACCAAATAATAACAGCTTTTGCTTGGTTACAGCAAGGAGAATAATTTTACAATTTCTACGTTTACAACAAATCGCATTTACAAAATGTTTTAGAAATCTGCAGCGTTTGCTTGAATGAAAGTATTGCATCGTTCCATTCGTTCACATGCTCGAAAATACCCTCCGTAATATGGATATGACGTTACATTTTCAACATTTGTCATCCCTTCTTGGGGTATTTCCTTCTTTTCAAACTCAGCGTTACTAACGTCATTCCGCGGGTTTTTAAACATTAATATGTATCACTGTGTATGAACATATAATTCATATCGATCTGTGACTTCGTCATGATGTGATAAAACTACCAATGTTTCGACTCCTGTTCTACTGACAGACCTTGGTCGCCACAGGCTAACACTTAAGCAGCACTACGCCGTGATGGCAGTTTCCACCAGAAGATTCCGCTATTAAAAAACAGCAGAAAATATTCTTAGAGAAGCATTTGATGTAGCTCTCTCTTCTTGATACTGTCATCCAATCAACGCACAGAATAGTAGAACGCCCAGTGGTTTTTAACTGGCGTATGGGACACAATAAAATAAGGTGTGCTTCAAAAATACTTTTACAAACTGTGGGAATAGGTTCATTATATCAGAACAAGGAATAAAATCTAGCAAACATGGGCTCTAAAATACATACGTTAAGAACCATAAGCACTTGTTCAACTTCAGTACTGTGAAAAACATCTCTGCTATTGAAATAATGCTCATAGGTGTACATTTTGGAGCCCATGTTTACTGGAAATTTTTTTCTTGATGTGGTGTAAGCGAACTGTCCCCAAAGTTTGTAAAAGCATTTTGTAATACCCTGTATGTAAAGCATGAACCACAACTCACGTGGCGTCAAGTTTATGAAGGAAGCTTTCAATTATAGCCGAAACGCAGATAGTCTTACCACATCAGATGCAGTCACTAACTCAAAAGAATTTGATTGAAAAATGAGTTGCACATGTTGTTACCCACTGCGAGAGTAGTTACATACCTGCAGCAACAAAAGCAGAGCACTCGAAAAGGACGTGCCAGAATTAGAAGGTATAGAATCCGACGAAATGGAACTGAAGTACTAGCACTGCCGTGTAAAGAAGTCCAGTCGCGACAGCACCTAAAGTTGTTAGCCATTTACGTCTCGTACATAATGGTAACCGTGCAATATTTGCCACATAACGAGGTTCGGGCAGATGTTACAAACTAATAGGATGACATAATTAGTACATAAGCTTCAGTTGGTTTTGTGAATAAAGTTATTGGGTGGAATGTTCACCGAGCGTGGAAGCATTCACTGACGGAAAAATTCTCAACACCAAAAAATAATTAGAGTAATGAAATTTGTGTAGATTGTATAATTAGTTGATTAACAATGTAAGATCTCCGGTTAATGTAAGGGCAGAGTAAGTTATTGCAGTTGTGAAATGCTGGTACGTCAATAACCGGTGAAACAGCAAGAATGTTGGTTAAACGCAAACACACAAACGTGCCTATGTTATGTTGCACAGGTGCCGGTTATTAGACTACTGGCCCTTAAAATTACTACACCAAGAAGAAATGCAGATGATAAACTGGTATTCATTGGACAAATATGTTATGCTAGAACTGACATGTGACTATGCAATTTGGGTGCTTAGATCCTGAGAAATCAGTACCCACAACAAAAAATGGCTCTGAGCACTATGGGACTCAACTGCTGTGGTCATTAGTCCCCTAGAACTTAGAACTACTTAAACCTAACTAACCTAAGGACATCACACACATCCATGCCCGAGGCAGGATTCGAAACTGCGACCGTAGCAGTCGCACGGTTCCGGAGTGCGCGCCTAGAACCGCGAGACCACCGCGGCCGGCGTACCCACAACAACCACCTCTGGCCGTAATAACAGCCTTGATACGCCTGAGCATTGAGTCAAACAGAGCTTGGATGGCGTGTACAGGTACAGTTGCCCAGGCAGCTTCAACATGATACCACAGTACATCAAGAGTAGTGACTGGCGTATTGTGACGAACCTGTTGCTCGGCCACCATTGACCAGACTTTTTCAATTGGTGAGAGATCTGGAGAATATGCTGGCCAGGGCAGCAGTCGAACATTTTCTGTATCCAGAAAGGCCCGCACAGGACCTGCAACATGCGGTCGTGCATTATCCTGCTGAAATGTAGGGTTTCGCAGGGATCGAATAAAGGGTACAGCCACGGGTCGCAACACATCTGAAATGTAACGTCCACTGTTCATAGTGCCGTCAATGAGAACAAGAGGTGTCAGAGACTTGTAACCAATGACACCCCATACCTTCATGCTAGGTGACACGCCAGTATGGCGATGCCGAATACACGCTTCCAATGTGCGTTCACCGCGATGTCGCCAAACACGGATGCTACCATCATGATGCTGTAAACAGAACCTGGATTCATCCGAAAAAAATGACGTTTTACCATTCGTGCACCCAGGTTCGTCGTTGAGTATACCATCGCAGGCGCTCCTGTCTGTGATGCAGAGTCAAGGGTAACCGCAGCCATGGTCTCCGAGCTGATAGTACATGCAGCTGCAAACGTCGTCGAACTGTTCGTGCAGATGGTTGTTGTCTTGCAAACGTCCCCATCTGTTGACTCAGGGTTCGAGACGTGGTTGCACGATCCGTTACAGCCATGCGGATCAGATGCCTGTCATCTCGACTGCTAGTGATACGAGGCCGTTGGGATCCAGCACGGCGTTCCGTATTACCCTCCTGAACCCACCGATTCCATATTCTGCTAACAATAATTGGATCTCGACCAACGCGGAGCAGCAATGTCGCGTTACGATAAACCACAATCGCGATAGGCTACAGTCGGACCTTTATCAAAGTGGGAAACGTGATGGTACGCATTTCTCCTCCTTACACGAGGCATCACAACAACGTCAATTGCTGCTTGTGTACGAGAAATCGGTTGGAAACTTTCCTCACGTCAGCACGTCGTAGGTGTCGCCACCGGCGCCAACCTTGTGTGAATGCTGTGAAAAGCTAATAATTTGCATATCACAACATCTTCTTCCTATCGCTTACATTTCGCGTCTCTAGCACGTCATCTTTGTGGTGTAGCAATTTTAATGGCCAGGAGTGTAGATTATGGGATGGAGTACCACGCCTGTTGCATTTGATCTTTGAATAAAGGGATGATTAATTCTAGCTGTGGATGAAACTGGAGTTGTCATCCGAAGACGTGTTATACATGCTCGATAGGTGATAGATCTGGTGATCGAGCAGGCGAAGGCAACATTTCGACACACTGCAGAGCGTATTGCTTTAGAATAGCGGTATGTGGGAGTGGCTTCCCTGTTGGAAAACACCTCCTGAATTTCTGTTCATCAATGGCAGCGCAACAGATCGAATTACCAGACTGATGTAGTAATTTACAGTCAGGTTGCGTGGGATAACAACGAGAGTGCTCCTACTACCATACGAAATTGTACCCCATGTCATAATTCCAGGTGGAGGTACAGTGTGTCTAGCACGCACACTGGTTGGCTATAGGCCATCAACTGGCCTCCTTCTGACCAACACACGGCCATCAGTGGAACCGAAGCAGAACCAACTATCTTCAGATACGACAACGTGCTTCCAACAATCCCTCCAATGAGCTGTCGCTTGACACCACTGAAGTTGCAAAGGGCGGTGGTCAGGGGTTAGTGGAAAGCGCGTTACAGGGTCGTCAGTCTCGAAGCTTTCCTTTAAATAACGGATTTGTGACGATTCGTTGTTTCACTGTGGTGACAATTGCTGCCCAAATTGCAGCTTCAGATGCAATACGATGTGCCGGAGCCATACGTCGAACGCGATGGTCTTCCCCCTCGGCAGTGCTATGTGGTCGTGCGGAGTGCGATCTTCTTGCGACCGTGCTTTCTCGTGACCACCGCTGCCAGCAGACATGTAAAGTGGCTACACGGCTGCCACGTATTTCTGCAGAATCGCAGAAGTCCAACATCTCTTAGCCCTATCACACGACCTCGTTCGAACTCACTGAGGTGCTGACAATGGCGTCTTTGTCGCCTTGAAGCCATTCTTGACTGTCATCAAATCACCGTCTCAAAAGTGAATAACGCATATAACCGTTACAGTGTGCATTACATCTACATCTGCACTCCGCTAGCCACCAAGCGGTGTGTGGCAGAGGGTACAATTGGCGCCAAAGTCGTAACCCCCCCCCCCTCCACTGTTTCATTCGCGGATCGTGCGAAGGAAGAATGACTGTCTGAGCGCCTCAGTACGAGCTCTTATTTCCCTTATCTTTGAATGATGATCATTACGTGATCTGAAAGTTGTTAGTAATAATATATGCTCTACATCCTCGGTGAAGATTAGATTTCGAAATTTAGTGAGGAGCCCCTTCCGTTTAGCGCGTCGTCTGTCTGCAAGTGTGTCCCACTTCAAACTTTCTATGAGATTTGTAACGCTCTCGCGATGGCTAAATGTACCAGTCACGAATCTTGCCGCTCTTCTTTGGACCTTCTCAGTCTCTTGAATCAGACCCAACTGGTAAGGGTCCCATACAGACGAACAGTACTCTAAGACTGGACGAAATAACGTATTGTAAGCTATTTCCTTTGTTGAAAGACTGCATCGTTTCAGGATTCTACCAATAAACCGCAATCTAGAGATCGCCTTACCCGTTCCTTGTGTAATCTGATCATTACATTTGAGATCATTTCGTATAGTCACACCCAGATACTTGACGGATGTTACCGCTTCAAAAGACTGATCATTTATTTTGTACTCATACATTAACGGGGATATTCGCCTTGTTAGACGCAGTAGGTTATACTTACTAATATTGAGAGATAACTGCCAGTCATTACACCACGCATTTATTTTCTGCAAATCCTCACTGATTTGTTCACAACATTCGTGTAATACTACTTTCCTGTAGACTACAGCATCATCGGCAAACAGTCTAAGGCTGCTGTCAATACCATCAACCAGATCGTTTATGTAAATATTAAAAAGCAGAGGACCTATTACGCTGCCCTGGGGCACATCTGAAGTTACTCTTGTTTCTGTTGAAGTTACCCCGTTTAGGACGACACACTGCTCCCTGTAGGTTAGAAAACTTTCTATCCCACCGCCTATGTCATTGGATAGACCGTAACCGAGCACTTTTTGTAGCAAGCGACAGTGCGGAACTGTCGAGAAATATGGAATCCACCTGGTAGCTAAACAAGCAAAACTGATTTGATTTGCCGCGCGGGGTAGCCGTGCGGTCTTGGCGCCTTGTCAGGGTTCGCGCGGCTCCCCCCTCGGGATGGGTGTGTGTGTGGTCCTTAGCGTAAGTTAGTTTAATTAGAGTGTAAGCCTAGGGACTGATGACCTCAGCAGTTTGGTCCCACAGAACCTTACCACAAATTTCCAAATTTTTGGATTTGCATTCTTATAGTGGTGCTACTAGCACCACTCTTATGCGATGAGCGAAATTTGAATA
The DNA here is from genome assembly GCF_023897955.1 of Schistocerca gregaria. Lineage (NCBI taxonomy): Eukaryota > Metazoa > Arthropoda > Insecta > Orthoptera > Acrididae > Schistocerca > Schistocerca gregaria. The sequence continues at coordinate 359,850,922 of NC_064922.1, forward strand.
GAAGTCACCTTTCAGATGTAAAAACACTCCTGGCAAGTTCCGTTTATGTCGCAAACTCTTTCTTGGTGTTGCAGTTTTTTTCCATCATTGTGTTTCCACTGAATCTGCTCACTGATTTCTAAATCCTGGTTAATTCTGAAGACTGCAAGAAACCGTTTCCATTTTTAGTAAAGGTAGATGTTTCTGTTCGAAACATGGTTGTCCACTTCCACAGGTATATCGCAATCGTCATCAGTCCCCTGCTGTCAGTAACCTTATGATTACTTATAAGTGTCTAAGAACTAATTAAGAGCTCTTCACTATGTCATCATTTGATTCTTAGCTTCCTCGAGTCACAATTTCCAAAGACTGCGACAGCGAGTGTGACTTGCTAGATTCGGTGCTTTGGCACACAGAGGTCCAATATCATCGCCAACGCGTGGAACTGGGGCGCGCAGCAAACACAGCGCAACCGCGGCGAACGACGCGGCAGCCTCCCGTCACGGAGGCGAATAAGGCCGCATTCCGCCAGCGCTCACATTCCATTTTCGCATCTCAGCCGCAGCGATGGAACTTTCCTCAATTCCGCATTTCATTTTCCTTCCTCACCACGCACCAACTTTGTTGCTTTTAGTTTTCCTCGCAGATACCAGCCAGCCAGTATTCATGATACAGTCACCAGTGACAGTTGTATACCGTTCGCCGAATTTGTAATGAGACATCGCAGATTCGAATCCTACCTTGGGCATGGATCTGTGTGATGTCCTCAGGTTAGTTAGGTTTAAGTAGTTCTAGAGGACTGATGACCTCAGCTGTTAAGTCACATAGTGCTCAGAGCCATTTGAACCATTATGTAATGAGACAAAAACTAGGTGAGAAAGCTGACATAAGTACTAACGTAACCAACACACAAAACTAAGCAAAAGATTTTTTTATTTATGCACTCACGAAGTCGTCTGTTGTTTTTTACTCGCCATGAAGTCCTCGGTGTATTCGGCTGCGGGCACATACCTGAAAGAGACAGAAAAACAGTAAAGTATCGGTATACATGTGACTATGTGGTTATTGGTGAATGGTAATATTTGGAAGTATTCAGCCTATGAGTTTCATACTAGATCTTGGTGATACTAAAATGCCACTGAAAATAGCCAGCGAAAATCACAGCCAGAACTGGGGATCTGTAGAGTGTGAGGAATCAATATACCCTTGTGGATGTCACAATGACCTGTATTGGATAATCGTACCGATAAAAAGATCGCTTCCCGTACGATCATGTGAATTTAATTACAGGCGTGCCACAATGGATAACTTCAACTGAAATAATTAAACAATGCTCGGCCTAACATACATGAAACATGGATGCTGTAACGAAGAGTTCATAAACATAATGAATTCATCGAACTATTGATTGGTACACAGGGCACTATAAAGCACTATTTATTACTAGTCCATGTAGACTTGAAGTAAAACAAATGGTTTAAATGGCTGTAAGCACTATAGGACTTAACATCTGAAGTCATCAGTCCCCTAGACTTAGAACTACTTAATCCTAACTACCCTACAGACATCAAACACATCCACGCCCGAGGCAGGATTCTAACCTGCGACCGTAGCAGCAGCGCGGTTCCAGAAGCGCCTAGAACCGCTCGGCCACAGCGTCCGGCCTCAAGTAAAACACGGTGCACATACACTGAAGTGCCAAAGAAACTGGTAAAGGGATGCCTATTGAAAACAGAGATATGGAAACAGGAGCATACGGTGCTTTGGTCGGCAACACCTATATGAGACAACAAGTGTCTGGTGCAGTTGTTAGATCGGTTACTGCTGCTACACTGGTAGGTTATCAAGATTTAAGTGAGGTTGGACGTGGTGCTATAGTCGGTGCATGAGCGATGGGGCAGAGCATCTCCGAGGTAGCGATGAAGTAGGGATTTTCGCGAGTGACCCGTGAAATCTCAGGAGTCTGGTAAAACATCAAATCTCTGACATCACTGCGGCCGGAAAAAGATCCTGCAAGAACGGTACCAACGACGACTGAAGAGAATCGTTCAACATGACAAAAGTGCAGCCCCTCTGGAAACTGCTGCAGATTTCAGTGCTGGGCCATCAACAAGTGTCAGCGTGTGAACCATTCAAGGGAAAGGTCATCAATATGGGTTTTCAGAGCCGAAGGCCCACTCGTGGACCCTTGATGATTCTGAACCTTCAGTAATCGTTTATTTTGCGTAGTCTGCTACTAGTTTCGGTCAATGACCATTATCAAACTTATCTGGCATCAATGGCAGGAAAATTATACCATAATTTGAACAGAAGTAACCTGCTCTTTTAGTCTACCGTAGTACGTATAAAATTTCTCACAATTGCTGTGTACGACAATTTGCGTCAAGAAGCAAGTTCACATCGACAGCTAGTAACACACAAACAATTACAATAAATCAGCAATAGCCACCCACGTAAACGTCGCTGGCCACCCATTGAGATACTGAGAATGATCTTCCTATATTATATAATATTATATAATATATTTTCACACTCACTGTATATTACTGTCTTAGCAACTGAAAGAGAATAGAAGCTTTCGAAATGTGGTGCTACAGAAGAATACTGAAGATAAGGTGGATAGATCACGTAACTAATGAGGAGGTATTGAATAGGATTGGGGAGAAGAGAAGATTGTGGCACAACTTGACTAGAAGAAGGGATCGGTTGGTAGGACATGTTTTGAGGCATCAAGGGATCACAAATTTAGCGTTGGAGGGCAGCGTGGAGGGTAAAAATCGTAGAGGGAGACCGAGAGATGAGTACACTAAGCAGATTCAGAAGGATGTAGGTTGCAGTAGGTACTGGGAGATGAAGCAGCTTGCACAGGATAGAGTAGCATGGAGAGCAGCATCAAACCAGTCTCAGGACTGAAGACAACAACAACAACAACAACATATTATATAAAATGGATAAGGGGCACCAGTTAGGCATAACAGCGTGAAGAATTGGAGATCTTCATTCACGGCAGAGGACATGCTAACATGTTACTAAATGATAAGCTAATAGAAAAAAAATACTAATTTTTTCAAAAGCTACTCGAATGTTGAACACTTACTTTATTGAAAACATTTCCTTTAATCTAATATGTGCCGCGTCACAAAATCATCTAGATAGAAAATTTTCACACTCACTGTATATTACTGTCTTAGCAACTGAAACTAGTTTATCTTAGCAGTTTAGACTCTTTGGAATGATGTAAACATCAGTATGTGAAGAAATTAAGGGGTGATGTGTTTGTTGCTGTACTGTGTGTACCAGACGACTAATTTTCCAATAAAAATGTAAGTTAATGCAACAATGATATGATCTAAACATGCAAATCAATGTACACACTAAAACACATGTATCGTTCTGTACAGGGCTGTATTTAGATAGATAATCTCACTGGTACATATATTAAATGAACCTAATCACACTTCAGATTAATATAATGTAGATGTGATTTAAATACATCTAATGAGGGCAGCATGCTTCTGAAAAACGTTACGCTAATTATATGTCAGTAAAACGTGTCCGGGGCATTAGATATTTCAGAAGTTTACAATACAGTCATAATCCTCAAAACATTCCATATAACATGAATAAAATGAAGTAAAAGATAATGATATTTACTACAACCAAGTCTGGCTGTAGGTAATGCTTACTTAGTCAGATCAACATAGAAGAGGTGTGGATTTCTGCATTGAATTTGTTTTTAAACTTTTGATACAGTGCGCGCTATTGGTCGTAACATTATCGTATCATTAGACAACAGTACCTAAGAGCTGACGCAAGTTGTGCATGGTAATGGACCGTAACTGTGCGAAAATAGCTGTCTGTTGGGAAGCGTTATAGCGAGGATTTGCAGCGTATTAATGACAACGCAGACAAAGGCTACAATTTCAGGTACGCTGTACACCGATTAAAATAACTTTGTGGTTGATGTCCCAGCAAGTGGAGTGATAGCACGCATCCGCCAGCCATTCGCATTTCTTCCTCGAGCGCCATGTGCTGCTTGTTTTGTGAGGACACACAACGCATAGTCAAGCGAGGCTGATTACACACCGGCGACACCATTCCACGCGGTTGCAAAATGTCAATCGTTTTTTCTTTTCTTCTTTATAAGCTATAGAAGTGAAAGTAATTACTGGGTTTCTCTCGTTAAGTGGCAGGCTTTTATAGAAGAACAGTCAAATTGTGCCCATGGGCTTACTAGACCGATTGGATTTTATATTTGTGTGAGACAATCAAGGAAAACTTCAAGGTGAATGGAAAATTTCACGAAGCGTTAGTGCATCTAGGCTGTATACAGCACCAGCAATAAAGGTCAGCCTAATCATTAGTTACTGTCATAAACCACTCTCGTTTCAAATTCATGCTTTCATATTAGCTAAAACGCTGGAATATACAAAAACGAAGAGAAAGTAGATCTCGTTTTATGCGCCTACCTCGGAGCGGAAAATGTTAAAGTGATCTCATATTCAAACTTATTTTACATCTAAACGGTACGTTCCCGGAAATGGGTTCCCCATCAAACCTTTATCCTCTAAGTCCTCTTTAGACCTCTATAATAATAATAATAATAATAATAGTAATAATAATAATAATAATAATAATAATAATAGTAATAATAATAATAATGGTAAAGAATAGGCCTCCGGTATGTTCCGCCAGTCGTAAAAGGCGACAAAAAGAACAAACCACTAATAGCGCTAACCCCCCTTTTAGTGTGATTAGTTGGTTCAGGACAGAACTAATGAAGCCTCGGACAAGCGCTGTCATGGTCGGGGACGACGCTTGAACCCTATGCCCGTCCACAATGGTAACGACACTGCTAGCCACACGGCAAATGATTTAAATCCAAATAGAGGTGTTTTGCAAGATATGCTCCCTGCAACCACTCTAGAAAGAAAGAAAACAAAGACAGAGGATGAGATGGTCAGATGAAGTTAACCGACACCTCATGTTCTGTTATTACGAAACAACAAACTTAGGAACCAACACAACTGGATACAGATCACAAGTATATACAACATTTATTAGCAGATACCCAGAATTAAAATTTTTAACAGAACAACGGCTAACTGATCAGATTCGTGTCGTAATCAAAAATAACAGGATACCCCAGCCAGAATTAGAAAACTTCAAACAACAAGTGCAACAAATACTGGAACAAAATAATGTGCAATCAGAAGAAGAAAATACAGTAATGGACTCACACATCCCAGAGCAAACAAACAAAGAACAACACGCATCAATTAAACAATCAGAAGAAAACGAAATCTTAAGACAGCCACCAGAACAAGCACAAATAGAACATGAAGTGACACACATGTTACATATAGAAGAAAAAAATTCAGTTGACATATATAAAATACAAAGATACAAATACAGACATTAGACCATTTTTGTATAGACCATCAAATAACCCACAAGTCGAAACAACAACAACAACTATCAACACAATCATACACAACAAAATAAATGAAAATACAACTATGGAAGAGTTACAACTACTGGTTTATGTAGGAGCACTCACTACACTAAATATACACACTAAGCAGAGATCAGAACCAACCAACACACAGAAGAAACCCACAAAACCAGAATGGCAACACAGGCTATAGATTAGAATAGAAAAACTGAGAAAAGACATTGGACAGCTGACACAATTTGTAAGAAATGAAATTTCAGACAAAAGACGAAAAAGGTTAGGTAAAATCTCACAACAAGAAGCTATAGAGCAATTAGATGAAAAGAAGCAGAAATTACAAGCATTGGCCAAACGGCTTAGAAGATACAAAAAAAGTGAAAATAGAAGGAAACAAAACCAAACATTCAACACAAACCAAAAGAAATTTTACCAGACAATAGATAACATACACATTAAAATAGGCAATCCACCAAACATAACAGACACGGAACACTTCTGGAGAAACATATTGTCAAACCTGGTATAACATAACAGACATGCATGGTGGATACAAGCAGAAACAGACACATACAAGATGATACCACAAATGCCTGAAGTGATAATTTTGCAACATGAAGTCACCCAAGCAAATAATTCTACACACAATTGGAAAGCCCCTGGAAATGATAAAATAGCAAATTTCTGGCTAATGAAGTTCACCTCAACACATTCACATCTAACTAAATTATTTAACAATTACATTACAGACCCATACACTGTCCCTGATACACTTACACAAGGAATAACTTATCTAAAACCTAAAGATCAAGCAGATACAGCAAACTCACAAAATATCGCCCATAACATGCCTACCAACAATATCCAAAATATTAACTTCAGTCATTACACAGAAATTAATGACACATACAACACAGAACAAAATTATAAATGAAGAACAAAAAGGCTGTTGCAAAGGAGCACGAGGATGTAAAGAGCAACTGATAATAGATGCAGAGGTGACATATCAGGCTAAAACTAAACAAAGGTCGCTACACTACGCATACATTGAATACCGAAAAGCTTTTGATAGTGTACCCCACTCATGGTTACTACAAATATTGGAAATATACAAAGTAGATCCTAAATTGATACAGTTCCAAAACATAGTGATGAAAAATTGGAAAACCACACTTAATATCCAAACAAATTCAAATAATATCACATCACAGCCAATACAGATTAAGCGTGGAATATACCAAGGAGACTCATTAAGTCCTTTCTGGTTCTGCCTTGCTGTGAACCCACTATCCAACATGCTAAATAATACAAATTATGGATATAATATTACTGGAACATACCAACACAAAATTACACATTTGCTATACATGTATGATCTAAAACTACTGGCAGCAACAAATCAACAACTCAACCAATTACTAAAGAAAACAGAAGTATTCAGCAATGATATAAATATGGCTTTCGGAACAGACAAATCTAAGAAAAATAGCATAATCAAGGGAAAACACACTAAACAAGAAGATTACATATTGGATAACCACAGCGATTGCATAGAAGCGATGGAAAAAACAGATGCCTATAAATATCTAGGATTCAGGCAAAAAATAGGAATAGATAATACAAATATTAAATAAGAACTAAAAGAAAAATATAGACAAAGACTCACAAAAATACTGAAAACAGAATCTACAGCAAGAAACAAGACAAAAGCTATAAATACTTATGCTATACCAATATTGACCTATTCATTTGGAGTAGTGAAATGGAGTAACTCAGAACTAGAAGCACTCAATACACTTACACGATCACAATGCCACAAATATAGAATACTTCACCTACATTCAGCAACAGAAAGATTCACATTAAGCAGAAAGGAAGGAGGAAGGGGATTTATCGACATAAAAAAACCTACATTATGGACAGGAAGACAATTTAAGAAAATTCTTAGTAGAACGAGCAGAAACTAGCAAAATACAGAAAGCAATCACTCATATTAATACATCGGCTATACCATTGCAATTTCATAACCACTTCTACAACCCTTTAGATCACATAACATCAACATATACAAAGAAAGTAAATTGGAAAAAGAAAACACTACATGGCAAGCACCCATATCATCTAACACAGCCACACATAAATCAAGACTCATCCAACACATGGCTAAGAAAAGGAAAATATACAGTGAGACGGAAGGATTCATGATTGCAATACAGGATCAAACAATAAACACCAGATATTACAGCAAGAATATTATTAAAGATCCCAATACCACAACAGATAAATGCAGACTTTGCAAACAATAAATAGAAACAGTAGATCACATCACAAGCGGATGTACAATACTAGCAAATACGGAATACATCAGAAGGCATGACAATGTAGCAAAAATAATACATCAACAACTTGCCATACAAAATAAACTAATGAAACAACATGTTCCCACATACACGTATGCGCCACAAAATGTACTGGAGAATGATGAATACAAATTATACTGGAACAGAACCATTATAACAGATAAAACAACACCACACAACAAACCTGACATCATACTCACCAATAAAAGAAATTAACACAACTAATCGAATTATCCATACCCAATACAACAAATATACAAAAGAAAACAGGAGAAAAAATGGAAAAATACATCCAACTGGCTGAGGAAGTCATGGACATGTGGTATCAGGATAAAGCTGACATTATACCAATTATACTATCAACTACAGGAGTCATACTACACAGTATCCACATCAACGCAATACAGCTACATCCAAACGAATATATACAACTACAGACATCTGTAATTATTGATACATGCTTAATTACCCGAAACTTCCTAAATGCAATGTAACATATACCGTACAGTCAAAAGGAAGTCACGCTCGATCAAGGTCCGCGTCACTTTCTATTTTTAACCAGACATAACGTCTGAGAAAGGAAAGAAATAATAATAATACACCCCTAAAAGTCTGTAATAGTAATTGTAGCGCACGCTGCGTATAGCACGCCCTCACGAGAAATACATTTCAAGAACGACCTAGGGGCGGGGGGGGGGGGGGGGGGGGAGGCAGGAGGGGAGATGAAGGGAGACTGAAGAAATTTGCCGCACCTGGGGGTCGGCATGCGGTTCCTCATCCAGATTCAAGAAAAAAGTAGCTCTGTTGTTGCACCGTGCAGCGCATCCGAAAATCCAGCGGGACGTGTATGACTCCACACTACCTTATCAGCCATCGTAGCTCACTGAGTAGACATCTGAGACATCAGACCCACATCCACAACGGAGCTATCGTTTCAGTCCTTTTTTTTATATTTTTTAGAATTCCCTAGTTCTCGTCGCTTATAAACAGGACATCATTTTGTCACATAACAATAGCTTGTCACATGACAGTGCACACATGTGTCTACCAACTGCGTAATGCGCAACTATAACCTGTCTTGTCAAGTTCATGTAGGTGGGCTAAGATGTCGTACACAAACAACGGGTGTTGGATGCATCCGACAACCAAGCAGCAGCTGCACGGTACCCTTAAAGGCGCGATCACAATAAGAATGTAGAATGAAGGCTTTCACGACCGGGTGACATGGCTGTTGATATACTTTCCGGGATGAGAGGTCGTGGTCCAAGAACTTTTCTGCTCCTTACGTTTCGTCCAGGACTGCGCTGGACTTCCTCAGAGGTGCTGCTCCGCTGAGTCTTGCCGACTGACTGGTCGGGTGTCTGAGAGCGACTTATATGTTATATATTACTTTCGTCGCCTGGAGCAATGCCTTCGGTAAACCTGTAGCCTTCGTCTATAAGTAATGGACAGAGTTCGTCCAAGGACTAGACATACTCCACAAACATAGGACGAGTATCTTGAAACAGTTCGCCAGTCAACTCGGCGAAATACCTGTGATCCTGCAAGGCAGTTCCAGCTATCTCAATGATTGATTGTAGAAGTGTTGAACGATGAAGAACTATATCCATATCACTCAATACAAGCGGCCAGAAAACCGCATACGACGAGTGCAGTTTTGTGAATGGATTTCGCGCTAAGTGCAAGATAATGAACATTTTATAAATAACGTCATACGACTGACGAATCTAGTTTCACCCATGAAGGTATTTTCAACTTCCATAACAGCTATTAATTAGTCGGAACACAACCCATATGGCTTTCAGGCAGGCATTGGCGTACACCTGTGGATTGGGATCATCTGAGGAGTGGTTTTGAGCCATTACATATTGCCTGTTGCAGGAAAAGTTGAATGCGCTCGTATATCGTACGTTCCTTTGCAATGCTTTGCCTGCCGCATTAGAAAACGTTCCAATTGGCGTTCGGCTTTGGTTCCAGCATGATGGTGTACCGTTACACTTTGAAATGAATGTGTGTAACTATTTAAATGAGGCGTTTTACGGGAAATGGTTTGGTTGCCGAGGTCCAATGTTCTGGCCAACAGCTGACTTGCATGCCGCTTCGGCAATGGTGGATGCGGGTATGTTGCGTAGGGTCAAGCAAATTTCGTTAGATAGAAGTATTTGCAAATACAAAGTGGTCGTTTTGAACATTTTTTCAAAACTAAACGTTGCTCTTGTGTTTACGTACCTGCTTTGTGAAAATATGCGTAGACGTCAAATGTACAGAATGGAATTATTGTGCGCAGCATAATGTACAATCTAGTGGGTACCCTACCTGTGGCGTTTTTGTATCTCATTGGATTGAGACGATGTTACTGTATTCACTATTACTTGTGTCGTGGACGAGACATAGCGGACGTTTACGTCTTTAGCAAGTTGAAGTTGGGTCTTACTGTTTAAATAAAGGTAAAGTAACAGAATGAAATAAACAAATACCACATTGTGGAGATGTAAATTGGATACAATTTGTAGCTTTAACTGAGAAAACAAATGTTTGGTGCGAACTCAACTAGAACCTTTCCGAATTTGCGTATCAATTCTCCACAGTATAGCGTCGTCTCAGTGAGCTGGTAAGACAGCTTCAGCAGAGCACAGAGTTCTTCGCCACGCTGCACGCAATTATGGTGTTGCGTGAGTCTCGTTTCATAAATCGCATTTCTATTAAACCTATGGGAGGGGGTGATAGGTTTTGCTAGACACGCTTTTGTGTTGAATTGGGATTAGGAATCGCATGCCGACCACCGAGTGTGACAGTTTCTTCACTAGGTATGGTGAGGAGCCAAAACATGACCATCGCTAGACTCTTTGCCGCCTAATGGCGTTGGGGGACGTAAGAAGAAAATATACACTAACCAATCACGTTGATGTGAACCTATGTCAAGGATCTGAATAATCACCTTTTGAAGAACGGATAGCTGGGAGACATGCAGGAGTAGAGTCAATGTGGTTCTTAAAGCTACCGACAGGGATGTGGAGCCAGTGTCGTGGCCAGATGCGCTACGTTTCTCGGTCGAGTATCCACGTTGTGCACCGCCTGATCGAGGTCACCACATATTTATGTCAATTGGTTTTAAGCCCGGGGAGTTTGGTGGCCAGGGGAGAACTGTAAACAACGCTCGTACACTTCGAGCTGTGTGACATGTTGCATAGTCCTGTTGGTAGATGCCGTCTTGGCAAGGGAAAACAAACTGCATGTAGGGGTGGACATGGTCCTCAAGGGGGAATGCATGATTGTCTTGATCCATTGTGCCTTCCAGAATCACGATAACACTTGTCGAATGCCATGAAGACATTACCCAGACCACAACGTTGCCTGCTCCGGGCTGCAGCTTTCCGACGATTGCTGCAGGGTATTTGCTTCCAGACGTTTCACGTTGTATACGCCAGCGGGCATCTGACCAATGGAACACAAAATGTGACTGAAAAGGCCGCCTGTCACCACTCAGTGGACATTCATTTGCGGTACTGGCATGCAAATTCCAGCCTTCGTTGCCGATGAACTGCAGTCACCTCTGAAGCACGAACGAGGAGGCTACTGCGGAGATCCTTACGCAGCAACGTTCGCTGACAGGGTTGAGAAGAACTTGTTGGGAGCCCCCTAGGATCTTCTGGGCGATCAGTTACTCAAAAATTTCACGTCTATTTTACTGTGCACATTTCCGTAGCCGTCGTTCACTCCTGTTGTTTACGGCCCTCGGCGTCACTTTTGGATACCGTCATTTCGCCATGGCCGTTATACCTGAACCATGGGGACACGCGAACAGTTTACGAACTTAACCGTTTCGGAAAAGCTTCCACCGTTCGCTGGAAGGCCAATGATCATTCCCTTTAGGACATCAGCTAAATCGCTCCGTTTCCACATTACGACGACGACTGCACTGTATGCGGCGTTCTTCCCACACACGCCTTACATAACCTCAACTGCTAGTGTTGCCACCTGCCTTGTGTGAGGTGTTATTGACGTCGAGTGTAGGCAGTGGCCACATTAATGTAACTAGACCTTCTATTACCTAAGGGAAACTAGACAGTTTAGGGACAGCGCCGGCCTTGGTGGCCGAGCGGTTCTAGGCACTTCAGTCCGGATCCGCTCGACTGTTACGGTCGCAGGTTCGAATCCTGCTTCGGGCATGGATGTTTGTGATGTCCTTAGTTTAGTTAGGTTTAAGTAGTTCTAAGTTATAGGCGTCTGATGACCTCAGATGTGAAGTCCCATAGTGCTCAGAGCCATTTTTTGAGTTTAGGGGCAATACGAGCCAAAAATGGGGAAATCTGACAGAAGCGACTTTGACAAAGAGCCGATTGTTATAGCTCGGCGTCTGGGAACGTGAATTTCAGAAGCGATGACGCTGATTGGCTGTTCGCGTGCTATTAATGTGAGCATATACGGAACGCGGTTGATGGTGCAGCCACGGATAGGCGACAAAGTGATGGACATTCGAGCTTTGTCACAGCACGTAGACCTCTAACACTTCCATCTCTGTAAAGCAGGACAGACGAAGATCTGTGGTGCATCTGACGACAAAGTACAGGGCCTCCGTAGCAGATGACTTCTTCGTGTTTAACATGAGTGGGCACGGGAGCGTCGACACTGCGCTGTGAGCAAATGGAAATTTATCTGTTGGGATGAATCACGTTACTTTTGACACGCGGTCGATTATGGCTTCCAAATTCGCCTTCAGCCATGTTAAAAGCTGAACGGAGCATGCACCGAAGGCCCGGGGAGAGGGGGGAGGGGGCGGGGCGTGGGGGGGGGGGGGCAGGACGGCAGTGTTATGTTGTGGGGGATATTCACTTGGACTTTCTTAGGACCTGTGGTAGTAATAGAAGGCACCATCAGAGCTGGGGGCTACGTGAACAATTGCATTCCTTCGTGCTTGATGTCTTCCACCAGAATAACTGTGCTTGTCTCTAGACTAGAATTGCTGTATAGTGGTTTGAGGAGCTTATTAGTGAATGCACGTTGGCCATCAAATTCGTCTGATGTGAACCCAATTCAACACATCTGGAACGCCATTGGGCGTCAGCTCGGCGCTCACAGACTCGGCGCCCACAGACCAGTCTTTAATTTACAGGAATTGCGTGACCCATCCGTAGACATCTGGTACAAAATACCTCCGGAAAATGCACTCCTCGAATCCATTCCAACCAGAACTGCCGCTGCATAGCCTTACAAATATGGAACAATGCGCTATTAAGCACGTGGTCAGGGCATGTATTTTATATGTTGAATTTCTTTTGGGAACAATCTCATTGTCGAAATGCCCTGCACGATGGCATGTTGCGCTGATCTGTTCCGACTCTGACGATGTTACAGCGAAGGGCTCTGTACCGTAGCATGCTGATATTAGGATCCTGTCAACAGTGACAGAGAACGACAGCTGCCAATATAAGCCTTTCCTAACCTTGTGTTCAGTGCTTCAGACGAGTCGTTCGTAGAATATTACGGAGTTGATAGTATTGTGTAGAAATTTTAAGTGAAATGTTGGGTGCACTTGAAAAGCTTCTTACATTCGAAGGTTAGTGCTTTACAATTATGCTTACTGTTTCAGAAATCGTGAGCTCCGAAAAACTGTATCAGAAAAAAGTACATAATACTGAACGATTCCATGGCTTGTACATCAATAAAGTATATATTTGCTAGAGTAAGTATGTTGCGCAGTTGTCGGGACGTCTCTTATTCCCGTTGTGATATTTAAAACAAGTGTTGTTATGGCAGGTTAATATTTATCATCAGAATAGAATTAAAATATACAAGGAGTCTTAGATGCACCCGTAAATATTTATATCTCTTGCAAAAAATGCTTCCAAAATCTAGTCGAAGTATGAAAAATGCAGATACAATGAGAAAGTTCAAGTCGAAATCCAAGAGGCTACAGAAAGAATATTAGTTCTACATATGAGGCACTGAACGAAAATAAAAGAGCTATGGTGTCTTACAGTTTCCATGGTCGCTATTATTCGACCCGATTCCTTCCGACACTATCCTGGATTCCGTTTCACCAGATCAACAATTTATCTTTTAGGAAGCTAAATGATTATGAACAAGGCCGATAAATCCATATAAAAGGTTCCGTGTTTCCTATAGCCCGCCACGACCGCCTAGAATCTAACTGCATCGTATCCTAAATTAGTCTGAAGTCGTGGCTAACATATTTTGCAAACCGATTACCTCCCGCTATCAGGAATGACACAAATCGTCTATGAGAAACCACAAGCTCTACAATTCTACAGACTGACACAAGTTGGCTCTATCTGTTTTTATCAGTAGCACAACTAAATTATAGAAAATAGTCAGTCTGTAATAACTTTATAAAATTTATATATATGAAGATATATATAAGTGCATATGTACAGTGCCTGAACTCTCACGGGAATCGGCAAAAAGCCGAGAGTAATGAGTATAATGGGTAAGGGCACTATGAATATAGTTGGGAATGTGGGTCTCACGAGAGGCGTGCCAGAGATAAGTCCCTGCAGTTGCACTATCCTCTGTGCCCTCGGTGGCTCAGATGAATGCCGGCACGGTAGCTCAGCGTGTTCGGTCAGAGGGTTAGCTGCCCTCTGTAATAAAAAAACTGAGTTAATGGATCGACGACGAACTGAAACGGGTGTCTTGCGACGTCCGCACCGAGCAGATACAAGCAACGAGAACGAGCAAAATGAGACTAAAAAAAGTGTGTTCGGTCAGAGGGCCGATCGTCCTCTGTAACCAAAAAAAAAAAAAAAAAAAAAAAAAAAAAAAAAAAAAAAAAAAACCTGAGAAAAGGAATCAACGATCAACTTGAACGGACGCCATATGACGTCCTCACAGACCAAACGGAACGAACTATACTGAACAAAATAAAAAAAAAAGATTGATAGAGAGTCTGCCATGTAAGCACGAGATCCCAGGTTCGAGTCCTGGTCGGGGCATACATTGTCAACTGTCCCCGTTGACTTATATCAACACCTGTATGCAGCTAGGGGCATTTATTTCATTGTAATTTATAAAATTTATCAGAACCTGTAGCAGTTAATTTCACTTGTAGCTACATTAGTTCGATCTGTGGGGCATTATCGAGTCACATCACAGAAAAACTACGTTCTATGCTTGCATCACGTTATGGTCCACTCAGTGGACTCTAATACGAACACAGCACAACTATAGTATGCCCTAGGTATGGGAACGACTCTCACAAAACAAGTAGAAAGAAAAAAGTAAAACCAGTATGAGAGTTTAGTCACCATATAAGCTTTTAAAACGCATTAAATCGGTCAGTATCCCTCTTTTGAAGAGATACAAAAAAACCATTCGGATACTCTAGATGCGGTGGTGACTTTCTTACCGAAAGATAGAACTAGTTTATTTCAGTATTTACCGTTTTCATAGCCGTGCGACGTACTAAAATTGGAACTGTGTTGTGATCTTCTTCGCGGAAGCAATTAGAAAGACTGAATTACTGCGAGAAGGAGGCGTAAAATTCTGATTTAGCGAATGTAAATATATGCGCAACAATTTATCTTATTAGGGCATGATAACGAGTGTGAATAAGGGCGCTTTCCAGTTAGAAAGGAGAAAGGAAGAAAGTCTCGTAACGATAATGGCAGTTCTTGTAAGAACAGATGGTTGGCCGTGTTCCAGGTCCCTCTGCTCGCGGCTGTCGCTAATTGGAGAAAATGTGCTGCTGTCTGCGACTGCGCTTAATCACTCTGTAATGGCGGAACTGCTATTACGCATTCATGGAAGCTGCAGAATAAATTTCTGTTGTGCTTTATCAAAATCACTAACCGAGTTAGATCTTAAACACAGTTTCTTAGGAACAGAAAAGAACGGTTGGGAATCTGCACGAACAAAAGGCAAAATCCTTCCCTACTGTAAGCAAACTTTCAATGAAATTAACTGCTAGCAGAAATAAGCGCATTTGTAAAATCGGCATACATAGCTTATATTGGTAGGGCGTATGGATCGGATGCATCTTTGGGTAAGAAGAAATTTGAAAATTCACGTATAGTGGTACAACGATATCAGTGAAAATGTTAAATCGGTGTCATTTTATGCATTATGATGGAGGTTGAGCTCCGAGACCGTGAATAAATTACTTCAGAAAATACAGCAGAAAGCTACTTTTTTATAACTACTTTTTTATATAGTTTTACTTATGTAAAGACGCGCTTCGGGCATTCATCCACTGACGTAGATGTTCGCTGCATTTTTTTCACGTAATTAGATCAATCAGGTAGAATCGGAAACAGTTTTACATACCCGTAGGTTCTCGCTGGGTCTCAGCCATGAGTGGTGTTTAAAAAGGTATATGAAAGAGGGGGTGAATTGATTTGCAGAGCCAAAGGTGTGACGCAGTCATCGACTTTACTCTGCGTACACATAAGGGCGCGAATTTCATTTAGTGTAGTTGGACAGTAACTACGCCTCGCAGAGAGGTCCTTGACGGTATACGTAGATGTCAGCATTGAAGGGAGGTAGCTGGACTGAAAGAAGCCCGTTGGAGAACCGATGAATTGCTTGACATTTGAATAGGAGCGATACGACTATACAAAAATGGTTCAAATGGCTCTAAGCACCATGGGATTTAACATCTGAGGCCATCAGTCTCCTAGGCTTAGAACTACTTAAAAACTAACCTAAGGATATCACACACATCCATAACCGAGACGGGATTCCGACCTGCGACCGTAGCAGCCGCGTGGTTCCGCCTAGAACCGCTCGATCATAGCGGCCGGCAACCCACTATTCCACGATGTTTGTAGGAAAGGGTGAACCATGGTCGAACACAGACTCAAAAAGGAAGTGGTCGACCTAGAGAGAGGACTGAACTTGAGGACCGAGTAATCGTACTCAGAGCCCTGGTTTCGTCATTATCATAGATCCAATGGCAACAGGTGTTATGTGTGACCACAAGCACCATCAATGGGTGGCTCGGAGCAACGAGGCTGAACTCGCGGCGCCGCTTTCGCTGACTTGCATTGATTTCTGTACACCCAATATGGTGTCGGATTTCGGCCTATAATATCACTGATTTGGAGTACAACTGTCTTCAGTGACGAGCCCCTCTTCGAATTGAGCCGCAGTGACGAGCGAAGACGTGTCTGGAGAAGCCACTGGCAGCGAGGTTTCGGGTGGCTTTTCATTTCATAGCAAGATCCGTTTGGTTGTCATCCGCGGCGCCCTTACAGCACAGCGGTTCGTCACAGATACTCTGCAAAACATTCTGAGCTTACATTTCAACAAGATAGTGCTCATCCGCAAACGGCGAGCGTTCCCACTGCTTATCTTCGCGTTCGGCAACAAGGTTTCCAGATCTGTCTCGAATTGAGAATGTTGGTAGGATATCTCTCAGCAGGACATCTAACAACTCAGTCAATCAATACGAAGCCGAATAACTGCTTGGATATTGGCCACAGGTGTACCAACAAGTTACTGACTTGATGAATCTGGGAAGCTCTTTCTCTTGGATACATAATCCAATTTTTCTGAAATTGTAGCCGTTAGTTTTTCATACATGTATATAAAATCTAACGATTTCCGTCCCATTAGGATAATTCTTTCATGATGCATTTCTTTTTTGTCTTAGAGTGTATTTAATCTTAAGAGTTAGAATTGGGTCACCATATCAATCAACATTTCATCTACATGTATTATTTTTCTAATCAGAGGAAGGTGGTGTAGACGAATTATGGTCCAAGGTCGGTACTAGAGCCAAACACGCCACAGATGAGTTGTTGTAATCAGTGGAGAGGAGGAGCTGCAGCAGAAGACAGTATAATTATAGGCATAGAGACTATTTAACAAGAGGAAAGCGGCTGACGAACGAACAGTATTAAAGAACAACAAAGGGATACTTGAAAGCACCTAGAGATGGAAGTCCTTCAAGCAGAAGAGCGAGGATGTATAAATAGCAAATCGAACACTAGGCAATACAAGAGACCTCGTGGACAGTTAGGTTCTTCATGAAAGAATATAACCCATGGGTTGATGTGATCAAATGTCAAGCAGGACAAATAATAGATAAAACCTTTGGAGAGTAGAAAGTACTTCGAAAATCTTCCCAATGTGAGCTAAACCATCAACAGAAGAAGAAGAATTATACAGAAAAAATAGAGCGGCAGTACCAACAGGGCAGAATAAATTGCCAAGTATAGAGGAGTTAGGAGAAGTCATGAAAATGCTGAAAAAAGGAAAGGCACAAGCAACAGATGGAATACTTACAAGAGAGAATGCTCCACCTGATAATGGTTAATTTTGAGGAGTGGAAGGATCCCGGCAGATCGGAAGCAGTCTGTCATCTGCCCAATAAGAAAGGACGCCCAACGAGATTTAGCGATTACAGAGGAATTACTTTTCTATGTTCAGGTTATAAGATTCTGACTATGCTAATATCGAAGCCGAGGAGGTACTTGGATTCAAGCAAGCATTTTTTAGAAATGGATAACTAATGGCAGACCAACTGCGTGTAATACGAGGTATGTTATCAAAGAGCTAGGAATTTCGCAGAGATTTTCGCTTTTTGTGGACTTCAGAGAAGCTTATGTTACAGTGAACACTCAAGCAATATGACAAGCATGTAAACTAACACAAGCATGTACGGAAGAGACAACACGCATGGCGAAAGTGAATGGAAAGATGTCGGTGGAGTTCGAAGCGAGGATTGGAGTAAGACAAGGAGACTG
Source organism: Schistocerca gregaria (assembly GCF_023897955.1). NCBI lineage: Eukaryota > Metazoa > Arthropoda > Insecta > Orthoptera > Acrididae > Schistocerca > Schistocerca gregaria. Next base: position 359,869,419 of record NC_064922.1, read on the forward strand.
CCCCTTCCACCTATCCCTTCCTGTTTAATCTGTCACTAGAAAGAGCAAACAGGAACGTAACAAATCTAGAGACAGGAATTTAGTTACGCAGAATGATCAACACACTGGCCTGTGCGGATGATGATGTTCTAATAAAAATGGAAGAAGCAATGAGAGCAGATACGAAAGACCAAAATCCACTTAGTGAGCAGAGAGAGCGATGACAGTCTTTAAGATGAGGGTTGTAAAACCTTCGGAAGGGTAAAACAAATATCTCGGAGCAGTACTCAGCAAAAGGAAGAAGATGGGCCAGGAAATAATAGCAAGAATTCGAGAAGGAAGCAGTTCAAGGTTTGCACTCAGAAAGCTGCTTGAGTCTCGGCTTCTATCGAGATCTACAAAGACTGGAATCTATAGGACTCTAATACAACCTATGGTGCTATACAGAATAGAGACCTAGACTCAGAACCAAAAGAGAAAGGAAACTGCTGACATTTGATGAAGCTGTTCTAAGCCAGATTTTTGGACCAGCGAAAATAGTGGGGATTGGAGAAAAAGAAAAAAAACCGAACTACTAGCGTTGTACAAATCGCTGAACATTGTGGCAATGATTAAAGAGAGGAGACTGAACCAGTGTAAGTACGTAATGCACCTAGAAGGCCACATCATCAGGCTGGTGGTGAAAGAAGACAACGGGTGAGAGAGACTGATGGGATCAGAGAGGACATGAGCATGATGGGACATGATGGAGACGAATATATTAACCAATGAAGTTTGTAACGTTCCCTCTTTCTGTTTATTTAGGTTTGATTTGTTTGATTGTTATTCTTTATTTCTATTATTCGGAATCTTTTTTTTTTATTAAATTGAGCCTGAAACTTACGTAATAAATACTTCGCGTGAAGTACGATTTGCAGCATAAACAAAAATTAATTTCGGAAATGTAATCCACTGAATATTAAAAGTAAAGCTTTTGAACAACGCGCGTGACTGACTAGATACATTCAGAGGGTAAGTACATTCGCGTGCGAGTGGTTGCGGTCTGATGAGAAATTTTCATTGTGAAATAATTTCGTCGTAACACACTCGGAGATTGCGAAAGTACATTCAGAGTAGAGGCACGTACGTTCTATCATTCCCCGTGGCCTGGGTAAAAGAATGGCAATTATTTAAATGTAAGAGTATTTTTATAAGAAAAAGAAGATTGCAGGTTCTGAATGTCTCGGCAAAACGAATCGGAAGTAATTTTAGCGGCCACGAAAGGAAAGTAGAGAGCACAATCACGTACCTCTTTTGTTGAGTAGCGCCGTTTTGAAGATCTTCGGTTCCATCTAAAACTCGCCTTCTCTGCTTAACATAAATACTCCATAGGCATGGGAATAAGGCTTGTTGTGCGATGAAAAGAATATAAAACACATCTTGCGCCTTTTAACTCATTCATTTACCACACACAAACACACTAGTAATTAGACAGTACGACATCCCACCAGCCTATCAGAACAAAAAAGTAGTCGTTCATACAAGAAATAAAAAAACGAAGGGCGAAATTGTTCCTATGTCTCTCAAAGATAAAAAGTTTACCAGATATTTCTCTGCTGTACCACTGGAACAATTTTTCAGCACCTCTGCGATTAAATCACAATATTTTCAGTTCCTTTACAAGTTGGAGGACGCTGACTGGGGACGCCAAACACTGACTGCAGTTTGTGTGGCCATCCTAGTAAGTCAATCGTGAAACTTAGTCCTGAGTCACGCAAGTCGTCGGGTCACCCAAGTCGTTGCATCAGACAGTCGGGTCAGACAGTCAGGTCAAACAGCTGGGTCAGACTCCAAGACGTTCTAGGGCATTATGGCAGTGTTGTGTAAAATGGTGTATTCCTAGGCTTGTAGTAATGTATTTACCGTATGAGTTATGCAATCATCATGTTCAAAATGTATTCGAAGTAAAGGAATTTTGGGTGGCCGACAGATAGAAAACCGAGGGCGCCAAGTCTGGCACATAGGATGGGTGAAACAAAGATGTCCAAACCAATACGGCAGTGTGCTCCCAGGTTCGGAGCGTCTTGGTCCAAAAATTACTTTTGGATTCTTATCAGACAGAAAACGTCTGAAAAGGTTGTCGAGTGGTTCAGAGTGTTCACATACTCTTCTGAATTAATTACTGACACTTAGAGATACATTGACGAGAGTGACACCTTAGGCATCCCAAAAGACCTTCATCATGACTTTGCTAGCAGAGGTAGCTACCTTAAATTTCCGTTTTTGGTGATTGCATGTGATACTACTTTAGTGACTACCTTTTTGTTTCCCTCTCAAAGTAATGTATCCAGGTTCGTTAAATGTAAAAGTAGGCTCTCGCGGCCGTTGTCACAGGATGCCGCAAACTTGGAGCTCAGTTTCTGCACTTTCCGGCGCTCTAACTCTCTTCAACCACCGCACATCAGTACTCCTACCAGCTGCATCACTACCATACACTGCACAAACGTTAATGGATGTTCACCACAGTTCCTCTTTCTACAATCCAGACTTTAATCACAGCCCGTTGCATGTAATGAGTGTCTCGCACAGACGCCATTTTCATGGTTCTCAACGTCAGCGCACTTTGTTGGATTTGTTCGAAACTTCGAAGATTTCAGCTCTGACTACACTGTTTGTGTCGTGACTAATTTCGTTGTACAACTCGTCTGAGGTATTCTCTCCGCTGGTCTTTGGAGACAGTTATTGAGGTATCGTTGGGGTATGGGAGGGCAGAGGCACACTACATCTCCATCTCCTAACGATAGTGCAGTATCACGTGCTTTTAGTTCGTAGGACAAAATGTATTACCTACCTACAATGCTCTTGACTGCGTACTAGATGCACTTGTAAATGATGTACTAAATAGTGACTCCATGAATTTTTCGATGTCCTCCGTCAGTTCTATCTGGTAAGGATCCCACACTGCAGAGCAGTACCCTCTTAGAGGACGATCAAGCCTAGTGTAAGCAGTCTCCTTAGTAGACCTCTCGCATTTTCTGTTTTGCAAATAAACCACTGTCTTTGTTTCACTTCCCCTACAACAGTATCTATGTGATCGTTCTAGTTGATCTTATTCGTAACTGTAGCCCCTAAGGTTTTTTTGGTTGAATTCATAGTATTTAGATTTGTGTGATTTATCGTGCAACCGAAATTTAGCAGAGTCAACTGCCACTTTTCGCAGCGTACAGATAAATGAATAATGTAGGTGAGGAGCGACAGTTGTAATGAAATACCGTCTTATGCTAACTTAGCTTTGTTTATTTTGGTTCGGAAACCCAGTTGCGACCTTTGCTGTTTTATTAGCTCCTGCTTGTGGCGTTACACACGCTGTATATGGAGCGTTAGATCTATCGATCGTGTGACAGGGCACAGAGATGAAATAGGTAGGTGGTCAGTTGTGCTTGTGCAGTACAAAGCAGATCTCAATCCGCTGAATTTTGGTGGTTACGGAATCCTAACGATCAAGCACAAAAGCTTTTTAAATCTCTAATGCCACATCTTTATGCCAATTTTGGCTTCTTTCAGCTTCTTTTTTTGTTTACGTGACTTTGACTAGGCCGCTCTGCGTGTTTTTCCTATTGGGTTGGAAAAAAGAGATGTGTGGAATAAGGTGAAACTGGAAACACTGACCAAGTGAGAGTAAGCAATCTCTGTGCGCTTAGAAATCTAGAACTCGGCAGAAAAACAGACTTCGTCTGGGTCACTTTTTTATTTTTATTCGGAATACCGGTTTCAACCGCTTTTTAAAAGTAGTGTTTGGCTGCGTAACTAACTACTAGAAATAGCAGTTCGTCTGAAGATGCTCGGTAACAACTGTCGAAACCGGTAATGCGACTGAAAGCAAAAAGAGACACACGCTGTTTCTTTTTTCATTGTATTAAAAGAGATTGATGATGATGAAGTCCCACACACTTTGACAGAGCGTAGGGTACCATGCGGGAGACCCGCACTGCTGTACCAGGCAAGGTCTTAGCGGAGGTGGTTTGCCATTGCCTTCCTCCGACCGTAATGGGGGATGAATGATGATGACGAAACAACAACACCCAGTCATCTCGAGGCAGGTGAAAATCCCTGACCCCGCCGGGAATCGAACCCGGAAGCCCGTGCTCGGGAAGCGAGAACGCTACCGCGAGACCTCGAGCTGCGTACAATAAAAGAGATTAGGTCCTCTCAATTTTCATGCTTTAATTTTGAGTTGCTAACTAACGGTTAATGGGTAACTGACGTTAAAAGAAATAACACCTTTACCACAAAAAAAATGGACCGCGAAACATAGGAAACTCGAAAGAAACCCCTGCACGTATGGCGACCTTGCGGGTTCCGAGAACAGCTTCCTCCTCCAGTTCCGCTGAAGGGCTGAGACCATGCCTCGCTCGTACGGCCTGTCGCGCGCGCTTAACGAGACAGGAGCGATGTCAAGTGGCGTCCAATGTCGATGCCCCTCTCCTGCCTTTCCGCTGCCGCCAGGGAAGCCAGCAAGGCGGCTCAGATCGCGGCCCTTAAGCACACTGCGTCAGTCACTGCACTCCCCGCTTCTGATCACTACCCAGGGGTGGTGACGTTCTAATGCTTGTACTGGTAAGAACAGCGCCGCGCCTTTGAAAACACACACACACACACACACACACACACACACACACACACACACACACACACATTACGTGTAGTAACGTCCAGCATCGTAAGTGTGACATGACAACCACTGTTGTCTTGTACAAGGTGTCCTGGCTAGAGGTATACACAAACAAATGCTAATCACGAAAGAATTTTACATTTTATGAAGTCGGGTAAATACGCAATCGTTAGAAGATGTGATCCTCACCATCTCATGAGCACATGGTTACTGTGCGGCAGTCAGACGTACTCCTGTCAGTTAACATGTGGACGCCACAGCGAAAGGTACTGTGAGTGCTATGTTAGCGGAGTTATAACCTCTAACACTTGTTCAGCGGCGTGCAAGAAGAGAATGGAACGTGGATCCTGCTACACGTAAATCCACTTAACAGCGGGACAGAACATTTCGAGAAACGGGGAATTTAACTTCAAATGCTGGAAAACATCCTAAAGCGCATGTGAATGAGGAGAACGTGGAAAGTGTACGCGAAGCATTCGCTACAATCCTACGTAATTCCATTTGACAAGCCAGTAGGGAACCATCCGTCGCGCCGTTCGACGGTACACAAACGTTTCCGGTTGCGGGCTTATAACCACTAACCTTTGCATCACAGTAAGCCTGAGAATGCAGACGATATGATTTCAATGCTGAAATGTTGCATCGTATAGACGAAAACAACGACTACAACAATGTAGTGCTGTCTATGTGATAATCTACCTTCCACGTCTGCAGCAAAGTTAACCTACAATAACTGTCAAATAGTGATAAGAGAGACTCCAGGGGAAGTGACTGAGTAAGAAAGGGGCACACCAAAACTTAATGTGTATGTGTGGGATTACATAAACATCGTGTGATTGGTCCATAATTCTATGGAGTCTGCAGTGAAAGGGAACACCTATCTCGACATATTGGCGAACTGCGCAATTCCACCGATGTCCCGCGACGTCATTTTCCAGCAGGGTGGTGCCCCTCTCGGTGTCCCGATCTGACTTCACTGGATTTAAGTGCATGCGGGTTTAGCAAGGATGTTGTTTACAGAATGAAAGTTCGAGATCTGGTAGATTTAACATAACCGATCGAATGAAGGGGGGAAGGAAGATAGAGTTTAACTTCCCGTCGACATCAAGGTCATTAAAGGTGGAGCACAAGCTCGGATTGTGGCAAGAATGGGGAAGGAAATCAGCCTGCCTTTTCAAATGAATCATTCCGTCATCTGTCTAAAGCGATTTAGGGAAACCACAGAAAACCTAAATCAGGATGGCCGGACGCGTGTTTGAACCGAGGTCCTACCGAATGCGAGTCCATTGCGCTAATCATTGGGCCACCTCACTCGGTGTAATGGATCGACGTCGCAGTGGAGGCCACAACACCTGTCATGCTCATAAGTGTGTAGCGAAAAGTGATTTATCGTTTCGGTATCTGTTGAACTATTCAGATGGTTCAAATGGCTCTGAGCACTATGGGACTTAACATCTGAGGTCATTAGTCCCCTAGACTTAGAACTACTTAAACCTAACTGACCAAAGGACATCACTCACATCCATGCCCGCGGCAGGATTATAACCTGCGACCGTAGCAGCAGCGCGGTTCCGGGCTAAAGGGTCTAGGACCACTCGGCCACAGCGGCCGGCCTCTCAAGCTACAAACGGTGCCTAAATTGAACTGAACCAACATGCATAAAATATGTTTGACTTCCTGTGTCCAAAGTTGGGCAAATCAAGTTATAAACCTCAATACATACTGAAATATAAAAAAATGTTTTTGTATACCTCTAGTCCAGATACGCTGTGCACTGATGACTTATTATTAACTATTAGTTGCAGGCTTCTACTTTTCGTATATGACTCAGTCGTCTGTGACAACATTTATCCAGTTTTATCTGCTAGATCGACAAAAGACCAGACTTTTGCAACAACCGGCAACTAGCGCCTTTGAGAAACCAAAGTTCTGGACTTCACCAAATGTAAAGGCTTGGTGCCACTTGGCTAGCCGATGACTGATTTACTGCTGTAGTCAGACATTTCATAATAAACTGTGAATTTTTGTAAGTATATAAATGTAAGTAAAACGGCCGGATTAACTGAAACGTTCTACACCTCTTAGCCAATTCACTACCAAACTCTCATCTTTCAAACTTAGAACTAGGGACTTACTACTAATCAGAAACTCACCACAACCAGCGTTCTAAAACTAATACAGACGTCAAAGAAATACTACCAGTGGTCTGTCTTTTACGTAAGTTACGGGTAAGTCCAGTTGACCGGAATGACGACATACGCCGGCCGGTGGGGCCGATTGGTTCTAGGCGCTTCAGTCTGGAACTGCGCGGCCGTTGCGGTCGAAGGTTCGAATCCTGCCTCGGGCATGGATGTGTGTGATGTCCTTAGTTTAGTTAGGTTTGGGTAGTTCTAAGTTCTACTGGACTGATGACCTCAGATGTTGAGTCCCATAGTGCTCAGAGCCATTTGAACCATTTGACGACATACGTAGAACTGCAGGTAAAGCAAACGGGAGGATACAGCGAATCTATGGTTTGCCTAGAAGAGGGCTTTCGTAAAAATCATACTTGAATACTGCACTCGTTTATTAGACCTGCCTCAGTTCTAACAGAGATCATATAGAGGGATGGGATGTACGAATAGTCACAGGCACATTTACTGTCTAGTGAGTATAACAGAAGTGTCTTAACTGGCGGAGAAACTGAGCGATGGGTACAAGTCAGACATAGTGTGAATTTCCTATTTATAAGCGTCCGCTCTTCCCTTTTTAAGTATGAATTTCACATCTGAAATAGTTGTGCTCGTAACTACCATAGTTAAGAGAAACGGTTATTGAAGACGCCATGTAGCTTCATCTACAGAAATGTGTAAAGTATATGACACCACACGCTTACAGTTTTTTACTGTGACGCACGTAACAGGTGTAGCCAAGCGGATGAAATTAGCTAATAGCTAAATGACATAAACTAGGTATTCGAAAGCACAAAACAGCCGACATAGGGAAACGACATCTGTCAAGAAATTCACAGCTCTTGCAGTCCAATACTTACGAAAGACCACTGAGCATAGTAACTAAAGCATATAGCATGAGAGCACGTATTGTGTGATTTATAGGACAGCGGCATCTTAGAGAATGATGAAGTGACGTTGGGATCAATTGCAGTAGCGTGCCTCCGATACTCCACGTGGGAACAATCAGTTGTAGCGTGCCTCGCGAGTGATTAACAATGCAGTCAGATTCAACAGGTAGTCGATAAGAGCATCCTGCATGCACCTTCAGAAGAGCTGCACGGTAGCCACTGATGACAAGAGGTAACTCCGCTCGCCTTCGTTTCGAACAAACTTGATCCCCTTTCCCACATCCGCTGCATGCGTATACTCGAACACTAGACTCTACGAATTGTGTCCGCTCGCAGGAAATTTTGTTTTTGTTTCCGCTTTAAGGTATCTGTTCTGTTCTGTACCTCTTTAACATCTCGTACAATTGTCTAAGCCTACATACATACATAATCCGCAAGCCACTATAATGAAGATGTGAAGAGGAGATGGTACCATTGGTAGTAATTCCCAATCCTTATCCACTCGCCGATGAAACTAGGGAAAACAACTGCTTGCAGCCAGTAGAATCATTCTTCAGCCTGTCAATAATGCTGCTTCTCTGAACTACCTCAGCAGCGTTACGCGAAGAGATCGTCGTCTTTGCTCCAAGAATTTTTATCTAAAATCAGGAAGAGGTTCTTTAACGCTTTTGTGCTGATCGGCCACCAGTAACAAATATAACAGCATGCCCCTGAATCGCTTTCTTTAATCAGAACTGATTTAAATCACAAATATTCGAGCAGTAACCTAGAACCGGTCAGTGAGGTTTCCTGTGCGTAATGTCCTTTATAAATACACTACACTTTCCCAAAATTCTCCCAATAAATAGTAGTCGGTCATTCTTCTTTCCTGCAATTGAGGTTGTGTGCTCTTTCCATTTAATACTATAGTCCAACATCAGACGAATGTTTCCTCTATCCATCTCCATTAATATACAATCACCATTTAAAGCGGGCAACCATTGATCACACAAAGAACAGAGAGTCCCTCCATGTCATACTCAGCCAAGAAATGCATTCGCAACTGCGATAATGCTCAGACTCTAGCTGCAAAATGTAATTATGACAATGAAATTTTGTGCCGGACCGGGATTCGACCCCCGATTTCTTGATTTATGCGAGAGGTCGCCACGACAGCCTCGGCCATCCGAGCACGCCTCCAGGACAGACCCATACTTCCACACGTCACCCTGTGTCTGCCTACTGTACTCGCACAATTGCTGTAATTCCAGCATAGGGAGAAACATATGAGTATTGTCGCTGCCACGAAACACAATCTTGCAGTGTCTGGGTTTCTACAATGTGCTCTGCAACGTTGTTGAGACATGCATGCGGCTGTTGAGGGAACCCTAAATGAATGGTTAATATATAAGCTAGCTTATCCTAGTTCGTCAATCAATCTCCAGATGGCCTGACGTAAAATAAACGAGTAAAAACTTTAATTTCAATGCCACTTCTTTATTGTCAACCTTGTGCCTACACAAATTCACAATAGAAATAACAATAATAAGAACAACTTTTTGAAAATGTGTGTTTCTGACTGTCTCGTTCACATCACCCAAACCTACTACCTCCCCTCCTCTCTCTCTACAATCATTTCAACAACTTAGCATTGCCTGCCTATAACTCTTGTGTCTTATACCGACAACCATCAGCGGTCTCCTCTATCTATTCGACAATTGTGGCTTCCATCTCCCTATTTCTATTCATGTATTCGGTCTGATAGCCTCAATATCCTTGATTTCGTCTCTGACGGACTTCAACTGCAACTCATCAGATTTCGTCCCATGTTTAACTGAGACCATCTGCGCCCAAAATTATCAATCATGTTTACTAATATTTCCCATCCGCGTACCACTTGCACCAACCCAACATTATACTCGTAATCTTGGTGCACTACCATCTCCATGGCACAAAACTTTCATCTTTACAGTTATTGTTTAATAACCACCTGACCATAGTGGTTTCATCCACACAAACGTCGCCGCCTTTCATGTTCATGTTTACCAATATCTCGTCGCAGGAGCAGTTACACACCACTATGCTGCTGCACTGTGCCTCACATGTTGTTTATTTACTGTCGATACGCTGCCTCGCGCTTCGGAACAACTGCTGTCACTACTTTCAGCAATATGTTGTATTTGATCCAATTGTCTTTCTATTTGGCTCGCCTGTCTCTCCAGACCCATATTCTAATCTTACTTCTCCCGAGTAACTATCTTTCCATTCATCTGAAACTACATCTTCACATATATAGTTATTCCTATTTTCTCGTGTCCCTGACCCTCCTTTTGTAACTAAAAGAACTCCCCCTTTCGTTTGTACTCCATTTTTAATAATTCTTCTACATTTTCTTGTGACTCTCTCTGCATTTATACGGAACCAGTATCATTTCCGGATGCATCAAGTTCTGAAGAGGCTAAAAAAAGCCCAATAGTGGGGAAACTTCGACAACAAACCATACATTCTCTATTTCACCATTCGAAGAAACGACGAAGATGCGAAATGGACTTTGTGAGGAAAGTAAATAGTTAATTGGGTGCTACCAAAAGTTGAAAGGCACACCCAGAAGTTATGAGCGTGGCCTAGGATTAAAGAATGTAATGGTAAATGCACTTTCACAAAAAAAAAAAGTTTATTTCGGAGGAGTGCTCATTATTGAATTTGCAGTGCGCAGACGCACACCACAGTACATTACGTCAGTAGCGAAAGCAGGCACGAATGTCTTTCATAATTTTGATACATATGTAAATTTTTGCAATTTTCTGCAGTTCCAGTCTGGTGCTGCTGCGAATAGGCAAGTTCAAACGACGTCTACCGTCTCAAGGCTCGTGGCTCGGAAGTAGCCAGCAGCAATTCTCTTAGAACAAAAATCTCTGGCTTGAACGGCAACGTGACAACACTGCAGCTCAAGACCTGCACATACCTTCATTCAATGTACGAGAGCTATACTGACAATTCGTGAGCAGCATACTGTATTGTTAAAATTCGAATTCTAACAATCTAACAAAAACGGGTGAGGGAGTGGAATCAACAGGCTTTGCGTATCATGTCCCCGTATAGGAACGTCATTAGCGTCTGTCACATGACCACAAGCAATACATTTAAAACGGCTGACGTCTGCGTTTCATTTCGACTGCGTGCTATGTTTGAATTGCTTGTTAAAGAGGCAAACGTACTGCTGAAATTCAGACAAGCGTGCCTGTGGAGGTGTCTGCATGTTCTCAACAGTGTTAGGAGGTGGGTGAAACGCATCAGAGATGGAAACATGAGTATCTATGAAGAGCCTTTTAACGGTACAACTCGAAATGCCCCTACATAACGCAAAAAAGGAAGGAGTCGACGAAATCATCAGAGTAGACAGGCGTGTCACACTTAACGAAATCTTTGCAACATTTGCAATGGGACAAAGTGCAGTGTAAGGAATATTTTAAAGCTTAGGTTATCGAAAAGATTGTGTCCATTGAGTTCTACGAGGGTAATCCCAAAAGTAAGGTCTCCTATTTTTCTATAAGTAGAGAGCTCTGTTTGTGTGGCAGTTGGTCACACTGTTATGAAGAGTGCTTCACGCTCTGTGTGTAAACATGTGCACGCCGCGCTGAGGCGTTCAGTCTTGGCTTGGCAGCCGTTGAGAATGGAGCTCCCATTGGATGTTACCACCAAGTGTGAACTGCGCGCAGTTATTCGGTTTTTGAACGCAAAGGGCACTGTGCCGATTGAAATCCATCGCCTATTGACGGAAGTGTAAGGATGTCAAAAATGTTCATAAGTGGTGTAGAGAGTTTGCAGCTGCTCGGACAGAAATTCAAGACGAACAAAGGAGTAGAAGACCGTCAACTTCTGAGGAGACAGTGTTGAAGGTTGAGCAAAGCATGCGTGAATCACCCTGGATGTTCTCTGCACGTTGGTTGCTGAGGTTTCCCGAATCACCGCTCACAGAATTTTAACGGAAACATTGAACTACCGGAAGGTATGCGCAAGATGGGTGCCATGCACGCTGACTGAGGACCACATGCATCCCGCACATTTCTTCACCGCCCTGCAGCCGAACAGGACAACTTTCTGGACTCAATTGTCACTTGTGACGGAACCTGGGCATACCACTTTATTCCTGAGACCAAGCAACAATCACGCTAGTGGCGGAATCCTTTTCGCCAAAGCCGCGGAAAGTCAAACAAACACAGCCTGCCGGCAAAGTGGTGACAACCGTTTTTTGGGATCGGAAAGGGGTATTGTCGGTCAACTTTATGCCCACTGGGACCGCAATTAACGCTGACAGGTACTGTGAGACTCTGAAAAAAGTCAAACGTACAATTCAGAATCGGAGAAGAGGAATGTTGAGCAAAGGCGTACACATTGTCCATGACAACGCTCGTCCACTCGTTCGGCAAACCGTTGCTCTCCTGCAACAGTTTCAGTGGAACATAATCACCCACACACCCTATAGTCCTGACTTGGCGCCCAGTGACTGTCACCTGTTCCCTAGGTTAAAAGGACATTTGGCTAGAAAGCGATTCAGCTCCGACGACGAGGTGAAAGAAGAGGTTCGTAACTTTCTCAACAGCATATTATGACATGGGCATACAAAAACTGCCACAGCGTCTACAAAATTGCATTGACAGAAATAGTGATTATGTCGAAAAAGAGCTCGTACTGTAAACTGATGCAAACTATTGTAGGACTAAAGAGGCCTAGGTATTTATAAAAAAAACAGGAGACCTTGCTTTTTGGATTACCCTCGTACGTTTGCGGACCGAGACCTTTAGAGAAGAACCATAGCTCAAAACATTTTCGGTGATTTCACAGTGAAGGTGATGATTCTTTGATGAGTATTGTGAAAGGTGATGACAGCTGGTTCCGTTATAACGAGTCTAAAACAAAACGCCAAGGAATGGAAAGCCACGGCTTCAATTCTTCGAAGGAACGACAAAGACACTGTCATCTGCTAGGAAAGTTGTGGGGACTGTTTTTTGGGGTGCAGAGCGCTGCGTTCTGATTGACTTTCTTAAATCTGAACAAATCATAAACACTGTCCACTATATCCAGACACCTTTGAACCTCAGTCGTGCTTTGGGCGATAAGCTTCCAGGGAAGAAGATCATCCTGCAGCAGAGTAACAAACTTCATCATACTGTTCGTGTCACCATAGAGACCAGGGTGTTCGGGTGGGAAACACTTCCACATCCTCCCTAAAATCCTAGCTTGGTACCCTCTGACTGCCACCTTTTTGGTTCTGTCAAGGAACAGATGTACAGGCAATACCATGAGATGGTAGAGGATGTTCAGTATGGAGTCCTTCGCAAAGCTGGAATGGAGTTCTATCGTAACGGTATTTTCAAACTTGGAGAATGGTGGGGAAAATAAGTGTAAAGGATTGTAGACTACTTTGAAATATGACAAAGTAAGTACATTAAGATGATTTACTTGGTTTGTTAAAAAATATAGATTAAAAGTTTAAAAAATGTTTGCTCATTACTTTCAGTGTGGACCCACAGTCTTTTACAGATATAGGTTGGTGATCCTGTTCAGTCCACAGCTTTAAACCTTACAAAATGATTCGTTGCAGCTCACAGTAGCTAAACAACTTTTGTATTGGGAAGGTCACTGGTTGCTGAAGTTTGTGCAGCGCATTTGTCTCGTCATAGTCATAAATGACACTGAGTTCTTGAAACCGAACGGTCAGATCTACGTCGATCTAACTCACAGCAGACTGCGAATCGTCCAGTAGCTCGCTAAGGACGACGTGACGTCCGTTCTTCACTTGTCATCCAATGTGGCGATTTACTTGTCTGGAAACTTTTGCCAAATTATCTTCACACCTCTCTGTAATAGACGTCTTATACATCATCTCTACACTTGCACTGTATACAGCATTCGGGTGTCAAACACAGCACTGTGTGTTTTTTTTTATCGTTTACTATCTCTTAAGAAAATGTTTTTGATACGAAAGGAGGGAAAATGTGAAGTATTTGCTATATGATTGCATTACAAAGTAAGCGTCATTACTTGCTAAGATTGCTTTGTTTAAATTAATTACTGCTGTATCTGCAGCTGTCAAATTATATCTTCACAGCGTGCATAGAACCGAGCTACTGAGTTACATCATGGATAATTTGGAGAACAAGTTAAACCCATCTTACTAGTTGGTGTGTGAACTTTGTGGATGACAGAACGAATGTGTCGATATCGATTTGACTGCGGTTGTACAGCCCCATTATATGAACCAAAATACTGTCACCTCTACCCAGCAGAAGAAAGCCACAACAGATGTATTCTAGACTTCACACACAGTAGAATACCACATAAAGGAATGTGGGCAATAATTAAGAGGTGCTCGGCAATGCTCACTTCGGATCCTATAGAAAATAATAGCAGCCAGAAAGTTGTTGTTGTTGTCTTCAGTCCTGAGACTGGTTTGATGCAGCTCTCCATGCTACTCTATCCTGTGCAAGCTTCTTCATCTCCCAGTACCTACTGCAACCTACATCCATCTGAATCTGCTTAGTGTATTCATCTCTTGGTCTCCCTCTACGATTTTTACCCTCCACGCTGCCCTCCAATACTAAATTGGTGATCCGTCGATGTCTCAGAACATGTCCTACCAACCGATACCTTCTTCTAGTCAATTTGTGCCACAAATTTCTCTTCTCCCCAATCCTATTCAATACTTCCTCATTAGTTATGTGATATACCCGTCTAATCTTCAGAATTCTTCTGTAGCACCACTTTTTGAAAGCTTCTATTCTCTTCTTGTCCAAACTCTTTATCGTCCATGTTTCACTTCCATACAAGGCTACACTCCATACAAATACTTTCAGAAATGACTTCCTGACACTTAAATCTATACTCGATGTTAACAAATTTCTCTTCTTCAGAAACGCTTTCCTTGCCATTGCCAGTCTACATTTTATATCCTCTCTACTTCGACCATCATCAGTTATTTTACTCCCCAAATAGCAAAACTCCTTTACTACTTTAATTGTCTCAGTTCCTAATCTAATTCCCTCGGCATCGCCCCACTTTATTCGACTACATTCCATTATCCTCGTTTTGCTTTTGTTGATGTTCATCTTATATCCTCCTTTCAAGACACTGTCCATTCCGTTCAACTGCTCTTCCAAGTCCTTTGCTGTCTCTGACAGAATTACGATGTCATCGGCGAACCTCAAAGTTTTTATTTCTTCTCCATGAATTTTAATACCTACTCCGAATTTTTCTTTTGTTTCCTTTACTGCTTGCTCAATATACAGATTGAATAACATCGGGGAGAGGCTGCAACCCTGTCTTACTCCCTTTCCAACCACTGCTTCCCTTTCATGTCCCTCGACTCTTATAACTGCCATCTGGTTTCTGTACAAATTGTAAATAGCCTTTCGCTCCCGGTATTTTACCCCTGCCATGTTTAGAATTTGAAAGAGAGTATTCCAATCCACATTGTCGAAAGCTTTCTCTATGTCTACAAATGCTCCTTTCATCAATTAAATTCAATATTTCTTCTGTTACCCAAGGATTTCTACTGGCTCTCGTCTTTTTACCTACTTGATCCTCTGCTGCGTTCACTACTTCATCCCTCAAAGCTACCCATTCTTCTTCTACTGCCGGCCGCGGTGGTCTCGCGGTTCTAGGCGCGCAGTCCGGAACCGTGCAACTGCTGCGGTCGCAGGTTCGAATCCTGCCTCGGGCATGGATGTGTGTGATGTCCTTAGGTTAGTTAGGTTTAATTAGTTCTAAGTTCTAGGCGACTGATGACCACAGATGTTAAGTCGCATAGTGCTCATAGCCATTTGAACCATTTGAATCTTCTTCTACTATATTTCTTTCCCCCATTTCTGTCAGTTGTTCCCTTATGCTCTCCCTGAAACTCTGTACAACCTCTGGTTCTTTCAGTTTATCCAGGTCCCAACTCCTTAAATTCCCACCTTTTTGCAGTTTCTTCAGTTTTAATCTACAGTTCATAACCAATAGATTGTGGTCAGAGTCCACATCTGCCCCTGGAAATGTCTTACAATTTGAAACCTGGTTCCTAAATCTCTGTCTTACCATTATATAATCTACCTGATACCTTTTAGTATCTCCAGGGTTCTTCCATGTATACAACCTCCTTTCATGATTCTGAAACCAAGTGTTAGCTATGATTAAGTTGTGCTCTGTACAAAATTCTACCAGGCGGCTTCCTCTTTCATTTTTTAGCCCCAATCTACATTCACCTTCTACGTTTCCTTCTCTCCCGTTTCCTACACTCGAATTCCAGTCACCCATGGCTATTAAATTTTCGTCTCCCTTCACTATCTGAATAATTTCTTTTATTTCATCATACATTTGTTCAATTTCTTCGTCATCTGCAGAACTAGTTGGCATATAAACTTGTACTACTGTAGTAGGTGTAGGCTTCGTATCTATCTTGGCCACAATAATGCTTTCACTATGCTGTTTGTTGTAGGTTACTCGCATTCCTATTTTTCTATTCATTATTAAACCTACTCCTGCATTACCCCTATTTGATTTTGTGTTTATAACCCTGTAGTCACCTGACCAGAAGTCTTGTTCCTCCTGTCACCGAACTTCACTAATTCCCACTATATCTAACTTTAACCTATCCAATTCCCTTTTTAAATTTTCTAACCTACCTGCCCGATTAAGGGATCTGACATTCCACGCTCCGATCCGTAGAACGCCAGTTTTCTTTCTCCGGATAACGGTATCCTCTTGAGTAGTCCCCGCCCGGAGATCCGAATGGGGGACTATTTTACCTCCGGAATATTTTACCCAAGAGGACGCCATCATCATTTAATCATACAGTAAAGCAGCATGCCCTCGGGAAAAATTACGGCCGTAGTTTCCCCTTGCTTTCAGCTGTTCATAGTACCGGCACAGCAAGGCTGTTTTGGTTAGTGTTACAAGGCCAGATCAGTCAATCGTCCAGACTGTTGCCCCTGCAACTACTGAAAAGGCCGCTGCCCCTCTTCAGGAACCATACATTTGTCTGGCCTCTCAACAGATACCCCTCCGTTGTGGTTGCACCTACGGTACGGCTATCTGTATCGCTGAGGCACGCAAGCCTCCCCACCAACGACAAGGTCCGTGGTTCATGGAAGTATCGGTGAGTTACTGGGAGTTAGGAACGGGAAATGAGAAGCTACAGGATGCTTTGATGACAGTTTTGCTCACAGAGGAAAGCTTAGACCACGACTGGCCGGCTTTGGCGTCCCACACTGCAAGCCGCAAGCGCGATGTGCGGACCGCTTGTGGACCGAGCCTCGGGCTGTCTCCACTTCGCTGTGTTCTCCTCGGAAGCACTCGGTACGGCGCGACGTTTCACCTGTTAGTGCGATACGGCAATGTTTCTTCCGGCATACTGTGCGGTATTTTTTCGAAGAGTCCGTACTGTGATTTCCTCGCTATTTGCTTCTGTTTTATAGGAAGTGTACAAGAACAGTGGTTGTTGCAGTGGCACATATACTCAAAAAACAGGCACCCTATCGACCTATTGATATGAGCATTTAAATTTGAATGGGAATTAAGAGTACTTTTTTGAAGAGGAGGGTGTAAAACCTCAGTGTCTGTTCTGCAGTAGTATAACAGATATTTACTTACAACTCAAATATTGCAGAGATGGAAAGTGATATTTATGGTAGACAGGGGCTCGTGCTGTGAGCCAATCAGTAGATTATAATGATATTTAAAAAGAGTATTTCTTGGGCTGATATACTTTTTAATTGGAATAATGCCTACTGCCATTAACAAACTAAAAGTATTGTACATCAAAATGCCTGAGGTGTTTGTTGAAGGGTTCTAGTGCGAGTTGTTTACGAGATATCGTATTTTGTAAAGCGTCCATACCGACAAAAGAAAGGTTCAAATGGCTCTGAGCACTATGGGACCTAACATCTGTGGTCATCAGTCCCCTAGAACTTAGAACTACTTAAACCTAACTCACCTAAGGACATGAACATCCATGCCCGAGGTACGATTCGAACCTGCGACAGTAACGGTCGCGTGGTTCCAGATTGTAGCTCCTAGAACCGCTCGGCCACTCGGCCGGCTCCATACCGACACTTTTCTGTGCTATTCAACCTTCGTACTTGCTATGTACGAGGTTGTTATGTTTGCTTATAGTGTGCTCGTGTGTTCCGTGAGTGCATTGCGACGTGCTAGTCAGTTAAAGTGTGATAGTCCAAGCAGTAGGTTGTGAGTGGACAATAGGATTTACCAATACAGAGAAAGCCGTCATGCTCATGGTGTATGCTGAGTGTAGGAAGAGCGCAATTCATTCTTGTACAGTGTATGTGGCAAGATATCCCAACAGACGTCAACCGTCTCGACAGTTATTTATCAACCTCTTCAACAAGTTAAGTGGAAGAGGAAGTTTAGCACCAAGACAACGTATCAGGAGGAAATAAGTGACAACAGAGGAAGGGAATTTTAATATTCTTGGTGCCGTTGCAGTTCATCCGCACGTTAGCTTCAGGACGCAGTTTCCCGATGTCTTACGCGGAAAATGGAATGAGTTCGGCAAGTGTCCTATGCATTCTCAATCGACGTGGGTTCCGTCCCTATCACATCTCTCTCCATCAAGAACTGCACGGAAATAATTATAACAATCTTATTAACTTTTGTACATGGTCGCTAACACAGGATACTCCAGATATATGTCAGGGATTTTCACCTGCCTAGAGATGACTCTGTATGTGTGTGTGTGTGTGTGTGTGTGTGTGTGTGTGTGTGTGTGTGTGTGTGTTTTGTACTCATCGTTTCATGATCATTCATGAAAGTGGCGAGACTGGACTGAGCAAAGGTTGGGAATTAGTACGGGCGCTGATATCCGTGCAGTTGAGTGCCCCACAAACCAAACATCATCATCATCATCATCCAGATATATCATGTACCTTGTTTACTGATGAAGCCAGGTTAACCAATCATGGCCAGATAAACCGCCGAAACATCCACTATTGGTCTGTTGAGAAGCCTCTTTTGGTTCGTTAGGTGGAACGTCAGCGTTTATTGAGTGGTGGTGGTGGTGGTTGTTAGTGTTTAACGTCCCGTCGACAACGAGGTCATTAGAGACGGAGCGCAAGCTCGGGTTAGGGAAGGATTGGGAAGGAAATCGGCCGTGCCCTTTTAAAGGAACCATCCCGGCATTTGCCTGAAGCGATTTAGGGAAATCACGGAAAACCTAAATCAGGATGGCCGGAGACGGGATTGAACCGTCGTCCTCCCGAATGCGAGTCCAGTGCGCTAACCACTGCGCCACCTCGCTCGGTCTATTGAGTGTAAACGTGTGGTGTGGGATAGCGAACCATCAGCTCATAGGCCAGTTTTTGATAGACGGAACAGTGAACGCGCACAAGTACTGCAGTCTCCTGACAGACCATCTTCCACGGATGTTAAGAGACGTTCATCTGCAGACTGGGAGGTACCTGTAGTACAAACAAGGTGAATGTCCAGCCTATAGTGCACGAAGTACTACAGAAAGTGTTCGCTAATTGTTTCCAAATCGTCGGATTGGATGCAGTCCTGTACCTTCGCTGGCCCGTTCTACGGGTTTGACGTCTGTTGATGTTTTTCTGTGGGGTAAGTTGAAAAACAGTCTACAACGACACACCAACTACACTCGATAATATGCAGCGACGTGTTACTGCAGTATGCTCGGACATCTCCGCTGAAATGCTAACACGTCTGCAGCAGTCGTTCCTTACCAGACTGGAAGCGTGTATCGCAGCTGCCAGTTGTCATTTGGAACGCAACTCGTGGTGATCAGCTGTCTTGTTACTAATCAGAATACACATAACTAAGTATGCAGTTGTTCTTTAGTGTATTCTGTTATGGGTCCTGTATAAGTGTCGATGTGGGAACTTTTCAAAATACGGTATGTCGTAAACGACTCGCACTAGAAATCTGCAGCAAACACCACTGACATTCTAATTTTCCTAGTTTGTTCATCTCAATAGGCATTGTTCCATTTAAGAAGTATTATGCCTTCATAAAAATACTCTTTTAAGTATTATCACAATCTGGTGATTAGCTAAGAAACGAGCCTCTGACAACCAATCGATTCTGTGAAAAATGCACGTCAATAACGCTTTCCATTGCCGGAACATTTGCGGTGCAAGTTAATGTGATTCGCCCTATATGTATCCATTCCGGATCTTCTAATGTTGGTCCCTGTTTTCCTTTCCCTTTCGTAAATTGAACCATAGCACGTCTCCACTAGAAAGATTGTTCCAAGCATGACTCTCAGGTTTATTAGTTTCTGTTACTTGAATCTCTATTTTGTAGCTTACTTTTAATTAGAGACCTCTATAGCTGGTTGGCGGCTAAAGATAAGGAACAATAGAATGGACTGTTGTTAACACATTGGATCTCTACTAACAAATACTTACAAATACAAACATTACATGGTTTTCACAGGTTATTCACGTCGAGATCTCCGCGCTGTACAGCACTGAATCTTCTTAGGTCCGCCGGCTTGTTTTCTTTTTCTTCGACAGCTAAATTTGCAAATTCTCAACGTGAGTAGCCTATGAAAATCACTGTGTTTGTACTGTTTGTATTTGTATGTAATTGCTTGTAGAAATTAAATATGCTCAGAACAGTCCGTTCTATTGTTTTTTCATTTTCAGCCGCCAACACCAACTATAGTGGCCACTCATTAAAAACAAGCTACAAAATAGCGCTCCAAGTTGCAAGAACTAGTAAACCTTAGGGGTATGCTTAGAACGATTTTTCGAGTGGAGACGAGCTATTGTTCAATTTGTGAAGGAAGAAGGAAAGCAGAGAGCAACATAAGAAAATCCGAAATGTATTGTAGGCTTCGACTTTTAGTTGACTGGACTGCACGCTTGAACGCCCTCAATAAGATGTTGCAAAGCGAGAAGCAATTAATATCCAATTTAATCGGAGAGGTGGATGCGTTTAGAATGGAAATTACATTCTGGAAGGGACAACTTCTGAATAAGAACGCCGGCCTTTTTGCTAAGGTCTTTGCGTTCGACAAAAATGCGATATCTGAATAATTCATTTCTGTGTTGGGAGAAATATAGAAAAAGTTTTCAAAACGCTTTCAGGACATTTCCAGCTTCGCATTGTTTTTAGACGTTTCCAGGACCGTTTGCCGTATCATTTGAAAGCGCCCCCGACCTCTTGCAGGGAGAACAGATCGATATGCGATGTAACTGAGGGTCTGAATCAGAGGCTTAGACGGTGCTGCGACCGTGTGGGCAGCAGATTCCTCGACTTGCGCCATAGGATGGTGGGGTTTCGGGTTCCGCTGGATAGGTCAGGAGTCCACTACACACAGCAGGCGGCTACACGGGTAGCAGGGGTTGTGTGGCGTGGACTGGGTGGTTTTTGAGGTTAGATGGCCTCGGTCAAGTACAGAAAGGGCAACAGCCTCAAGGGGTGCGGGGCAAAGTCAGGACATGCGGGGACCAAGCAGCAATCGGTATTGTAATTGTGCTGTCGAAGCTGCATTGGTAAAGTACCGGAACTTCAAGCGCTGATAGAAAGCACCGAAGCTGAAATCGTTATAGGTACGGAAAGCTGGCTGAAGCCAGAGATAAATTCTACCGAAATTTTTACAAAGGCACAGACGGTGTTTAGAAAGGATAGATGGCATGCAACCGGTGGTGGGGTGTTTGTCGCTGTTAGTAGTAGTTTATCCTGTAGTGAAATAGAAGTGGATAGTTCCCGTGAATTATTATAGGTGGGGGTTATACTCAACAAGCGAGCTAGGTTAATAATTGGCTCCTTTTACCGACCTCCCTACTCAGCAGCATTAGTAGCAGAACAACTCAGAGAAAATCTGCAATACATTTCACGTTAATTCCCTCAGCATGTTATAGTCTTAGGTGGAGATTTCAATTTACCAGATATAGACTGGGACACTCAGATGCTTAGGACGGCTGGCAGGGACAGAGCATCAAGTGACATTATACTGAGTGCACTATCCGCAAATTACCTCGAGCAATTAAACAGAGAACCGACTCGTGGAGATAACATCTTGGACCTACTGATAACAAACAGACCCGAACTTATCGACTCTGTAAGTGCAGAACAGGGAACAGTGACCATAAGGCCGTTGCAGCATCCCTGAATATGGAACTAAATGGGAATATAAAAAAGGGTGGAAGGTTTATCTGTTTAGCAAGACTAATAGGAGGCGGATTTCATACTACCTAACAGATGAAAACGAAAATTTCTGCTCCGACACTGACAATGTTGTGTGTTTATGGAAAAAGTTCAAGGCAATCGTAAAATGCGTTTTAGACAGGTACGTGCCTAGTAGAACTGTGAGGACGGGAAAAACCCACCGTGGATCAACAACAAAGTTAGGAAACTACTGCGAAAGCAAAGAGAGCTTCACTGCAAACTTAAATGCAGCCAAAACCTCTCAGACAAACAGAAGCTAAACGATGTCAAAGTTAGCGTAAGGAGGGCTATGCGTGAAGCGTTCAGTGAATTCGAAAGTAAACTTCTATGTACCGACTTGACAGAAAAATCCAAGGACGCTCTAGTCTTATGTTAAATCAGTTCAAATGTTCAAATGTGTGCGAAATCTTATGGGACTTAACTGCTAAGTCCCTAAGCTTACACACTACTTAACCTAAATCATCCTAAGGACAAACACACACACCCATGCCCGAAGGAGGACTCGAACCTCCGCCGTGACCACATGCACAGTCCATGACTGCAGTGCCTTAGGCCACTCGGCTAATCCCGCGCGGCGTTAAATCAGTAAGTGGATCGAAACAGCATATCCAGACACTCTGGGATGATAATGGCATTGAAACAGAAGATAACACGCGTAAAGCTGAAATACTAAACACCATTTTCCAAAGCTGTTTTACAGAGGAAGACCGCACTGCAGTTCCTTCCCTAAATCCTCGCACGAACGAGAAAATGGCTGACATCGAAATAAGTGTCCAAGGAATAGAAAAGCAACTGAAATCACTTTACAAAGGAAAGTCCACTGGACCTGACGAGATACCAATTCGATTCTACACAGAGTACGCAGAAGAACTTGCTCCCCTTCTAACAGCCGTGTACCGCAAGTCTTTAGAGGAACGGAAGGTTCCAAATGATTGGAAAAGAGCACAGGTAGTTCCAGTTTTCAAGAAGGATCATCGAGCAGATACGCAAAACTATAGACCTATATCTCTGACATCGATCTGGTGTAGAATTTTAGAACATGTTTATGTCTCACATATCATGTCATTTCTGGAAACCCAGAATCTACTTTGTAGGAATCAACATGGATTCTGGAAACGGCAATCGTGTGAGACACAGCTCGCTTTATTTGTTTATGAGACCCAGAAAATATTAGATACAGAGGCTCCCAGGTAGATGCCATTTTCCTTGACTTCCGTTCGATACGGTTCCGCACTGTCCCCTGATAAACAAAGTAAGAGACTACGGAATATCAGACCAGCTGTGTGGCTGGTTTGAAGAGTTTTTAGCAAACACAGCATGTTGTTCTCAATGGAGAGACGCCTACAGACGTTAAAGTAACCTCTGGCGTGCCACAGGGGAGTGTTATGGGACCATTGGTTTACACAATACATATAAATGACCTAGTAGATAGTGTCGAAAGTTCCATGCGGCTTTTCACGGACGATGCTGTAGTATACAGAGAAGTTGCAGCATTAGAAAATTGCAGCGAAATACAGGAAGATCTGCAGCGGATAGGCACTTGGTGCAGAGAGTAGCAACTGACCCTTACTTAACATAGACAAATATAATGTATTGCGAATACATAGAAAGAAGGATCCTTTATTGTGTGATTATATGACAAACACTGGTAGCAGTTACTTCTGTAAAATATCTGGGAGTATGCATACGGAACGATTTGAGGTGGAATGATCATATGAAATTAACTGTTGGTAAGGCGGGTGCCAGGTTGAGATTCATTGGGAGAGTCCTTAGAAAATGTAGTCCATCAAAAAAGGTGGTCGCTTAAAAACACTCGTTCGACCTTTACTTGAGTATTGCTCGTCAGTGTGGGATCCGTACCAGGTCGGGTTGACAGAGGAGATAGAGAATATCCAAAGAAGAGCGGCGCGTTTCGTCACACGGTTATTTAGCAAGGGAGATAGCGTTACGGAGATGTTTAGCAAACTGAAGTGGCAGACTCTGCCAGAGAAGCACTCTGCATCGCGATGTAGCTCGCTGTCCAAGTTTCGGGGGGGTGCGTTTCTGGATGAGATATCGAATGTACTGCTAGCCCCTACTTATACTTCCCCAGGAGGTCACGAATGTAAAATTAGAGAGATTCGAGCTCGCACGGAGGCTTTCCGGCAGTCGTTCTTCCCGCGAACCATATGCGACTGGAACAGGAAAGGAAGGTAATGACAGTGGCACGTAAAGTGTCCTCCGCCACACACCGTTGGGTGGCTTGTGGAGTATAAATGTAGATGTAGATGAATTCCTGATTTAAAACAAATTCTATTACGTTAAAACTATTCAGGTTCTATACGACGGTTTTATATCGTAAATTTTTCCATGTCTCCATAATAAGATTGCAAAAGCGATATCCATGTTTGGATGAACTTAGGTGTGTGAAAGATGTCTTTCGGCAATGAAACTACATAACTTATGATTACATGGCAGCCTGAATGATGACAAGTTGATAAACTGCCTGCCCCTGTCAGCGTGCGGACAGACTGCACCAGATGTCAACTTTATTAGGTCGTCAGCGAACCAAAAGTATTTAAATAATGAACATTGTGTTTTGTTTGCGACACATTTTGTTGAGAATTCTACCCATGGCACTGTCGATAGAGGAGTTCTAGATAATAATTTTTTTCTTTTAGATTTAGTTATGATAGTTTATTCCATACCTAACTACCGGCCGAAGTGGCCGTGCGGTACTAGGCGCTACAGTATGGAGCCGAGCGACCGTTACGGTCGCAGGTTCGAATCCTGTCTCGGGCATGGATGTGTGTGATGTCCTTAGGTTAGTTGGGTTTAATTAGTTCTAGGTTCTAGGCGACTGATGACCTCAGACGTTAAGTCGCATAGTTCTCAGAGCCATTTCGATACCTAACTGAATGCTATACAGACTATTTGTTTTCACCTCTCTATGTCTCAGATAAGATGGTATAAGAATTCTACGTGGAACATTTGGCTCGCACAATATTACCGGTGTAATGCAATTATAAACCCAACTTTATTTTTATTTTTGTAGATTATGCTCTTGTACCACCAGCCGAGAACAGTATAATATCGTTCTTCACAATATATAGCTGAAGTTTTTCAAATTTTATAATACGGCGTAACATGAAAACAAGCCGCACGCAAGCCAATCTGTGTCCCGTGCGTGACTGTGTTGTTGTTTGAGTTATGCGTCTACTGTTCCCCCAGAGTTCCCGCTGACAAGAGGAGGGTGTGACATGTGGGTCACTTAGTTTGATCAAGTTTTGAAAGGACATTCTACACTGAATGTAAAAGGACACGTGTTTCGGCTTTTTGGTAGAGACTTTGTAGTGTTTTTAAAAAAATATAGGGCAAAGTTAACGACGAGTAGTCGTGTTTTCAATACTATACATCGAAAGACCGTCTAAAACATGTTCCTTTATTAAGATAACTCGGGGCCCAAAGTTAATAGTGTTAGAGTTGTTAACGTTTTTGTACTGTCATCCTGTAGCTTGGGTAACCATGAAAGTGTCTAGCAGAGCGAGTTCGGCACTCTATCGGTCAAGGCATTAGTCTACCATATTGCTGTCCCGTATTCGATTTTTGGTCATGGCTTTCCTTCATCTGATTTTTTTTTCGGTGTATGTGATAATATGAGACTGCCTTTGTTTAATTTTTTTGAAGTAAAATATCGGGAGATGTGATTCACAATCAAATAAGTATATATATTATATTAACAGTTATTCTCATCGTAATACATGGGGCGCTACTGTACAACTTTCGTAGATGATGATGCTCGACTTGCACCGTGAAAATGGTACCATCGAAATGTACCTCTCTTTATCATGTTGGTAACGCCACGTAGCGCTCTGTACGAAAATCACTGACTGTGCTGTGTCCAGTCTGTGGCTGGTTTGCATTGTTGGAACTTTTGCTATTGTAGTGTTGGGCAGTTGGATGTGAACAGAGCGTAGCGTTGCGCAGTGAGGTGAACGGCCAGCAGTGACTTTTGAATATTATTAAGGTAAATAAATTGTTTGTTCTCTATCAAAATCTTTCATTTGCGAAGTATGCCTATCAGTAGTTAGTGCCTTCAGTAGTTAGAATCTTTTATTTAGCTGGCAATATTGGCGCTCGCTGTATCGCAGTAGTTCGAATAACGAAGATTTTTGTTATTACGTGATTCATGAAAGGTATAGGTTATTGTTAGTCAGGGCCATTCTTTTGTAGGGATTATTGAAAGTCAGATTGCGTTGCGCTAAAAATATTGTGTGTCAGTTTAGTGATGATCAGAATAAGTAAAGAAAGAAATGTCTGAGTACGTTCAGTTCTGTTCAGCTGTTTGAAAATCAAATAACGTAAGAGGTTTATCAACACATTAATTCATAAATTTTCCAAAGGGGACGTTTCAATCAACTGTGTGACGTTTACTTTTTACAACAACTTAAGCATTTCTCCGCACGACTTCAAAATCATGCGACATCAAAGCAGAATAGGGTTGGTCCACAACCAGTTGTCCACGTCTTTCTTTCAAGACATGCTTTTATATCCAAATTGATACGTGATCAGTTTTTAGGGCCATGGAACAGGTAAGTTTTCCACGAACAATGTAACTAAAACTTGTCAATGGGGCGAACTTCCATTCGTGTTTTGTGCATGGTAGGAGAAATATTTACGTTTTGCCTGTTTCTATGATACGTTTCACTTCACTGATTGTGAGAACGCTCAAGAATACGTGATCAATTAGGATTACGCAATAGTATAGTGCTGGTGTATATTTGTACTATGTATCATGATGAAAATAACTGACAATACATTATAATATACGCCCTATTTGACTATTAATCTCATCTCCCAATGTTTTACTCGGAAAAGGGAAAGAAAAAGTATTCCCATTATCAGAATATAATCAGATACGCCAAAAAATATCTAAAGAAAAAAATCCACGACTAAGAATCGAACACGGACTAGCGGTTGGGTGGTCTAATACCTCGATCGCTCTACCGTCGATCTCTCTTTGCTTGGCACATTAAGTGATGGGCAAACAAGCTACAAGATGAAAAGACAAAAACATTAATAACTCTAACATCATTAACTGTGGAAGTCATGTTACACTGCTAACAAATGTTTGTTTTTAGACGATTTTTCCGTGAATACTATTTTCCGTCATCAACTCTGATCTCGATTAGTTTAAAAAACTAGGGAGTGTCTACAAAAAAGCCGAAACCCGTGTCTATTTTCAATACAGGAAGTCCTTGCAAAACGATCATGTCAGACGCTCCCCTTGTCAGACAGTATAGTGGGTTGGTGGGGGGTAACATGCAGTCAGATGAGAGAGAGTGGCTCGCGTGCTAAGTTTCTCGCCTCACCTGCTGTAGACAAATAAAATCGAATAAATGCGATTTCGAAGGAGAATACACATTAAAGAGGTTTGGAGATTATTGTTTTTGGTATGAAACAGAGTAGAACTTTAAAAAAATGGTAACTGATAGGGTTAGGAGGAGACATTTGGAGATATTTGAAATGTGGTGCTGCAGGAGGATGGTAAATATCTCGTAGACAGTAACGGAAACAAATTAATTGTCGAAAGAATAGATGAAAGAAGATTCAAACGGTGTTCTAAGCACTATGGGACAACATCTGAGGTCATGAGTCCCCTAGACTTAGAACTACTTAAACCTAACTAACCTAAGGACATCACACACGTCCATGCCCGAGACAGGATTCGAACCTGCGATCATAGCAGCAGCGCGGATCCAGACTGAAGTGCCTAGAACCGCTCGGCCACAGCGGCCTGCTAGAAACAAGTTAAAGCCGGAGTATGTACACCTTTGAGAGTAGTCTGCTCGCAACATGACTGACCCAGGGATGAAAGGAAACTCATGTCCTCAAAGACAGACGAACATGAATATTTAAAGGCAATCAATATAAAAACAGAGGTGACACTATCGTTTATTTTCGGAAGTATCATCTTTTACTTTTACATTGATTGCCATTAAATATTCTTCGTTTAAAAATGTTGTTTTATGGGATCAATGATAAGAAGTTTTTCATCTTAGGCAGAGTATTTGTTTTCTATTTGATCATTGAGCTCTTTTAAAAATTCTTTTGCAGAAGTATAATGTTTATTTTGGCTAGTTATTATTTAATAATTGTTTATAGAGTTTTTGTAGAGTGGGAGCTTTTTAATTTAAATGGTTCTATGGTTGTAATGACTTTGATTTTGGATTGAATAGCTTTTATTTTTATGACTTTTGTTACGTATATTTCTTCCTTGGTAATTTATTATGTACTGTTTGCAACATAACTGGCCCAGGGATGAAAGGAAAGTCGTGTCCTCACAGGTGAACATAAAGACTGGGAAACCACACCTGTGTCGTAAGAAACGGAAGCCAAAACGGGGGGTTTCTGAAACGTGAGGTCGAGCGTTGAATACTAAATAGATAATACGTCCGAAACGAAGAATACGAACAAAATATATGGGAAAAGTGGTTAATATAGAAGCTCTGGTGAGACAATGGCTGGTGAGCGACGGTGTCTTTTGTGACAGCGAGAAAGCGGAGGTAGTTAGCAGCGGTAAATAGTCGCCCCTGTAGCAGCAGCAGCGGCAGGAAGCGTGCTCTCGTGGTAAGTCCGTGCGACAGCTCTGGTGATGGAGTGCCCGGGGAGCGGCGGTGTCATCTCTGACAGCGAGCCTGCCTAAGTGGTGGCTCGTGGCCGGCGCCACTAATCAGGAAATTGGGCAACGGCCCTGCATGCTGAGGTGGCGGGGGAAGCGCGGCAGCGAGGTGTCATGACGTGGGCGGGAGCACCAGTACCGCGATGCGGGCAGAACCGACATCCGCTCGGAAGCATTTTATTATCCGGCGAAGCGAACAGAGGTGCTACACTACTGGCTATTGAAATTGCTACACCACGAAGATGACGTGCTACAGACGCGAAATTTAACAGACAGGAAGAAGATGCTGTGATATGCAAATGATCAGCTTCTCAGAGCATTCCCACAAGGTTGGCGCCGGCGGCGACACCTACAACGTGCTGACATAAGGAAAGTTTTCAAACCGATTTCTCATACTCAAACAGCAATTGACTGTCGTTGCCTGGTGAAACGTCGTTGTGATGCCTCGTCTAAGGAGGAGAAATGCGTACCATCACGTTTCCGACTTTGATAAAGGTCGGATTGTAGCCTATCGCGATTGCTCTTTATCGTATCGCGACATTGCTGCTCGCGTTGGTCGATATCCAATGACTGTTAGCAAAATTTGAAATCGGTGGGTTCAGGAGGGTAATACGGAACGCCTTGCTGGTCCCAACTGCCTCGTATCAGTAGCAGTCAAGATGACAGGCATCTTATCCGCATGGCTGTAACGGATCGTGCAGCCACGTCTCGATCTCTGAGTCAACAGAGAAGGACGTTTGCAACACAACAATCATCTGCACGAACAGCTGGACGACGTTTGCAGCAGCACGGACTATCAGCTCGGAGACCATGGGTGCGGTTACCCTTGACGCTGCATCACAGACAGGAGCGCCTACGATGGTGTACTCAACGACGAACCTGGGTGCACGAATGGCAAAACGTCACTTTTTCGAATGAATCCAAGTTCTGTTTACAGCATCATGATGGTCGTGTTTCGCGACATCGCGGTGAACGCACTTTGGAAGAGTGTATTCGTCATCGCCATACTGGCGTATCATGGTATGGTCTGCCATTGGTTACACGTCTCGGTCACCTCTTTCTTGTTCGCACTGACGGCACTTTGAACAGTGGACGTTACATTTCAGATGTGTTACGACCCGTGGCTCTACCCTTCATTCGATCCCTGCGGAACCCTACATTTCAACAGGATAATGAACGTCCGCATGTTGCAGGTCCTGTACGGGCCTTTCTGGATACAGAAAATGTCCGATTGCTGGCCTGGCCAGCACATTCGCAGGATCTCTCACCAATTGAAAACGTCTGGTCAATGGTGGCCGAGCAACTGGCTCGTCACAATAGGCCAGTCACTACTCTTGATGAACTGTGGTATCTTGTTGAAGCTGCATGGGCAGCTGTAGGTGTACACGCCATCAAGTTCAGTTTGACTCAATGCCTAGGCGTATGAAGGCCGTTATTGCGGCCAGAGGTGGTTGTTCTGGGTGCTGATTTCTCAGGATGTATGCACCCAAATTGTGTGAAAATGTAATCACATGTCAGTTCTAGTATAATATTTGTCCAATGAATACCCGTTTATCATCTGAATTTCTTCTTGGTGTAGCAATTTTAATGACCAGTTGTGTATTTGGGGTGGCAGCACTGTCACGTATGTACCTGAAAAAGTGAAAGACGGAGACAGCGACTGGTAGTGTTGACGGGCGCTAAACTTACACGATTACAGTACGCAGACTATTCCGCACCTCTTCAGTGCAATGGTGGCCTATGCAGTGGTGGAGTCGACTCCTATAGTGTTTCTCCTTCGTAGCACAGGCACTGCACAGTTCTCAAAGTGTGCAAGTAAGGAGGACGCCGCGCGGCGAGGTCTGTATGAAGACAGACGGAGGACACTTTAGCTGTGGCCAGTGTGTACCATGTTTCTGTTTCACACTGCGCGCCTCAGTTGTTCCCTTTACTAACAACTGTCCCCTACACTTGTTAACGTAATATTTGTCGTATTTTTGCGTACCATTTAATAACTCTACAATGGGATACCAGCGTCACTGTGTCTTCACAGGCATCAAAATAAACGATATATTTAGTACTAGCTGTTCCCACTCATAGCTGTGCCAAGTCAGGTTAAATGAAAAAGAACGAAAACAGAAAGCGCACGTTTCTAGCATATTTTTGTATTTAGATATCCGTCCCAATCTCATTCTCATTCTCGATCTCGTCCCCCCTCCCCTCCCCTCTTTCTGTCCATCACCTCCTCTTCCTTTTTCTGTCCATCTTCTCCGCCGCGCCGGATTAGCCGAGCGGTCTCAGGCGCTGCAGTCATGGACTGTGCGGCTGGTCCCAGCGGAGATTCGAGTCCTCCATCGGGCATGGGCGTGTGTGTTTGCCCTTAGGATAATTTAGGTTAAGTGGTGTGTAAGCTTAAAGACTGATGACCATAGCAATTAAGTCCCATAAGATTTCACATACATTTTTTTCCATCTTCCCCCTCTTCTCTCTCTCTCTCTCTCTCTCTCTCTCCATCCCCTCCTTTCCACTTCCTACCCGTACCCCCCCCCCCCTCCGCCACCCCTGCACCACCCTATCTCTGACCTTGAGCCTTGTTCGTTGTTATTGCGTATTCAGATCCTGCAGCAGCATTCTAAGCATACGCTGATAAGCCTTGAACACAATTTTCCAGTCAGACAGCCTATGTCTGTCCAAATGTTCATTTAGAGTATTGTGTAAACATATAAATCAGTCAAGCGCTTGTATATTTTTGTTGCAAGAGTTTACGTATTATTCGATCTTTTGTCTTGTGTGGGTTTACTTTCTAGTGTAGTTTTCAGCAACAGAAGTCGCTAGTGTCGCTTTATGTGCTTGATTCCACGGCATTTGCAAATAAAATATTCAGTTGACCTCCAGCCTCAGATTCTCAAAGTTTAATATCGCGTTTTGGAAGTATTTGTTTCTATTTTTTCTGGTGTTTGTTTTGACTCTAGTGATCGTTCCAGTAGGCCTAGTCTGCCGCTCAGTTCAGTGCTAGTTATCGCCTGTGACACTTCTCCGGGGTACCTAGTTACGTACTTAGCTTGCCCTGCGTTTTCTTAATGGTATATATTTGTTTAACTGGGAGTCAGTGTCCCTCGGTCATAGGAGGGTAAAACGTTGCTTATATAGGTTTCTACCAGCTTTTACTGTTTACTCTTCAATTAGTCTTGCTAGGATGGGACGCAGGAGGAGCTGGCAGCAGTTCGCGAGCAGCTGAGTGTGGTTTTGGCTGCGTTCAGTCGCCTGCAGGCTACGGCCTCGGGGTGTAGCGGTGGCGGAGATTGTGGAGCGTCGCATGGGATACCACAGGTGTCGCTTGTTTCGCTCCAGGGCTCTACTGCCGAGGCACCTTCTAGTGTAGCCGACGCGGTGGATGTTCTGACCAGGAAAGTCTTCTTATGTAGGTAACGGTTTGAGAATAAACGAGAAGTTCGAAACTAGTCACTAATAAAAACAGTAGAAACGTTGCTTAATAAATTACATTTACATTTTTATTTATGTCGATGTGCACCTTGAGGAATACGCTACAGACAAGTGTGGCCGAATGACGGTATCGGCTGGTGCGTCACGTAGTACACCGCCCTTTGCTGCTGTTCATTTTCCCACTGCCTGCTTTTTTATGACGAGCAACTAAAATGAGTACAGTGCAACTAGCGTTCGGCACAAATCGACCGAATAAATATGACGCGAGCGTAACTATCAATCTGTTACCGTAACATTTATTGGGCATTCTCACTCGTTGTATTCGTCAACTCGCAACCAAGTTATCACCTTTCAGTATAACCTCTACTTAGGGCTACGCTATAGATGCCTGTCATCGCAGTCATATCGACCGACTTTAGCTGAACGTCAGCTGTTCCATAATCATTTTAGCGACTCAGCTTCTTAACAGTTCCACACACGAGCAATTTCTGGCGATATCGCCTGTAACTGCTGCTCTCTTTGACACCGCCAGACACGGGCGATTCACCAAGCAGTGTGAATCAGTGAATGGGAATTTACATGAATGTATTACATTTGGTACGGAACGCTTGTCCTTGCAGAGGCAACGGTACGGAATATGTTAAATTATTCACTTACGCCAAATCCCTGTTTCATTTATTAGCCTTGTAGTTTTACTACAAGTATTTACACAGTGTCTTTACAGTCTCTATGTGTGTAGAGAATTCTAATTACTAGCAGGATTGTTGAACTCCATTACTTTTCTATAGCTTTATGATTGAGAGTTTGAATGTACGATACGACGAAAGACTGTAGCTGTAAAGTAGATAGAGTTTAACCACATAATAAGAAGTTTAATCTGCAATAAGAAAGGATTTGTTATTTTTATGATATATTTTAAAGATTTTTGCTTATTTATCTGGTTTTAGCCAATTGGCTGTTTTATTGTACCTTCATTACGTCTTTATATGGACGTGCGATCTCGCACCAGTTTGTACTGAGGATTTAAACTGAGTTGTATAGTAAGAAGTTTAACCCGTAAAAAGAAAGGATTTATTATTTTTATGATGTACCTTAAAAACGTTTTAAAAAACGCATTCTGCTCATTCCATCTGGTTTTCCGAATCGTCTGTGCTTGACATTTCAGTATCGGATGAGCTATCGCACTAGCTGCGCTACGGATTCAGTTTGTAGAAAAGGAAATGTAATTTTGGTCATCAGAGCAGTAAAACTGTGTAATCTCATGTAAATCGCCTGCCTAAGAGTGATTTACTGTATGCTGGCTGTTTCATTTTACTTTTCAGTCTTTGAGCATAATGCCGGTCGTTGTGACTTTAGCTTATTATAATCAAATCTAATTTTTGTCACTGTATGTAAAACTGTTTTACTAAGTTTTATATGAAAATAAGATACTTCTCTTCTCCGTTAGGGAATTGAATATAAACTCGTGAATTACTGTTGAGATGATCTGCTTATGTGGCAGTCTTCTTGTAAATTAGCACGTTAATTTATTTTTGGGTTTGAGTTGTTGTACAGATACGTAACGTTTTAGGGACTGGACATAAAGATTATGTGTAATGCAAAACAGTGTAACTACTGGACGAAGTTCACGCAACTGTATGTAGCGTCTTCTGCAGATAACGTCACGTCATGTAATTCGACCCACTGGAGGCCAATGATTTCAGCAAAAGAATTATTGGCACTGTAGGATTTTTGGGTTAATATTAAGTCAATGACATTATTGATTAGTAAATAAACATTTAATCTCAGACTCCCGCCGCTGTCTGTGGCCTCCAGATTTTTGCCTGGTAACCACATGTGCCTCAACACATTAGTTCTCTAATGTTGATCCTATGATGGTGTATTTGCTGTTGTTTTGTCGGTGTTAGTGGCGCATTGGTCATCACTGCAGGGGAGGCTTTTGTACATATGCTATCACCTGTATTTGTCACATTTACTATACGGTAAACTCATAAAACTAAATAACCATGAATAATTTGTATATCTTTCATGTGTGTTAGTTGACTGTAATTTTATTGTAATTATGTGCCTCGTCTGTATAAAAATGGTCACGTCAACCGTAATTTTCTTTGTAGTATGGTTTGAAAATCGACACAGGTGTACGAAATTAGACAACATCAAGAAATAAAATAAACGGCACTTCTCAATAAAACTTAGGACGGAGCTACAAACGATTATTGCCATTATATGATAGCCGCGGACTTATTTATCTCCTGCAGTGTGCTGCAAGTTCGTAAAAACGGAAAACTCACAGGTATGACCGAAGTAGAACTACGAAACAGTGGTATACTGATAAAAGGCAAAACTTATGATACAGCAGGAGCACAATTTCATTTTCCAACTACCATCAACGGTATGATCTAGTCAAGTTATCACAACCTGCATTGTATTTGCCGGAAAAACAATAACTAGCACAAAACCTAACGTTGCTCAGTAACACCTTAAACCCAGGTCTACAACAATTAGACGAACTGACAGCGTCACAAAAAGGACGCATTTTCATAGATTAAACGTTCCAGCATATTCAGCGGTATACAGATAGACGAAGCATAGGCATTAGCACTACTACTACTACCATGGTTCTACTATCAGTTTGAGTACTCTAGTTTTGCTTGTGATGTAAAATCACTCCCACCCCCACCCCCTCCCCCACCCCCCTTTATTATCAAACCATCAAATACCAGTCGAGTGACTAAATAGTATTAATAGCAAACAAAAGAGTATAACATAAAGCAAGTTTGTGAACTTGTTAGAACATACAAATGCAACAGAGACGGCATAGAATTAAGAAACAAAACAAAGACTTATGATTAAGCTTTTACAAACATTTGAGTGACAAAAGATTGTACAGTGTGTAATTAATTGTCCTTGTAACATACATGTCAAGTAATCGATCAAGAAACAAAGTAAGAAAACATTCGAAACGAATTTTTTAAGGAAAGTGGTGTGTGTTGCACTACAGAAAAGTAGCATGAGCAAATACAATTTTTTTTTTAAGTTTTCTCAGAAGAGCACTAAGCGAAGTCAAACCAGGCTAGCGCAACATGTAACAATGAGAATCATAAACAGGCAGAAAGCTGTTACTGTAAGTAGAATGGTACACCCCGGAAGCTACTGCTTCACCTTGTTGGATGATAAGTGTGAATCTTTAATTCAGAAATATTACCTCACTGAAGAGTGATCATGATCTCATACTGACAGCACAACACGATACCACAAGAAAAAGAGCGGGTTCGACAAGACCACCTATCAGCTCGCTGACATGGTCGAAAAACTCCAAACAGAAGCGCTGAATGGCACTAATGTGACACCACGGTGAGGCATAGGATGCTGATGCCATCCTTGCCAAGACATAATGTCATTGCCTCAGACGGATAGTAATAAAACTCAGGCGTCCTTGTTGCATTTGCTTACAGTGAGTACGATGAAGATCCTGTGACGTGCTGCCTACAGTTTTCCAGATGACATCCAGATGGCATCTACCTTCGAGACTGCTGCCCAGGTGGTCTGTCAAACCAAGGCACTGTCAGCTGCCACCATCTCATCTGCTGACGTGAGGTGTTGGGGACTTCTACCTCCAGGTTGCTGAGAGCAAAAGTATTGGCGTTCGGTGCACCGTAAACCTCTTACTGTATCCGGTAGGCACACTGAAGGCTTGGTCCGTGACTTGCATCTGTGTGTAGACACCCACGTCCATGGATTACTCTGGTGAAGGGGCCTACGCTGCCACATACCGCCCATGTAGAGCTGCTGGAGTTACTAGGGCACACAAAACTGCCACGGTAAAAAGTAATCGACGATCTGTCGGCCGATGACACTTTGCGAGCTACACCGCCGCGCGGGATTAGCCGAGGCGCCTGAAGGGCTGCAGTCATGGACAGAGCGGCTGGTCCCGGCGGAAATTCGAGTCCTCCCTCGGGCATGGGTGTGTGTGTTTGTCCTTAGGATAATTTAGGTTAAGTAGTGTGTAAGCTTAGGGATTGATGACCTTAGCAGTTAAGTTCCACAAGATTTCACACCCATTTGAACATTTCGAGCTACACCTGCTGCCTGGTGCCCTGCATGGTACGACGGTGTTACGTGAGCAGCCACGACAGAGACAACGACCTCGAGAATCTGCTGCGGTAGTTTAGTCAAAGTGTGACAAGGCTGTGTGCTATATCCACTGAATTTGCAAGTAAAGGAGAGAAGATGATTCAGTTGCAACACGTAAATCTAGAAATGTATGCCTTGTAACTCTATTTCAGTGTCAAGCAGAGTGCCAACTGGCTTCCACAAACATAATATCTGATTTGGCATCCTGTAACCGTAAGAAGCTCAACCCAGGCTTGTACAGTGGTATACATATTGCCTTGAAGTCACGATATTCAATCCTACGTCACAAAAGCATCATTCCATCCGTGTTCACATCCAGAACCGCAATCCACCCCTACTCACTCCCCCTCACCTACCTCCTCCCCCACCCACAACCAATCCATCACCCACACCCAACTTACACCCCTCCCCTCCCCTCACCCACACCCACCACCTCCATCCCAAATGGTTCAAATGGTACTGAGCACTATGGAACTTAACATCAGTCCCCTAGAATTACTTCAGCGCGGTTCGGGACTGAAGCGCCTAGAACGGCCAACCTTCCCCCCCCCCCTCCTCCCCCACCAACACGCACGAAGAAAAGATTGGAGTGTGACGTCTTGTAATGGCAAGATCAATACAGACAGAACACAAGCTTAGGAAAGTTGAAGAAGTCAAGCCACAGTGTTCTCTTCAGTGGAACCATTCCAATATTGAGATGGAGATCTGAACCGCCATACAGTGAAATGAATGGTTCAAAATATGTATTCATTGACTTTGGCACAAATGTGTCTTTCATGTTCAAGACTAAGCAAATAAAATATTCAGAATGGTTATGCAAAATAATGTTGTGACTTTCCTAATAAATTAAATTGCCTTGAAACCATAAATATATAGTAAAAATTATGTCTGTGTGTAAATTTCTTACAGTAATTAAACTGTATTTGTCCTGACGTAGAATTCATACAGCTTATAGAAGTTAACAGGTTACACTGATCGCCGACGTTGTCAGATCTGGACATGGCTCGATCGAACAAATACCTGTTGCAACTTTCGAAACATTTGCGACTTAAAGCAACAGTGAAATCTGTTGTACAACAACTGAACGCAGATTTTTTTAAAAAAAGAGGACAGTGTCAGTTTATGAATATTAAAAAACTAGAAACCCACCTCGATTGCGAAAAAAGCACCTAATGTTAACCTAGGTTTCAGCGTAGATCACTCACCTTCTTCAGAACAATAAAATCCACATTTGCCTAAGAGGATTATTCTGGAGAAGGTGAAGTTATCTTGGCCGGCCACGGGAAGCGGAGAGCGGCCCAGCAGAGATATAAGCCCGCGACCGACGATATCCCGCCTGAAGATGATGGAGACGCATTCCACCGAAACGTTGCTACAAGACGACGAATTTACTCTGCTGAAGACTTCATATATGAAATTGTTCGAGAAAGACTGCACTCGCATATAACATGTCAGTTCTGCAGAATTTATCAGAACGCAACATATGTAGTGATTTGCTTACATTACACGAAAATAACGTAGTGACACGGCGTCTCTCAGAGTAGTCGATGTTGTCACGTAGTACAACATAACAAAAAAATTCCCTAGAAAAACTTTTAAAGGCACTAAATTACTTTTAAAAGAATTTCGGCTACAAGTCCCGTCTATCCAGGCCGCCAATTGCTCTTTTCTTACACGATGTACTGAGGAAGGTGGTATCTGTCAGCTAACTATGATAGAACGGCAGCCATCACGCGTACATACTTTTCTCTCAGCAGATATGAGTTCTTAAGTTCTCTGAAAGCACGCAGCTGGCGGTAATGGAAACTGTTGTGACGGGGGGAGCACTCCGTGGGACGACGCGCGGCGCAGCAACAGCCTGCAGGGGACAGGAGGCGACCAAGCTGCAGCCTCGGACGGCGCGGTCTCCCCGCCAATGCGATTCAATGGGACGCCTTCTGCAAGCGCTGCGGGCGAGAAACACTTTGCAGAAAGGAGCGCCGGCGGCGAGCGGCGCATCGATTCTCGCAGCCACTGGCTCGCCAGCTGCTAGCGCTCGCTGCCCTACGTCGGCACACAACTGCTAACCTCCATTTGAGACACTAAGTAATAGGCGAAATGCGCTGGCCGCTGGCCTTAACTGCCTTTTATTAATTCATTTTCTACCAACGATCTATTGTATTACAGTTAACACGCTAACAAGGGGAGGCCACAACGTTTGGAACGCAGATTTACTGTAAACTTCGTGCACTCGTAGTACTCCATGAGGACAACAAAATGTGTAAGCAGTAGCGCGTACTTCTCAAGCGTTACTGACTAAATCGCAAGGTAATTTCGGTCGTCATATATATATATATATATATATATATATATATATATATATATATATATATATATATATATATATGCGTGGCCATTTTTACCATGAAGCGGATGGAGCCGAGTGGTGACGCCACGGTAGCTCAGCGTGTTCGGTCAGAGAGCCGGTTGGCCTCTGTAATAAAAAACTGAGTGGAAGGATCAATCATCGAACTTGAACACGATGTCTTGCGACGTCCGCAACGACCAAACACAACGATCAATAACGAACAAAAAAAAAAAAAAGCGTGTGCCATCATAGTGTCAACTACCCTTTCTAATAAGAAAACTGAGCGAACGGATCAACGAACAAACTGCACGGGTGTCATCGGACGTCCGCCCTGAACAAATTTAACGAACAATATAGAACTTTTTTTAAGAAAAGTGGTTGGCGTTCAAGCCGCTGGCTCGAGTTCCGTTCGTCAGTTTTTTTTTTCAACGCAGTCCTTTTCTTTACTATTTATATTACAACTGATGTAATGGGAAAATACGTGTAATCGGATGAACTTTTATTAAATTTACAATGTTATTTGACAGTCTGCTAATTTTTACTATCACAAATAGTATAATATTCATAACTATCGACTAGTAAACGAAAAATACATAAAGTGATACTGAAAATATATGCTTGTCCGCGTCTTCAAAACCATTCGTATTTAATCGAAAGAGAACGAGAAATTGCTTCTCGGAAGACGCTATTAAAATACACTCTTTACTGCGTAACCAACTATCAGCGCCGATTTTTAAGGAAAATTTGCTTCCAAGAGAGGTTTTTGAAAATGTTAACGAGGTTTGTTTTTCCACGCAAAACGTCAAAGATCTTGCGTATACGGAAACATAGCATTTATTCAATGTAGCTCGTGCCGTTTAACTTTATGTTTTCCATGTTTTTACGATAAATACCATCCTGCAACTTGTACTCGTAATGTCGAAAGCAACGATTAATTGTACATCTTTCGAAAGCCGTCTGTGCCGGTCAAAACTTGGAGGTAAGAAGTCGTTTCGGGGCTTTTTCCAGGTATAGGGGACTTCTCAAATCACGGACAAGCATACATTTTCAGTATCAATTTATGCGTTTGGTCGTTTACTAGTCGATAGTTATGAATATTACATAATTTGTGACAATAAAAATTAGTAAACTGTCAAATAACATTGTAAGTTTAATAAAAGTTCATCCGATTACACGTATTTTCCCCATTATATCAATTGTAATGTAAATACCAAAGAAAATGACTGTGTAGGAAAAAAAAAACAGACGAACAGGACTCGATCCGATGATTACGGGGATTGAACGCTAACCACTCGGCTGCCACCGCTTCATGGTAAAAATGGCGGCGCACAGATATATATTTGACGACCGAAATTATCTTGAGATTTTCTCAGTAACGCTTGAGAAGCACGAACTACTGCTTACATATTTTGTTGTCCTCGTGGAGTACTACGAGTGTACGAAGTTTGCAGGAAATCCGCGTTCCAAACGTCGTGGCCTCCCCTTGTAAGATAAAAACAAAGCAACGCACCACGAAAGAATTATCCGAACGGAACGAAAATTGGTGGGAATGATGTACATGCACAGACAAATACATGATAACAATTTCAGGAAAATAGGATGATTTATTCAGGAGAAAGAGCTTCATGAATTAATGCTAGTCGACAACGGGTCGGCCTATCACTGGTCCTTATCCAAGTATTTATTTTGCTTGGCATTGATTGACAAAGTTTTCTGATGCTCTCCTGAGGGATATCGTGCCAATTTGTATGCAGCTGGTGCGTCAGAACGTCAAAACCCGGGTTGGTTGGAGAGCTCTGCCCATAATGCTCCAAACGTTCTCATTTCGGCAGAGATCTGGCCACCGTGCTGGCCAGCGTAGGGTTTCGCAAGCACGAAGACAAACAGTAGTCTCTCGCCTTGTGCGGGCGGGAACTACAGTAATGGAAATAAGTATTCATACACTAGAGCGTGGAAAAGTAAACTGCCTTTATTGACAATGCGAAACCAAAACCACTTATTGGATATGCAAAAATGTTCAAATGTGTGTGAAATCTTACAGGACTTAACTGCTAAGGTCATCAGTCTCTAAGCTTACACACTGGTTAACCTAAATTATCCTAAGGACAAACACACAGACGCCCATGCCCGAGAGAGGACTCGAACCTCCGCCGGAACCAGCCGCACAGTCCATGACTGCAGAGCCTTAGACCGAATTGGATATGCACTATACACACTGGCCAGTCGCCAATGCAGCTATGCTGGTATATAGAACGTGAATGAACAAGCCTTTACAAAACAAAATACAAAAACGTCTGCCAAGTTCTCTACTGCGCTGGGAATGAAGTATTCATACACCAACAGAAAATGACACTTATAACAAAGGTAGAACATGTTTAATACTTCTTATGCATACCCTTCCGATGTAGTACTTCTCGCAACCTCCGTGGCATGGAATTGACCAATTTTCTTGTAGTTCCCTACGTGATACCTTCCCATTCTCGAAGGAGAACCACTTTCAAAGAGGCCTTACGAC
The DNA here is from genome assembly GCF_023897955.1 of Schistocerca gregaria. Classification (NCBI taxonomy): domain Eukaryota; kingdom Metazoa; phylum Arthropoda; class Insecta; order Orthoptera; family Acrididae; genus Schistocerca; species Schistocerca gregaria. The sequence continues at coordinate 359,910,356 of NC_064922.1, forward strand.
GAATGTCGTGTTTTCTCACTTGTGTTGCCAGCTCACTCCACAGGTGTTCGATGGGATTCAGGTCCGGACTCTGAGCTGGTGTTTTAAGTGTGTGTGGAGTGTTGTAGAGCAACCACAACCTGACAATTTGCGTCGTATGTCTGGGATCATTGTCCGGTTGGAAGTAATAATTTCTAGGAAGACCCCAGGCGTAAACACTCTGTTGTAAGTTCTGCTTGAGAATGTTCATATGCACAAATCTGTCCATGTTATCTTCCACAAACACTAATTTTCCGACACCGGAGCGTGACACACAGCCCCATACCATCACTCCACCACCTCCGTGCTTCACCGTGGGTTGAATGTTGTTTCGGGCGAGGACTGTATTCGGTCTTCTCCAGACCAAGATCCTACCATCATTGCGCACGATATTTAATTTGCTTTCATCGCTAAACAATACAGTATCCCAGAAGTCTGCTGTCTTGGATACATGCTGTTTCGGAAATTCCATCCGCCACTTCCTGTTCTTTTTGCTGATGTAGGGCTGTCGTCTCGGGACCCTGGATCTGTATCCCGAACGATTGAGAATGGTACGAATTGCCCTTGAAGTGATGTCCTTTCGGAAGTGGTCATGTACATATGCGGATAGTGCCGACGCTGTCGTTTTCAGGTTTTTCTTGATGATTCTTACTAGCATTCTGGTCTCTCTTGTTGCAAGCTTCTGAGGACGACCGTGTCGTTCACTGTTTATTACTACATGTCTGTCCTTATATCTCTCAATGATAAATTGCACAGTCGCTCGGCTTTGTCCAGTGATATTGGCAATTTCGGCATCCGACTTGTGTTGAAGATATTGGGCGACAACGATGTTTCTTTCCTCAATGGTCGTTTCCTTTCCCTTGCGGCCCATTCTGCTGTTCCACGGTACGCACGTCCGACCTGCTGTTGCTTCACGGCCGCCACACAAGTGTGACATGCGCTCCGGGGACGCGTCAGCCGTTTGTTTGGTTGGAAGTGGTCCGCTGTATGAATACATTTTGCCCTGTCGTAGACCGTGTGGAGTGTAACATATTTTATTTTTACAGAATAGATTCATGGCATACGGGAAGCTTCATTACCGAGAACATGGTTATAAGACGTTACAAAAATCAAATGGCTCTGAGCACAATGGGACTTCAGAGCTGTGGTCATCAGTACTCTAGAACTTAGAACTACTTAAACCTAACTAACCTAAGGACATCACACACATCCACACCCGAGGAAGGATTCGAACCTGCGACCGTAGCAGTCGCACGGTTCCGGATTTGGCGCCTAGAGCCGCTCGGCCACCGAGGCCGACTCTGACGCTACATCATAGTACTTATTCGTATCGGAGCTGTGGGTGATTTACTATCCCAACACAACATCGTAGCTGGTCACCGCCTACTGTATGAATACTTATTTCCATGAATGTATGTTGCTGAAATGTAAGTTCAGGATGGCTAGCCGTGAAGGGTAACAAAACGGTGCGTAGAATATCGTCTACGTACCGCTGTGTTCTAAGAGTGTCGTGAATGACAACGAGAGGGTCGTACAACGAAAAGACATGGCACCCCAGGCAATCAGTCCTAGTTATCGGATCGTATGGCGGGCGACAATCAGACGGGTATATCACCACTGTCCGGGGCGTGTTAGGACACACATACATCCTAGACTAACTGGTGTAGAATTGTGTTCACCGATAACCAGCGAAAACTTGTCTGGAGATATCAATGTGATATCAGCCTTACTGGCGTCCGCCAACCAGGAGTGATAGTCTGCAGCACCATTTCATTTCACCAGTGGCACCCTTACTATACAGCCTCACGTCTACGATATTCTAGGCTCCGTTTGTTGCCTTAATGGCAAACCATCCTTAACTTACATGTCAGCAAGATAATGCCCGCCCGCACATGACGAGAGTTTCTATCACTTTTTTTCGTACTTTTGATCCCCAACCATTACCAGCAAGGTCACCGAGCCTCTCGTCAATTGAGAAACTCCGGGGCATTTTTGAGCAGAGCCCTACAACTGGTACGGGATATTGACGACCTAACACAGCAGTTGCTCAGAATTTGGCACGATATGTCCCAGGAGCATATCCAGGAACTTTGTCAATCAATACCAAGCTGAATACCTGCTTGAATGAGGGCCACAGATGGGCCAACTCATTATTCAAGTAGTTCAAATGGCTCTGAGCACTATGGGACTTAACATCTGAGATCATCAGTCCCCTAGAACTTAGAACTATTTGAACCTAACTAACCTAAGGAACCTGCGACCTGGCAGTCGCGCGGATCCGGACTGAACCGCCTAGAACCGCTCGATCACAGCGGTCGTCTCAACTCATTATTGACCTGCTTAGTTTGTGAAACTCTTTCCCTTGAGGAAATCATCCAACTTTCCTCAAATTGTTCTTACATGTACATGTTCCTATGTGATGCGTCTTTTTTTCTCTTAGACTCTGTATTCAATATTAGTTGACAGGGAAGTATCGATACCACTATTTTTCGATGTTGATGGGATGATGAGAGCCACTTCTAACCTTACGACTTATTTTAGAAGTTAGGTTGAGGAAAAGAAAAACTCCGTCGATACCGTTTACTATATGTCTTTCCTGGGGGGTTCACAGTCTCGTAAAATTTCTTGGAAGACTTCTGTTTCGCCAGTGAATGTGTGTATGAACACTATTCGCTACTAAGAAGTACAGAAAGCACGAGTTTTATTTCATGTGTTTTTATCCTGTCTAAGGCTGATACGAGCAGCACAGGGTCACTTTATTCTGATCCCCTCTATTTACTGCTGTACTTACAGCACCTGTTACCCACTCGAAAACGACCAATAAGTTAAGATAGCAAAAGTGGAGATAAAACATTCAGTCGTGAACGTGTTGTCTTTCTAAGAACTTAAACCATCTGAAGATTCAGAGAGAGCTGTTGATTAGTGTTTACTGGATTACGCTCTCTGAAATTCAGCGGGAATAAAATACACGGAGCGAAAGGTTATTTGTAACTAGCACACAAACCAGTCTGCAGTAACAAGAGTCGAAGAACCTGAAAGGGAGGCAATATTTCAGGACAGGATTTTTATCTATGGTTCATGGTATTCACTCCGTAGGTTGGTGAGACAGAATTCTCTGTCTATCTATCGCATGAGCCTTGTCCCGCAGTTACGTAGGGTCAGCCATCGGTAATCGGATTTGGCATGTTAATGTGTAAGGGGTGGCCGGATGCCCTTCCTGCCGCCAACTCGTACCCCCGGGACGGAATTAGTGTACCCAAACTGTCTGCGTTGAATGTAACCCATGGAATAGTGCGAAAGTGTTCAGATGTCTGCGAGCCGCGTAACTGAGGCGGAACATGGGGACCAGCCCGGTATTCACCTAGTGGGATGTGGAAAACCGCCTAAAAACCACATCCAGGCTGGCCGGCACATCGGCGCTCGTCGTTAATCCGCCGGGCGGATTCGATCCGGGGCCGGCGCGCCTACCCAAGTCCAGGAAGCAGCGCGTTACAACTCTCGGCTACCATAACGGGTAGGTTGGTGAGACAAAAGACTGCTAAAATTTAGATGGTTACATCGAATAACCTCTCAGGAAGCACGGAATCGAAATTGGAAGATAAGAATGTTATGATGCAATCAGACTGAAAGAAGCAATCGTCTGATCTGATACACCCTGAGACATCAAGAAATTGGCAAGCAGTTTGAATGTAAGCTGTACTTGTTAATTATAAATGCAATGGAATAACGTATAGCATTATTGGCCGAGGGACCTCGTGTGAGGTTTCCGAACACTTGGTGCAAGTCTTTCTGTTTGACGCCACATTGGCGACTTGCGCGTCAAGTAGGATCAGATTAGGTCAACGGGCGTGTCAAATCATCAGAATCCCGAGCTGGTTGAAGGGCTCTGCGTATAATGCTCCAAACGTTCTCATTTCGGCAGAGATCCAACCACCTTGCTGGCCAATGTAGGGTCTGGCAAGCACGAAGGTAAGCAGTAGATACGCTCGCCGTGTGCTGACGGCCTTTATCTTGCTAAAACGTGAGCCCAGATAGGCTTACCATGAAGGGCAACAAAACGGTGGGTAGAATATCGTCGACCTACGGCTGCGCTGTAAGAGTACCTCGGATTACAACGAAAAGTGTGCTGAAATGAACAGGAGTGTCACGCCAGTCCATCACTTGTGGTTATCGGGCCGTACGATGGGCGAAAGTTGGTATCTCATCGTTGTCTGGGACGTCTACAATCACGTCTTCTTTCTGGAATCTCAACGACTGGAGTGGGTTTTAACTGGTGAATCAAGCTTCGAATCTGATGACCAGCGAAGACGGCTCTGCAGATGGATCTCTCCCCAGCTGAGAACTTTGGAGCGTTATGGGTAGGGCCTTCCAACCAGCTAGGGATTTTGACGATCCAACGCGCCAGAGAGAAGAATTTGGCACTAATACCTTAGGACGACATCCGAGATCTCTACCAGTTAATGCCCAACCTAATAACTGCTTGCGCAGGGGGGTAGACGTGGGGCAACGCGTTACTAATTTGTTTAATATTTGAACCTCTTTCCTTGAACAAATAATACAGTTTTTCTGAAATTGTAGTCATTTCTTTGCTTGTACATGTGCATCAAATCTACCGATTTACGACCCATTCGGATAATGCCTTTGTGGTGCGTCGCTGTTTTTTTAATTTTTACCATAAAATTAAGACATATGAGGCAAATTGTGAGGAATAGTCCATACGTTGTTGCTTAGCATTTCAGTCGATAACGTCGGACGTTAATAGTCTTTCTTTGTATGGTACTAATAGATGTTTATGGGGTGTTGTCTTTCTAAGTGCACTACCTTTTGGTTTCCTAGTTGGCGTAGGTCTGCCCACCAAAATACTTAAATTTTCATGAACAGCGTCTGTAGTATCATTTGTACCTTAAAAATGATAGGATGTTCATCTGTACAATTATCGGTGGCTGTCGAAGACAATAGCCGACTGGATTCCCGTGCGTTATTTGAACAAGTCGATAGTGATCAAAAATGGTTCAAATGGCTCTGATAACGTAACAGCTGTGGTCATCAGTCCCCTAGAACTTAGAACTACTTAAACCTAACTAACATAAGGACATCACACACATCCATGCCCGAGGCAGGATTCGAACCTGCGACCATAGCAGTCACACGGTTCCGATCTGCGCGCCTAGAACCGCGTGACCACCACGGCCGGCCGATATTGATCATTTTTGTTAATTGTTCACTGATGATGCTTTTGTCTCTGTAAGTGTGTCACCATTGGGCGGTGGATGTTGTTGCCGTCGCTTGCACTCTGAAATCCCGTTTGATGTAGTAGATCTCTAGTAGATCTTGTGCAGGCCTCTACATCTTTACATAACTACTGCAATCTACATCCATTCGCCACTGCTTATGTAGTCAGATCTTGATCTCCTTCCACAAGCTGTACCCCCTCCATTATGAACCTGACGATTTCTAAATGCCTGCCGGTGTGTCTTACCAGCAGATGCCTTCTTTAGTCAACCTACACGATAAATTTCTTTCCTCCCACAACTATTCACTACCTACTCCATACTTATCCAGTCTACCTACTTCAGTACTATCCTGTAGCATAATATTTCAAGTTCTTCTAGTCCCTTCGCGCCTCAACTGTATATCGCCAACGTTCTTTTTCCACACGAGGCTTCAGTCCACACAAATCTATTGTTTATCTGTCCTCTGTCACGTATCTTCATGTGGTCGACATTGGTAGTGGGTGACCGGATGCCCTACCTGTCGCCCCCTCTTCTCCCACGTCTAGCGTTATCCCACGTCAAAGTGTGCTAATGTTCTGGAAATGTTTGCATATCGTGCAAATGGGGCAGGACATGGATGCCAGCCCGGTATTCATATCCACGCTGGCCGGCACGCCGGCTGTCGTCGTTAATGCGCCCATTGATTCGATCCGGGACTGGCAAACTTCACTGAATATTGAAAGCGATGTCTTAACGCTCGTGGCTCTACGGGCATGTCTCACTCCAGACAAAGAACTTGAGAGAAGGTTCCTAAAATTTAAATTTATGTCCCATATTAAGAAATACCCCTTTTCCAGAAACGTTTTTCCTACTATCTCCAGCGTACGATTTATATCCTGAAACTTTCTGACAGATTAAAACTGTCTACCGTACCGAGACTCCAACTCGAGACCTATGCCTCACGCAGGAAAGTTCTCTACCGACTGAACTACCCAAGCACGACTTACGGGCCGTTGCAAGTTTCGCAGGAGAAGTGTGAAGTTTGGAAGGTAGGAGACGAGGTACTGGTGGAAGTTAAGCTGTGAGAAATAAAGCTGTGCTTATATAGCTCAGTCGGTAGAGCAATTTTCCCTCTTAAGGCAAAGGTCCCGAGTTCGAGTCTCGGTCCGGCATACAGTTTCAATCTGCCAGGATGTTTCATATCAGCGCACAGTTCCCTGGAGAGTGAAAATTTCATTACGGAAATTTACATCACCTCTACATAGATATCCCTCAGGAACAACTTTGTCAATTAATGCCAAGCGGAATAACCGCTTGCATAAGGAACAGAGGTGAACATCGCGTTACTGACTTGCTCAATCTGTGTCGACCTTTCTCTTGAATAAATCATCGAAATTTTCTGAAATTGGAATCATTTATTTTTCTCTACATGTACATCACATCTACCGATTTCGGTTCCATTCGGATAATTCCTTTGTAGTGCGTAGCTTTTATTAGGTCTTAGAGAGTGTTTATAAATGTTATAAATTAATTGTGAAAATCACACATATATGCCCGTACAAGATTGTCATCAATATACTTTCTAAGTTAAATTTTTACTGTGCAATGTGATGGCTCTGTGATGCAGCAGCGCAGGTTGCCAAATAAAGTATAATGAAAAAGAATAGCGCAAAAAGTGCCCCGTTGTTGTTTGACCAGGAAATGAGCAATTGCCAAGCAGAAAAACCTCCATATTTATGTATACAGTCACTTACTAGCTTAAGGGGAAACAACTCTCAGAATAGACGTTTTCTTCTATTTTGCCGGTTTCAATAGAATTTTAAAACCACGACTATCACGTAAAGATGTAGCAATATCCAAGCTTTGAAGTCCGGAATTTTTGAGTTTTGAATTTTTAATACGATTTTGATGGAGGTTTTGAAAACTAGCTTTTGGTACTCAGATCTTAATTTTAACGTTCCAGGTATATTTAGGTACCGTCACAAGATACTGTTCAACTGTTCTATGCATTCATTTTATGAGAAATGTTATTAATATACTTCCAAAATTTTTCAAGTTTCGAACTTAAATTTTCTTTAATTACTTGTACATAAATGTAGTAATAAAATAGAGAAAGTACCTTTTCGATCATTTTAATGCACAGAAGTATGGAAATACCTCGACTACTTCCTGGGGGTTTTTCTCAGGGATTGGTTAATATTTAGATAAAAATGTTGGCACTGAACTTGGTAGAAGAAATTTACGGGAAAATGGATTTTAAAATTTTATTGCGAAATTAAGGCTAGTGCAAGACACCTCATTACCAGTACCATACGTTCTCCCTATCTACTCCTGTAAGGCTTCTCCTGCTTGTGATTTCAAGACTAAGCCAGCTTTTTCTAGAATTTTTCGTTCCCCAGGCACCATCTAGTAGACTGCTTAGTTCCTACTTGATGTTTAGATACGCAAATCGTCTTCTGGGAGGGTGGTAAAGGAGTGCTGGGATTCCTGGCCGGTCTTCAAACATCGTACACTGAAATGAGAAACTACTACGTGACCGAAGAGTTTTTCTTTTTTCTTTGGAACACTTGGGCCAAATGACACTATAAATGCATTAGAATTTTTGTCTTGTCATCACTGCATCTTGGCATTAGCCCATCAGATGCAAATCTCTGATATATATGTATTATGTTGACCACTTTGGCAGCTGTCAGTCTGACCAAGCTCCTCGCGCAGTCCACACTCCCTATTCCAAATATTTCTTAGACTTACTTGTAATCAGAATAAAGCCAGATCGTTTTGGGAACTATCCTTTCAATATATTTTCCAGTGTGAATTCAGACTTTAGTTATTATTAACTTCTTTCTTTAGTTTGCTTTCTATTCATGATGCTGTGTGGGTATTATTGCCCGCATCAAGCGATTCTAATTCTGGGACCTTATCATCTATGCTTCTAGAATTTACTAATCTGCAACACTTACTCCGATACCCAAGTACCAGCTTCCTTTTACAGAGCACACATGTAAGGTGTAAATCACATACCACACTAACGTGGAATTTTGCAACGTATGTTACGCTCAACCCATGCAACCAACTGCATCTGGTGACGCCGCGTGTTGCGTCACCTGTGATGTGAAATGTAGTAATCTGATTCTGTACCAGCATCGCGGTGCAGGGGACGAATTTCTGGGACAGCTTAACAAAGGAGGCATCGAATTTAGAGTAGCGGATACTTTAATCACGAGGGACAACAGACGCCTTAGCTTCTATAAAGCAATTAATGCGGCATCCAATTCCCTAATCACGTCGGAAACCCCCCCCCCCCCTCTCTCTCTCTCCTTCCCCCCTCGCCCTCTGACCCTTCCCTCCTCCTTTCCTCCTCCTCTCCTCTCTCTCCCTCTCTCCGATCATCTCTCCTTCCCTCCCGCTCTCTCAGTTGACAACAGCGCTAAAAAGGCATTTATCAAAATGGTTCAAACGGCTCTAAGCACTACGGGACTTAACATCTAAGGTTATTAGTCCCCTAGAACTTAGAACTACTTAAACCTAACTAACCTAAGGACATCACACACATCCATGTCCGAGGTAGGATTCGAACCTGCGACCCTAGCAGTCGCACGGTTCTAGATTGAAGGGCCTACAACCGTTCGGTGACACTGGCCGGCGGCAGTTATCAGTCCCAGGAAATGAACATACCGATGGTTCGCATAGTGTACCTTCCGTAGATGCCTGTAACGCAGACAGTGAGCAACTGAATTTGCACTTGGCATCTGACGAAGACAACTAGGGAAGTTGCCGAAATGTGTAAAGTTAAAATAAAAACTCGGTTCTCGGCTGTAGACTAGAAACCTATCAAAGAGAAGAGAAACTATGATAAATGTCACACACTGCTATTGTGTTAGAAATACGAAACTAAACCAAATACATTTTAGAAAAAGTACATTAAATTACGTCTGTAGCTGTTGGGTTATAACTTACATCGCTATGAGAGTAGAACGTGTTACGTTTAGCGGAAGTAGGTTGTACACAGGGAGTATTATTCCAAGCACGGCACACGTAAATTTCTAAGTTGTGCGTCGACCTTTTGCAGAGAAGGGGAAACTCCGTTAAAGATGACGCAGTGGCTCGGGCGAGGCCAACTGCAGCCGGAGATAAGGAACCGAGTCGGGTGCTTCACGGCCCAGCCGCAGGGTAAACTCTGAGGGATAGTAAGGGGACACGGCAGCTTCCATAACGGCTTGCCATTGCTCCACTTGCTCCCACATCAGCCCGGACAGACTGGAAGGAAGCGGCTGTGGTCGCTAGCGGCGGTCGTGAGACGAGCTACTGCATTCAGATAACGTCATTTCTACTGAAACGGTTGACATCGGACTGTCGATGAATGACGAAAACATGTCGCATCGCGGCAATTGCCAGTGTACAACGCTTTTTTCCAGAGAAATGAATATACATAATACCAGGTGATTACAATTATAGTGCAACATCTCACAGAGGTCTAGTGTGGATCATAATTACCGTAAGGTAGCGAAAATGCCTTAAACTGGGTAGGACGTGAAACGGGCCGACTTGGAGCGCGAGAGGCACCACAGGACATTTTAATTTACACTGTCTATACTTTTATAAATAAATTCATAAAACTTTGTTAGCATGACCAGGAAGGATTCAGGATTCACACTCATAGTAGAGGAAGTTAGAAAACTTGACAAAACAAACTTTTCAAAAAGGGGAAATTTCATCATTTTTTCACTTGGTATTAGCTACATTTGCTGCTGTAGGTACACTTTTCTTCGTAAGTAAGAGAGATTCTTGGATGAATTTTGCGCATCATACAAAACATACTTACAGGTGTATGAAACTCTAGAATTTACGAAATCTGTTAAAAACTGTGGTAAAAATTGAGATAATTAGCTATAAAATTCGAGTTTTCTCTGAACACGAAGTTTAAAACGTAACAGCCCATTCATTTTTCCATAGATTAAATAAATTCTAGAGTTCCATACACCTCTAAGTAAGGTTTGTAAGCTGTGAAAAAGTCATCGAAGAATCTCTCTTACTTATGAAGAAAAGTGTACCTATAGCAACAAACGCAGCCAACAGTAAATGAAAAAAATCATGAAATTTCACAATTAAAAAATATTATGTTTTCGTGTTTTTGAACTTCCACTGCTATGATTGTGAATCCTGAATCTTTCCTGACCAATCTGATAAAATTTTATGAATTTATTTGTAAAAGTATAGACAGTGCAAATTAAAATGTCCTATGGTGCCTCTCCTTCTCGAAGCCGGCCCGTTTGACGTACTACCCCCCTTAACACGGAACTGATTTAAGCTGGAGAACAAGTAAGTTCCAGTTGTGGTGACCAGATACAAATATGGCGCCGTACAATGTTTGTACGACATCATGACATCCATGCTGTCATTTGACAAGCTATAACGTGAGTGAACACTATGGCTATCGAGGACAGAGGCCGTGCAGGGTAGGTCAAACTGTTTTACGTGAACGGCGGAAATAACATTGCTGCACTGAGAAAGTATCGCTGTCTAAAGCGTCCGAGGGGAGCCCTACGTCATTAAATGGTTTGAAGAAGATGATGACGAAATTCGAAAATACGGGCGAGGTCAGTGCGACACCTGGAAGAGAAGGGCGTCCTGTCCCGATAGAAGTTTTTGACGAGGTTTTTGTTGCTGTAACTGAGCCTGCAGCAAGTGCCCCATGTAGTGTTAGTGTCCGTGCAGTGTCAGAAGAACTATCTATCCCGCATTCAACACTACGTAAAGCTTTGTGTTCTATTTTACAGTGCTGCCCGTATCAAATCCAGACGGTGTAGCAACTGAAACCTGTTGATCCGCAGCAATGTTCTGAACTTGCTGCGGTTGCTGGCACGGATGGAAATGGATGGCATGTGTCCGAGCAATATTCTGTGGAGTGACGTGGCCCATTTTACATTAAAGGGTCCAGTGAACACACACAACTGCCAAATATGGGGTACCGTTGAGCCGCGTCTTCTACACGAAGAGCTATTGCACCCGCTGTATGTGACTGTGCGATGTGGATTAACAAGTCTCTTTATTCTCGGTCCGTTCTTCTTTGAAGCGAACACACCCGGAGGGTCTGTCAGGTGCACCGTGACTCCCTAGCACACCTCACTTCGCTCCCCCTGTGAAAGAGCTGCTCAGTGCAATCCTCCACGAAAGGGTTGTCCCAAGAGGTTTCCCGGAGGCATGGCAGCATGTCGCTTGCCCAGTGAAAGGTCTACTTAATGCAACCTTCCACGAACGTGTTCAGAGGTTTCCCAGATGCATGGTCTACAGGATCATCTGATCTGAATCTATACGACTTTAGGCTCTGGGGATATCTAAAAGAACGCGTTTACCAGGAACATGTTCTATGTCTACCTGATCTGGAAGTCAGTATCCAGGAAATGCGAATAACTGTTTAATTACTGATACAGCATTTCGTCGTATTGAAAAAAAATAATAAAATCAACATTAAGCCTTTCTCACTTGTTTGATCTGTTCTGCCCATGTCTTTCTTGCACTCAGCTCTAGATTTGCACCTGGTGGACAAAACTGGAACTAATTTTTTCCCAGTGTGAATCGGTTCCGCATTAACGCATTAGAAAATTTGCCAAGTTTCGCTGTCGTATGAGAATTACATCCCGCACCAGAACTTTGTGAATAGGTGCACTTTAATTATAACCACCCGGTATAAAATTGCTGTGGTTCTCAAAATGGTTGCGAAACCTATGTTGCCTACAAAAGATAAAAGTACTGAGTTCGAGTCGCGGTCCTGCCTTCAGTTATGTTCCTCCAGGAAAAGCAATGTTCCCCAAATATTTGAATAACGGCAACTATCACAAACCATAAATTTTTTGTCAGTGTATAAATTGTTTCCCAGACCCAAATTACTTCCACCTTCCTTACGAGTACGTCCGCTGGTTTAAGTGATTTTGTACAATACTTTATGAAAGATATGGGCTGTTCCGAACAGTACTATACCTTGTATTTCACTCTCTTTGCTACATGCTTGTGTTCTAAATAGGGTGTTCTGCAGTTTTCACATTCTGCTTTCCACTTACCTCGATGCTCACATACTAGTACTTGAATTTGTTCTGAGGCGCCTTATCGTTTATGTTCTCGTCACACTCGCACATCTTTGAAGATGCATGCTTGATCTTTCATCTGACGTACAACAATGCCAGGTTTTTTAGGTGTAACATGTTTGTCACAATTTATTTGTATGTCGTACACTATAGTGTTACATCGCGTTATTTGGGTGGTCTTGCAATTTTCCATAGAGATCTAATACTCCTAGAGCTCTGCAAGCTTGCCAATGGAGGTATGGGCACACCTTATTGTGTCTCTTCACCGCCGATACAGGACAGCCTGATCTGTTCTCCTTGCTCTCGGAGTATACTGCCCAAGGTCGAGAACTACCGTGCTGAGTGGTTTTCATTATATGTTTCTCGTAGCTCTACGTCCTTAAAGCTTGACCTTATGGAACCACTGTTACAGCTTCTGAAGCTGTTCTCACTTCCCCTTTTAAGCCGCAGTTTCGTATGATCTCTGAGAATATTACAATTCTCCAGAGGGTCTGAGTACTGACAAAGTTTGTTTTAGCTTATTCTGTATTTACATTCTGATGCTACTTCGCAGAAGTGAGTCAGTACCGGTACCTTTCGAATTCTGTCATCTTTGTTGCAGCATTCTTAGTCCAGACAATAATTATTCCCTTTCCATTTGCTATGTCCGTGTTATATACTGTATGGACAAAAGTATCCCTGTACCTGTGTAATGCAGAATAGACCATTAGATGACACGAGAGGCGGAGCCCCCCCCCCCCCCCCCCCCCCAGTATAAAATGAGGCGGAGAGCACTGTGCAGTCAGTAGATAAGCGGTAACGGCAGAGTGGGTCACTCTGGTGAGTTCAGTGTTTTCCAGCGTGGGCTTGTTGTTGGATGTCAGCTGGGTAACAAATTCGCCAGGGACATTTTAACGCTTCTAAAGTTGCCGACGTCCCCACTGTCGATGATGTGGCTGTGAGCTGGAATAACCACAGCCAAGCGAAGACCAGGCAGACAGAACGATCGGATATGTAATGTCACGCACTGAAAATCAGCGAAAGCAGCCACCGTGTGTTCCAATAAGCCTGCAGCAGCACATCTAGCGCCAACGGCCTTGCCGCAGTGGTAACACCGGCTCCCGTCAGATCACCGAAGTTAAGCGGTTTAGAAGTGGGCTAGCACTTCTATAGGTGACCATCCGGTCTGCGGAACGCTGTTGGCAAGCGGGCTGCACTCAGCCCTTATGAAGCAATCTGAGGGCTACTTGATGGAGAAGTGGCGGCTCCGGTCTCGCAAAGTAACATAGGGCCGGGGGAGCGGTGTGCTGACCACATGCAGCTCCATATGTGCATCCAGTGATGCCTTTGGACTTAGGATGATACGGCGGCCGGTCGGTATCGTTGGGCCATCAAGGCCTGTTCGGAAGGAGTTTAATTTTAGTACACCTAACACAATGACTGTGCATAGGGTGTTACAAAGAATGGGGTACAATGGTCGAACAGCTCCTCCTAAGCCACACATTTCCTTAGTCAGTACTAAGCGACGCTTGGGGTAGCGTGAAGAGCAAGGCCACTGGACAGCGGATGACTGGAAACGAGTGATCAGAGTGATGAACCACGCTATACCTTGCGTTAATCCGACAGAAGACTTTGGGTTTGGCGAGTGACTGGAGAACATCGCCTGCTATCAGTCTATGCGTGTGCCAACAGTGAAGTACGACGGAGGTGATGATGCGGCATGTAGGTTCTTTTCGTGGTTAGGAAGTGGTCCCCTTATTGCGTTTAAGAAACAATAAATGCGGAAGAGTATGAAGGAATTTAGAGCATTGTGTACTACGTACAGTGGAGGAAAAATTCTGAAATGATGATTGCATCAGCATAGCAAGGCGCCCTGTCAAAAAGCAGAATATGTGAGGCACTAGTTTGTGGATGATAACTTTCCTGAAATGTGTATCAACAGTCCTGACCTGTACCCAATGGATAATATGTTAGAGTGGATAATATGTCAGAACGACCACTTCGCTCCAGACCCCAACGTCCAACATCACTTTCTTCTCTTGTTTCCTCTTTTGAGGAAAACTGGGCTGCAATTTCTCCACAGAAATTAAGACACCTCATAGAACGTGTCCCCAGCTGAGTTCAGGTCGTCATCAAAGCGATGGGTGAACACAACCCATATAAATGTTATATATGGAGATGGTACCTGTTCTTTCGGGCATACCCGAAAGAACAGATACCATCTCCATATATAGTTAAGGCTAACTGGCCATTGACCTTCTTCTGCGCACATGCAGACGCATTGCCAGAACTCTTATGGGACTCGGTCAGATTGTCTGCCGCGAGTAATGAGTGTTGTGAGCAGGGGCACTACGAATGTAGTGTGTGTACATTAAGTTGGGAATGTGGGTCTCACGGGGAGCGTGCAAGGGATAAATCCCTGCAGTTACACTATCCTCTGTTTCCTCGGTGGCTCAGATCGACAGAGTGACTGCCATGTACGCAGGAAATCCCGGGTTCGAGTCCCGGTCGAGGCACACATTTTCAACTGTCCCCGTTGATGTATATCAACGACTGTCGACATGGTAGGGTCTTGATTTAATTATCATTTCACATAAATGATCATTAATAGGTGTGAAAATACTTTTGATCACTTTGCTTATCTTACATATCCAACTACAGCACTATTGTACAATATATAATAATGACAATAATAAATTTCAGCTATATCAGCCATCCTGTTTAATGTCGAAGACACAAAAATATAGCATGGAAAAATATTGGTTTGTAATCAAGCGAAGGAAGAAGCCGTCATTTGAAGAAAATGCAATAGAACTCACCATTTTCATGTCCTGAGGAAAATTAAAGATCCAAACAACGAATACCATTATCGTTCAGTACGTAGATATTCAGAAGCCTTAGGAGTAACTTTCAACAAAATCTGTAGTAATAGTACTTGAGAAACAGTGCGTTTATTTGACTCATGTCTTATGATACAGAACACCATTAGTGCTGTAGCTTCCATTATGTAAGGCGGCGATCGGAGAGTTTCCGTTGGAGGAGGAGGAGGAGACTAATTTTTAACGTCCCGTCGACAATGCTGTCATTAGAGACGGAGCACAAGCTCTGATTAGGGAGGAATGGGGAAGGAAATCGGCTATGCCCTTTCAAAGGATCCTCGCGTTTGCCTGAAGAGATTTAGGGAAATTACGGAAAATCTGAATCAGGATGGCCGAGGGCGGGTTTGAACCGTCGTCCTCCGGAATACGAGCACAGTGTGCTAACCCTGTGCCACCTCGCTCGGTGACAATGTTCCCCTTGGAAAGCCGTACAGTCCAGAATCGGTATGCTAATCACACAAAATCTCCGTGAGATTTAAGGAAGTCATTCCACTGACGCACCAGCTTAAAGATACTTCCTGCTGCGGAAGAAGTCCGTTACTGCCTTCTGGACATCCTTGTTCAAGAGGAATCATCAACCCTTCAGCGCCTTTTTTTTTAAGGAACCAAAGGCGTGATAATCATGACTGTAGCGCGGGTGCTCTCGTTTCTCCCACTTTAGTTGGGGTTGTTGTGATTTGGATGAGGCTGGCCTGCCAGATCGACCGGCGTCTTGAGTCAAATCGCATCCAGCAGGGAACTTGGCGCACCATTTCACAACAGAGGTTTTCGACAGACGTGCTGCCCCATAAACATTCTTCATTCTCCGATAGATATCTACCATTGTTTGTCCTTCATGCAGCTAAGACGAGAATAACAGCAGGCTGCTCCAGTTTGGACGCATTTCGTAATTACGTCGCCGTAGTTCATGTTTCCACATTTATCGCACGCACGTCGGAAAGACACGAATGGCAGACTAACCTCTTATGTCGGTGCTTATATCCCGGCCTCGAAGGCGCGCTACGCTGCATATAAGTTGCAACAACGCCCTCGAACGGAAACACTTTGATCGTCCCTTATATTTCGTCAGGATAGAAAATAGTTTACAACTGCCAGGACTCAGGAAAGGGAATTCCTTATCAAGTAAGAAGTTCTCTGCGGTCCTAGAGGAGGCTTTCAGATCGTTAATTGGGAGAACGAAGGAAATAAAACCTGTCAACGTAACATACCTTAATCACTTCGTTTTGGTAATGACACTGTACCGTTTGTCTATTGTGCAAATGAAGTTCGCAACAATGAATGGCGGAACTTAACAAAGCAAATTTGATAACAGACCTGAAAATCAAAATAAGAATAAAATACTGTATCATAAAAATACAGAAATAAAAACTATACAAGAAACAATGAAGACATAAATGCAGGTGATAAGAATTTTATATTTAGAGCAGAAAAGACAGGAGAACAAAATTAAAATAGCAAAGCAAAACTTGCCTGCCGTTTTTTTCCTAACTAAAATTTACATTCAGTGTGTATTAAAGTTTTGATTCATGACAGTGAAACATGGACTCCCTATATGAAAAGTACTCAAAACCAGACTCCCTCGGTGAGCAACGCAGATATGCATATTGGAAATTGCTAGTAAATACAGCAAAGTAAGTGAGTGATTCACTGAACATGTAATGAATATGGAATACATTGGAACTCGCAAGCGGACTAATGAATAGTAGATGGACCAAGGCCATTTCTTTCTTGATCCCTAAAGTTAAGAAAAGAGAATGTGATCTATGGGCAGGGTGTTAGATCGCACTAGAAAATATGAGGTAACAGCGTGGTTGCGAACCCCTGGAGAACGTGATGGACTAAGGAGCCTAGAGGGCGTTGGTAAAAAGTAATGCCACCGAATTTTTATGCGAAAAATCTTAAAGCTTTTTAAATAAAACGAACGCTATTACCATTTTACATATTTATTCTTCATGTCTATATATTTATTTCGCAACATAGTTACCCTGGCGACTAACATAATTCTCCCAAGGAGAGACCAGTTCGCTGATACCTTCACTGTAGAATGTTTGACTTTGTCGACGGAGCCACAATCTCACTTCTGCTTGCACCTATTCACCACTATCAAAGTGATGTCCTCGAGGTCCTCCTTTAAGGTTTGGAACCAGATGAAAACCGGGTGGAACAGGTAGGGACAATATGGAGGTTTACACAGGCCACCGAAATTTTTTTTGAAAAACCTTGTTTTACTTTCATAGCTGATCTTTATAGATTTTTAAGAGCTGAATCCAAATCTAGCCTTAGTTAGTTTGTATCACCTATCATTTTCGAGCAATATGATTTTTGTTACATATTAAGTAAGTCTATATCCATCTATATCCGAATCCCGCTCCAGCTACTGCCGGGTCTGGGTGCTGACGAGTCCTCTCCATTTGGCTCGGTCCTCCCACCACTTTTCTTCCTCCACTTGCTGCCAGGTCACACCTCTCCTTTCAACAGATATTCTCACTCCCATTTTCCACCGTGTTCTTGGGCGCCCTCGAGGTCTTTTCCCATCCATATTTAGTTCTTCCATATTTTTGGGGAGTCGCTGCCCATGCATCCTCTTAACATGCCCATACCATCTTAATCTCTTTCTTTTAATTTCTTCTCTATACTTTCTTGTTTGAGGTCCTTTCTAATCTCTACATTCCTTACTCTGTCCATCCTTGTTTTTCCCTTAACTGCTCTGAGAAATTTCATTTCCCCTGCTTGCAGTCTGCTCCAGTCCCTTTCTGTCATTGTCCATGTTTCTCCACCATAGGTGACAATAGGTATGTAATAATTCTTATACATAAGGAGTTTTGCTCTTTTTGAAACCTCATTATTCCAAATCAGATGTTTTATTGTTTGGTAGAAATTGCCTCCCTTCTGTAACTTCCTATTAATTTCGTTAGTTATTCTTCCATCCCTAGATATTTCACTCCTTAAATAAGTGAAACTTTCTACCACTTTGAGGGGTTCTCCATTCAAGGTAATATTTCCATTGATTCCTTTCTCTATTCCAAATACCATTACTTCACTCTTATCTTTATTTATTTTTAATCCATACCTTTTCATTATTTCCTTCCACGCATCAAGCTGTGACTGTACATCTACCTCTTTATCACCCCATATTACCATATCATCTGCAAAAATCATCTTTTTGTCTTTTTCTTTTACTATATCTTTAACTGCCCTATTCATTCCCTCCATCACAACATTAAAAAGCGCAGGAGATAGAATACTTCCTTGCTTAAGTCCTTGTCTTATTTCGAAATATTCAGAGTTCCCCAATGGTGTTCTAATTCTACAATTGTGGCCTCTGTACATTGTCTTTATAACATTAATGTAGCCATCTTCTATATCTATCTTCTTCAGTTCTTCCCAGAGTCTTTCCCTGTCAACTGAGTCATATGCCTTTTCTATGTCTATAAAAACCATTATCACCCTTTTGTTATACTCCCAACTTTTTTCCATCAGTTGAAGGATAGAAAAATATCAGGTCGATCGTGCTCCTTCCTTTCCTAAACCCATGCTGTTCCATTAAGTAAGTAAGGTCGTCCAATTCACTGGAAGGTTTAATTTCCTGGAGCTTGTTCCCAAAACCATCTCCTAACAGATGGCAACATAGAGATCATCGGAGGGAATGGAAGAACTAACGGGCCGAGGTACGAGGTCGGCAACCTAGGCAGCAGCGCCAACAGCCTTATTTCCGACGTGACCAAGGACACACACTTACACCACAGTGACTCCATCAAGACAGAGCAAGTGAAAGTTTCTCTGGACCCGTCGCACTAAAGGATGGACGGTGTACGGCACTCAGAGGCTATGAAGGGGAGAGTCGGAGCAAATGACACAACTGAAAAGCATATGTCGTCGGAGGTACTGTGTGGCCTGATACAAGGCGAGGAGCTCCGTTGTAAATACTGAACAGTGTGCCGGAAGCAGATACCGCCAATCGTCGGTGCCAATAAGTTACAAACGTAAAAGTTCTTATTAAGATGGGTCTGAAGTAGTGTATCAGCACTGTTTTTCAATTTGAACTCTGAGGAACCGATTTTTAATAAAAATGAGAGAAAACCCTGTAACAGGAATAAACGTTCAGGGAGAACAGATAACAATACCAGAGTGGCAGACAAGTAGCTCTTCTCGTGGGTTAAGGGAAAGATACAGCTGTTGAGAGTAAGGGACAACATACTTAGCGCGTAATATAGCTTAAGGAGAAACACTGCAAAGACGAAAGTGATGGAAACGACGCAGTAATGGCGAATGAAGGAATTCCGCTATCTACAAAGACAGATTACAGCGGTTGGCCGAAGCAAGAAGTTGAATGTTATTTCTCTTAGTGAGTCTATTCATTTCATTTCATGTGTCGTAATAGTCCGCAGCTCGTGGTCGTGCGGTAGCGTTCTCGCTTCCCGCGCCCGGGTTCCCTGGTTCAATTCCCGGCGGGGTCAGGGATTTTCTCTGCCTCGTGATGACTGGTAGTTGTGTGCTGTTAGGTTTAAGTAGTTCTAAGTTCTAGGGGACTGATGACCATAGATGTTAAGCCCCATAGTGCTCAGAGCCTTCATGTCTCGTAATTCCGTTCACTTGTTATGCATATTTTGATTTTTTTAAGCATTTTCATGAGAAAGTGAAGACTTTTGCAGTAATGATTCTAGTGTAACGTGGTACAGGGGAACAATGCTTTCTTCAATAAAGGGCAAGAGTTTCTGTTTTCTATAGAAACTTATTTTATGGTTCAAATGGCTCTCAGCACTATGGGGCTTAACATCTATTGTCATCAGTTCCCTAGAACTTAGAACTACTTAAACCTAACTAACCTAAGGACAGCACACAACACCCAGTCATCACGAGGCAGAGAAAATCCCTGACCCCGCCGGGAATCGAACTCGGGTACCCGGGCGCGGGATTCTTTTATGGTTTTCACCTGACTATTAAAAGAGGCTTTCACTTTTCATTGTGAAACTAAGTTACACTGTCACCATTGTCTACAACAGAGACTGCCATAAAACTGGGTGGAGTATGTGCTCCATACAGGACCTGCCGCAGGTGCTTGGTAAAGTAATTAAAGGAGTGAAGATTAAACTTGTTAAAATATCACACACTTCACAGGTCCTAACTGTAAATGTCAGTCCCTAACACAGAATTAATTGTAACAAACGGCGAGAACAGTGAAAATCCAAAAATGCAATACTTTTGAGGATACTCGCTTTAAAGAACTAAATCTATAAACATTATTGTGAAATAGTATAAGCTTCTTTCAAATTACAAGTAAGTGTTTTGGCAGTAAATTATTTTCTATTTTGTTATGGAGGGGTACTTCACAGGTATTTTTCAGCGACAAACTAAGAACTGCCGTTTTCAACTTACTTTTCATGCCGGTGTGCGATATGTAAAGCAGAAGTACCAAATCTCAAAAGACGGAAGCTCAGTATCGCTGAGTACTCTAGCAAATGTGCTGCAACGGACTTGAACCCAAAACGTCGGCTGTAGTGAGTAACGAAGTAATCAATGCAGTATCTCAGAAAGTTTCAGGGTATGTTCCCCGCCGTAGCTTAGGAGCGATGAACCAGCAATGCATGCAGAGTTCGTAACCATATGAGAGAGGCACCATATGATTACTGAAAAGATGTGTTACATTGTGTGAGAAATAGACTTTTCTAAGAGATAATCAGGATTATTCTAGAATTACATGACATGCTTTCCACTCCCCTCTTTTCAGCCAAGTCCCCTTCATGTAACATGGATTGGCTCTTTAAAACATTTTGTGAGGCACTATTTTGGCGTCACTTTATTGACTTGTATACCACACATTTACTACACATACATTTGAAGGTCACAAAGATACGCATTCCTGAAGAGTATCAATATTTGCGATGTACCACTATGCATCACATTTCAGTTAGACGGGACTATGCTTTCCACCTGCATTCCTTGTAGCTTTATTCCTCCTGGTTCATCGGTTGTGTCTTAAAGACATGAAAGTGGCCTCTTTGTATGCAGTTTAATCGTTCAGGAACTGACAATGCGCTTCCGACTGGGAGAAACTGTTTTTGTAGCGGGGCGGTATGAATGTGATGGCGGAATTCGAGGTTTCTCGCTAAACACATTTTGTTGAGAGAACTAGCTACCAGAACACTACTGACATATTTTGCATTTAATACTCCGTGCATGACTTGTGATTAATGAATCAGGTACAAGTCCATCGGCGAAGTTGTACTGTTACAGACGCTCGGTCTCTCACCGTGTAAGACGTGTATATTTCTGTTGTCTATCGTCAAACGACAATTTATGAAATACGTTTATATTTTATTAATAGGATTAAGTAGGAATAATTAGTATTTGTCATTTTGGAAATAATTGTGGTAGCAGGGAATGTCTGCACCGAAGTATTGTTGGCGGGAGAGACCGCACATTGATATAATTTTAAAAAGGGCGGGAGAGACCGCGTATGGATACATTTTAAGAAAAGAGCGGGAAAGACCGCGCATTGATACATTTCGTAATGGTAGCAGGGATTGTCTGCGCCAGAAAGCATTGTTGGCGGGAGAGATCGCACTTTAACGTTCGTAGTCAGCAGTAAGCGAGATATGAAGCGAGTCGGTAGCAGGTCTGAAGCGAGAGGTTGAGAGGAGCGGTGTACCCTGCCAGCCACCAGCTATGATTTACAAGAGATTATAAACGGATGTACAGAGGCATCAGCTAACTATTATCATAAGAGGAACTAATATTATTGTTTTTTTTTCTTTGAGAAACTCAAGACTACTGAAAGTATGTTTGCGCAATGCCAGTTGTGAGATTATTGTAAAAAGTAAGTCCCATTTGAACGTTTGTAAAATCATTTCATTACCAACAGTAAATATCTGAAGAATCGTTTTCAGAATATAATTAATTTTTGCTAGCAATATTGCATTACTGATTATAATCCATCCCAAAAACCATCAATATAAACTTTGCAAAATTTTATTGTTGTCAAGAAAAAGTTTAACTATGAATTGCGTAAGTTCAGTCAAATTAATTAAAGAATAACGTCAGCTTTGCTATTAAAGAATAACGTCAGCTTTGGTAATAAATAAACCACTTATTATGACACCCCACCATCAGCTAATATAGTAAAACAAAGTAATTATATTCATGTCGCACTTCGATGTTGCAGTCAGATGGCGATCCAGTAACAGGAAAAAAGGTAAGGAACAGTTTTGGGTTATTGCAGGTAACGACTGAGAGCCACGACGACGACACATTCTATGTTTCGTCGAAATTATCAGCAAATCACTTTTAATAAGCAACATTTAAATTTGTATGCGAAGATTGCACCTATTATTATTGAGAAAGAGAATTAATTTCTGAGGGAAGATTTCATTTGTTATTATTAAGCAAGACATAGAAATCCTAAGGGGAGGTTTCATATACTATTGTAGAAGGGAAGGTTGTGTAATAAAAGAGATATAGAGGCGACGGGAAGGTTTCAACCGGAACTAATTCCGGAGAGCATTCACCAGGTCACTGCCAGTGTTCTCTGGCGCCACGACGCCACATCTGAGGGAGCACTCCTGTTTTTCTCCTTGCCGTATTCTAGCTAGCTTATTGTGCGTGCAACGACACAGCAGCGAACGTGAGCGGTTAGTCGCACAAAACAATCCCGTCTGCAGCCATCTAGCTGCGCTATTTCCGTTTCATGGAAGTGCGCCAATTCATACATATGTAGCTGTCCCATTCACAGGGGGCCCGATAACTACAGAGAAATATCGCCTCAAAGCGGAGCTGTATGGAAAGCCTGAAATGACAGAGTAAACCGAGGAAAAAAATGATCCGCTAACATCGTGAACACGCCCCCACATTTACTCTCCTTTTTTCGAATCCTCAAGTGCCTATTATAGAATAGAATGTCTCTGCGATCAAATGAAATATTTTGGAAACGACGTATTGTTAGATAGATTATATCTAGAACCGTCACAGCACTACGACGGCGTTGGGGAAAAAATTAAAAACAAATTATTTCATCTAACTTTGCTCGATAATAACTTAGATATATTTAAAATCTATTGTGCAACTGTTAATATCCGCAAAGAAGCACACTATTAATGATCTCTTTCGATATGTTAGTGGCTCTTACCATCGTTTCAGGTTGTAACAATTTCTTTTTTAAATGTGAAAAGCAGAGAAATTGCAGTTATCCTGTTGTTACGAACGGTTTTCTCACTTCGTCAGGTAACAGACTAGCGTCTACAAAGTACAAAGGTCTGCTTCATAGTTGTAAGTTTTAGACATTAGACTATACTGCAGTTCATTTTTTGTGGTGTCAGTAATACGAATGTCAGGAAGAAAGAAGTAGAACGACAAAAGAACACTGCGACTATTGTAGCGAATGAAAGTTGAAGTTGACAGCCAGCTTGTAGCGTTGCACACCACTGACGTACTTCGCAGTGACGTCAGCTACTGTGTTCGTACGTCGACCTCCCCCACTGGCTTTTACCCCACACGGAAAGCGACGACCTACGCTGGCGCCCACACACGCTTCAGTCATCAGAGAGCATTGTCCGCTCCACTGGAGGGAAATGTGTACCGAACGCTACATGTACCAGGGGGGAAATTATGTTTGTCGTCACTCAGAGCTGCTCACATTCACAGGAGTATGCCCACCGACGTCAGTTGCATGACGTCAGAGGGAAACAGCCCTACCAAAATGTTATACATCCCTCTGCCTGTACTGAGATTAATTCTGTTTGCAACCATAGTCTTTTTCATTGAAGATGATGCTGTAATTTACCGTCTAGTAAGGTCATCCGAAGACCAGTATCAGCTGCAAAGCGATTTAGAAAAGATTGCTGTATGGTGTGTCAGGTGGCAGTTGACGCTAAATAACGAAAAGTGTGAGATGATCCACATGAGTTCCAAAAGAAATCCGTTGGAATTCGATTACTCGATAAATAGTACAATTCTCAAGGCTGTCAATTCAACTAAGTACCTGGGTGTTAAAATTACAAACAACTTCAGTTGGAAGGACCACATAGATAATATTGTCGGGAAGGCGAGCCAAAGGTTGCGTTTCATTGGCAGGACACTTAGAAGATGCAACAAGTCCACTAAAGAGACAGCTTACACTACACTCGTTCGTCCTCTGTTAGAATATTGCTGCGCGGTGTGGGATCCTTACCAGGTGGGATTGACGGAGGACATCGAGAGGGTGCAAAGAAGGGCAGCTCGTTTTGTATTATCGCGTTATAGGGGAGAGAGTGTGGCAGATATGATACACGAGTTGGGATGGAAGTCATTACAGCATAGACGTTTTTCGTCGCGGCGAGACCTTTTTACGAAATTTCAGTCACCAACTTTCTCTTCCGAATGCGAAAATATTTTGTTGAGCCCAACCTACATAGGTAGGAATGATCATCAAAATAAAATAAGAGAAATCAGAGCTCGAACAGAAAGGTTTAGGTGTTCGTTTTTCCCGCTCGCTGTTCGGGAGTGGAATAGTAGAGAGATAGTATGATTGTGGTTCGATGAACCCTCTGCCAAGCACTTAAATGTGAATTGCAGAGTAGTCATGTAGATGTCATGTAGAAGATAAATACCTGACTTGCATAAGGAATTTAAGTCTAGACGGATAAGTGCCATTTGTGTAGCGATCTTCCAAGCTTCAGCGCGCGCAGTGGAGGTATTAGTGTGTTACTCAGATGCAACCGCATCGATGCATTATTCACAGTAGTGGGTTGGTATGACTACAAAATACGAGAAGCACCACTACCGAATTGCCCACACAGACAGAACGATAAATGGGACGAAAAGGAAGTTGCAGTATAATTCAGTGCTGCACTGATATTTTGTCTTACATTAACAGGAAATGAAAACTTTATACGGCGACTGATGCCGTTCATTGGTCTCATGTGCTCATTGATTGCTAATGAAGTTTTAGTAGGAAAATACAGGGTGAAAAGTATTTAAACCGACAAACTTTGGGAAGTTGTAGGGCAGATCAAAACAAATATTTTTCCCTAATGTCATTTTTTCCTATGAGGAGTATTTAAACCGGTAGAGGAAGATTTCTCTGGCGGCAAATTAATTAAACCAACAAACACTTTTCCATTCTTTTATGACCAAGAGACAGTACACTAACACAACCCAATTTCAATTACAGTAGATTTTCAGAAATGCCTCCACTGACACGCAAACAAAGGTTACACTGTCGGATCATGTTCTGTCTGACACGGGCAAAAACCACAAGAGTATCCTGAATTGTTCCTGCTGCTGCTACTATCCGGGCAACCAGATCCTCTTCTGATGCAACAGGAGTTACGTAAACAAGGTTGTACACCTCTCCCCACACAAAAAAATTCCAGAGGGCACATATCTGTGGATCGAGCAGGCATGGTGCAGGAAGGACCACCTCTGCCAATCCACGTTTCTGGGAACCGTCGGTCCAGGAATCAACGGACGCGACGATTGAAATGTGCCGGCGCCCCGTCATGTTGGAACCACATGCGTTATCTTGTAGGGAGCGGAATGTAATAGTGTCTGCCATTTAATGTCCTAGGTAGCAGGTACGACCCTTACATTAACGAAGAACCGCACTTAGTGAGCGCTAGTAACTGTGGCATATGGGTTGTCCTCACTCCAAACATGCGAATTGTGCATGTTGAAGACTCCATCACGCCCGAACGTTGCTTCATCGGTAAATAACACAGAGGATGGAAATGTAGGATTCATTTCACTGTTCCAGGTACCACTGCGAAAACTGTGCTCTGGGTGGATAATCAACTGGATCCAGGTTGTCGATATGCTGTAAGTGAAACGGACGTAACAATTTCTCTCGGGACTGTTCTTACATTCGTCTGATTCGCTCCCTTGTTAAGCGCAATTGCTCGAGTGCTGCTGAAGGATCCCGCTCCACATGCTGCAAGACAGCTTCCTCAAATTGCAGCGTTCTTACCGTGCGACGGCGTCCCTGTCCAGGTAACCTGCTAAATGACCCGGTCTCACGCAGACGTTGGTACACATCAGCAAAGGTCGTATGATGCGAGATACGGCGATTAGGATATTTTTGCTGATAAACCCGCTGTGCAGATCGTCCGTTGTGGTGCGGTCCGTAGTACGCACCAAGCGAATCATTGTACTCACTCCAGGTGTATCGCTCCATTAGTAAACAGAGACAGTGCACTAGTACACTGGTGGACAACAGTTGCCTACAACTGAAGAGCGTAATACGCCTTCTAACAACAGAAAAGCATAATACGGCCTCCAACAACTGAAGAGCGTAATATGGCCCCCACCGGTTTAAATAATCCTCACAGGAAAAAAAATGCCATTAGGGAAAAATATTTGTTTTGATGTCCCCTACAACCTTGCAGAGTTTGTCGATTTAAATACTTTTCGCCCTGTAAAAGAAGAGTGTCAATATGTGAAGAGTGTGTACTGCTGAGATGATACTTAGGCAATACTGTAAATAACGAGCAATTAGTAGGGCAAATAACAACTGTTGTATAACAACAAAATGGTTCAAATGGCTCTGAGCACTATGGGACTTAACATCTGAAGGTCATCAGTCCCCTAGAACTTATAACTACTTAAACCTAACTAACTTAAGGACATCACAAACATCCATGCCCGAGGCAGGATTCGAACCTGTGACCGCAGCAGTCGCGCGATTCAAGACTGAAGCGCCTAGAACCTCTCGGCCACCACGGCCGGCTGTCATATAACTACGATCGATTCTGTGCTCTACTGTATTACAACGACAGAGGGGAAATACTTCTGCCAGAAATAAAACTTAAAATTAATTCTTATTTTTAAATAACGACTGCAAGGTTTTGGCCTTAGAGGTCACTGACAAGCGACTGCAAGAGAACACCAAATACATATTCTCTCACTTGACGACGACTAACATCTGAAGTGGTCAGGAATAAATTTCAGTTTTTAATAAAACTTTGCAGGGTTCATAGAGAAAGTGACCCGGAAGTAACGGTGCTCACTGAAGATGGTTCTGTTTGCTGGAGCTGCAAGTATCACTGTTATGACCACTGAGGGCGTAAGCAAAGAGAAGTAATGCATGGATATATAAAACTGGTCATCTTTGACATGAAATGTCATATAAATTACAAGGAAAGCACTTCATGTTGCTGTATGCAAAGAAATTGTGATCACTTCGTCAGTACGAGAAAGAGGCGTTGACTAAGAATGTTCAAAATGTTTGCATATTCCAATCTACTTTCCACGTCATCTTAGATGCGTAACTTCAACTTTTTGTTTGGTGTGATGGTTGATTCTGTTTACGGAAAAGGCAAAGTTATTCTAATTTGTGTACTCCGAATGATTGTTAGCAAGAATGCAAATCTACACATAGTGTCAAAGTAATCATTAAAAAATGCAAATAAGGAAAAACGTACAGTAAGAATTATGTTTTGTGATGTTCTCGGATCCCTTAGTAGACAATTGATCGAGAAACTAGAGTTGCCAACAACAGTCGCAACTTAATTCTAATCCTTTATGAAGTTTCCCTCTGACCTCCCCAGTAGATATACACTACTGGCCATTAAAATTGCTACACCAAGAAGAGATGCAGATGATAAACGGGTATTCATTGCACAAATATATTATATAAGAACTGACATGTGATTACATTTGCATGCAATTTGGGTGCATAGATCC
Source organism: Schistocerca gregaria (assembly GCF_023897955.1). Classification (NCBI taxonomy): domain Eukaryota; kingdom Metazoa; phylum Arthropoda; class Insecta; order Orthoptera; family Acrididae; genus Schistocerca; species Schistocerca gregaria. Next base: position 359,938,178 of record NC_064922.1, read on the forward strand.
TGAGAAATCAGTACCCAGAACAACCACCTCTAGCCTTGATTAGCCTGGGCATTGAGTCAAACAGAGCTTGGATGGCGTGTACAGGTACAGCTGCCCATGCAGCTTCAACACCATACCGCAGTTCATCAAGAGTAGTGACTGGCGTATTGTGACGAGCCAGTTGGTCGGCCACCATTGATCAGTCGTTTTTAGTTGGTGAGAGATCTGGAGAACGTGCTGGTCAGGGCAAAAGTCGAACATTTTCTGTACCCAGAAAGACCCGTACAGGAACTGGAACATGTGGTCGTGCATTATCCTGCTGAAATGTAGGGTTTTCCAGGGATCGAATGAAAGGTAGAGCCACTAGTCGTAACACATCTAAAATGTAACATCCACTGTTCAAAGTGCCGTCAATGCGAACAAGAGGTGACCGAGACGTGCAACCAAAGGCACCCATACCGTCACACCGGGTGATGCGCCAGTATGGCGATAACGAATACACGCTTCCAATGTGCGTTCACCGCGACATCGCCTAACACGGATGCGACCATCATTATGCTGTAAACAGAACCGTGATTCATCCAAAAAAAATGACTTTTGCGATTCGTGCACCCAGGTTCGTCGTTACGTGCACCGTCGCAGGCGCTCCTGTCTCTGACGCAGCGTCAAGGGTAACAGCAGCCATAGTCTCCGAGTTGATAGTCCATGCTGCTGAACGTTGTCGAACTGTTCGTGCAGATGGTTGTTGTCTTGCAAACGTCCCCATCTGTTGACTCAGGGATCAAGACATGGCTGCACGATCCGTTATAGCCATGCGGATAAGATGCCTTTCATCTAATCTGCTAGTGATACGAGGCCGTTGGGATCCAGCACGGCGTTCCGTATTACCCTCCTGAACCCACCGATTCCATATTCTGCTAACAATCGTTGAATCTCGACCAACGCGAGCAGCAATTTCGCGATACGATAAACCGCAATCGCGATAGGCAACAATCCGTCTTTTATCAAAGTCGGAAACGTGATGGTACGCATTTCTCTTCCTTACACGAGGCATCACAACAACGTTTCACCAGGGAACGGCGGTCAACTGCTGTTTGTGTATGAGAAATCAGTTGGAAACATTCTTCATGTCAGCACGTTGTTGGTGTCGCCACCGGCGCCAACATTGTGTGAATGCTGTGAAAAGCTAATCATTTGCATATCACAGCATCTTCTTGCTGTCGGTAAAATTTCACGTTTGTATTACGTCATCTTCGGGGTGTAGCAATTTTATCATCTTCGGGGTGTAGCAATTTTAATGGCCAGTAGTGTATTTGCGAGCATGCTTTGAACCTCACGATCAATATGACTAGCAAGTTCTTCCGTATAGTCATTGCTCTTGAGTCCGTAACAGTACATTACGTAATTCCGTGGACTGTAGTTGGTTCATGTTGTTAGTGTCGTGATTCTTTTGTCTCTCCTTCCCCACACACGTCAAATAGTTCGCACATTGTCCACTCCATTCTTCAGAACTACTGTCTACTTCCTAAAGCCTAGTCTGCTGCCCAGCAAGGTATGTTCTCACCATGTGACAACCTAATCTTGTTTACTTTTGACGACTGGTGACAAGCGAATCTCCTCTGTGATACTGCGAATCGTAAACTTCGAGCATTAAGCAAAAATGGAACTTCCACCCAGTCTTACAACTGGGGTGAGCGGCACGTGTGATTATTACTAATACTGCATATTACAAGGCAAGGCACTGCACAGACTTTGACTACTAATGTGGCGTATCTGCCTGTCACGCAGAAACGAGCTGTGCCTTAGCTCTGACTATGTTCCAGGACATTGTCGAACCTTCGTACCAGGGTGTTGTGATCACGGACCATGAAGTGCATTTAGAGAGTACGAGAGAAACTAGAAACACGGCGGCACATGTCGCGTCCCTGAAGAGCCAGGAGATTGCTTGCTTGCTCTGAAAACGACGACGCTGCCAGGGGACAGGGCCATTAATACAGCCTGAAGAGCCGGTACGGACGGCCGGCAAATTGCCTCTGCTGGCGTAACGGCACCAGGACAGAGTGCCTTGTCCACTGGCGAATGAGGCCGCAAGAGTAACAGCGCCTCCTAAAGTGGTGTTTCGCCCCCATCACAGAGCTCGCACCTTTTCGATACTTTTTCAGTTTATTTTAACTGAGTCTGCAATCTTCATTGCAATAAATAACTACTCATTTATGAAGGCGCTGATGAGTTGAAAGAACTTATCTACGATGCTTCCAGTCCCTCCATCCTCTTGGATGTGATGAAAAAAAACTTGGTTTAACAAAAATGAAAGGTCAGCATGGTCAAAGAGGCTCCCACTCCCTTGGGACTAGCACCAGTGACGTGCGACATGACTTCCCTCCCTCCCCCCCCCCCTTCCCCCCACCCTGCCCGCGGTCTTAAAGCTTTGTTAATATGTCACCAGAGTAAAAGACACGGATGGTATCTGGATTTGCAGATCTACAAAGTCATCATGTGCCTTTGTTCGGGGATAGAGTTCACACCGGGGGTCAGAATTGCAGCGAGAGGCATTTTCTCCGCTCCCCGCGTCCTGTACTGATGCAGAGAGTTTCGTTATAATGTTCACGTTCTCGTAAAAAGTGTAGAATGTGGTCATCAGCTGTTGAGTTGTCGGCTGGAGGCTAGTACGTGCGGTAACAATGTATCCTGCTTCAGTCCACATCACAGACAGGCTAGGGCGACTCACGCTACGACTATATGAACCAGCGATAGGGCCACTCCACATGCAAACTGGCTGGGGAGGGACCGCTTGTCGCTGGATGAATTTTTTTGTGTGTCTGGGGTGGTCCGCGCGTAAATGACGTAAGACGATGGCTCCTTTTCGTGACGTACGACGTGAAATTGTTTCTTTATTTCCCAGATCTGATGTAGCCGTTGTGGTTGTATCTTAACACGACTTGTCGCCGAGCTTGTTGCCTGGCTTTATCAAACGGCTTTGCCTCTAAAGGAAAATTATACACTGAACAGTCTATTATAACGTAGGGCACTCGCGATCAAGCAGAAGTGCCGCAACACGACGTGACACGGACTCGACTAATGTCAGAAGTATGCTGGAGGGAACTGACACAATAAATCCGTAAGAGTGCGAGGGCGTGGAGATTTCTTCTGAACAGCACTTTGCAAGGCAACCTAGATATATTCAATAATGTTCATTTCTAGGGGGGTTAAGTGTTCAGTGGAAGCGTTTAATCTCAGAAGAGCGTTCCTGGAGCCACTCTGTAGCAGTTCTGGACGTGTGGGGTGTCCCATTGTCCTGCTGGAATTGCCCAAGTCCGTCGGAATGCACAACGTACATGAATGGATGTAGGTGATGAGACAGGATGCTTGCGTACGTGTCACGCGTCAGAGTCCTATCTAGAGGTATCAGGGGTCCTAATATGACTCCAGCCACACACGCCCCATACCATTACACAGCCTCCACCAGCTTGGAACACTCCGCTCCTGAGATGCAGGGTCCATGGATTCATGAGGTTGTCTCCATACCCGTACACGTCCATCTTCTCGATACAATTTGAAACGAGACCTGTCCGACCAGGCGATATATTTCCAATCATCAACAGTCCACTGTCGGTGTTGACGTACCCAGGCGAGGTGTGCACTCACCAAGGGTACACGAGTGGGCCTTCGGCTCTGAAAGCCCATATCGGTGACCTTTCGTTGAATGGTTCGCACAATAACACTTGTTGATGGCCCAGCATTGAAATGTGCGGCAATTTCCGGAAAGGCTGCTCTTCTGTCACGTTGAATGATTCTTTTCAGTCGAGTTTGGTCCAGTTCTTGCAGGATCTTTTTCCGGCCGCAGCGACGTCGGAGATTTGATGTTTTACCGGATTCTTGATAGTAACGGTATACTCGTGAAATCGCCATACGGGAAAATCCCAACTTCGTCGCTATCTCGGAGAGACTGTGTCCCATCGCTAGCGCGCAGACTATAACACCAAGTTCAAACACACTTAATAATCTCCTTGTAGCAGCTGTAACCGATCTAACAGCTGCACCAGACACTTGTTGTCTTATATAGGCGTTGCCTACCGCAGCGCCGTATTCTGCCTGTTTACATTTCTATTTATTTGAATACGCATGCCTTTACCAGTTTATTTGGCGCTTCAGTGTAGAAGTTTCAGTAGTCGTAAGTGAATAGTGGTTACTAGACACTAGCATTCTTCTTAAAGTACTATTGTTCTATTGACTGCAGTCCGCTCAAGGAATCGCTGCAGACCAGAATGTTCTGGGTTGGAATACTTCTGATGTGATCTAAAATTTTGATATGACTCAGTTCTCAGTAAATATGCTGCACACATTTGGCAGAAGCGTTGCTCGTGGCCGCTTGTGTACACGAAGGCGAAACCAACATCATCGTTCCCCTTTAAGTGATCTGTGTTAGTGATTGCGAAATCTGATTAATCCTGGAGTAAGCCGGCCGCTGTGGCCGAGCATTTCTAGGCACTTCAGTCCGGAATCGCGCTGCGGCTACGGTCGTAGGTTCGAATCCTGCCCCGGACTTGAATGTTTGTGATGTCCTTAGGTTAGTGAGGTTTAAGTAGCTCTAAGTCTAGGGGACTGATGACCTCCGATGTTAAGTCCCATGGTGCTTAGAGTCATTTGAATGCTGGAGTAGAATATGGATAAGCAAATGATAGCCTCACTGTTTTCCTTGGGACAAAGGAGCGCGTGCATCCGTACTATCAGGTGAAGAAAACATACCAAGTGGGAGTTGAATGTGTAGCTTGGATCTTTAGAAGCACCACTCCACTCATGTCCGAGTTTTCGGATAGGTGGTGGCACGATGAGCTGCCACGAAGCGGGAGAACGAATGAAGCTTTAGCGGTAAAGGCTACCGATATGGGCGCCAAGTCACAAATCTGGTAATTATTAACTAAAGCCGATATATAGGGTGCTGGCCATTACAATTTTAATAACGAGGAGGAAAGAAAATAACACAATTTTACTTTTTAAACAAGAATTGTGAGGAACAAAATTGAAAGCTTCAGTTGTTTTCCAGGTGTGAAATCATTTATCACAGCAAATCGATTGGCGCCACAGTGTGACCATTTTCAGTGCTAAAGAAAATTAAGACATAAAATCAGACGTGAAGACCATATTATAGAACGTAAGCGTTAGTCACATCGAGTAGATTACAATTGTGATGTACTTTTAATATTAGTGTCTTTAAGACGCATTTAATAAGAGCATGTATTATAGATTTAACTCGACGTCAGCACAGAAGAACATAATAGTTAACGAACAAATTTTGAACTGAACTTACAGCTTACAATCACACGCAGCAGAGTTCGGTACGTGACGTAGGCTTCGTAGTGTCCTTTTTATTCAAATAACACATTACACAAGATGTATTTTATTAAAAGATGGACCAGGATGTTATACAAAGGAACAGTAAAAGCCAATACAATCTTTGTAACACGAGAAATCAAGAATATAAATAATAATATAAAAATGCAGTAATAAGAGAAATAACGCCCTCTGACGTACCATTCTTAAAACCAGCAACAGACAGTTGTAAAGTTTACATGTCTGTAGTTCAATTAATAACTGAAGAAATCCAACAAGTAATAACAGTTTGAATATCACCATTTTACATTAATATTTATTTAGGTTCGCCCTTACATGACGCGTTTGAAACGAAACGATTGGAGTCAGCGACTGCAATGTGCTTCATAGAAAAAATACAATAATTGTCCATAATTAAAAACTCACTTTAAGGTATTATTCGTCATACTGATGGAAGTCTCCATGTCTCCTTTTTTTCTCCAAAGGAGTCAGATAGCACTCGACGTATTCCTAAAAATGTGTGGTCGCTTTGCTGTCTGCTCATTAAGAGAGTTATAACAGGGAGATTTTTAACTACACGATATTTCCATCTCCCAATGGAATCTAACTTTAAATATTTTACTTATCGGGTATGTACAGTATTTTAGCGAGGGTTGGTAGGTGATTTGGACGTATAGAGTCTGACATAATCAGTAGACATGTGTGGTAGCAACAAGAAGTCGAAGTAAGCCTGCATGGTAGATAAGGGTATGCCATTACATGTTGATTAACCCTTATGCCAGAGTTCACCAATCGTAGTAGCTGGCGAACTGTGGCTTGACAGTCCCTGTATCATTACTGGATCAGTCAGCGGATGACAGACGTGGTGGCCAGAGAAACAGTTGAACACCCTCTGCATCGAGGTAGGTTAGGACACCACGGGCAACATGCGGTCCCGTGTTATTCTGTTGAAAATAGAACTCGAAGATAAGCCACAGAACCAACTGCAGTACGGCATAAATATTTTGGACCAAATTTCCGACTATGCTAACAAGAGACGATCACAATGTGTACTCAACGGTACTCCACGTCATCATTACAGATTATAGGTTCGTATGACGATGACGAGTGTAATTTGACTACGTTCGTTCCGCTTGGAGGCTTCGCGCAAGGATATGTCCTTTTCGATGCAGTACACGAAATCACCACTGACTCCTGTATCGAGCGTCTGTTTTGGGCCCTCCCCATCAACGTATCCCTCTCTGTTGCAGCGTCTAGGGTTTAGGGAAACCGCAACAATGGTCTCTGGGCTGACGTGGTGCTTCAGATGTCGTCGTCAGACACTTTCCTTACCGCAAATAGGTTCATTCTCTGTCGTAAGATGACTGTACGATCCTTCACGGCGGTGCGATTAATGTCTCTCCTCTTTGGCGTAAGCTACAGGACGTCTTTGAGATCCTACATATTTCTGAATAAAAATCCAGCATCATCTGTACGTTTTACTTTAAAAACCACGACCGGTTTTGGTCTCCAAAGCCAATATACAATGGCAAAATTAATGTCAGGCGTCCTGACAGAACACATAACCCATGGCGCTCAGACTGGGCATGCTGAACCCATAGAACTAGCATTCGTATCACAGTAGTCCGACCAACTAAAAAAGCATTACATAAATTTTACATCCATAAATTACATCCATAAAAGCCAACAATCTTGACGGGCGACTATCCATCCCGCACGGGTGGGTCGAGGGGGAAACTCTGAAATCTTAAACAGAACATCTCATTTTTTATTATAGAGCAGAATACTACGGGAAAAAATACGTAACCTTCGTATTTGACACTATTGTCGTTGCGTGATAGATGGTGGTATAATCGAGAGAAAATAAAATTGAGTTCAAAAACGGTATTATTTGATGCACTGCATTTAAAAAAAATGAAAACAAGACGTGATCAGTAATTGTGAAAGAGGCTCGTTTGAGGTTTGTCCTTTGACCTCTCATCAAGGGGGTCCTTATTTGTAAGAATTATTTCATAGTGCTCAAAAATATCACCAACTACTTCGGTGCACTTGTTTATTCGCGCATGGAATGACTCGACGCAACTGAAAAGTGTTTTCCATGTTATCTTCTGACATGCATTGGTGGTACGATGCGTCATGTTAACATGCGTTGTTGGCACTACATTATAGACTTCGCTCTACCATTAACTCAGACAAAAGCCAGGCCAAGTTAAGATTTGGGGATCTAGCAAGCCAAGACAATGCATTGCCTCTTCTGATCCGCCGCCACTGTAAATGCCACCTCATACTTCCCGTGTTTCTGCAGAATAACGCGCTGGACAGCCATTATAGTGAAACTACATTGTTTGTCTCAAGTCCAAGGGAAGGTACGCAGTTTCGAATCCTGCCTCGGGCATGGATGTGTCTGATGTCTTTAGGTTATTTAGGTTTAAGTATTTCTAAGTCTAGGGACTGATGACCTCAGATGTTAAGTCCCATAGTGCTTAGAGTCATTTGAACCATTTGAAAGTACGCACGCAATACAGGAAGATCGTCCTTGAAGAATGTTCGATTTTTATCACCGTTTAAGATGCCATTGATAAACAATAGACTAATGAGTTTTTCATGAACTGTTCCACACCAAACATCCACATTCCACGGTCGCTGGTGTTCATCTTGGCATAACCAATGCATGTTTTCTACATGCTTGTTATGTCTATTAATGGTATCGTTACTTGTGAACAACGACTCGTCAGAACACAATACCCGAGCTAAGAAATTTGGGTCTCTCTGTATCTTCTGAAGCGACCACTGGAAAAAGGTAACTCGGTTCTGTAGGTAAATATGGAACGCTTCGAAATTCGGGAAACGGTAGTCTGATATCCGATTCACGACTTAGTTGCCGAGTGCTTACGTAGGCGCTATGATTCTATGCAGCTAATAACCCAGTTTCATTATTCTCTTCAGCAACTGTTCTTTGAAAGTTCCTTTCTCGTTGTTGTACTGTTCCCTTGATGGAGAACTGTCGAATGATCCGTCAAAAATAAGCCCCTGACAGGGCGCCCTGTGAGCAACAAGGTTACAGTATTATCGACATTCCTGCCAGTTTCTCCATAAATATAAACTATTTCAATTTTATCTTCTGTTTGAACAACTTTCACTCTAACTAACAAGTAATCAGTTTATGAAGGCACGTATTTAAGAAATGACGAACGACGTGCACGCAATTAGATGAAGTCAAATAATGTATGGATGTTCAGAACATCTTCAAAGCAGCAAAACTGCAAAACACTGAGTCGTTCGCCACACACGCCAGCTTTTATGTTTTTGATGTAATCTATTTTTGTCACCTATGCCGTTTTCGGATCAAATGGAGTTCTGAAGACTACGTATTATCCGGTGCTAGGACGTCAGACACAGCCCTGACGGGTTGGCGTAGCGAGCGCTTTATTATAACTGTTCTTAAAGAAATAAACTGGTGAAGGTTTTGGAACGCAATTGTGTTACTTGTCGACTACAGCCCCATCTATCACGAAAGAAAAAAGGTGTTATATACAAAAGTCACGTATTTTTGTCCGTAGAATCCGATTCTGCGATAAGAAGTGGATGTTCCAGTTTAAGATGTCACCCGCCGCACTCACTGAACACGTATTTTAATCCTGTGCGTAGACATTTCATTATCTCAAGATAAAAAAGTCAGCCTGTATAATGTAAATGGCATTATTCCTATCTATCTGAAACGCCTGTCTCTTGCATATCAAACCATGTGGTACACCCCACGCAAATTTTGACGTTCTTTACATGATGCCTTTATGATGTTCCAATTTCAACCGCCAGTAATGCAAAAGAAATCCCACGGAAACTTTGTTTATTAATCATTCCATACCTTTATGAAAACGTGATTATGCCAATGCTAACTAAAATTAAACCTTAACTTGCAAAAGTATCTGAAGGTGTATGAACCACGAGACACTGATTGAAGTAAGCACAGGGTTAGACAAGCTAACGATCGTTGGTAAGGTATTACTACCAAAATTCGTGTTGTGTTGAGAGACGCCCAACAATGCGTAACACCAAGAGCAACAGTAACTGTACAGTCTGATACTACGCTAAGTGTCCGTCTCAGCTCTTTTTGGAATTTACTGTACTTTGTTTCCTTGGGAAATCTTCTTCACTTCGACTGTCAGCACCGTTTATTTATGAATTCCACCATTGCTCGTGTGTAGCGGAATACTGCAAAAATTTCCTTTTATCACATATCAAACTTTGGTATTTTTAATGCGTGTGTATCATCTTTATTACTTTTATTACCAGTTCTTTATCATTCACCGGCCATGGCTGGACAGACACCGTCAATTCTACAATAACATTACCACAGTAAAATTAATAAAAAATTACAATTTAAACTATGATACTAAAGTGTTTTCATTGACTCTGAATTGCAGTTCAGGTACACACTGTTCTGTCACGAGAGAAGTATTCTACTATACTGTACAAAGGTTATTTTTTTAGTATACACAAAATTCTACTCCTAAGTTATTCGATGCGTAATGACGGAACAGCCGCAAGTAGAGCATTAAATAATTTTAGTGCCACCATTGGGAAGCTCTTGTGCGTCTTAGTTAATCGACATCTTGGCCTGTCTACACTGTCTTTATAGTGAGTGCTGTGTTGTGAACTTCATTTCTCTTTCAGCAGGTCTTATGATCTGTCATTGAGTGAACAAGACATGTGAAAATATGTTGGCTGAAAACAGCCAGAACTGTTGACCTGGAAATAAGTGGTCTGTTACGGTCAGTTGGTTTTTTGCTTGAGGTAATGATCTTCATTTTTTTCTTTTGTAATAAAAGCACATTCTTTCAGCTTCAGAGTGGCCCCGCAGTAGCAGCCCATAGCTAATCTGACTGTTAACAGGTACTGGTATGGTACAACACTTTTTAGTTTCCACACAATGTCCATTTCCAAAGGCTGTATGTGCATTCTTTGCCTAAGTAATAGAAACTACTGAATGTATTCACCATTTGACAGCAACAGACCCTTTTACTGTAATTTGGAGAGTTATGTTTTCACACGTGCGATTTTGCTGTTAGTGTTTGGATTTCTCACAGACTATTGTACTGGATGTAATACCGGATAAATACGAGGGCTATCCACAAAGTACATTACGTTTTGGAATTAAAAATAAATAAAGCATTGGAAATTTTTTTAAATTATATACAGATGAAAGTCACACTTAAATACTACTTTTCTACATAGTCGCCATTTAAATTAAGGCACTTATCGTAGCGATGGACGAGCTTGTAAATCCCTTCGTCGTAAAATTCGGCCGCCTGCGCCTTCAACCACGTGGTTACCTCTTCTTGAAGCTGTGCGTCGTCATCAAAACGCTGCATAGCCAACCGCTTCTTCATTGCTGGGGATAAGTGGAAGTCCCTCGGTGCCAGGTCGGGACTGTGCGGCGGATGAGGAAGCAACTCCCACTTGAGAGATTCCAGAACTTCACGAGTGGCATTTGTCGTGTGGGCCCAACTTTCCCCTGCGCTTGTTTTGTATTGCTCTTCTGAGGTTGCGCAGAGTTTTGCAATACCTTTAAGAGTTCATTGTAGTGCCTCTTTCTAGGAAATCCACAAAAATCACACATTTTCTGTCCCAAAAGACAGTCGCCACGTGGTTGAAGGCGCAGGCGGCCGAATTTTACGACGAAATAATTTCCAAGCTCGTCTATCGCTACGATAAGTGCCTTAATTTAAATGGCAACTATGTAGAAAAGTAGTATTTAAGTGTGGCTTTCATCTGTATATAATAAAAAAATTCCAATACTTTATTTATTTTTAATTCCACAACGTAATGTACTTTGTGGACAGCCCTCCTATATTAGAGAAACCTATTACTTTCATTTCAAAATTTTTCCAGCGTTCCTAACAAAAGCCATCTATATCTTTGTTTTCATGTACAGCGAGACTAAGAAGAAATAACGAAACTAACGCTGATCGTCAAATGGAAGACACTGTAGCGGCGAGAGACTGACACGCTAGAGAGTTCCTTCTTAAGTGTCACCTCTCGTAATTGGTTCACCTGGACAGTTCGCGCGGCGTACTGAGTGGAGAAATCTTGGTATTATCCTCGTCCGTAGATGAAAACTTCAGTTCTACTATATTTACTTATCTCGCCACAGTCTAGTTATTCTTCTGTTTATACACAGACGGAAAAAAATCGCAACACCAAAAAGAAGTTTTGCGACATAAACGAAGAAGTTTTGCGACATAAACGAAAGTTGCTAGACAAGTTTCTACATCTGAAAGATGGCGTCTATTCAAATTTCGCCCCATTCGCATAAGAGTTTGCTGTAACGGTTGTAAGCGATAGTTACCTTTGAGATTGGAAGTGCTGAGCTGATGTTAGTCAAGAATGCCTTTAAGGCGACAAAGACGACATTATCAACACCTCACTTAGTTTGAACTGCGGCATGTAATACGGCTACGAGAAGCTGGATGTTCCGTGTGTGATACTGCAGAAAGACTTGGGAGGAATGTAAGCACTGTACATGACTGCTGGCAGCGGTGGTCACCAGAACGTACGGTCGAAAGAAGCACGGGCTCGGATGTCCACCTGGCACTACCGAGAGGGACGCCCATCTTGTTTGACTTATCGTTCTGGTGCATGGTACTCCATCTGCAGCAGCAATTTGAGCAGCATTTGGCACCACAGTGATCCAACCAACTGTTACAAGTCGATTACTTCAAGGACAGCTACGGACCAGACGCCCTGTAGTGCGAATTCCATTGACCACGAAGAACCACCATTTGCGACCTCTCTGGTGCCAATACAGGTCTCATTTGAGAGCAGGGTGGGGTTCCGTTGTGTTTGCTGATGAAAGCTGGCTCTGCCTCGGTGCCAGTGATGGCCTTGTGGTGGTCAGGAGGAGGTTAGTTGAGGGCCTGCACCAACACTTTAGCCTGCCAGGCACACTGAACCTGTAGCTGGAGTTATGTTCATGAGTGTGATTTTTTATGACCGTGGATCAGTAGAAACATGAACCTGGACGGATGGGGCCTTGGATCAGTAGAAACATATCACCTGTATGGATGGGACTGTTGATCAGCAGAAACATGTCACCTGGACGGATGGGACCGTGGAGCAGTAGAAACATGTAACCTGGACGGATGGGACTGGATCAGTAGAAACAGTCATCTGGATGGATGGGGCCGTGGATCAGTAGAAACATATCACCTGAATGGATGGGACTGTGGATCAGTAGAAACATGTCACCTGGACAGATGGGACTGTGGATCAGTAGAAACATGTAACCTGGACGGATGGGACTGTGGATCAGTAGAAACATGTCATCGGAATGGATGGGACTGTGGATTATTAGAACCATGTCACCTGGACGGATGGGATCGTGTATCAGTAGAAACATGTCACCTGGACGGATGAACAACGTTTTTTATTGTGTCAGGTCGATGGTCGTGTCCAGGTGCGACGATATTCAAGCATTCCAAATAGTGTTTTTCAACAGGATAACAGTCGCCCACATACCGCTATTGTAACCCCTCTAACAGTGTGTCGACACGTTGCATTGGCCTGGTTCCAGTCGAGAACGTATGGTACATCATCGGAGGACCACTCCAATGTCACCAACAAACAGCAATAGTCGTCCCTCCATTGACAGATCAAATGCAACAGGCATGGAACTCCATCCCACAAACTGACGTCTGACACGTTTACATGCATGGATTCAACAGTTTGGCAGTTACATCTGTTGTTAATGTACCAGCGTTTCACATTCGTAAAGGCTTATCTTGCACTAACATTAACCTGTGATCTTGCAAAGTTAATCAGTTCAGTATGTTACTTAGACAAATGTATTCCCGAATTTTCATTCCTCTACATTAATTATTTTTTGGTGTTGCAATTTTTTTCCGAAATTGCACAATAAAGAACATGTTTTTGAACCTAGTCATATTTCTCAACCGCGTACAGCTAATGATAAATAAATCGCTATCAACTACTGGTTTTGATTATGTCATCATCTACAGTATTAGAAAATTATTACAACAGCGTGAATGCCAACGTTCTTACTGCGGCATGAAATAAAACAAAAACGGTCAATTGACAAAATACCAAAGCCACGCAACAGTGCAGACTGTTGTAAATAATTTTCTGATACCTGAACCGAAACCAGTAGGAAAGATTTATCAGCTGCTTTAGGCTATTCCGATAAGTGACAGGAAGAAACAGAAGCAACTTATGAGCACAAAACATAGAACTATTTTAGTTTGCAGTTAAGCTGTACAGTCGGCACGCATATTACGTCTTACAAAGGCCAGAAATGTTGCCCAACCCAGCGCACACCTGTTACGACACTAGGCTGGCCTGTATCCGAGTTGAAAGCTCACACAAGCAGCTTAGAGGAAACCCCGGATATGCAGAGACGTGAATAGGAAAGTGCCTGAAAGAAAACATATTAAGCTCCGAAAGGAGAACATTTTGAGACAAAGTGTCATTGGTGAGACCAACAAGTGGATAATAACTGCAAAATTAACTTACACAATGCTAAGGAAGTATTATAGTTCATCATCATCCTTAATGAACTCTTTAGAAACGCCGGCTGTTGATTCTGTTTATGGGTAAAACTTAATGTCAGAAAATTGAAGCTAAATAGAAGACAATATCCAGAGAATATACATAATAAAATTTTACATAAATAGATGGAGAGAACTAATACTGTTTAATTACACGGGAAGTGGTCGATCAAGTAAACTGTAATAGTAGTAAAATAGCTAGGAATATTACTTCAGTGTGCCCTGAAGTGGAACGATTTCATTTAACCAGTTGCAGGGACACCAAATGCCAAATGTGTTAGATGGAAAAATAATAAGGTGCTGTAGAAATTGCATATTGCGGGCAATATGGCCTGGGAATGTTGCCTGGCATCATTGCTGGCCTCATTAACTGAGCAACATGTTCGGCAACGTTTCCTGCCACTGTTGCCCGACAATGTATGCGAACTACAGTGAAGGTACGTGCGGCTCTCCGCCGACATTGGCATTAAGTAAAAAAAAAAAAAAAAAGAAAAAAAAAAGGTGGAATAGAGCTTTGTTGCGTTTTTGAAGTAAGTTAATTGTTTCGAAACTTTAACTCGCGAACTGTGCTAGATGCATCCTTTCTTCTCCACCAGAGCTTCTAAACACTATTTCGGACGTAATGTGAAACCAATTGTTTCAAAAACTGGTAGGATAAATACCAGCATAAGAGACTGTATGTCAGTTAAACCAGATTCCTGGAAATGGAAGTTCGCGATGTTTCGGTACGAGGACTCAAGTAATTCATTAAGACAGCCATTATCTGTCCGGCCTGAGTGGTCGAGCGGTTCTAGGCGCTACAGTCTGGAACGCGCGACCGTTACGGTCGCAGGTTCGAATCCTACCTCGCGCATGGATGTGTGTGGTGTCCTTAGGTTAGTTAGGTTAAGGAGTTCTAAGTTCTAGGGGACTGATGACCTCAGATGTAAGTCCCATAGTGCTCAGAGCCATTTGAACCCATCCTATATCTGCAAAACAGCCAAATGTTCATATTGATATTTTATTGTAGTGAGACAGCTATGAATTTCACAAAACGACCAGAGTGGAAAATAATGTGTACAACCATCGTAATAAAAAGTGAGAGTTGCAACTGCTGCTCATGACTACGCAAACAAGCACGATTAAGCTTATAAAAAGTTTAAATGTCTTAGAACGTATATGGAATACAACTATTATTCACCACTATTGATCTTATATCAAGGTAGCAGTTAGAAGTTCCTTTTTCAAATTTCGCTCATTGTATAAATTACTTTCTGCGTTCTACAACTGTGCTCGTAGTTATATCGCATTCATGAAATTAATGTTTACTTTGCTTGCCCTTTCCTCCATTCCGTTAGACAAACAAACAAATCGCGTACCTCTTCGTAAGCGTGCAAAGTTTCGAACCGGGGGCGTACCATATTGTTTCATCGATCCGATCACGTTACTACGTACTGCAGAGCTGTCTGCCTGAGAACGAGAAAGCAACGTTGATGATGAGAGAAGGGGACGGCCTAGTCGTACAATTTTTTTTTACATACTACAGCAATACAGGACCGTAAAATGTGGCATCCCAGAAAGAAGTAGACTACAAAGTGCCCATAAGATTAATTCTAGAGTATTCCTCGTCAGTTGTAAGTATTTGGCAGGTCGACTTGTAGAGATAAGAAGAGCGATGCAGTCCGTTCAGTAGAATCGAGAGTTAACAAGATATTCATCAAATCCCAATGACGAACTCCACAAGAAACATTCTCCAACCTTGAGAGGTTTACTGACGTAATTGCTAGAGTGTACGGCCTCAAACGAGTGAGTCAACATGTTAGCTTCCTCGCACATGCATGTCGTGAAGAAATCATAATGATGAAGCTAGGGAAATTGGAGGCTATCGCGCGAACCGTTCACCAATGAAACCTAAAAGTGACAAATAATAGTGGTGTTGAAATACCTTCCGCCACACACCTTTCAGTGCTGTACAGCAAATATATCTAAGTTTGTCTATTCAATTCCTTATCAACTGATAAAAAATAATGCAATTGCCCTCTTACAGTGAAAGGCGGCAGTCGACCCACCTTTCGTATCATTTGGATGTCTTTTTATTAAGAGCTAGATAGTGTCTTTTCTCTGCCTATGTTTACTCATATTTATCCACGTCAGGGTGTAAGTTCATCCTGGGGACCGAAACTGAGTGTGTTTTATTTTCATGTTTTTATTACATTTGATATTCCGCACGCCATTGCCTGTAACCACCTGTCCTAAGCATGGATGATTGTTGGTTTGAACGAACACGGGTGCAGTTGCAAAGACATGCAACTGGGTCAATCCAAGTGGATCTTCTTGAATTATCTTTGCTGTAAAGTCTTGGAAACAGCAGTTGAGTTCAACTCGTAAAGCTGGCTTGAAGCACCGTTCGTAGGGGAACGTCAGAGGGTTATCTGCGCGGGTTTTCGTAACGGGCGCCCTGGAGATTGGCTCTTTCAGACGACCGCGCCAGGGACGCATACCAAAACGCCATTCTTCCTCCTATGATCACAGACCTCAAGCACCCTCTAAGAAAAAATTACTAGTTAGCGTTTAGTACAATTCAATCCCTGATCGGTCGATCCGAAGTACAGTTGTTTTTTTTTTCCTTGTGATAGGAACTAGGACTAAACTCAAATAATATTTCTGGGACTTCAGACGATTTGTAACTCAGGGCAAAGTAGAGAATTTTGAACAATGTACTTTTTCAATAGGGCGAAGGATCGTGCCACCGAAGAATTAGCTACCGATAATTAGAAGTTTTGGATTGTCAAGAAACAGTAGGTGTCTTAACAAACCAACTGGAGAATGACTGAAGATGCACAGTTTTAAACAAAAACATCCTCCATAATAAAATAAGGAAATAATAACTCTAGTTTAGCAAAACGATAGCTTTGAGTTTACTATGGCTCATTTAGCTACAACGATCAATAATACATAGTACAGTCAAAATAAACAGTGTGCACTAAGCAACAAAGAGAGAATTCTGAAGTGGAGAAGCTAGCTGAGGCAAGTGCTAACTAAATTCGGACAAAGGACGTTTCTCCTTCTGCAGTAATATAAGCACTGACGACAATGCAGAACAGTATGAATCACGTGGAAATTCCTAACGTTTACAGCTTTTTTTGGTGCTAGCGGTAGGTACCTCCATTATTTTCAGAAAATTACCACAGAATTCTTTCTGTCTTCTGGAAGAGTTTAACGTCCCGTCGTTAGAGACGGAGCACAAGATCAGATTACGGAAGGACGGGGAAGGAAATTGGTTGTGGCCTTTTCCAAAGAAACCAACTCCAAATGCGCCTTGAGATATTTACGGAAATCACAGAAAACGTAAATCTAGATAGCCGAACGGGATTTGAACCCTCGCGGTCGTCCTGCAAAATGTACCAACTACTGCAAGTGGGAATTAAAAATCGCCGTGCCAAAATACGTACATCAAAGAAAGATCAGCCTATGTACCCTTACCCATTTCCTACTGTGCGTGAGAAAAGTCCCAGATAATTCTGCGCGATTACAGTTCTGCTATCCGAATGAAGTGGTGTCGGGAAATTCATAAGTATTCTGGCTGAGCTTGTATTGGCATATTGACTCTCAAGAAAAGCTTTATTATGCATTACAAAATCCTCTACGTTGACCAGCCGTTTTGTAAAGTCAAGATATGCATGGTGTACAACTCTATCACCAACTTTATTTTAGCTATTCTGTACATAAAATCGGTAAGGGATAAACCCAGGGGACGCAATACGAATTCTTAAAACGACACTGCTTATAAAGAGTAGGAGCCTACTGCAGGCAACAGGGCTGGTTATTTTGGTGAAAATATTTTCCCCTCACGTTTGCGATTTACTCAGCTACCAAGACTACACTGTGAATAATTTCGCAATCCTAATATTGCATCTTCGGCTGTAAAGAATTACTCAGATCCATTTACATGTGCCTGAAGATGGAGTTCAAATGGTTCTGAGCACTATGGGACTCAATTGCTGTGGTCATCAGTCCCCTAGAACTTAGAACTACTTAAACCTAACTAACCTAAGGACATCACACACATCCATGCCCGAGGCAGGATTCGAACCTGCGACCGTAGCAGTCGCACGGTTCCGGACAGCGCGCCTAGAACCGCGAGACCACCGCGGCCGGCGAAGATGGTGTGTTTTGATTCATAAATCAATCATATTCTAACTTGAACATCGAGGAAGAAAATACAACGGAAAAGAAATTGACGTAATAAATGCGTAGCATGCAACCGCATTCATTTTTTGTCATCGATGGAATGAGCAAGATTAATAACAATATTTAATGGAAGATTGGTAATGAAAACGTATTCCACAGCAGCAGATTACTAAGTCTGATGCACTGTTCGAGTCTGTCGAAATTTTGTATTTGTACACAGCATTCGCACACTGTGTTCGGCCACGGTATCTCGTGAAAAACCGAGGAGCCGCTAGCAGCAGCCATAGGAGGTCCAAAACATCTGGGGATGACTTGATCATAAGCCGAAACCGGTCATACTAAACAAATGTTATTGCGATCTCGAGTGTTGTTTTAACCAAAGTACATCACCAGATCGCTCCACTCCACCGACAATGTTGTCTAAATTTATTTTAAAAACGCTTTCAGATGCCAGCGATGACGGACGCCTTGTGAATCGGAACAAGAGGTCGACTGCTTTCCTACCGTACTGTGGGGCAATGAGCAGCAGTTTAGGACGTACGTTGGATTGAGACCAGTGTTCCCTTCCGCCACAAAGTACGAGATATGCAGCGCTCTGTCAAGGACGACATAACTCTACGTGTGTGCCCGGTGTGTGTGGTGTCCCTTGTCAATGCGGCAGAATTTATATAGGTCGAACCATTCGTACATCTACGGAGTGTTGTACTGATTACAAGCGACGTAGTTAACAAAGGGAGATAGACAAGTCGGCAACAGCTGAGCATTGCCTGAAAACGGACACAAAATACAGTTGAGAGTCTTGGCTCAGGCATCAACATACTGGGATTCCGTTATAAAGGAGGCAGCTGAGATCATAATAAACAACAGCAGTTGTAATTGGGAGCAGGCGTATACATTTAGTAGGGCGTGGGTATGGGCAATGGATGTCGAAAGAAAGCAGAGACGGATGCTTGGCGCTTGTTGGGAGGTGGCAGCGGCAGATTCAAACATGGGGCCCACCTCTCTCGCCACGTGACGTCACACGTCCCGCAGTGGGCCGGAGCTGCTACGAGCTGTCCAACTCGCTTGCAGTGCACACGTCATTTGCGCCCCATCTGGTTGGTGCAAGAGGCTACAATCGTGCCTATATTAGATGAAAATCTCACCTGGGCTGTCAGGGTTTTTTATTCCTGATGACATTGCAGAGATAGCCGTCTAAAGCTCGAGTGTTTTATTCGAATTGGCGCAGCTTGAAAACCTAGAAGATTTTATTCAGACATGCCGCAGCGAATGACTCCGAGGACACATGACAATTATTGCGGGTCACCTGCAGCCCTTCATTTTTAATGTGTTCTTAGTTTCCTTGTCTGTGACCCATGGCCACAATCATGCTACACTAGTTTGAGGAACGTGGGAGTGTTCACGTTGATGGGTTGGCCAGCAAATTTCCAACATATGAACCCTGTTGGTAGTATGGAAGCGCACACTAATGTCTGTACTGCTCAGGTGCCTAAATATAGTTACGTAGACTGCAATCGATACTGAAAAGTAGTGTAATTCTGCAATTAAAGGTATTAGTCACAGTGTATTTTCTGCAATATGTAACAGTTGTGGAGCACCGCTTATCAAAAATCTCCCAATTATAACATTAAAGATTTGATGCAGTCAAGTGAGAGTTGCGTGGTTCTATAATTTTCTTCTTTTTTCATTCTGGCGTCATTTTTAGGATTTAATGTCGTTTATTGGTGAATATACAGGTTGGTCGAAAAGTCTCCGTAGCCATTAGCATCGAATGCTAATTGAAATGATTTGTTTTAGCGTAAGTACTTACTTAGAGATTAAGTTTGCAGTATATCGGTATGTTCCCATTACGCTGTACACACACTTCCACATGTGTCCCTGTTCTTTCTGACATATTTTTGAACAGCTCCAGTGTTATAGTGCGAATGCATCCTAAACATCAATGCAGTGTTCTTCGTTTGTAGCATAACAGTGTGCAGATACGCGCGCATTTATCACTCCCGACAACGAGTTGTCAGGGGTGGTGAGGTCAGGGGCTGGTGTTGCTGATGAACTACGACGCGTCCACCGTTGTGAAAAGTGTTCATTCAGGAACACGCACACAGCAACAGCGTAATGCCACGGCGTTCCGTCTGACCCCTATTATAAGCGTTCTGTGAGGCCGCTTAACCATGTTTACAAATGCGTGAACAATTTGCGTCATTCACAGTCCCTTCAAAAAAAGTACGGTCCGAGCATATGTCGTGATGTCATTTGCTGCCCATGTCATTACGTTATGCGGGTTCCTTTCTAGTTCAACTGTGTAATTAAGATACACTTTGGACCAAGCGACATTATGTCCTAGCACGTGAGCTGCGATTAATCGCACATTAATCTGAAAACATAACCGTGGCACGATTCGCTGCATTTGGAAACTGAGTTAAGAAAGGGCGGCATGCCGAAACGCGCTCATTCCGGTCAGTATCCGATAACTCTTTTAAGAACGTCTGACGAAGAGGTCTAACCTGAGAACGTTTTTTCATGTGATCTCACGTTGTTGTCCTCGGTTCACTGAGTCCCGAAGCACTTTTATTACGTGTCGTGCCGGCCGCGGTGGTCTAGCGGTTCTAGGCGCGCAGTCCGGAACCGCGCGACTGCTACGGTCGCAGGTTCGAATCCTGCCTCGGGCATGGATGTGTGTTCCTGCCTCGGGCATTGATGTGTGTGATGTCCTTAGGTTAGTTAGGTTTAAGTAGTTCTAAGTTCTAGGGGACTGATGACCAGAGTAGTTAAGTCCCATAGTACTCAGAGCCATTTGAACCATTACGTGTCGTCTACCTAGGAAATTGTTCAATCGAAGCACAGGCTCTGCCACATGTTTCTTCTCGTGTCTTCTTCCTTCCACTCCACGGCCTGTCTTTAATACTGCCAAAAGCAAAAACACGTCTTTCCCAATCCAGAAGTCTTGGCTTTCATGGTGGATACCTATTACACCTTTCCTGGAATGCTTCCATAGTCTGCTACATTGTGTGCCCTGTGTGTTGTCGCTCGTGCACCCACACAGTTGTCACTAAGCGCTTCTCAATAGCGTAACTATGATCGCTCACATCTGTTAAGGCTACAAATTAAAACTCGAATGCGGGAACATGTGGACATGAATTCCAACAATTGAAAAGAAGTAGCATAGCTACCAACCTGCATAATAATATTTGACACTGAACAGTGGTTAAACGGGTAATGGGACTTATCGTCCACCCTGTACGTCTGAACTAGCATGACATACAACGCCATCCTCCACAGGTCAGATTAGTTCAGAATTAAGAGTGGTTGGAGAATTTTAACTCGTCTCTGAGGATAGCGGAGGTGTTGACTTATGTTAATGGTACGAAATTTGAGCAAACTGCAGACTCCACTCTAGACGTAGCGCTGTGGTGCACTTCAGAGAGTTTTCACGCCTTCGTCGGCATCAGCGAGTAGAGGTTCTGGGAGAAGCGGAAGGAAGGTACTGGGACGCCCCATTACTTATGGGCTTTATGTGGGGAGCTTTCTCTCTCTCTCTCTCTCTCTCTCTCTCTCTCTCTCTCTCTCTCACACACACACACACACACACACACACACTTGTTCTACTCCGTACGCAGATACATACTAACTTCTCTTCCTTTTGCGTCCTACATCGTTCGTTTAAACTAATGGAGAAGTAATGAACATTATCAATCTATGACTTTTGTTGTCTTTTTTTAAGTACAGAAGTAGGTTCCGTACTTGTACTCGTGATGAGGTATATTGTATCGGAAGTTGAAACTCCTTTTTCAATTTGACGGTGGCCACCGGCCGAAATTAGTTGTTTGCACAGTTCAGATGCTGTAATTATGAAGTTGACAGTGCACTATAAAAATGTGCAAAAATGTCGGGCGGTCAAAGTTAAAAGTATCACCCTCATATGTAAATGTTACTTACCGTTTTTGTTTGTTTATAGGTAGGTATCTGCAGTTTTGGCTCACATTAAAATGCCAGCGCCACAGTACTGTAGTAGCACAACGTTAGAGACGTCAAAACAAAATGGCGTGGACGACTGCAACAGTAGAAATCGGTTGTGTCATTTTGGTTTGACGTCTCTAGCGTCGTGCTACCTAATTACTATGGTGCGGGGTTGTAATGTAAGCCAAGACTGCAGGTATCTGCACCTATTTTTTCAAAGTGATGGTTAAAAGTGTATTGCTGTACTCATTTTGTTGGCATATATTGTTTTACAAAGGCATTTCAAACTTGTGATTTTTTTTCTAAAGTGAACACTGATGACGTAAGAAGTTTCTAAGAACTCATTCAGTGTTAAACCTTATCACCGCCAATTTTTCACGGAACATGGGTATTATTACCGAAGTATCTCCATTATTGTCATGAAACACCCAATGAATGATAAAGAATAGGAAGAAATACATTAGGTGACGTACACTGCGTTCCGGCGTAAAAGTCAAGCACCGGAACGCCAGGCGGGAACGTTAGAGCAGAGAGGTTTGTGAGACGACGTCAGCCAATTGCATGCTGACCGACCCCTCTCCAGGACGACAACGCGACGGCTGCGCCATCTACACGAAGAGGGCATAAGCGCCGCGCTGCCTGGCCGCGGCCCAGTTGAAGAGGAGCAGTTCACCGACTTCGACAGCGGCATCAAGAATAGGCACTTGTATAACAGCGACTTAGGAACTGTATTACTTCTCTTGTATTACCAATTGCATATACTGAAGAGTCCTCTTGTTTGTCTATTGCCCTTTGTTGGCGACGCATCTGTTCAAATGACTCTGAGCACTATGGAACTTAACATCTGAGGCCATCAGTCTCCTAGAACTTAGGACTACTTAAACCTAAGTAACCTACGGACATCACATACATCCATGCCTGAGGCAGGATTCGAACCTGCGACCGTAGCAGTCGCCCTCCGTTTCTGGCGGTGGCGCCCCCTGTGGCAGTCGCAGCTTTGGTGTCTCTGGTGGGAAAGGGGAAAGTTTGCCTGTTCACGCCGACCGAAGTGGCCATGCGGTTCTAGGCACTGCAGTCTGGAACCGCGAGACCGCTACGGTCGCAGTTTCGAATCCTGCGTCGGGTATGGATGTGTGTGGTGTCCTTAGGTTAGTTAGGTTTAACTAGTTCTACGTTCTAGGGGACTAACGACCTCAGCAGTTGAGCCCCATAGTGCTCAGAGCCATTTGAACCATTTTTTTGCCTGTTCACGTGCATTAAAGGGGCGTTATGAACTCGCCAGAGGTCTGTCGGAGTCAGTCTGGGTGTCGGTGCAGTGAGTCGACAGAGTCAGTCGGAAGGCAGACACTCGCATGTTAGTCAGTCGGCTCTAAGTCTCAGTCACTGTTGGGTTGTGGGCTGAGTCGGGTTCGTCGTTACTCCGCTGGTGGACGAGTTGGCAGTCAGCAGCAGGCAGGTCCACACGGTGCAGGTACGCGCCGGGGCCGTGGTCAACGCAGACGGAAGGCCGTTGGTCGATCAGTCGGCTGGTCGTCGGATGGCGACATGTGGTCTGCTGAGCGCTGACACTAGGATCAGTCGGGAAGAGTTGGCAGCCAGCAACAGTCGGGTCCGTATGGTGTTAGTATTCGCCGGGACCGCTGCCGGCGACAGCGGGCTGCCGTTGGTCGTCTGCTCGGCCGGTCGTCTTAGTCGACGACGTCTTGGATCCTAAGGATCAACACCATTTTCCGACTCGGGATGTGGTTGGACAAACTGCCATTTGTTAAAAGCAATTTCGTTATGATTTCATCAGTTACCCTCTGGCAGCTACTTCCAGGCTCACACAGTGTGATAAAATGTGTTCATGTTCTTGATGAATCGCTAGTAAATAAAAGAAATTTTTAAGAATATTCTTTGAAAACAAATCCACTGTTCACATATCCTTTTGGAATAAACTTCATTAATACGATTTGTTTGAATTGTTGCCTAGCGATCCGAAAAAAACAGGTTTCCTAGGCACCCCATATTTGACGAATGTGCAGGATACAACACACTGAGCTGACGAAACTCGTGGGATAGGTCCTAACATCGCGTCGGACCTCCTTTTGCCCAAAGTAGTGCAGCAACTCATCGTGTCATAGACGTAATAAGTCGTTGGATGTACTCTGCAGAAATATTAAGCCATTGCCGGTGCAGGATTTCGCGCAGGAACTGACCTCTAGATTATGTCCCATAAATGTGCGATGGGATTCATGTCGGGCGATCTGGGTGGCCAAATCATTCGCTCGAATTGCTCCTAATGTTCTTCAGACCAATAGCGAACAACTGTGGCTCAGTGACATGGCGCATTGTCATCCATAAAAATTCCATCCTTGTTTGGGAACATGAAGTCCATAAACGGCTACAAATGGTCTTCAGGCAGGCGAAAATAATCATTTAGTCAGTGATGGGTTCAGTTGGACAAGAGGACTCAGTTCATTCCACGTAAACACAGCCCACACATTATGGAGTCCCCACCGGCTTGCACAGTACCTTGTTACCGACTTGGGTCCATTGCTTCGTGGGGACTGTGTCAGACTTGAACCCTACCAAATGAAACCGGGACTCATCTGACCCAGCCAAGGTTTTCAAGTCGTATAAGGTCAACTACACTCTGAATGATTTCGCAATGCTAATACTGCATCTTCGGCTGTAGAGGCTTACTTGGATGCATTTACACATTTTGATTCAGAAATCAATCATATTCTAACTTGAAAAAATCGGAAAAGAAAATACAATGGAAAAGAATTTGACGCAATAAATGCACAGCATGCAAGCGTGTAAGGTCCAACTGATGTGGTCACGAGCTCAGGAGATGTGCTGCAGGAAAGTCACTAGTGTTGGTCGTCTGCTACCATAGCCCATTAACGCCAGATCACTCCACGTTGTTCGAACGGGTACGTTCGTCGTACCTCCCACGTTGATTTCTGCGGTTGTTTCACGCAATGTTGCTTGTCTCTTAGAGCTGACAACTCTTAGCAAACGTCTCTGCTTGCGGTCGTTAAATGAGTGCCGTCGGCCACTTCTTTGTCCGCGTTGAGGGTAAAGCTTTAAATTTAGTATTCCCAATACACCCTTGACACTGTTGATCTCGGAATACTGAATTTCCTAACGGTTTCCGAAATAAACGTCCTATGCGTCTACTACCACTAACAATCCATGTTATAAATCTTAATAGCCGTCTTGTAGCCATAATCACGTCGAGAGCCTTTTCACGTGAATCGCCTGAGTACCAATGATAGCTTCGTCAATGCGCTGCCCTTTTATACCTCGTGTACACGATACTACCGCCATCTGTATATGTGCATATCGCTATCTCCATGGCTTTTGTCACCTAACAGAACTTGTGTTGCTATTTTTGGTGTCTTACACACTGCCAGCCAGCGTCCTATTAGTTTCTAAAGGAATTAATTTCCGTAGTTCATCCGATGAAGACACAAGGTGCACGTCATGTACCGTCGTAGTCGTAGAGTCAAACTTATGAAGACGAAGAACCTTCCACATACTCCCTCCCCCCTTCCCCCACCCTCTCTCTTTTCACACAGAATATTATGAAAGCTAGGGGAGCAATGACCGAGTATGCATGTATCGCTACTCTCGAAAGCTGAAAACCCGCCTTCTTTGTTGGTGAGTAAGAGGACTCCGCCATTAACTTTCAACACAAACGCTTACGATCATTTGAGACAGGTCGTCACGAGTAGCAGAGCAGAGCGCGGCGTTGGTGAGATGCCAAGACCATGCCAACGCGCGTGCCTTCAACTCCTCAGGCCTGATCTAGGTTAACAAAGCACTTGCTATGCGCGACTGCCAGCTGCGTCTCGACTCTAAAGTACCTCCCCTCAGTCTGATGTCGGAGCACGCTCGTAGTGCTGAAGCTCGTGAACGAGCCCAAGTTCCTCGTCACTGCTAAGATGAATCGCTTCTTTAAGAGAACAGTCGTAAGTCGTCGGTGCGCACTGCCCTGTTTACAGCACCGCGGGACAGTCACACACTCAGGTAAAAAGGTATTTCTGTTTCATGAGTCTAACAACGAAATTGATATTTAATACTGATAGTTAGTGATATGCCTCTGCTACAAACTGCAATTTTTTCTATGTGTTAGTTAAATTTTTGTTTTCCTTGCAGGCCACCAACTATTAAGTTTTATTATTTAGTATCCAGGGGTAGCCAATCTTTTTTCCACACACAACCGGTTTCGCACTTATAAACAATTTATTCTCAGACCTAGCCTTGTGCCAATGCAGTCAGTTTAGTAGCAAAGTAACTTCAAAATGTCGAAGGAACTAATCCATGTTTACGTTAACTACAAATTCAGAGATAGTGCTGATGTCCTTTGGTTTGTTAGATTTTCATCCAGTTCTTATGCCTCCTTTAAAATTTTCTTGCAAAGGTGTTTTCACTGTGCTAGATGTCAGAAAAACTGTATATGCAATCTGAGTTAACCTGACCTATAGACATTTACCTTTCCATTTTATTCTTTATTTCCCTTTAATCATCTACCGAATTTCTGTCAGTACTCCATGTTACTTGTAATTTGTACTTTCGCATGTTGTTCCTTTTTATATCATACAGTCATTAATAGCTCCCCAAAAATACTGGATATGCACGAGGAGAAACTTATGGTCTCATTAATTAAGAGAGAGCCCCGCGGGATTAGTCGAGCAGTGTAGGCGTTCCAGTCATGGACTGTCCTGCCGGAGGTTCGAGTCCTCCCTCGGGCATGGGTGTGTGTGTTTGTCCTTAGGATAATTTTAGGTTAAGTACTGTGTAAGCATAGGGACTGATGACCTTTGCAGTTAAGTCCCATAAGATTTCACACACATTTGAATTTTTTTTTAATTGAGAGAAAAGCCGAAACTATACCTCCTAGTGGTGGGGAGCGAGCAGCGCTTCAGGCAGCTGAAGTAGGTGGGGATCCAGTGTCTCCCTGAATAAGGAGACAACCTCTGTCACCTGCCAACGGTCTCCTAGGAGAGCAGATGAGAGATTAGAAGTAGGGCACCACCATGTCCTTGGGATGGGAAACAATCCCAGAGTAACGGTATGGAGATGCGGAAAGCAACGGGGCTAAATATCCATCTGGAGATCCCATGTGTAGCAACCGTGGCAGAATCAAATAATGTGAATAAGCTGTGCCTGCGTAGAGACGGCATACTTCGCCTTTCGAAAGAACTAGAACAAAAATAAGGAGAAAAAGAAGAACAGGAATCATGAATTAGTGCCTCGGACTCTCGACTTACAAGAAAAGTAACGCTTATCGAAAAGTCAGAACTGAATAAAAATTCTTTTAAAATATAGAATCAATCATGTCACACGTCTAGGTCATTTACCTGTAACGAACTGCTCGTGTTTTCAAAGTTAAAATGTTAATGACTGTAAGATGCCACGACAAGTGTAACGGCCAAATACGACTAGCAGATTCACTGAGTCATAAGTCATGTATTACGTGGCAGGCAAAACCTACACATTTGGTAGAGGTGATATACAGGATGTAATGGGCATCACTGCAGATATTTCTGTTGGCGACTGAGGACGATGCACTGAATAGCATTACATCAGTATTACATCCTAGACTATTAACAACAGCCATTAGAAGTAACAACAGCCATTATAAGTCGTATGTTATTAGGCTGGTTAGCGCCTGAAAGTACATCTTGCACTAGCAAGCGATTAATGTCTATTTTCCTCTGGGTAGAAGGTCAGATGTTGAAGTGTTGATGCGTGGACATGTCCGAAAGAACAGATACCATCTTCATATAGATAAGGCACACAGGCCAATGATCTTCTTCAGTGCGGATGCACTCACATTGCCTGAACTCTGACGGGAATCGGTAGATTGACTGCCCCGCTCTCACGGGGGCGTACCAGAGATAAGTCCCTGCAGTCGCACTGTCCTCGGTGGCTGAATCTGATCAGTCAGCTCTCAGCCGTGGAGCGTGCGTACGGCCCCGCGCGCCGGCCCCGTGCTCCGCTGCAGGTTTTTATTTACTTCCGCGTCGTAGCTCTAAGGCTTGTGTCCGTCCACCGTGAACAACATGTCGAGCGCTTACCGCCGTGCGACCCTTAAAGTTTCCTTCCCAGCTGAACATGCGCGACCTCGTGCACATGAAGTTGAAACGTTCCTACGTGAAGAAGTTCTCGGAATCCATTTTTCGATCACGAGTAGTGTCGTTCATATTAAAATGACAAACACCGAGGTGTGTGAAGATGTTATTCGCCGGCATGCCAATGGACTTAAGTTCAAATACTCTGACGGTCACGTCGGAGCTGTAACACTTGAACTCGCAGAGTACGATCAACGCACGATTAGGGTGTTTGAACTACCTTCTGAAGTGCTGAAGAACGTAGTTGTCTCTGCGTTACAACCATACGGTAACGTCATCGGTTACGTGGAGGAAAAATGGCAAACCTTCACGACCTACCATGTCCTTAATGGTGTGCGTCAGGTCAAAATTAAAAAAAAAAAAACATATACCATTACACCTGACAATTGGCGGGGTGCGAACCATTGTCATGTACGACGGCCAACCCCGAACATGTGCGGGTTGTGGACAAGAAGGCCACGTCAGATCCGCCTGCATGCGACGCCGCCTGATACAGACGCCGGTCGGCGAGGAAGCGTCCCCAGCGGTGATCACTCAGATACCTGTCACATAAGCCAAGGGTGCCCAGGAAGGTAGCACCTCTATACAGGGTCTTCCTGCTCCGTTGACGTCGTCTGATCAGGTAGATGCAACCGCTAATGAGATTCCTTCTGAGGTGCCACAGACGCCAGATCCTGACCTGCCGCATCATCGCAGCACTGTGACTGAAAATGCTACTGAGATGGACGTTGATCCAGGAGTGGTACCTACTTCAGCTTTCCTTCAGACTGGTCCGGAATCAGACGAAAGCCACCCACAATCAGACTCGGAACGACCTGTTCGAAAACAAGGGTCGACACGAAAGAGAAAGAAACGTAGCCGTACACGCCCTCATGAATCCATTCTACGGATGGATACCGGGGATGCAGAGCCGAATATGGACGACAAACCGCTCTTTGATGACCAAAAGTCTGATGCGAACGACCTGCCACAGGCGACCACTGGCAACGATCACCCCTCCTTACTGGCGCCGTCGCCCCCACAGGTCGACGTTGAAGAGAGTCTATCCGCTGAGCCGAAAATTACGTCTCCTCTCCACATGGATGATGTACACAGCCGGTACCCTACCGCAGTATCAGTCTCCTGGGCAGACGACGTGGAGATCGAAGGGACTGGGGTGGACGGTGCTGATGATGGGGCGCCCCCATCGGTTGCGCCCTCGCCCGCAAACTCTCCACAATAGCAACCTCTTCGGCGGACCGGCAAGATTGACGACCTCTCGATCCTGAAGAAGCAACCCCACCTGTGCCTGTGGGACTCCAACACCAGCATTATCGTGTCGCAACAATTAACCTCGCGACCATTCGTGCGCCCCACAAACTAGCGCTGCTCCGCGATATGATTTATGATGCGGACATTGATTTTGCGCTTTTTCAGCAAGTGCATGTCGCCAATTTTTCACCACCACATGGCTTAACGGCGCATCTTTCTCCCGCTTCGGACACCGGTAGTGGTGTTGCCATCATCTTACGAGAAGATCTTCCTGCCGTGGAAGTCCTATACCTCCCCAACGGCAGACGTATGGCCCTTACTCTCTTTGGTATACGCATCGTCAACATTTATACGCCGTCGGGCTCCAGCTACCGTCGTGAACGCAATGCCTTCTTCGCAGATGAAGTTACACCCCTTTTTTGGGACCACACGATGACTGGGTCATGGGTGGAGAATTCAACTGCACCCAGCGACCTCAGGATCAATTGCCGCGTCACTCACCATGTGCAGCTCTGGAAACAGTCGTCACGCGACTACAATTTGTCGACACATGGAGACATGTTCACGGTGATCTTTTGGGCTTTACGTACTACACCGCGCACTCCTCTAGCCGACTGGATCGCATCTACATCTCGCGATCCCTAATTCAACACACTCGACAGGCTGAAATGTGGCCTGTTGCTTTCTCAGATCATGAGGCTTACTTCTGTGACGTTGTTCTCACAAGACAGGCAGTATGGCACGGACGTGGTTTATGGAAACTGAACACGGCACTTCTTAATTAACCTGACTGTCGACTTCTAATAGAAGACACTTGGATCACATGTAATAGACGCCGTCCCACGTATCCGTCTACCATATCCTGGTGGATCCAGTGTGCAAAACCTGCTCTTCGAAACACTTTGATCCGGTATGGCAAAGATGTTGTCGCCTGGAGGAAGAGCACTATGGACTTTTACTACAGGATCCTACGAGAATGCTCCACGATGCCAGCCTCCCCTGAGCGCCATACAAGGATGAACCATGCTAAGGCCCAAATCTCCAATCTCATGCGAAGGCATTTGGAAGGAGCGATAGTACGATCTCGGACTGCTGATCGCATGCCTCATGAACATCCATCTATGTGCCATATCATCCAAGAACGCCAACATCGACGCCGAAAATTGATTCCCGTCTTAACAGACCAAGAAGGGCATCGCTACGTAACCCAATCTGCAGTAGGGAATGTGCTTCACGCCCACTACCAGCAGCTCTACGCCGCAATTCCACATTCTCAGGGGTTGATCGAGGAAGTCTCATAGCTCAACTTCGGTGGTATCCCGGGAGATGCGGCGATTGACTTGGTGTCAGGGGTGACTGATGATGAAGTCCGCGATGCGTTCCGAACAGGAACCATCAATCCCTCACCAGGACCCGACGGTCTTCCCCTCGAATTTTATCGCACCTTCCGTGATTTTTTAGAGTCCACCTTGACCTCCATCTGTCGGGAACTGATGTCTCCGGAAGTACCTGTGCCGGACGCTTTCATGGAAGGAATTATTATTCCTGTACATAAACCGCATGGTGGCAACAACATCAGTGATTATCGGCCCCTCACCCTCCTTAACAGTGATATGAAAATCTTCACCCGCCTTTTGGCGGCACGACTTAAAAACGATGCCCGATATGTTGTGTCGCTAGACCAAGCATCTTTGGGAGGGGATAATAATATCCGCACGGCTTTATGCCGCTACATGAATATGATCGCCGTTACCCAGGCACAACGTCTCTCTGGGGCACTTGTGTCTTTGGATTTTATTCAAGCTTTTGATAGGGTTGACCATTCGTTCCTTACAACCGTTCTCCACCATATGGGTTTCCCAGTCGCCGTTATCACGGTAGTGATGCGCCTTTTGCGGGGTGCCTCTTCCAGGATTATGTACAGTGGCAGACTCACTCCTCCGATAAAAATAGGTCGATCCGTACGTCAAGGTTGCCCTCTATCAGCGATTTTGTACGCCTTTTCCTTGGAATCCTTGCTATGTGGACTCAGACAACGGTTGGTAGGGTTGTCCTTAGATCGATACCGATTCTGTTGCACTGCCTATGCTCACGATGTAGTCATCTGTTTACGTAATGCCGACGAGTTTCGAGCTGTTTTGACGTGGGTAGCGACTTATGGTGAGGCGTCGGGTAGCTCTTTAAACGTACGTAAGTCACAAGTTATG
Organism: Schistocerca gregaria; assembly: GCF_023897955.1. Classification (NCBI taxonomy): domain Eukaryota; kingdom Metazoa; phylum Arthropoda; class Insecta; order Orthoptera; family Acrididae; genus Schistocerca; species Schistocerca gregaria. The sequence goes on from NC_064922.1 coordinate 359,969,762, forward strand.
TTCATTGGCACGGGGCTCCCTGTGGAGCGTGTTACACCTCTCACGACCGTTGATACCATTCGCTGTTTGGGAATAGATTTTTCATCTGATCTCCGGCGTTCAGCCGCCATCAACTGCCGACGCAGGTCTTATGGACCATCGCCTTCGATCCCTAGATATTCTCCAACGAGCTCGATATGTCAATATATATATCGCATCCCGAGTTCCCCATGTAGCACGTTCTACCTTTCCCGCTTACTGTGGCACGTCGCATGTTGGCAGCGATGGCATCTTTCGTCAGCTCCGGGCTGTTGTTCAAAGTTAACTATGCAACCCTTACTCTTCCCCGTGAACAAGGTGGGATACGTCTGTTTCACTTGCCGGATAGAGCTCGCGCCCTATTTGTCAGCTCCCAGATGACGGTATGGACACGTTGCCCAACGAGCCTCACTGGTCTCCTCCTGTTGGCATATTCGCCGGTCTCACTGTCAGCCCCAGTGATGATCTCGGATGTTCCGGCCCAGTTCCATTATATACGATACTTCTTTCTTCAACTCAGTTATCTACGCCTCACCTTACCAAGACAGCTTTTACTCAAGACAAAGGCAGTATACAATGTACTCCAATTAGGTCGTCCACCTAACCCGATTGAACAAAAGTTCCCCTAGGTTGACTGGCATCATGTATGGCGCGCGGTTTTCGCCCGTTCCCTTGACACCAATGTTCAATCTGTGTGGTACCTAACTGTCAATGGTAAGCAAATTAACCAATTTCGCCTTCATCGTATCCACCTCGCCCAATCACCTCTCTGTTCCATGTGTGGAGTGCCAGACAATGATGAACATCGGTTTGTTTGCGGACCGGCGGCGGAGGTTTGGCACTTGATTCGTCGTATTGTCGCTTTTTTAACGCGGGACATTCCGGATCGGATTACTCCCCTTTCATTATTATTTCCGGAACGTGAATATTTTCCTCGGACAAAGACCAATGCTTCGAACTGGATTCGCGGACATGCCATTCGCTACCTATTTGGACTAACTGTAGACTCTGTACTCGATTTTTGGACATACCTCAATGACCGTCACTATGTCGTTGTCCGTCACCCAAAACACAGACAATTTTTCTCGAACTTCCTTGGGAGTGCTTTCCACGACTCGCCTCGCAGCTGGAATGTGTTAAGCCAAGAGAGAAGAAGGTTTCCTGTTTGAACCAATGAACATTTCTGAACAAGTGAACAGAACACATCAATTTCGAGAAGATGTGACTCAACATATTACCAGCGGGGCGCAGAAGGCCTCTGATCAATTACACAACAAAACTAAACAAAAAAACATAACAATAAAAATAAAAATAAAATTCAGAAAAAGGAAGATTTGGTTTTGTTTGTAACGATAGCCCTAACCTTGATTTCCCATACTTCACCTGGTATATAGGCAGCTCTCTGGGGTAGGTTTAGTCAGGAGCCAACGCCGGAAGTGGACCAGATTTTTTTGTTATAGGATGAAAAGTGGCGGTGGCACTTGGTTTTTTTAGTTCCATTTCATAAAAGGAAAAAAAGTAAAAAAACAAAAAAACAAAAAAATCGGATAGAGCGTCTGCCATGTAAGCAGGAGACCCCGGGTTCGAGTTACGGTCAGGGCAAACATTTTTTTACTGCCCCCGTTGACATTTATCAACGCTTGTAAGCAGCTAAAATCGTTACATTGTAATTTCATTCTTCGAGAGCTGCAAGATCACCAATGTTATGTGTTCTTTCGGACGTGTGCGAAAGAACATATACCATGTGTGTGTGTGTGTGTGTGTGTGTGTGTGTGTGTGTGTGTGTGTGTGTGTCAAAAATGGTTCAAATGGCTCTGAGCACTATGCGACTTAACTTCTGAGGTTCTCAGTCGCCTAGACCTTAGAGCTAATTAAACCTAACTAACATAAGGACTTACACACATCCATGCCCCAGGCAGGATTCGAACCTGCGACTGTAGCGGTCGCTCGGTTGCAGACTGTAGCGCCCAGAACCGCTCGGCCACTCCGGCCGGCGTGTGTGTGTCATTCCAATCGTATATGGTACGTGTGAAGAACTGCAATACATATACTTTTAATCTTCTCTTCAGTACTGCTCTGTTTACGATTGTTATTAGTATGTGTTGTATACTGGAATTTATGACATGCTCTACACATGAGACGTGGCCATTATTTGTGTAATGACAAATGCGATGTTGTGGCATAAACTGCTTTAACCCTAATTCGTAAGGCGATCTGTGACTGAAACCGGTCGATATTTGGGTTTAAAATAAAAGCAGTTGATGGTCCAATACGCATTGTATACGTGTGGACAATGATTGTTGGTGGGTAAGCCTCCGTATGAGCTAAAATCTCACTAACTTTACCTTCTCAGCTTTTCAACGAGATATACGTAGAAGGAGGTAGGAGGAGCAGTATTTGTGTAGGGACATACGCTCTCAGAGATTTAATAGTTAACATACCGTGATGTGACTTGTAAGTAGGCTGCTTACGTTGTTATGTTGGTAACGCCACGTAGCGCTCTGTATGAAAACCACTGACTGTGTTGTGTGCAGTCTGTGGCTGGTTGGCAGTGTTGGAGTATTCGGATGTGAACAGCGCGTAGCGTTGCGCAGTTGCACGTGAGCCGCCAGCAATGGTGGATGTGGGGAGAGAGATGGCGGAGTTTTGAGAGCGGACGATGTGGACGTGTGTCCGTCAGAAAAAGGAAATTTATAATGATGGATGTCATGAATTGATGGATATACATACGAAGACTTTTGAACATTATTAAGGTAAATACATTATTTGTTCTCTATCAAAATCTCTCATTTGCTAAGTATGCCTATCAGTAGTTAGTGCCTTCACTAGTTAGAATCTTTCATTTATCTGGCAGTATTGGCGCACGCTGTATTGCAGTAGTTGGAGTACCGAAGATTTTTGTGAGGTAAGTGATTCATGAAAGGTATATGTTATTGTTAGTCAGGGCCATTATTCTGTGGGGATTATTGAAAGTCAAATTGCGTTGCGCTAAAAATATTGTGTCAGTTTAGTGATGACCAGAAAAAGTAAAGTGAGAAATGTCTGAGTACGTTCTGTTTTACTCAGCTGTCTTTGAGTCAAATAACATACAACTTGACCAGCACAGTAATTTATAATTTTTCTAAGGGGACGTTTCCAACTTCGTGAACTTTTCCAGCATATTAACAGGGTGATATTCTTGGAGGGTCTGCAGCCAGATCGTACGATCACCTACACACACTACTTTCGTGTTCCATCTGGCTGCCATCCTCAGGTGAAAACCGTGTTTGCTTATCTCGTCGGAACTGATTCATAGCGTTAACGGCGGTTCTTTTGCCACGGCACAGAACACAAGCATCCCGTGCACCAGAAGTCATCGCTGTGACCCCTTAACATACAGCTCAAATGGCTCTGAGCACTATGCGACTTAACTTCTGAGGTCATTAGTCGCCTAGAACTTAGAACTAATTAAACCTAACTAACCTAAGAACATCACAATATCCATGCGCGAGGCGGGATTCGAACCTGCGACCGTAGCGGTCTCTCGGCTCCAGACTGTAGCGCCCAGGACCGCACGGCCACTCTGACCGGCTTAACATACAGCCGTCGGCACGCGGGTCGAGGCAACTAACGTTGACGTGCACGCAGACGGGATGGCCAACAGCGTCATCATCACACGGGACGAGCTGGCTAACGTGATTTTATGCATCTTAGCGCTCTCCAGAGGAACTGTCAGCTTTATGTGGTTCGCAAACAATCTTTTTTTCACGAAAATGGACGAGCGTAAAATTCCTACTTTAGCTCTGCTAAAATTCACATTTCCTCTCTTGTCCTCACATTAGTCGTGTTGTGCTATCTGTTGTACAAGTAAATAAAAACTGAACAGGTAATAAAACAAAAAGGAAAGATACAAGTCAGCGCCAGTAAGGACATCAGCTTATAAACGTTCACCACATCGAACAAACTCACTCTTGACAGAGAACGCGCTTATATTTACGTAACATCAGGTATTACAGAAATGATTTCTATTAATTTCATAGGAAAACCCCATAACCCTTTGGAAAACGCGAGGATGAAGAAAAAATAGATACAACGGCACTAAAACCGTATACGACGTAATCTCTGCACTGTAACTTGGCGCCTCTAGACACAACCGTTTTTTTATTCCACAAAAGCAGTAACAAAAATGACTAGCTTACAACTCCTAACAAGAACGACAAGTTTAACATGAATATTTAAAGTGCCGTTACCTTGAAATAGCTTACTCTGATAAAACGTTAGTTACAGCGCTATAACAACTAATACGAAAATTCTTTAACAACTCATACGTTTCCTGTACTTTTATTACACTGGAGAGCAAAGAAACTGGTAATCCTGCCTAATTTCGTGTAGGGCCTCCGCGATCACGCAGAAGTGCCGCAGTACGACGTAGCATGGACTCGACTAATGTCTGAAGTAGTTCTGGAGGGAATTAATACTATGAATCCTACACTACTGTCCATAAATGCGTAAGCGTACGAGGGGGTGGAGTTCTCTTCTGAGCAGCACATTGCAAAGCACCCCAATCATGTTCGTCTGGGGAGACTGGTGGCCAGCGGACGTCTTTAAAGTCAGAAGGGTCTTCCTCGAGCCACTCTGTAGCAATTTTGGACGTGTCGGGTGTCGCATTGTCCGTCGGAATGTCTATGGAAATAAAAGGATGCAGGTAATCAGAGAGGATGCTCATGTAAGTGGCACCTGTCAGAGTCATATCTAGACGTATCAAGGATCCCATATCACTCTAAATGAATACGCCCCACAGCATTATAAAGTCCCCACCAGCTTGAACAGCCTCGTACACAACCTCGTACACGTCCACGCGATTGGTACAATTTGAAACGAGAGTCATCCGATCAGGCAACATGTTTCCAGTCATCAATAGTCCAGTGCCGGTGTTGACGAGCCCAGGCGAGGCGTAAAGCTTCGTGTCGGCTCCAAAAGCCCTTATCGATGATGTTTCGTTGAATGGTTCGCACGCTGACTCTTGTTGATGGCCCAGTATTGAAATCTGCAGCAATTTGCGGAAGGTTGCACTTCTGTCACGTTGAACGATTCTCTTCAGTTGTCATTGGTCCCGTCCTTACCGGATCCTTTCCCGGCCGCACTGATGTCGGAGATCTAATGTTTTACCGGATTCCTGATATTCACTGTACACTCGTAAAATAGTCGTACGGGAAAATCCCCATTTCATCGCTACCTCGGAGATGCTGTTTCCCATCGCTCGTGCGCCAACACCACGTTCAGGCTCACTTAAATACTGGTAACCTGCGATTGTAGCAGCGGTAACCGACCTAACAACTTCGATAGATACTTGTTGTCTTACATAGGCGCTGCTGACTGCAGCGCCGTATTCTGCCTGTTTACATATCTCTGTACTAGAAACGGCATGCCTATACCAGTTTCTTTGGCGCTTCAGTGTACAACAGATTTTACCCATAACTATTCTTTCTCGTGACATTCAGTGCGGTGGTGCTTAGAAGTAGCATATATTCGTGGGGTGTAAGATATAACATAAAACTCACCGTATATGGGCTTCTGCTGAACGAGACAAGTACAATATGGCGTGTTGCTTTCTTCGGGCCGCAAGCTTTCTGCGTGTTACGAAAGAAGCGTTGTTGCTTCCTGTTGGCTCTACTTTACGAGACGCGAAACGGGAATATTGCAAAACTAATTTTGTGTTTCACATGATGGAAAAATCTTCTCAACGTGAAGTAGTAGGAAGTGACGTTACAAAATTCATAGAGCGTCACGTCAACGTTAGCCAACTCGTCCCGTGTGCCGACGACTTAAGTGAAGTTAACAGTGCCACAGTGGTGAAAGTTGGAAAAAAAAACGATGAATCGCTATCGTGTAACTCTCTCAATACCTCCTACCGGTAGAATCAAAGACCGGTGCTTTTTAAACGATTTCCCAACTTGTCTCTGTCTGTAATGTTGTTGGTTAGTCTAATTTCGACTGGTTCTTTTAGGACACAGCCCCCACAACGACACACATGGGCAACTAGTGTCAATTGTATCTCGTTGTACAACGTTCCGTTAGGCAGTGATCTGTCGCAGAGATTTCTTACGTTGTAATAATCTTATGCTGAGATGATGCTCAATGTCATATTTATGATGACAAGGAATTTTGTAAACGCCGTACTTCCTTAACTTGAGGTCATCTGTTACCGAGCCAAGGAGCTCTCTGATCTTGGCGGCGGACGGAGTATACTTCTGATGTTATTTTTAAGATGCTTGCTATCTTTGAAGATACGCCCCCAGCAGAGACAGCAAAGAAAGCGATCGAGATGAATACTGTACTGGTTCCAGAGAAGTTCCAAACTCAAAGGCATGATGGATTCTGCTTCAACATGAGTTTTAAGTGTCCCAGCTAGGGTGTCAAATTTCCCGTGCCCGAGATGGCGTAAGCCCTCCTTATTAACGTCTACAGGAACCCCGAGCGTACGTACAGTGGATAACTCTTTGCTTGTAAGTATCGGTATATATCGGTCTGTATGCTTTGGTTTTACATGAACTCTGTGTTCCCGAGTCTCATCGTCCTTTCTGTAACCACTACGTTCAGAAACGGAAGCTTTTCATCGCACAACGTACTGGTCTACAGAAAGGACAATGCCATCTTGGGACACAGTGTTTATAGCAAACTAGTGCATACATACCGGTATCTAGGTAAACGGGTTGCCACCCGTTGTGCCAACATACGGCGATCCTGCTGACGTTGGCAAGGCGGTCTTATGCCATCTCGGACCCATTTATAGATGACTGTATGATAATCCGCTGAAGACAAGTCGTTAC